>NC_091120.1:90475391-91144974 GCF_040183065.1 Periplaneta americana | reverse complement strand
TCAATAGTTCAGCTCCTGTTAAGCTAAACATATCAGTGGGTCACATATCGAAATGTTTCTAGTAATTAGGATCTACCATATCTCTTCTTCTTTATAATAGGCCCTAAATGTGCAGTTGACATAAAAACAATACTAACGTCAATGCAGAGGCAATCAAATGATGGATAACTTGAGTAGATAGAACTATCTAGTGTTGGTTTCTAATCATCATATTTTTAGCACAATCGAAGTTTCAGGCATTAGCTGTAATTTATGTAAGTGCTTTCATTTACTAAAACTTACTTTGTTTTGCTCATGTAGTTTTGTTAATATATGTTAACAAAATACAATCCCTAACATCTATCAATAGCGGATTTTATGAGATACACCTCAATTAATTAGGCCTAAGCATTTTCCGAACGAAGTGTAATTTATGGTCAAGTTTAACTTTTTAACATTACATGAAAGTCACAGGTTTAGATTTGAGTTCAACTTAGGGTATAGGCCTACATATTATTCCGTAGCGATGGTCGGTATTGTCTTCAGCGACGGACTACTGTCATGAATTTCGTACTTCGTTCATGTCACTGACATGGAGAAAATACAAAACTGGACTTAGTATAAGCGTCGACAGGCGTGTAAAATCCTATGGTTAATAGGCCTATACACTAAGTAATCATTTTAAAATGTGCGTCTAATTAACCGAAAAAGAATAAATGAATCGCCTCATGCAGAAAGGGCTTCAGTCCATTAGACCTAGTTTTGAGAAAACTAAAAAAAAAATATATTAGGCCTATTCATTTCTGCATAGAACTCTGAGCCTGACGCTTCAATTTCTATCTTTCCAAGCATTGGACTGAATACCTTTCTGCACAGGCCGATGGAGCCACCCATGAAGATATGATTTCCAGCGATATCTCGTTTTTTTTTTTTTTTGTGACTGAAGCTCTTCCTATGTAGTTTCTATACCATTTGACTCCTGTTGACTACTAGGGCCTATTGTTTTTTTTCATCTATGTCCTGGCTTAAGTCATATTATATTAGCTATAAGCTTCTCTCTCTTTCTTTGTATATGTATGTATATATATATTGACGTATCACATAACAAGCACTCTTTAATACAATTGCTCAGCTATTATTCATGTGTAGGCGTATATTTGCTCATATTGTATCAACACCATTGTAATTCGTAATACTTTCAGAACTTTCCTTGGAACTCCACATCATATTTTACCGTTTTTATTCAAAGTATTTACAAATATTCCCGAATGGTAGCTGAGTTTCTACTTGCAGTTCATGTTCCTCCCTCCCATCTTGGCGTTATAGCGAAAACCATTGCATTACTTCGGAGATAACGACCACTCCAAATTTTCCTTCGAGGGTTGAAAACTGTCAGAGCCTAGGAGACGAGACACACACACACACACACACGTGCCTTGCAAAGTTCCTCTCTCTCCGTCTCTCTCTCTCTCTCTCTCTCTCTCTCTCTCTTCCCTCCTTGTTCTCTTTCTCAGCATCCCTCCAACTCACAACATCCGGGTCTCTAAACCCCCGCACTACCCTACCCTTCTCTTCATCCACCTTCATCTCTCCACCATCCTCCCCTTCTCTTAACTTCAAGAAGGGCAAAACCGATCGAAGCGTGCTGGGCAGGCAGACCAGGGCGTGGCAGCCAGGGAACATCCAGAGCCGCTGCTAGGGACAAAACACTTTACTTCGTCTCCTCGGCATAACCAAGAAGAAGGAGGATGATAGAAAAGGGAGATAAAAGAAAAGTCTTGGGGAAAATGAAAGAATTTCTCCGAAGCTCATACCTTTGCTCCAAGCGTTGTCGGCATACACATTTTTATAACACAGAATAGAGACGAAATTTATTTTTGAGCCCAGAGGACCCTCGCAATGAAATCTTGGGACCTGCAGTATGCTTCACACTACCTGTGTCAGAGGTTTCAAAATTCCATAGTTTTGATCCCGTCACGTATTCCATGATCCTATTCAATTGGGAATTGCAGGAACTGAGACGAAGTCTCTCTCAGGCAAAGAGAAGGTAGCATAGCAGCTTATAAGATAAGACAGAATTAAAGCACATTTATATTTCATTTGCATCACATCCTATTTCAATTAAATATTATGTTTTGTCTGTTGGATGTCAGTCTCGTGGCCGACCTCACGTGACAGAGTACCAGAGTGTCTGCGTCTAGTATTACGTCGAAAAAAAATCCTAAATATGAACTTAAAGAATATGCGAATACGTATAGACCTACAGAAATCCCTTATAGACGTAGGCCTATAGCTATTCCTTTCTTACTTGTTACTTTCATATTATACGAAATGAAAAAGAAAAAGTATTGTAATATAATAAAAACACTCGAGAATTTCGCAAAAAAGTACACGATTTTTCATCCATGGCGAAAAATTGGTTTTTGTCATGTCATCTTATTTCCGTATGCAGGCCTACACTTCGAGTAAATGCATCCCGCAATTATGCCATAAAATACTACTTCCTAATAAAAATAATTAGGCCTACTATTCATTATCTGAAAAAATTAAGAGGCGTTTCTTTCGAAACCAGTTAAAACAGTTTTTTTCTTCCTAATTTTATTTATAATTGCATAAGGCAAAACTCCAAACGTAAAGGTACAGAACTATGCCTCCATATTTGTTTGTTAGAATTTAATAATTTTCAACATAATTGCAGGTCTATACTATGTCGAGTTATTCTTTGGGCCTACATAAAATTTAAGGACTTGGAGTAATCTACAGTAATTACTAAAAAAAAAAAAAATTAATGTAACTTTAGCTGCCAGGAACACAGGACAAGAATTAACGTAGATGCTGTATTTAATAGATTATTATGATCTGTGTGTAATATTTTCAGCCATCAATAACTTATACAGCGTGTTAACTAATATATTTATATGGGAAACCTTTGGGGAACGAATAGAGAACCTAAAAACAAGGAAAAAAGTTATGCATCGTTGGTGAATTGATAAGCTGATTATGATCTGGAAGAATGGAAAGGAATTTACAGTGTATGAAAGAAATGTAAGCTATAACTAACTGACTAGATAAACTAAAAAACACAATGAAAAATTCAGTTATATCAAATTATCTAGGGAATCGAAATAATCAAGATCGAGGGAAAAAAAGTCTTGGTATTTTCCTAGATAATATAAGAAAAGCATTTGATAGGCCCAATGCTAACCACAAAATATTAATAGAAAAAATAAATATGTTAGGGATCAGAGGCAATATTTCAGATTTACTAAAATATATATATATTTTATTTTAGTAGGTTATTTTACGACGCTTTATCAACAGCTTAGGTTATTTCGCATCTGAATGATATGAAGGTGATAATGCCGGTGAAATGATTCCAGAGTCCAACACCGAAAGTTACCTAGCATTTTCTCATATTGGGTTGAGGGAAAACCTCGGAGAAAACCTCAACCAGGTAACTTGCCCCGACTGGGAATCGAACCCGGCTCACCTTGTTTCGCGGCTAGACGTGCTAACCGTTACTCCACAGGAGGGGACTACTAAAATATTATCTGAACGATAGAATTCATGTAAAAATGATAATTTTCTTAGTGAACTCTGCAATATCAACCTTGGTATCCCTCAGACTTCAGATCTTGGTCCGTTTATGTTCACGATATAGGCCTATTAACAATGATTTATAAAACCAAAAAAAAGTATTGTGTTCCTATGCAGATGGTAGGCCTATTATTGCTTGCGAGAAAATCTTGGCACGACACTTATTTTAACGCAAATAATGGTTTCAAATTAATAAAAACATGTTTGATTCGAATGTTCATTTTATGAATACTGCTAAAACTATAGTTATTCTTTTTTCATTAACTGGTAAATGAAATAAATCGCCTAATTCTTCCCTAAATATTAACGACACAATTCGGGTTGTTCCGCAATTAGCTGTAATTATACTTACTTACTGGCTTTTAAAGAATCCGGAGGTTCATTGCCGCCCTCACATAAGCTCGCCATTGGTCCCTATCCTGATCAAGATTAATCCAGCTATAATTGTTCAATTATAAAATCTTCCGAAGCTACATACTTAGGGATCATAATTGATAAAACATATGAAATGAGACAAACATATCAAGTATCTTTGTAATAAATTAAGTAAAATATTATTTTATATTGCAGTATTATGTTCAGTTACAAAATTCCTTACCAATAGAAATAGCTTACTACGTACAATACAATTTACCTTGCCTTATTTCAGTTTGTAACCTAATATGGAATGTTAGGATAGAATAGTATTTATAAAACTAACGTTATTCCACTAGATTTATTATAGAGAAGAATAATTAAAATATGCCTAAAAAAGCTATTGATTACCCTAACTAAAAACTGTTTAGAAAATTTAAATCCTCAAAAATACACCAAATTTATATTAATGCATCATTGAAATTCATAAATAAAAATCTCAAAAATTTCAAATCTCATACTCAGAAGCACAAACCCAAAGATATGGATACAATACGTTTGTTTGAACCGAAGTGCGTAACGAGTTCTACCTTCAATCATAGTAGTAATAGGCCTATTAACTCTAGAATTTATAACAACGTAATTAAGAACTATTTTCATTTAATTAACAGCTTCAAATTTAAAAATGCACTGCATGTAAGTATTTTGTTAATTCATTCATAGTGTTCTGCCCAAGAGCAGGTCTTTCACTGCAAACCCAGCATTCTCCAGTCTTTTCTATTTTGTGCCTTCCTCTTTTTTTCGCATATGATTCATGTAGCTTAATGTCGTCTATCATCTGATATCTTCTTCTGCCACGAACTTTTCTCCCGTTCACCATTCCTTCCAGTGCATCCTTCACTAGGCAGTTTCTTCTCAACCAGTGACCCAGCGAATTCCTTTTCCTCTTTCGGATCAGTTTCAGCATGATTCTTTCTTCATCCACTCTTTCCATTAATGAATATTACTTTTTGAGATGTTATTTATTGTAATTTATCTATGTAATTTTATTATGTAGGCCTATTGAATCCTAATCTGAGCACGAGATCGTTCTCTTTCAAGGGAGTGTTAGAATTTTTGTCTATTTTACGAATTTCCTTTATGTTTTTCTAGCAATAAAGTAATTTATTTATTTAAACCATTATATTATCAAGAGGTCAGATCGTTTCTTTATTTATTACAATAGACCTACCATATCATTCAAAATCAATTTATGTAATAGACCTAGGCCTACTTATTACACAGCAAACTTCTGTAATGCAATATCGCAATAAGAATAGTCTAAATAGGTCTACGTGCACTATTGAAGCCACAGGTTTGGGTGTAATATCTTCTGCTAGATGACAGATGACTGTGTATATCGGAGTATTCCGACAGTCTGCGACGTGAGTAAAATAAGTTATGAAGTTAAATCATTCATGAAGAACCCTGGAATGTCACGAGATCGAATAAATCCATGTTATTTAGGTCACTTTTATCACTTATGTGAAGTGACCATAAAATGTTTCCTCTCCAGGCCTCTACGAATAATTTGCGAATACATAGGCCTATTAGTTCTCCTAATCTACTCTCAATTTATTTTAGAAAGCACTTTGATAGTATTCAGATAAATCAGAATAAAATATAATATAATATAATATAATATAATATAATATAATAAGAATATTTATTTCATATGTTCAGTCGAAATGACTTATCAATATTTAAAAACAACAACAAATATTTATAAATATAAATAATTCATTGAAGTTAAAAGATTTAATGCTAACGTTTTCGCCTCTTTGGCATCTTCAGGCACATATTCAAACTACCCCACGTGGCACATTAGTTTTCTTATTACTGTATTGCACATGATCATATATGAGGCGTCTAGAATCAAAACCCTCCAAGTCCATAAAACAAAATTTGTGGGAAAATGGAAAAAACTTTTTCCATATAAATAAACATTCTTTGGATATAAACAATGTTTTTATCAAGTATTTTATTATCATTAGATACATTCAAACAAATTACAGGGTTGCCCCTTCATTGAAACTAACAAATTCGTGAGGTTAAAATAGCACCTGATTTTGAAACTGAAAAGTGTATTTGGAGGCTTTTGAAAGTAAGAGAATTAGTTCTAAGCATAAAAATGTGCCAAAAAGGAAAACATTTTAAATTAAACCTTACAAATTAAGTAGGCAATGAAACCCAGACATGAAGTATGATTATGCACATGCTTTAAAAATAACAGCAGTATAAATTTGAATATGTTAAGCTTACACTTTTGAAGTTCATACAAATTTTACACAATATTGTCACATTCCTCTTCCTCCAGATTAAAAGTTTCTTCTTCTTCGTCTTCTTCTTCTTCTTCTTCACGTTCAATGGTATTTCTTGAATTTATAATGTCCACATAAATTTCAATGCTCTTGCCAATCAGGCCCAAAGTGCTTCTCCAAAAGTTTGGTCACGCCTTTTACCTTAAGTGAGTTCAAAGGCACTCCAAGGCTTAGAATATCAGGATCAATCATTTTGAAATTCTATTGTTTTTTCTTATTACTACCTTTGCAACAACGGTGTCAGTTCTATAGCTAAAGTCATCTTGCACTGTTATCTGTTCTTTCAATGCAGGGGGTCTTAAAATAAATCTTTTACAGGGACTGAACTTAAAATAGCAGGAGATCTTAAAATTATGTCTGGCCTACATCTTCACTTCCAAGATTAAAGGCTGTTCCATGTTTGCCAATAACATCTTTATATTCTTGAGGATCTACAATCACTTCCGTATTTCTTTATCGATTACTCCAAATATGCGATCGAAAGGGTAGAAATGAATGTCCAACCACAGGAAATGTAATTTACACTTTTTTAATAGTTAGAGGTGTTTCAGTCAGTAGCCATATAGGGCACATTCCAATCATTGTTGTATTCTTATTTTGTGCATTAAAAAAATTGTATTATTGCTATTTATCTGATGAAGAGTAGAAAACGGAATAGAACTTAAACTGTTGGATTTTCATTTACTGCCAACAGCATGATTACAAGCTGGTATGGCAGGAAGGCCACAAGAGGAGTACCGACAAAATTAAGTAATTAATTATTAATTGGTAAGAATAGGCGTACAGTATGTTATATTAATTTAATACTGTACATAATATTTATATTCATCATACTATGTTTTCTATGTGATGAAAATATAATTTCAACCACACATACCTTTCCTTCCTTTCCATTTCTCTTTTCCATTTCTACCTATTTAGTGTTTCTTACAGGAGCTTTTTTGTGGACGTTTTTGTAACTCACTGCTCTTTCTATCCACCATTTCACTGAATATTATTAGAGTATAAATTAAACTTAATAAGGTTTAACAAGAGCTTAACCACACAAATAATAAATCAAAATCGCACAGCTGAGGAATGCTGGGTAAAGCAGTCCCACAACCTGACTGGCAGAAAGGGACTTGGAGGTTCTTGAAACTAATAATGGCCGAAATTCAGTTGGATCTAGCGGATATTGAAACTAACCCTAACTTTTGTCCAGCATTTTCAGAGGAATCCAAAGGACATTGCAGAAAAATAACTTTAACTAATAATTATTTTTTTTCGATGGCCTTGGCGGGTTTTGATTCTAGACGCCTCATATGTGTTTTACAAATTAATGGTTTGTGTCGTTATGTTATATCAAGTATTATTGTTAAAATTACAACTGTAATGAAGTGATAAAATCTTGTCGTTCATGTAATCCCAATATTAAACTTTATTTATTAGCAGACGTCGAAATGTTTCAATTGGATTCTTCAATTTAAGTTGCAAAGTAGAATGTAGGTATAACTCTTAAAACAGGAAGTTGAGCCATTTGACTGAACATATAAAATAAATATTCTTATATTATGTTATAGGCCTACTCTCAATTTGCTAACTTCGTAAAATGTAAGAAAAAATTACAAATCGAACAAACTAACGACACAGACTATTCAAGAGCAGTAGAAGTGTTTAATGACGATTTTAACGGCAAAAGTTATTCAGCGTCGAAATGTAACGTGAATGGGAAATAACCAACAAATTTTGCCTAGAGCCCTTTAACAGGGACAGGTTACTTTTGTGTGCCATAAATATATGACGCGGGTCCCACAGCTTTACTTCTTTCGCGCAGGAACTCAATATCAAATATGTTATTACCCTTTAACTTCCATCGATCTCGAAAGAATTTGAACCTATGAACTTCATAGTATTCGCTGAGAACGATGTTTAGAGAGGAGACTATGTTCCGATGAAGGAACAGAAATTTGAAGAGATTGTAGCCATAAGCGTTTCGATTGAAATCCGAGCAAGGAATGCTAGTTTTTCCTCCACTCTTATAACCTATCCCCGACATGGAACCTACCAGCCAATGACTGACCTTTGTTTGTCTCAGCCGGCCAATGATACCACCCCCATCTACCTGCCCCTTCAAGAACGCTGAGTTACTGGCTTACTCTCTCCTCTTACCCCGCAAGGACCATACTCCCCTCGCAGGGATCCTCTCGTGAAATTTGGACAATAAGTCCACACCTGTGGAGTAACGGTTAGCGCGCCTGGCCGCGAAACCAGGTGGTCCGGGTTCGATTCCCAGTCGGGGCAAGTTACCTGGATGAGGTTTTTTCCGGGGTTTTCCCTCAACCCATCAACCCAACAAGAGCAAATGCTGGGTAACTTTCGGTGCTGGACCCAGGACTCATTTCACCGGCATTATCACCTTCATCTCATTCAGACGCTAAATAACCTAAGATGTTGATAAAGCGTCGTAAAAAACCTATGAAAATAAAATGTAGGCCTAATGGAAGAATAATCTATTTAGGCCTATACATTCTTATTTTTTGTTTGAGCCTATGCCAATAGGCCTACTTACGAATCTTTTCCAATTGTGTTTACACAAATAATTATAAATTTATTTTCACAAAACAAGTTTTTAAGATGTACTAGCCTATGTATTATACGTTTGCAATTAGGAATCGTGTTCAATTTTCGTTCCACTGTTTCTTTAAGCATGTTGTCGGAAAGGTTTCGTGTTTCTGAGATGTATATTTACACTAATACACTCTGTAGTCTCATGATGAACCCTCCGTTTCCTCGGAAGTCTCATTAGTATCGCGTTAGGTGACACATGGCAGTTTAAAAATATATTACGTTACAATAATAAGCATGAAATGAAACTCTCCCTTATCTTGAGGTTTAAAGACGGCTCCCAGAATTCTTCCCTAGCTTAGACATGGGGAGAGAGGAAATGTTTAATTCTTACTACTTCACTCCTCCCTCATGAACCTTCCTTCATTCCCGATGTGCATGTTTTTGGTTTCCTAAGTGCATTCGCCATCATTCTATCCCGGTCCTGGCTGTGGGCGGATCGCGCTTAAATGGTAAACTCCAGAGTCTTGCCTCCCCATATAGATAGCTACTCCGCCTGTAAGGGCAAGGAGGGTGGGAAGATGGATGGTATTGCCGTCGCCTGGTCCAGAGGGAGTCGTGGACCACAACGCTATTTCAGAAAACTATTGCACAGAAGACAGCAACAAACCCCTGGCAGGCCATCCCCACAAACTCCCATTGACATTTCGGTACCACATTTCAGGGCATTACCGGCATAAGCTTCAGGAGTCGAAAAAATTGCAAGTGTTCAAAGCGTTTTTCGGTAAGTCTGCAACACGCCGGCCACAAGGAAAATAGGACGCGAGAATATTACAGAGATCTGTGCATTTTTAAACTTCTTACAAAGATTTGAGTATATGCACCCCCCCCCCCCGGTATGTCAGTGCTAAAGCACCTGCTTGTCATTACGTGCAATCAATTTTGATGTCCGGCGTTGACTGAAATGATATTTGTGATTGACAGTATCAGAGAATGAAGGACTTTTCTTGCTAAAGTTCTCCCATTTTTTTTTAATTCTACAAATTTAATCTCACTGACACTCCTTACCTCATCTTACCTTCCCTTAGTTCGTACAATTTAATTTCTTAAAATATGAGTATCACAAAGATAATACACAGGGCCTAATTTATTTTTTGAACTATTATTCAAAGACATATAACTTACATACATTAAATCACTCAAGTAAGAACAACTTTCGTTTTCTCAATTGCACAGTAAAGACAGTGTTTATAATAGGCTTGTCATTTTACAATTTAATTAGCCTTATTTAATTAATTTAACACAAATTTACATAGTTATACGTAGGCCTATAGTCCAGGTCTATTCTAATCATTTTAGTCCATAACTTTATATTTACGAAAAATGATATTTGAAAGTGATATAAAATTAAAAGTATAGCTTATTAGGGATTTAGTGTATAGACCATGTTTCCTTTTTCATGCTTCACCTTCTGTAATTCATCCAGCTAAAACAGGTTTTTCCAAGCGAGCTACAATCCTCGTAACAACGAGAGGCTGTCCGGCTATTTCTTACCTGCCCAAAGCCAGAGCGTTCTTAAACTTATTGATTAGCAGAGTCCTGAGTTTTGTTACTTTGAATATAAGTTAGGTGTACATCGATCATACTAGCTTCGCTTGGTACGAAGAGCAAGTTGTGAGTTAACAGTTCACGCTGCAGTCTTCCCACACGCTGTGGTACTGTGTATTTACATCTGTTTATTCGTTTAGGTTACCTGTGTGTATAAGTCGATGAACAACAAGAATATTATTCATATACAAAATAACACTTGGATAAACAACAAAGTATTTATTGAAAGGCAGCTTATATGCATTATTTCTCTTCTATCTAAAGTATCTATACCTACACTTAAATTAAAGGCCATAATGCTAATCATACTAATATCATGACAGTACGCTTTGTTCTGCATATTACACTTAATTTCTGCAGCTATAGGCCCAACCTTTCCATAATAGCGCCTTAATAAAACGAAACATATTATACTTTATAAATTATAACAATGTTTATGTTATAGACATAAACACACAATTTCATTATTCAATACATTAATGCCGATTATTTGCTGATGATATGGCGTTGTTAGCAGAAGAAATGATACTAAGGGATATGCTACTGGCGTTAAATGACAGCTCTGAGAAGTATGGGATGAAGATAAGTGCAATTCAGGATCTGTTATGACATTTTTGTTTGATGTTTTATTTAATGTTTTTGGGTTTTTTATTTCTTTTTTGGTTATATGAATATATAAAACAAATAATTTATGATACATAATTATTAAGCATTAGATATATTAAACACTTAGGCCTATAAATAAATAACAAGAGAAGACCATAGTTATGGGAAGAAAAATAAAGAAGGTAAAATTGCGAATATGAAATGAGCCAGTGGAACAAATCGACAGCTTCAAATAGGCCTATTTGGGATGCACTATAAGTAGTAACATGAACTGCTGCCAGGAAGTCAAAAGGAGGATAGCAATGGCAAAGGAAGTTTTGACAGGAAAAAGAGCATTTTCTGCGGACCTCTGGAAAAAGAATTAAGGAAGAGACTAGTGAGTGCTTTGCAAGGAGTGTGGCAATGTATGGGGGCAAAAACATGGACATTACGACGAAGTGAAGAGAAGTAACTGAAAGGTTTTGAAATGTGGATATGGAGAAGAATGGAGTGTGTGAAATGGACAGACAGAATAATGCTGAAATTGATCAAGAAGAGAAAAAGAAATTAGCTAGACCACAGGCAGAGAAGAAACTTTCTACTGAATGATCCACTGGAAGGAAAGATGAATGGAAGAAAAGTTCGGGCAGAAGAAGATATCGGATGATAGATGACATTAAGAAATGTATGGATCATATGCGAAGACTGAGAGGAAGGTGGAAATTAGAAAATACCAGAGAATGCTGGGTTTGCATTGAAATACCTACCCTTGGGCACAAAACACAATGAATGAATACCGATTTTACAATTGGCCGAAAGAGAATGTAGCATTTATTTAAAAACTGGAAATAGCGTCCTGAAGCCATAACAATGTCAAATAGGCTAATATGAAATGTGAGTTACATAGCTTAACTCTCTAACATGTTATTACAAAATAGGCCTATATCAAGACAAAAATTATAAAATATTTGTATAGATATAAACATTAGAAGTGAGTCACATTCATAAAATACGAACATAACGCTTTCCGTCGCATAAATGAATTGAATTATGGTCAATATAAGTACCTAAATAATTATAGGTCTATTGAATAAGAACCGCATTACGAAATACATCATATATTGGTCGTCTTTCATCTATAAGTGACACTCTGTTTGAACATTATATCAAAGGCATTAAAGTGGAATTAGAACGGCGCTATATCTTATGGATTAAAAATGAAGACTATTAAACGTGATATTACATTCCTCTCGAAAGTGTGTCGTAACCAATGTGAAATCACCATAAACAGATCATTTCCTATTTATAAGACACAATCTATGGACCTTCTTGACTTCATAAAAAGCTAAGAGAATTCAGAAAGTTGTAAAAGTCAGGAACGTGCTTAATATTGCAGACAACCTTTTCATTACGAAAATTATCTATTATTTCTCTCACAACCTCTTTTCACGTCGATTTAAAAGTGTTCTCATTTTCGAACAAATCTATTGTTAATAATAATAATAATAATAATAATAATAATAATAATAATAATAATAATAATAATAGACTAGACCTTACTTACAATAACTTACAAATGGCTTTTAAGAAACCCGCAGGTTCATTGCCGCCCTCACATAAGCCCGCCATCGGTCCCTATCCTATGCAAGATTAATCCAGTCTATATCATCATATCCCACCTCCCTCAAATCCATTTTAATATTATCCTCCCAGCTACGTCTCGGTCTCCCCAAAGGTCTTTTACCCTCTGGCATCCCAACTAACACTCTATATGCATTTCTGGATTCGCCCATATGTGCTATATGCCCTGCCCATCTCAAAAGTCTGGATTTAATGTTCCTAATTATGTCAGGTGAAGAATACAATGCGTGCAGTTCTGCTTTGTGTAAGTTTTTCCATTCTCCTGTAACTTCATCCCTTTTAGCCTCACATATTTTTCTAAGAACCTTATTCTCAAACATCCCTAGCCTCTGTTCCTCTCTCAAAGTGAGAGTTCAAGTTTAAGAACCATACAGAACAACAGGTAATGTAAGTGTTTTGTAAATTCTAACTTTCAGATTTTTTGAAAGCAGACTAGATGACAAAAGCTTCTCAACCTAGACTAGATCTGGTTGAGCGCGTCTGGCCGCGAAACCAGATGGCCCGGGTTCGATTCCCGGTCGGGGCAAGTTAACTGGTTGAGGTTTTCTCCGGAGTTTTCCCTCAACCCAATATGAGCAAATGCTGGGTAACTTTCGGTGCTGGACCCCGGATTCATTTCACTGGCATTATCACCTTCACCTCATTCAGACGCTAAATAACCTAAGATCTTGATAAAGCGTCGTAAATAACCTACTAAAATAACAAAAAAATAGACCAGACCTAATAATCAAAATACTGATTTTCCTAATTTTAATTAAAAGTTAGTCCTTATAGTCTTATTATTTAAATGTTATATTAACTTATGATTGAAAATAAATTTTTATATTAATTGTTCTTCACTTAAATTAGAGCCTACTGGATTAAATTACATAAGTCAATTCACATGCAGTAGACCTAAGCATCAAAACTTCAAGAATGGTGAGAGGCCCATTAGCCTCTTATAAAATTGAGTACCCGGTCTTTCCCGGGAGTGAAAGAAGGTTTGGTGCATGGTGCCGACCACACCACCTCATTCTAATACCGAGATCATGAAAGCATGGGACTCTATGTACCTCCATATGACACTGATGTGTCCTCATGGCGGCATTTAGAGGAGGAGGAAGAGGAGGAGGAGGAGATATTACTACTGATAGACAACACTAAGATTTATTAATCATATGCGAAGACTAAGAGGAAGGCTGAAAATAGGGAAGATTGAAAAATGTTGAGTTTGCAGTGAAAGACGTGCTCTTGAGCAGAAAACTATGAATGAACCTGAGATCGAACCACTGTCCTCTTTGGTGAAAAACCGCCAGCTAATTTATTACATCGTTCGGTTAAGTCGTTAAAAGTTTATTTTCGAAGTTGAAAAGTGCAATTAATAAGTGGGTATGCATGAATAGAGAGAGAGAGAGAGCTTACATATAAATATATATATATATTTTTTTTAAAAGCGCTCTGTACAGCCTAGGTCTAGACTAGGTATATGTTAAGAGTTTTTTTCTCATTCCAGCTTTTCAACCTTAGCATACATCATCAATAGTAGTCTGGATAAGAAAATTGCGTATCGTTTTTGAGGATATATATGTAATACAGCACAAAATACGTAGCCAGGCCCGTAAAAACTTCCAAATTTACCTCACGCAATTTCCTCCTGAGCGTCACTTTCTATCATACACACATATAAAATTCTTTTGTGTCCGGAGGAAGATTTCTTGGCACGAAATCTTGCTTGTCTCCTCCAGCATCCCTTATATGCAGTTCCAGCATCCCCGAGGAGCTCCTCGCACCCTCCACGAGATTATCGCCTCTACACAGTAGCTAGGGAGACCGTCCGCAAAGGCGAGATAGAAGCAAAGTATAAGAAGTGCCATGCTAGGGGTAACAGAAACGGTGGTGAGTCAAGGGAAGAATTAAGGGGATGAAAAAAAAGAGACAAAAATAGTAAGCGAGGAAAAAGATTCCAGATGAATTTTTCTACCTCTTCCATCTCTCTCTTTAATGTTGGTATCCTGTCATACACATACGTAAGCCTATGCGACTGTTCGCCCGTCCGTCCGTTTGGATGCAGTAAACTTTACATTCAACCCTCTTCGTCCAATCCTACCTCCCCCGCATGGTGGTGCAACATTACCGAATAAATCTCTCAAGAATTGAAGACGGAAGAAGGGGAACATAAAGAGAGGGTCCGTCATTTACACCGTAAAAGTTGGCAGTCTTCTTTTTCCTGGCTATTTGAGATCAGCACACTTTAATTTTTTGAACTGTCACTGAAATCAGTGATCTTTACAATTTTAGAAATTCATGTTACTTTATCTTTTTTTTTTTTTTATCACAATTGGACAGGCTATGTTGATTAAGCTGACGGCTGCAATATAGGCCTACCCGTAAGTGATACGATTAGTTATCTGTATTTTCCTGACGACAGAATCTGAAAGAAATTCGTAATATTGAATGTAATGTAACATAAAACATTTTTGAAGTTCCTTTTCAGACACATTTAGATGGTGAAACAGCTATAGTGGAGAAATATTGAAACGATTGAGACAAGAGAACAGAGATATTCGAGGGAAAATACTGCCCCATAATTTCTCCGATCACCAAACACATCACAGGACCTAGCAGTTCTTTTTCCTACAAGATTTTTATATTACCTGAAATTCACATGAAATAAAACAACAAAATATGTTGTATTATATTGTCTTACTCTTATTTAGATTAAGGAATAACAATCCAATTTCCCCAATTGAAGAACAAAGAATCACACGTTTAAAATGGAGAATACAGGGAAACCAAATATTCGTACATAATATTTCATTTCATGAACTTACAGGGAGAAAAATAAAATATAACCACTCTTAAGATCGCGAGACAAAAATGGGTTCTTTTAAAAAAAACTAGGTCTATACCCCAATAAGCCTACAAAAGAGGAGGAATATGGAAAGATATAGAAGGAAAAAGAAGATGAATTAACAGTGGTACAGTGGTGGTGGTGGTGGTGGTGGTGGTGGTGGTGGTGGTGGTGGTGGTGGTGGTGGTGGTGGTGGCGGTGGTGGCGGTGGTGGTGGTGGTGGTGGTGGTGGTGGTGGAGGTGATGATTACGATGATAATAATAATAGTTTAATAATGATTATGATTGCAATGAACATTTCGTTATAATTAGCTATTTCATCTTATTCTTCATTTTTTTTTTCCTTTTCATTTTTTCCTTTTCTATAATGTTACTTGGTTTCATTTTAGTAATCTTAATACAACAATAATTTCTAATAAGCTTAGTTTGCTTTATTTTTAAGGTAGGCCCTAAATATACAGCATATGAACTTCTTACTAGGCCTAAATCAGCATCAATATTGTAGTTAGAAAGTATTAGAGTAATAGGCTATCTGTTATTTCTATCTAATTACTCTGACTGCATACTAAAATCCACACAAGTTTATTGGAAGAATGACTTTATTGTAACATTTGAGAGTATTTTAGTTTCTTTCAACTTTGGTCTACGCGTCCCAATTTAAGACAAAGTTGTGCTACTGATGTCATG
This sequence comes from Periplaneta americana, assembly GCF_040183065.1. Taxonomy (NCBI): domain Eukaryota; kingdom Metazoa; phylum Arthropoda; class Insecta; order Blattodea; family Blattidae; genus Periplaneta; species Periplaneta americana. Next base: position 91,128,789 of record NC_091120.1, on the reverse strand, counting down.
AAGAGCTTTATTACGCAAAAAGGTCGAGTTCTTGTACTTTCAACACTAAGTGAGTGATCAATATTTCACTCCGGTCGATTTTCGGTCTCAAAATTTTTTCACAATGTTACATCAATGAGAAAAATTATTTGCTACTAATGTAAGATTATACTTGTGTTTTCTAGTCTACAGGCAATCGCTTGAAGCAGAAATTAGGAGAGGGAGAGACCGATTTAATAGCGAAGTGATATCTCCATATTTTTGTTACATGTATTCGCGGGGATGTCCCAGCTACTTGGTTAGAATTAGTTTCACACACAGATGTTTCGCATCTTTTCGTCACCTGTCAGCATCGGACAGATTTAGGGCCACCTTGTGCGGGATTGTATATAGACACTCGGCGATGCGTAAAATCCTAAAGTTGGACTGGACCCGTGGGAAAGATACTGCCAAGCTTGGGTTTTCCAAAGAACGGGTATTCTTGTGAGATATATAAACTAATTAGATGTTATGGGAAATCCAAAGTTTAAATTTAGAGATGACGTATTTCGCGCCCAATAAGGAGAGATCTTGGTTTAGCTTATGAGGTCACTTTGGACCAATAGAGAATAGATTTTAGGCCGGTTAAGTGACGTAGTTTTTAACCAATAGGATAGTTAGTTTTAGCGTAGGATAGGTTTTTATAAATAAGGGTGACGGGGAGCGGAGAGGAGAACAACATCTCATCGTGTCGGCGGCCCTACATACAGGGCAGAACAACTTTTTTTTTCGTGTCGACAGCCCCACACACTGAGCTTTTTGGTGTCGGCGGCCCAACGTAATAGTCTTTCTTCCGGCGAAGACTCGATAGATAGAACTTTGTCATCGGCGAGACTACTCGTCAACGTTTAGGAGCTTCGATCATAGTGTACTGGGCAGAGCATTGAATTTATAGTATCGGATAGAGCTTATTCAGAGCTGCCATAGAGTCGATACAGAAGTGCGACCAACGATTGAATTATAAGTCAGCCGGAAATACATACTCTAGGGTTTACCAAGTGAATACGACAATAAACTTATAGTTTTGGAATTTACCCTGCCTTTTATATAAGTAGCCGGCTTGGGATTATTCCCGACATCATCCTACACCACAACCGTACCTCGGCTACCCTGAGTGAATCTCACGCAACACCGAGACGCACCCACCCTCACGCTCTACCGACGAAGGTAACGACTCCTATAATTAGGATGTGTACAATATTAATGTTATTAAACCATATGCTTATATAATTTATATTGTTCCATCACAATGTAAATAATGCTATTAATGGGAATCAAAGTAATATATTTTTAAGTGTTTGGATAGTAAATAAACTCATAAAAATAATATTATTTTAAGAACAATTAAGGCATTCGCCTTTACATCGAAGATCTGACAACAAAGGTTTAGATGTGTGTAACATTTCTACAGTACAACATGTTCGTATTTCTATACTTTAATTTATTATTTGTACACCATTTCAGCTGATACAGTATATTGTCACCGATTTTGATGTCAATATAGTAATTTTCATTACAGACCATGGAGTTCCACAGGGTAGCTGGAGGTTAAGGCTCCCATCTTTACAAACAACCAGCATTAATATAAATAGAAATGTCAGTCCTACGTGCCCACCGCATTTACCTCCAATAAAATGCCTCTAGAACTCATTTCTGTTAGAAGTTGAGTAAACTCCAGGACAACAGTGTAGCCGGAAGGATTACATCAATGGAGAAAATCCATGTATCCATCGGGAATCGAATCCGCTACCTTCCGGTTTGTAGCGTCACGCCTTAACCGCGATGCTACTTCCGAATTTTGATGTAGTAGTCCTTGATTTTGTAGCCCTAATTTAGTTCATGTTTAGATAAAATTATGAAATAAGAGTAGGTCTATGTTTCGGTCATATTTTAGGGATATTTTTATATTAACAAATGTTTAAATAATGTAGGCGTTCAAGGCTACAAGATAGTAAGGTAAAATTGAAGATCAAGTGTTCTTCTAATTTTAATATTTTAACAGAACATTATAAAAATCCTGAAATTGAAGTTGTTACAGACAAGCCGCAGTAGTTGACGTTGAGTGCGGGTTATTTACACTTCTGTAAGAATAACTATGTCTGTAGGCAGGTCAAGATTTTTTTTTTCAGAAATATACTACACATAAAAATAAGCGGAAGATGTGTTGAGAAACCACACTCCTTTTATGCGTAGCTATGGATATTTTCAGCATTACTTAAAGTAAGATCTTATAGCAGTAGTATTTTAGGGCTTATTTTTACGCCGTTCTCAACACGGGACTCCCAGCTTTATACGAGTGTAATTTCATAAGTCATGGCAGCTATGTTATATCTTCCGAATAACCGAAAATGTGGTTACTTCAATAGTCTATATACGTTTGAAAACCTGTTGTACACTGTACGAGATGCCACCTCCAGATCGCGTCTGTGTGCATTGGTGGTTAGTTGACAGCACACGCAAAAGTTACTGGGTAGTATGCTAGAGGCTGTGCTCCAAGATGAATGTAAGTGAAGTTGAACAGCGGTCATACGTGAAAATTGCAGTTATTCGTGGCAGAAATGCTCTACAGTGTCATTCTGAGCTACGAGAAGTATTGAGTGATAGTGCGTTATAACATCCTCCCTACTCGCCTGATCTCATCCATGTGACTTTGATTTCATTTCGCAATTGAATAAGCCGTTACGTGGGAAGCGGTTTGCAAACAGGAAGGACATCTTAACGGCGTTTTGACGAGAGATGTTACTCATAGACGAATCGCACACAGCCGATGGTATTCAACGCCTGCATCATCGTTGGCAAAGATGTGTGGAAGCCTTGGGGGATTACTCTAAAAGATATCAATTGTGAGTCCTTTGTGCATGATAAATCAATGATTTCTATTTACGTATCTTTCAATTTCCCTTAGTCTACCCATTGCCTCCTATACTTTGATCCCAATTTGGTACTAGTAATGCGAAGCACATTCCAGTGACCTTCAATCGCATATAGTAAAGTTCTATTCCTACAGCTTTATTGGCTGATATAATATAGTTTCTATGACTTACAAAATGACTCTCGTATCTCTCTCAGAGGAAGACATGTGCTAAGGATTTTATCATTTAAAATGCATCACCTTCGGCCGGGTTTGAACCCGCGAATCTCGAATCCAACGGCTAGCATGGTATCCACTAGACTTCCAAAGACGATAAGCTCGTATTACACCCTACGATGTCGAAGGAGTTTCCCTATCTGTACAAGGTAAGCGGCAAAGGAAGGTCTTGCAATCCTAGAGAAAATGACGACTAAGACCAAGTCTGAATTATTTATATAAAATTAATCTACAAAGTGTCATAGATTTGGAACAATAGATCAAGTTATCAGATTACAAAATGTTCTCAAAGTGTTGTCCATTAACTGTTAGGAATTTCTCAAAAATATTTATCCAGTCCTCCAAGGAGTCATGTTACGGATTGTACCTTCAGATGATCCAAGCATTGGATTTCCTCTACAGATAAGCTACATAGCTCTCAAGTGACCACTCAGTAGCTCTTCTACATCGAATTCAATACCTAGGAAATTACACGTCCAGCTATCAGCAAACTTGTCAACTGTAACATGACGGAGCATAATTCTGCTGATATCAGATAGGAAAATCACCTTCAGAATTCAGAATGGCGGAAAAGGGTAACCAGATTAACATCGATAAAATAGAGGACACAAAGCTTCAGAAAGGAAGACTTGTTCGGAAAAAGAGGACAGAAAATATTACATACTTAGATTTATTTATTTATTTATTTATTTATTTATTTATTTATTTATTTATTTATTTATTTATTCTTTTTACTTTGTTATTTAATGACGCTGTATCAACTACTATGTTATTTATTATTGATGGGATTGGTGATAGCGAGATATTTGGCGAGATGAGGTCAAGGATTCGCCAGAAATCACCTGACATTTGCCTTACGGTTAGAGAAAACCTCGGAAAAAATTCAACGAGGTAATCAACCCAAACGGGGATCGAACTCGTGCTCGAGCGCAGCTCTGAATCAGCAGGCAAGGGCCTTAGCCGACTGAGCTACGCCGGTGGCTACTTAGATTTAGGCTTAGGCCTATATTATAGGTTACTTTAAATTATGCAAATATATATTTTATTATAAAATATTTACAGTACAGATTTAGGCTTATATTATACTTAAAAGTATGTTAATAGGCCTATCTATTTTATTACAAAATAATTATGATAAAACTTAATAATAATGATTTTACAGTTAGCTACATATGAATGAATTATTAAAGAGAACAGAAAGAGTAGGTTATATTCCATCGCTGCTGCTTACAACAAATTACTTGAAAAAGGCGTCAAATCAAATAGGCCTAACTTTAAAATATCAGACATACAAGTTACGAAAAGAAGAACATTTCTTGATTTTTTTTAAATCCGCCCGGGCCCCGGACAAAGGCCTAAAAAGGGAGAACATGTCCGAACTAAAGGGGACGTCTGGTCACTCTACCCTTGGAGCAATATCAATGAACTAAAAATACGTCATTCCATAATGACATCAGACCATAAAGCTATCGGCAGCTTGTTCCATACAGTGAGGGTTCTCTGATGTCCAGTAATGTGTGTTTTGAAAGATTCTTCGGCCTCTCGGCCCGAAGAATCTTTTATCTATTGACACTGGCCGTGAAAGCCTACATTCTAAAATGTGTCTTTTGCTTTTACAATGCCACTCTGAAGAAATAATATTTCAGTGACTTGGCTATGATTCCAGACTTGTAAAACTCCTATATTTTCAATTAAACTACTTCTACTGTATACATTTTATTTTATATGAACGGAAACGTTTTCTTGAACTTACACACAACGTAATGATATTTTATAATGTCGGATTAAAAATAATGTCTTATTTTCTTTCGTCGTGTGATTATATTTACATTTCTATGCATTTTAGGTCATAGGAATTGCGGTTTTAAAAATAAATTATGCCTATATTTTTTAATTTGGAATGCTAAGCTACACGTTTTCTTTAAATGAGTAAGAAACTCAAAACTTATTAACTTACATAATTCCGATAAAATTATTGGGGAAGAAAATATATATACATTATAAAACCGCTCCCTTTAACAAATAAAAATCAGGTCGCTCGTTTCCTTTTTTAGTTAAATTGAGTCCAATCAGACGCAATTCAGTAGAGCACAGGCTTCCGTCAGCATCTGCGTGTTTGAAATAGCAGCGTATCCCAGTATGTGCTTCCCTCGTGATCCCTCTATGTCCCCTCTATTTCTTGGCGACTGTCCCCAAGGCATGCAAATCTGGCGCTACCCGCCCTCTTCACGGTCTAAATGAAGACCCTCCCTGCATGGACCTTCGTGGCACTTCAAATCCAACATGGCCGACTCAGCGTCAGCTGGCCTTTGCACTTGCTTTCCGAATATTAGCATCGACACCCTACGCGTTCTTATTACGAAGGTTATTACTTACCTTATAGTTTTAAAATTCAGAAAATCGGATTGGTAACCGAATGACTTCTGCACTCCGAAAAATCCCGGCGATTTCACATACCACTTGTGGCAAACAAAGCCTAATATTAGTACAATTCTTACGAAAATATGTCAAATACTTGCAGTAAAACAATAGTCTAATTGAAGGGTTCAGAACCATAGTGGGCCAAGCGCCATTTACTAAAATCGTAGAAAACGAGGGTTAACACGAAGTTATCATTATAATCCAATGGAAACATATAGCAAGTAATATAAAGTATAGGCCTACACATTCAAACTAAATGATATGTCAATCTTCATTAAACTTTGGTATTCACTTAACTTTAACCCTTGCTTTCTTCTTTTTTTAATTAATGGTGTTTGGCCCACTGTGTCTCTGAACTCTTCAATTGCCAAATATTTTAAGTAAATTAGCACCTATATTATCAAATAACTCGGGCATCACTTTTGTATACCATAATAACATGATCAAAAGTATCGGATTAGGCTTTGAAAACACGTGGAGAAGTTATTTTAAATAAAAATGCAGCTTCAAATGTTCTACCGTCTCCTGATACATAGGCTACCACAGTTTAAACTACTCTTGAACTAAGCGTCACATGAATCTGCGCGTCAAGGCATTTCCGGTGCTTGAAAGAAATGCGATTTTTATTTGCAACAATAAAATGACGTAATATAAAAATACGAGACACTCTTCCCCACATTTCCTTTTAAGGGCGCCTTCTTTACTGTTGTGTCACAGTTCAGGTCATGCACACAACCACCCTCGAGAGAACACATCCCCTTAACATAACGCACCTGAGCGAACGAATTACAAGAGGGTAAAGAAAAAGGGGTGACTGGCTGAAGGAAAACTGTGGTACAATATAGAAAGTATCTGCACTATCGTGGGAATTTTTCACACCTGCACTTCTATTATCTGATGTTCTAGTCGGAACATGTTGCACTCGAACCCCCAGTGGCCCGTCCTGTTTTCATGAAGGATTTAATTCAACCTGTGAGGAAAGAACTAAATTTTAGAACATAACCGAGATGCATGTATGAGTGTAGGCCTACTGTCGATTCTTTCGTGATAAATACGAATATAAAGATAAGGATGAAATGCACAAACAAACTACTATTTATTCGTGTGAACGATAATGTATGATCGATATGCACAAGCATATGGTGCTTGTCTGATAAATATAAGCAACTAAGATATCTTTTCCTCTATTGGATCTTTTATTCCTTAGCATTGTGCTCTTTCAGGGAGTTCAATCTTACATAGTAGACAGACACGCATTTTAATTCCCGAATAGTGAGGTTTGTACGACAACGGGTATCCTACAAAACAACTCAGGCATCACAGGACGAAATAGGTTCTTATTCGAAGAAACATTTGACCTAATGGCCATGGTCTTCACATTTCAAAGTCACGCCTTAACCATTACAAACAAGTATACATATTAAAATATAAGTAAGTATACATATTAAAATAATAAAATATAGCAATGTTACAGGTGTAACGTGTCTAAATTTTAATTGTAATGTAGGACTACATCGCTCCGCCATCGTCTATACCGCGAATTCGGATACCTACACCACGGTCCTCCCTGCAAAACACTGTCATTGAAAGAATTCTTCGAAATGTACTTTTTAGTGTGCAGGTGAGATTAAAAAATTAATGTACGGATTCGCAGAACAGAGCGGTAAGTATCGTTAACATGATCGGATTTCCTCGCGTAAGTCTGTAGAATCTAGGCCTATTCGGTGTCCGAACCGAAAATCTGTGGTTTAGAGAGTAATTTAGATACATATATCGGCTACAGAGTATTGTTGCAAAATTCACCCATCATTCCTGCGACAGCTCAATATAACCGGAGAACGGTATAAGTTACTCTGCTGGAGCAACGGAGTTTATATTTTCTTACAATGATTCAGTAAGTTCGTAACTAATGTGTACGTTTTTAAAGTTTACTGTGTATAATTAAGACATTAAATTTGTTATGTTTTAAGGTATCAAACCGGTTGACAAATAAATAGATAACAAAATTGCAAAAATCATGACTTTAACCTCATATCAAAATTTTAGATTTGTTTCCAAAGAGACGTAACAAAACACAAATTATCTTCATTACATCTGTCATTTGCCGTCTGTCTGAATAAACAAATATGTAGCTCTAAATTAATTCTGCTGAAATATAGCCTAATATTCGCTTTTGTCTACTGATCCGTAGCTATGCTCAAGTGTAGACTGATTTACCTGGTTGGGTTCTCTTCCAGGTTTTCCCCAACTATAAGGCTAATGTTAGGTAATCCCATAATGAATCGTCCTCTTAATATCGCTAAAAGCCATCTCGCTAACACCAATTCCTTTGACGCTAAATAATCTAGCAGTTGATGGAGCGTCGTTAAATACCAGACCGAAATAAACACAACATTTACCTGTTTGACAACAAAATTCATGTTTTGTGAACATGAATAAATTATTTCGCACATTTATCTGAAAAATAAAGTAATTTAAATTATTATCATAAAAAATGGTCTTGTAGGCCTAACTGTAGTTGTTCATTACAAATTCATTCACATTGATAGACTTATAGCCACACAAATTCATTACACTCGATTAATGAATGTTGTCAACACATTGCCATAAAAAAAATAGAGCCAGTGATAGAATTACATATGTCACTTATTTTACTGCATCTTCATGGCCTGGTGCTCAGTGTCTGAGTGTCTGAAGGTAGCCTAATGTTCTCGTGACTCTGTCAGTTAACTGATAAATTATCATGCTGTCAACTAAAAGCGATGTTATTTCAGTGTATCTTGTAAAAGTAAAGGCTTCTATTTGATCTTAAAACATAACACGATTAATTTCTCGGAAGTATAATTAATACTGTTCTTGTGCTTAAGTATAAAAAATGTCTTCTAGGAATTGGTTTGCAGCATCTCCTCGTTATCTCGGGAAGGTTCGTAATTTCCTCTATCGGCAATTGTCATTTGTATTTTACTGTGGCTTTTTTTTTTGTCAGTCCCTCTCTCTCTTTCCGCGGTGCTAATGGGCCCGACATCAGCGCCACAAGGAACGAACAATCATCGCCGTCTTCTTTCTGTGGCGGGGGAGGGAGTGAGAACAGAAGAAGCCTCCGCCTCTGAAATCCTTTAAAGTGCTTTACTTATATTCATGTTAAAGGAAACTAAATTAACAATTTCCTGTTTTCGATTTGATACTTGGAGCTAATGAAACTTCAGAAAATTAGTAACACAGTCGCAAACTGGGCGAAGGTTTGTTTTCTTTAAAGAGGCTGTTTTGCTTTGCGAATTCAAATCAGGATCAAATGTAAATAATTAAACTGAACATCACGCGTGTTTGCAAGAACTTGGAACTTCTCAGAATTTAATCTTATTGAACTCATTTCTATTACATTTATGCAGATTAATGTTCATTACGTTCCGTCTTTCTAATCTTTCATCCCCATGGCGACTGGTCAGACATCAAGTCAGTCCTGGTATGCGTCGGAGGATTTCTTGCAGTGTTGAGTGACAAGACTATTATATCAATGATAATAACGAACTGATGAAGAAGAGATTGTGGAATGTGACAAGGGAAAAGGCAGTGTCACGAGAAAATCTGTCCCAAAACTACCTACAGTTAACTGCGTGAATTGTGGCATAGTGAATTTTTCCATTTCATCTTACAAATGGACTGATTCTTGGACAGGAAGTTTTCGTTTCTCAATGAAGTCTCAATCTTCCAGTCCAGTAAAAGGGGCTGAGCTGTAACTTTGATCGTTCCCGGACAGTTTTCCCAAATCATGTTTCCCAATCTGATTGTCCCAGTTATGCATTATCCCAATGACCATTTCTCCCAAAACATTTGTACCAAGGACAATTTTCCCAATCTAATATTCCCACTGTTAAATTATTCCAATGGTTATTTCTCCCAATCCATTTTTTCCAATTACATACTATAGTGAGTATCCATGGTAATGTTAATTATGTGTAGTATAATACAAAATTCCAGTATAATTATGGCACAGATTATAATTTCACCTGCAGCAGGAAAGAAATTACTACTTGGACACGTATACCATAGAATGTACACAAAAATGACAAAGATTACTGATATTGCTCTCGACAACAGGAATGAAGACCTACTGCAATTACACAAGGGGTTGGGGAACAAATTACCATAGCTACTAAAAGTATTCATTCTCATGCTCCAAACCAAGATAAGGACAATGCAGAATTGGTGGCTCAACGAATATAAAGAATTGAAACTAAACACCCAGAAATACCACTTGCACAAATTCTTCAAATAGAACTTCCAAACGTTGAATTGGGAATGTTAAGCCAGCTCCCAGATTGACAAAATGTCAAGAAATCTTTACTCCATGTTAGGAGATGGGAACTGCTTACAGATCCAATTCATTTAGAAGATTTAGGAGAAATTCGAAACTGTTATAAGATGACACTAGCTGGTGAGTTTCAAAAGGAACAGACAGACATCGAAGCACCCATTGCTCAACTGTCATTGGGTTAGTCTGTTAAGACGAAGTCTAAGCAAATGTGGATTCGTATGAACGAAACAATAAAACATATTGTGCTTGATTACAATCAGTACAAAGAAGGTAACAGAACTGTGGATTATCTAAGATGCATTGGCTACAACTTCTGTTTGTAACTGATCATTTTTCATTTCTAAGCAAACAATTATATATGTTGTTTGAATTGTTTGGGAATGCAATGCATATTACTTTTGGGGAAAGTACCCAATTTAAGAATTGGGAACTTTAGTGTTAGGAAACTGCAGTTTGGTGAAAATATATTTGTAAAAAAGACTTTGGAAAAAATGGTCACTGGGAATTACAGATTGGGAAAAATGTACGGGAATCAACTTTGATAATTAGCTTCTATTTCAATCTAGGATTAAGGTAGCTTGCTATTTATTTCCTTTAACATCTCTTTATCTATTCAGGGTATAACAAATTATTATTATTATTATTATTATTATTATTATTATTATTAGGAAAATATTTGGGGCTAAGAGGGATTTAGTTACAGGAGAATGGAGGAAGTTACACAACACAGAACTGCACGCATTGTATTCTTCTCCTGACATAATTAGGAACATTAAATCCAGACGTTTGAGATGGGCAGGGCATGTATCACGTATGGACGAATCCAGAAATACATATAGAGTGTTAGTTGGGAGGCCGGAAGGAAAACGACTTTTGGGGAGGCCGAGACGTAGATGGGAGGACAATATTAAAATGTATTTGAGGGAGGTGGGATATGATGATAGGGACTGGATTAATCTTGCTCAGGATAGGGACCTATGATGGGCTTATGTGAGGGCGGCAATGAACCTCTGGGTTCCTTAAAAGCCATAAGTAAGTAAGTAAGTAAGTATTATTATTATTATCACCACCACCAACACCACCACCACCACCACCATTACTACTACTACTACTACTACTACTACTATTAGCCTTTATCGCATTGTCACCTAGCTTTTGACACATCAGAATTTCATAAATTCTTTGCGACAAAGCTAAATTTATTTCTGTAACCCTAAAAAATTACAATTAAATTCATTGTTTTTAATCAGCTTTTTAACGACCCTCTACAACTTCGCTGTTATTTAGAGCCGGTGGAATTGGTGAAAGCGAAATAGCATTTGGTAAGATACGGCCGAGAATTCGCTATAGTTTTACCAAACATTCGCTTTACAGTTGAAGAAAATCTCGAAAGAAACCCAACCACGTAATCAGCCCAGTCCAAATGGATAACCCAAGTTCATTGTTCTTCACTCTTACTTTCCCATTTTTTATATTCAGCAGAATTGTTATTATCAAATATAAACTTTCAAGAGACACATAATCATTATGAGACGAATACAACCTTATATTGTGATGACGGCAAGTTGCAAATGCATGAATCTAGAGAACAGACTACTTAATGCTTGACGCATTTCTCGGCCTATATGAAATACGTTGTTATACTAATGTAGCTAATGATCTTATTTAAATTTGTGTCGAGTGACACAAATTACAAGTAGACCTATATTAATACCGCAGCTACCTGAACGAACGCTTCAGATCTGTGATTCTGTTGTGCTGGCTGTGTAAGGCGGAAGTGTCGAAGGGAGTGAGAAGCTTTAGAAAAAAAATCCTCCTGAAAGAAGAACTCGTTATCTGAGATCTGCGCTCCTATCTCCTGTGTAGTGTGTATACATGCAGGACTGTATGTGTATGTTCTGCTGCCCCCATCACCTCAGAATTGAAAAGAATTAGAGAAGAGGGTCTTGACCTTTTCAGAAACATCGCCTCTCGTCTCATCTTCTATTCCGGGTGCGTAGAGAGCCACCCCACCAGACTATTGAATCCGATCGGCTATATAACAGTTGCTTCGCCTCTCTTCTTTCTATTTTCCGTGTCTGATTGAAGACAATGTCGCCTCCTCTCATGGTGTTTTGTTTCAAGATCAAAATGCATTAACTGCTCAAAGTAATGGTGTTCAAGAGTATATTTATTTTTACGAGGCTTTCTCGAAAAGTTTCCTTTCGAGGAAGTTGATTTGTACGGTAAGAAATAAGTGAACAGTAACTACTTCCTTACAACATTTCAAAATTTACTAATACAATTATCCTGATTATTAATTATTTTATCATTACCTATATTGAAAGAGTCTACCCAAATGCCATTGACCACCGTCACACTGTCTGATGAACTATCTTACAGACAACGAATGGCAATGAAATGAAGATTAAGTGGAAGAAGAAACAATTAAAAGGTATATGAATCGCGCGTTCTTGAAAGTGAATTTAGGGCTGGTAACTTAATAGCTACCATATGTTGGGGAATTATGTCACAAGTAGGACTGAACAGTAATAGAGCAGAATTGCCGAAGATATTAATGGTCTCGGCAGAGAGAGTGTTGAGAGGGGGGCCGTCGCTGTCCTGCCTGATAATAGATGTACATATCAGCCAGAACCTCAATCAGAGGTACTAAAGTATGTAGGCCTATGGTAGATAATTTTTTTGTATTTTTCTATCTGTTCTAGAGGTTTAACAATGTTCGCAGTTTGAGGGAAGGTTTCGAAATGAACTCATTAGCAGTTCTCTTTTCAATTCATTTTGCTTAGAATTTGTCAGCGGATTGGGTTAAGGTAGGATCAAACAATATTCTAAACTGTATATCGTTAAGGCAACTATCCATGAAAGTAGTACCATTATAGTGTTAATGTGAATATCACAGTCGTGGGCGCAAACAATAATTAGGCCTACTCATCCATGAACATATAGGAGTCTCGAAAAAATCCCATATTTTATAATAAGTAAGTTCTGTGAAACATGACAACGAAATTATAAGACAGATTTTTTCGAAGTATTGAGTAAGTCTCTAACCTTTAAGAAATTTTAAGTTTTCATAGGCATTATATTTAGAAGAAAAGTTCGGAGTATTTTTCACCGTGCATTGAATTTAAAGTACACGATGTAAACCCAGAACTTATCTCCTGAAGAGTGTTACCTAGTTCATCCAATTTCTCCATTACTCTGCCCTCATCATCCAGGGTGCGCTAATTAGCTGAGGTAATTCAGAACCGTTATTGAAGTATTTTCTATAAAAGCAGCGCGCAGATTCGCATCCTCACTTAAGTATGAAGGCTTTGTGTTAATACCTTTGTGTGAGTAAAATTACTTAATAAATGTAACTATAGGCGCGACATATGTCTCAGACGTTTCTATGTATTGTGTCGTATAAAATTATAGGTACGGATTCGATGCATTCTAAATTTCAACTTCGCTGAACAGCCAATCATAAAGTTTAACCCTTTCTGATATGCAATAGAAAATAATGCTAAAATTCTTCCCATCATTCAGAGAACGTTACCCACCACGCGAAGCTGTAGACCGTGTCCTCTAACCACCCTAGACAAAAATTCGTATAGAAAAAATATGCATGATGCAAACATGACATAAAAACTTTGCATACGACACACAATCACCGTAGTTTTCTCACCCTCCAGAAGACCATCCCCAATTTTGCCTATTCAAATACTTCTCTTTATTTTTTACCCATCCATACTCATCCCCCCGCGCAAACCCTTTCGAACCTTAGTAATTTTTAACCCCCATTTTTTTCTTTTCTTTTTGCTACATACATCATACATGCATAGAGCAACACCCCAGGAAACACAGCCTTTCTTTTGCGTATCTTTTAACCCCTTCCACCACGACCTCTCTTTTTACATCCCTTACAACCAACCCTTTCTTTTTTATTTAGCTCTTTTTTGTATATACGTATGTATGGACGTTAAAGAAAAAATTTTACCCCTTTCTGTCCCCCGGTGATGTCCTAAAAACCCGACACCGGGATATTTTTTCTTTCAGAAAAGAAAGGGAGGAAATGACTGCCAAGAGTTCCTTTTTTTCGCTACTGGAGGCGATTCTTCAGTCAATACATATACAAAACTGTAGCCACCACTATGGGAGGTTCGTACTTGCTGGTGGGCAGGTCGGTACAGTCAAAGTCTCTGTTCTGAAATGAAGAATATGCTGACGTCGCTGTAATTGCTGTTGCATTCATGCCTAATCATCGCGTAAATTCTGTACAATTCTTTAAAACAAGTTAAACTTCCATCGATACATAACTTATAAAATTAATACCCACTGAAGCTTGATCCATGTTGTATAGTTTCAAGTTAAATACATTGTTAGTAATTATTTTGAAGAATATGCCAAGGTGACTGCTCTGTAGGCTACGGAATTCAGCTATAGACTAAGTCGAGATAGCAGTAAATTCGAAATTTCTTGATATCATTTTTATCATAAACGAGAAAAATCTTAATCTGCAGATGAATCTTTGTAAGTTCCTGTACCATCCTACGACCTTCACCCCTCCCGCTGTCTTCCTCCCTCCACCAAAACTCCTCAACGTACGGCGGTCCATGCATGGGGTTGTAACCCTTTACTTGTGGCATGACGCTGAATAATAATGATACATTCAGAATGGTTGCAACATCCTTCACAGATAGGAGGAGGAAATAGGCTACTACAGTTGTAGCGAAATAGGTCGCACCGTCAAAAACTTTAACAACAGCGGATTCACCGCCAACCCCCACCCTTCTCATCCACTACCCTTCTTTACATACTTACAACAGTTTTATCCCACCCTTTGCTTCCTTTTCACATCACCACCAGTAGCAGTAGTTGCTCTCATTTCTAAAAGATGTGTTCTCGTTATAGAATCAAGGAGCTCTGTACGGTTGTGTGGGCAGAGGAAGTGCTACGGAAGTCCCTGCAAATTGTGGTGAGTTACCAGTTAACTTGTAGGATTAACACTAAGTTCTGCGTCACGGGACATTCGAATTTTATTATTTGGTTTGGGATGTTGCAAGAGGACGTTCAGAAAACTAGAGGAAATGTCTGTAGATCAATTAACACCGACAATGGGCAAGGTTTAGAAGTGGAAAATATAGGATGTCACTTTTCGTTTTTAGATGGTAGTCACATCTTTAGCAGATCTGGATAGCCTATACTAAGTAGAAAAAAATACTTCTTACGAATCCATTTATGCACGCATAATCCGTTAATAGGCCTACATTCATTCATACACACATCCATTATTACATGACTCCATTTATTGTTCCACTCAATATTTCATCGCTCATTAAGTTTCACGTATATTTGTATTAACTGATAATTCTATCCAGTTCAGCTACAGTATAACGAAATGTCATATAGGCCTATCTGACGGCGCATAGGCCTACATCCTTCGGTATCTTTTTAACTTAATAGCACAAGATTAATCTCATGTCATCTGGGGTCACCACAATAACGCACATTCACTTACAGCAATGTAGGACATTACACTACCCAACGTCTACGCCCAGTTGAAATTCGAGCCTCAGCCTTGACATCCACAAAACATCAAAGTTGCGTTTACTTATGAAAAAAAAGTTTGTATTTTTATTAATGCTTTAAATTTTGCGGACAATCATGTCCCGTTACAAAATAATAAGTACAAATTACATATTTCTATAGACAACACCAATATTTCCCTTTCGATGGCCTCGCAGATACCATAGGATACGAAGTCCGCAGGTCAAAACCCGGTTGAAGGCGATGTATTTTAAAAAGCGATAAAGTTCTTAGTGTAGCTTACTCTGAAATGGAAGTAAAGTTACCGTCTCGTATCATAGATTTAAAGTATTAATCTCTGGTAGAAAGCTCCAGGTAAAATTCGCCGGAGATTCTCGACCAAATTGTAAACTATTTCGACCCTGAATAACTCCTGTAGATGATAGCAACATCAAATTGACTACTACTATACACTAACTAAATTAGACGTGGAAAAGGAAATTTACATTTCAAGAAGTACAACTAGAGCTACGGTTTATTAATGGAAAAATTGACTCGATAAAAATAATTTTAGGGTCCAATTTTACGAAGGAGTCTTGATAATGATCCACCTGAATACGTAGACTTCACATTCGCATGAATCTCCGCTAAATCCGAATTCGTACCAGCGTCACTGCGGATAAGAAAAAGTTGAATTGCGAACAATTCTAGTTTTCTGTTCCTTTGTAGTCACTAATCAGGTAGCAAAAAGACGACATTCAAGGGATACCACGAGAGACTAAGGGCCATATTCATATACATTCTTAGCGCGGGCTTCCAGTGGATGATCAGCGAACTAACGTTTTTCGTATTCAGAAACCAGTGTTAGCGATGTGATATGATATGAATCCTGTACAAGTAATCACGCGATAGCCGGGGCTAGTTTAGCAATTCTCGTAGCGCGGGCTAGCGAAATGTCTATGCATAGCATCCTAAAAGACTAACCCACTATCAATGGATTATATCTTAGATAAGTTACGAATCTTAGACTCATAGGCCTATATTAACTATGAATACGAGGGATGAAGTTACAGGAGAATGGGTAAAGTTACACAACGCAGAACTGCACGCATTGTATTCTTCACCTGACATAATTAAGAACATTAAATCCAGACGATTGAGTTGGGCAGGGCATGTAGCACGTATCGGTGAATCCAGAAATATAGAATGTTAGTTGGGAGGCCGGAGGGAAAAAGACCTTTGGGGAGGCCGAGACGTAGATGGGAGGATAATATAAAATGGATTTGAGGAAGGTGAGATATGATGGTAGAGACTGGATTGGTCTTGCTCAGAATAGGGACCGATGGCAGGCTTATGTGAGGGCGGCATAAGTAAGTAGGCCTAAGTCATTCTCTAACGTTTCCTAGAGAACAAATAAATAATAATGAACATGATGGCAGGTTCATACAGTGTAGGGTATTTCATTTGGTATTCAGCTTTCCTCTTCTGTTATTTGTACCACTGAGATTAATTAAATTTACAATCTCGCAAATTTTGTCATAATCATACTCATCATTACTAATAAAATCTTTCAGGATATTTGATTCCAGAAATAAGCCAGCCCCTAATCTGTAGGAAAATTTATATACTTTTTTAATTATCTTCAATAAGATTGGTTTGTAATCATTCTGAAGACTAAATTCTCACTTCGTCAAAAGTCCTTCGCTGCATTCAGCAGCGGTTCCCAAAGTGGGGATCGTGGAAAGACCTGAGAGGGTCGCGAGATTATTTACAAAATATAACAAAAAACCTTATTAACATACGTTTAATTTAAATTTATAAATATGAACAAAACTGAACATAAATACCAAAAACATTTTCAGTATTTATAAAGCAAAAATAATTAATGCCACACATATGTCTGTTCTTCAGAAAGTAGCTTCTCAAATCTGGACTCAATATCTGATACACACACAGTGATATTTTCAAGTTCAAGGAGATTTCTCCCTTTTGTTTTGATGACAACCATAGAAGAAAATCTTATTTAGTATACATACAAGGTTACATTATTAAAAATTTAAGAGTTTCTTTAGCAAGCTCGAGTTATTCTTGCACTCTTTTCATCCAAATCTGGTCTACGCTCTGTGAAAAAGTCAAGTTTGAATATTTCATCAGTAGGTACAGTCTTAGAAAATATAACTGATAGTGTACAGATATTTTCAAAGTCCTAGAAAGGAGGCACTGCGCATGATCAGAGGATGAGCGACTAGGTTCACAAGCGAACCACTAGTTGAGGTATTACTCAACCAAGGCCAGTGGAGTCCTACAGCCCGGAGCGCCACTTGTAGCCTACTACTTCTGCGTTCGTAATACGTCATCGCGATAGTTCACATTACTCCCGCGGCTCCACTCGCCTCGGTCAAGTTATAATAACATTCGTTCTGTTTCGTTATATGTTGTCCCTAAGTAGCTAGAATAAGTGCCAGGGAAAAGAATTTAGCGATAAAAACTTTTTCACCACCAGGAGTCGCGTCGTCAATTGTTTCTAAGACTATAAATACTTCAATGAGTGTTTCCTGCATATTTTCTGTAATTCCAGCCAGTTGAACGAAACTGGGTAAAAAAAAAATCTAGACCTATCCATTTGTGACTGTCGAATTGTTTTGAATTTATTCCGAAAAATACTCAAAAAGCTGTTCTTTAAAATTGTGAAGTCTTAATTGCCTGTCTTCGAAAACAAACTCAACATTTGTTTTAGGTCTACGTTCTAAGCAAATATTTGTACTGTCTATTGTAATTGGGGCTTTGTCCTGTTATAGTAAGAAAGAAAGAAAGAAAGAAAGAAAGAAAGAAAGAAAGAAAGAAAGAAAGAAAGAAAGAAAGAAAGAAAGAAAGAAAGAAAGAAAGACAGGAAGAAAAGGCCTACGTAGCTAAATGTTCCATCCATGAGTCCTTTAATTCACTTGAATGAAATTTCAAAAATCAAGTTTCTTTATAAATCTGCTGGGTAACAGATAGCACAAGCAATCTTTTAGATTTTTATTGAGCTTTTACTACAGCGCCATGGTAGTAAGAGTTTGAAGGCCTACTAGAAATGATTTTTACATAATATTTCTTGTCATTGTTGCAGCATATACTTATACTTTTGTGGTTCATTAGGTGGTATGTACTGGTTTGGGTAAAATTTTCTTTGTTTTCGATTTTACAGGAATTTTATTTTTCGAATGGGTTAAGTACCGGTACAGTGAGGGACGAGGGTCGCAAACAAAAGTCTCTCCGAAAAGTAGGTCACTCCTTCAAAGCGTTTGGGAACCACTGCGTTAGAGAACTGGATACCGAAAATAATTCCAGGGGATTCACATTATGCAAGCTTTAAGAAGTAAGTAATACAAGTTCAGATGAATAAATTCCATCCGTTTCGAAAGATGTAGCCTGTCGTTTCTGTAACATCCTGGTCGGAAATGAAAGCAGACCATGGATCCTTGGATATAAAATTTTCGAAATTTTATCACTAAGGAGGCATTGAGAATAATATTTTTAGCTTTAGTACAATCATTAATACAATATGGTATAATAAATTGGGGTGGAGTAGCATCATCTGTACTTAATCCATTAATTTTATTGCACAGAAGATTAATAAAAATGTATCTAACCAAAAATATGGATTGCCCTACGAATTTTACTTATACAGATTTTAAAGTATTAACTATTGAAGATATTTATAAATATAGTTTACTAACTTACTACCACAGAAATCAAATAAAACATCAATCTAATTGACATGAATATCGTACTCGAAGACAAGTCTACTTTCCCATTAATTGAGCCTAAATGTGCAGCCCTTAAACATGGTGCTAGCTTCGGCCCAATGCTTTATAATAAAATTACAAACCATTTTCCAAATTTGAAATATTTTAAAATTGAAGCTTTCAAAAAATAAATTTATAAAATTATTCATGATACATACTATTAACAAATGTGTGTATTTTTTTACTTTTTATTTCTGTCGACTATGTTCATGTTTTTATTGAATATCACTGGCTTCTAATTGTCAATTAAATGTGTTTTTTTCTCTCCTTTCTCTTGTTTTTTTTTTTTTTTTTGCTTTTATGTGTTATTTATTGGTTTGAATTAAGTTACTTACTGTATTTAGTAAACTGTCTTTGTAAATTTTATGTTATATTATTGGCTAAGACCACACCGTACACGAGCGTGGCTCATACGGTAGTGGCTAGAAACATTTTTGTTTTATAATTTTAATTTGTACTCACTAGCTAGCTAGCTAGTTAAATAAATGAAAATAAATAAAATAAAATTTACTATAGAGCCAAAACACAGGACACAAACTATTAGGCATACTTAGAATAAATTTTTCTGGTGTATAAAATGTCTTCATCGATAGCACGGTGTTCTTGCCATGTAATAAATGCATTCCAAACTTCAATATCCGTTTCAATATGCATATTTTTTAATAAACTGAAGCTGTCGTTATTCTTATGGAACAAACAAGTTCGTAAACCAAGTTCAAAATATGAATTAAAATAGGAATTTTTGTCATTTTCTTCAAATAATAAGACAAAGTAGAACGAGTTTCTTAATAAGACATTCCTGGAATTCCGAACAGCAATAACACACTCGCTGCAGACGGCGCCATATTTGACTCCTCTTGGAACTCGGAGCATGGTCATAATTTTAATGCGGGAAGACCCATAAACAAAAACCTAACAACTCCGCAATTATTAGGATTGAGTTAA
This sequence comes from Periplaneta americana, assembly GCF_040183065.1. Taxonomy (NCBI): domain Eukaryota; kingdom Metazoa; phylum Arthropoda; class Insecta; order Blattodea; family Blattidae; genus Periplaneta; species Periplaneta americana. The sequence goes on along the minus strand of NC_091120.1, from coordinate 91,108,709 downwards.
TGAAGTCGTGTACCAACACAACATTTATAGCCTTAAAAGAATTCAACTTATTTTGATATTATTCTGTACCGACTCTCATTACTCAGAATTAGAACGTTTATAAAGAAAAGTTCAGAATTACAACAGCTTGTTTAGCTTTAAAGAGAAGAAACAATGCTGGCTTCTTTTCAGGCTGCATTTCATTGAGATCATTTCTTTTTCTATAAATAAATGTCTTTTCTTTTTCTATAAATGAATGACTAACAGCAAACATTCTCATGGGGGCAGATAAAAAAGTTAATTTTTTTTCTTCCACCATGTTAATAATGTCAAACAAGTGTTTCTACAAAATTTGGCTACTACACCGCAATTACGAGGCCGTCCAGAAAGTTATTTTTCCTGGGCCCATTTACAAAAAAAGAGCACAATTTCATGTAAAGATTTATTGGAACAGATAAAGCAATTATTGCGCTATTTTTCAACATATCCCCTACCAGAATTGAGACATTTGTCATACCGTGAGATCAACAGAAAGATGCACAAACGATCCAAGGATACAAATATTGATCCCATGGTATGACAAATGTCTCAATTTCAGTGGGTAATATGTTGAAAAATAGCGCAACAATTGCTATATCTAAATCTTTGCATAGGCTACTCATTTATTTATTTATTTATTTATTTATTTATTTATTTATTTATTTATTTATTTATTTATTTATTTATTTATTTATGTTTTATCTTCTTTCTTACCAACTTAGCTACAGTCCAATGCAGTGTAGAGGGCAGTATATATGACAAATAGGTCTACACAGTGCAGAGCGTCGTGTGGTCAGCACGGTACAGCGCCACCGATGAGACAACACAGAACAGTACAGGACGAGGGACAGAAGCCAAGTCCCGTAGACGAAAGATAAATCTTTACATTTGTCCGTGCCGGGAATCAAACCACAAACCGCTTAGATGGGACGCGCATACGCTATCCACAAAGTCAATACAACGGACTCGAAGTACAATATAGGTCTAATGACAAAATATACATAGAAGTAATTAGGCCTAAACACGGAGCTGACTATTATAAGTCGCCGATAATGCATAAGCCACTCTTTCTTAAGATTGTACAGATATAGGTGAAGAGCGTTTCGACTTTACCTAAGGAATATATTTACTTTAATGATAGATGAAATTCCGCAGTATTTCTTGGTGATATGAAATGTCAACAGAGCAAAACACGTCCATAATGGCGTAAAGGGACTCTCGCTCTCTGGGCCTGTGCTATGTAATATTCGCATTTCATTATAAAAATACACGGCACCGTTATAATGGGGGACGGAGTGGAATCTGAGACGAGCTGTGCGAGATAGATTGAAGAAGTGCTGATAAGAATAGGAGTGATATATGTAGCAGGCCCGCGTCCCATGTTATAGGCTTAGCTTAACAATTTACAGATAGTTCCCGCTAACTTATTTATACTTTGAATAAAATATATGCGAAGTAATTCTTTACTTAATATTTCTTATTAATTACAGACTATATGGTGTCAAACATATTTGGCTATGTAAGATTTACAGAAAAACCTAACTGCTCAGAGAAAACCCCCACCACAGCAGCTCTGCCCATAAATGAAATCACAGAATCTACCATAAATCAAATCCCGTTCATCTAATTGAACTGTGACTGAATTTAGGTCTAAACGATTTCAAAACGGAAAATTCGTGCCTCAAGAATCTCAACGAAGCCCTAATTGACCTGAAGTTAAAGTCGTCTTTGCATTATAAAATCTCAAGGATCTGCCAGGAATGGAATCCTGGGTTCTTGTTGGAAAGATAAGGCCTAATTTAAGTTACAATACTACGTTCAGTTTATATCCGTTTTCACGCCAAAATATTGAATCTGGTTTTTAAACTCAGTACTAGGTCAGTGAAATGCTATGCTTGCTTTTTATCGGAGAATTACTCCGTTACTCTTTTGACAGACAATTTAGTGGATTCCACAGTTGCATACAAACTATAACGAAGTGAATACACCCATTCCCTCGCTTAGTATCGAACACACAACTTCTAGTCAGCAACCTGTCGCTTTACAAACTCTACCTACTTTCATGATAAGTTAATATTATATATTATAATATTATATTACGATGTACCGAAGTACATATAATATTTCAGTGCACAAATTCTGCGTCATCATATGATGATGGAAGAGTGGAACAGAGATGACGCAGAATTTCTGCACTGAAATATCATATGTACTTCGGTACATCGTAATATATGATAAGCGGAAAATAATCACTTTTTGATTCAGACGACGCTTATTCCGTCGGATCCCGCCAGTTAGTCACTCATAACGAGTGCACCTCTGCTCATGTGTGGACATTGTGCCACCGTCATACATCTATGACGCAGTGCATGAGGGTAGGCAACTAGAGGGAACCCAAGAGGTGGAACTTAAACTGAGAGGATTCGATCCGGCATCGGGATGGGAATCCGGTGTGGCTTAGTGGATAAAGCGTAAGCATGTAGAGCTGAAAACCCGGGTTCAAATCCCGGTGCCGGAGAGAATTTTTCTCTGTGCCACTCTTCCATCATCAAATTAATATTATCTATGAAACTTACCGAAAGAGAAATTTGGATAAACTTGACGATCAATCTTCGGAACTAATCCTTGGACACTCTGCATCTATGATTACCCTACATTTCCACATGCAAATAAAAATATATATATATATATTTTTACTTTCCATACTTGTGAAAGTTTATGTCTGCCATTATGGCTATGTGAGTAGTGCGTGTGCTTCCTTTTCAGCATTTCGTGGTTCGATTTCCGGTTTGGAGGAGATTTACCTCCATTCCACTGCTTGTTTGTTCCTTATCCTGTAGTTGTTCTGTGATCTCCTTACAGTATCCCTACGTCGCGCTGACTACACGGCCAGGGAGGTCTGTTATACGAGTGTGAGAGAGTCCAGTGTTGGCCCAGAGATATAGACCTATCGTCCCCTACACCGCACTAGCTTGTAAGTCGGTACAAAAAAGAGAAGGTAAGACAAGACAAAGAAGGAAAGAAAGAAAGACAGAAAGAAAGAAAGAAAGAAAGAAAGAAAGAAAGAAAGAAAGAAAGACAGAAAGAAAGAACATACTCTTTTTAAACTTGTTTAAAAAATTCAGAAGAGGCGTATTTTGGATATTTTCCATGACTGGAGAGGTCTATAGGCCTATAAGCTCTCATTTCAAAGGTTTGATTTTCTCAGCCCCTCAGGTGAAAAAAAGTGACAAGAAGAGTGTCTTTCGCGTCCGGGTTGTTACTTTCTTTCTTTGTCTTGTTTTACTTCCGTGTGTGTAAATAAATGTATGCTTTTTGTACTGACTTACACATCAATGTGAAGTAGGAGAGACTTTATCTTTGAATTAATACTGGACTCTTTCATATTGTGATCTCCTTGTCCCTATGCTCAGCTAGATGAAGGATCACCACGAAGACACCATAGGAAAGTAGGCCTGCAAGACAAGGGACAATCATCCAGTCCAGCGGAATGGAGATAAACCTCGTTCCACGCCGGGAATCCAATCATGAAATGCTTGACTGGGAAATGCTCGAGCTATCCACAAAGCCATAGGGAATAAATTCAGATAACTCATCCCTCCCAAATATCCATCATTGCTTTCTCTTTAAATCTACATAAATGTTCTCTTTAATAATGCACTATTATTTTCTTTCCCGTTTAGAAGACATTTTTAATTTCGTAAATCATCCGAGTTTTAGAATTGAAGATTTTTCTACCGTGCAGCCCCCAAATCTGAATAACTCATATATATATATATATTTTTTTTTTTTCGAAAATTTTTCTTGTAGAAGAATTATGAACCTAGGCTGCATAGTACATTCTGTCCATTCTAAGCCAAAGTCTTTCTTAATTGGCAAAATAGAACATTCATCCTTCTTAAAATATTTCGTGACCGCTTCTTTTCAATCCTGTTATCATTGGCTATATTAAATCACTCTGAACAATATAGCGTACATTTAAATTGACATTTAATAATAAATACGTAAGTAAATAAATAAAAATAATCCAATGATACCAACTATCGAGAACAATAATATGGACTCATACACTTACATAACCTTTGGATACGATGCTGTATTTAAATTCGCTTTGATAATAACCAAGGACGGAAGAATCATGTGAAAGGGTACCTAAATATTCTGATAACAAAGCTACATTTGGAACATCTGTTTCTCACGATGGTTTTATACAATATGTAAGTTATTTCATGAAATTTCAGGCTTCATACTGATTAGATTTCGCTGAAGATTTTGTACTTTTTATATTGTTTATTGTTATTCGATACAGAGATGAAGCATTGAGATTAACAATTCCAAATTTGAGAGGAATAGATGCATGTGAATAAAATCAAGGCAACATTAATATGAAGTGTGAAAATTTTAACATTTCTACAAGGTTAAGAGGAAGGATACAGAAGAAAAATTATGTAAAATGATTGTTGTCTTGTCCTGATGTAGACCTAAGCTTACAGTTAAAATTACGTTTTTTAAATTTATTTCACATGATTTATATTTTTTGTATTGTTTATAGTTACTTACGTTACAAGACCGTTATGTATAACTTAACATGCGAGCATGGAATTTAACTAAATGAGCGACAGCGAGTTTAGTTTTCCATGTGAGAATGTTGAGTTCTTATAACAGTCGTGTATTGTACAACGTTTTATGGTATTTTGAATCGCATAACTTAAGAGAAAATAAATTAATAATTGTATTTTGTATGTTGTTGGAACACAAATTATTGAGAATTTGTAATCAGTAAGGAAAAACGTCATAATCAGTTACTATGGTAGAAAAATTGAACAAAAGTGTTTGCTACAAATAGTTTTGTCTGAGATTAATTTGTAGAAATGGATTCCATTGAAATTCCTAACGAAATATTGGTAGAAACAGAACTAGCAAGCCAAAGAGCAAGGTTACCAAGAAAATCACGAGATCGATATTTTAAGGAGCTGTCACTATTTAATGAATGGCGAAAAAAAAGAAAGCAGTAAGTGAGATGTCTAATGAAACGGTTGACTTATATTGGAATCATATTTGGGCCAGTAAATTGTCCAAAATAGAAGAGACAGTAAATTTTATAAAATCTGTAAGCGGTAGCAAATTTATGACCCATCTTGAAAGCTGTACTATTATTACGCAATGAAGACAATCATCCAAAATTAAGTCTTAATATAGGCCTACATACAAACAACTGCTGTGAGTAGGCTATTATTAAAATGAATAAGTAAAGTAATCCACGCGAGTTATGTAAAATATTAGGAAAGAAAAATACAGGTCTACATCACAATCGCTGGAGTGACCAGTTTTCTTCAAATCTTGGGAATGAAACAGTCTAAGCGGTCAAAGACGAAGATGATGTGATGTTTTGTCAAAATAACTCAGTTATTAATTTGTTAACTGCTTGTAGTTGGACAATTATTCGTATTGACTTACAACACACCTTCCTGTAAATATTAGTTGTTTATTTCACGACTACTTAATTATATATCATGCTATTCTGGGACACGCGTCCTGATAGGACAATCCTGCCAGAACGACTTGGACCTGTGTTCCACTGTAAGAATGAGGAGTTGGAATGGCAGAAGCGGGTGGTATGAGAGTTCTTTTGGCATACAGGATCCGTCCGTCTCTTGGCGCTTACCCGTTCGTCGAGGCGCAAACAAGCGAACCCTACAATGCGGCTGTCTCGTGGCAGACAGAGAACCCGGCACATCTGCACCGGCAGAGGCAAGATGTATGGCTCACAGCCTTACAGAAAGTCATGTCCGTACAATAAATACTTACATGCATTCAATTGCATACTTAGGTTATACGTAGGTCTATTTTTATCGGTTATTTAACGACATGTATCAACTGTTATGTTATCGATGGAACTAGTGGTGACAGTGAGATGATATTTAGCGAGATAAGGCCGAGAATTCGCCATGAGATTATATGACAATCATCTTACAATTTGGTGAAACCTCGGGGGAAAAAAAACCCAAGCAGATAATCAGCAGTGGATATCGAACCCAAGCCCAAGCGCAGCAGACACACGCAACTACCGTCTATGCTACGTCGCGCTGATGTCTGTTAGGTAACAAAATGTTCAATGAAAACAATATTACAAGAGTTGTGTTAAGTAGTTATAATGTATTATTTCATTTTTTCACTCATTCTATTCTGGCATTATAATGGGGAATCTTAGGAAGTCAGAACACTTCTGAAATTGCTACAACTTCGTGAAAATAAAGTCTGCCTGTAAATTACATAAAGATAAAAGCAACCTCTAAACTGGAGAATTTGCTACGGTAGCTTTGAATCGTGCCGTTACGGTTACGACCAAATTTAACTAAATACACAATGTCGCCAACATAAGGACATGACTTTGGTCTGTGGCGTAGTTAGAAGGAGATTTTTTTTCTCTCTACCTCCTTCGTTCTGAACATTATTGACAGATAGCACCACTGTTAGCGACAATATGTATTTGCGTAGCCTAAATATTGCGAGTAGATTACGTGTCTTAAATGAGGGACTCGCGACAGTTACAGTTTTGCTGTGACACATGCGCGGACCTCTCATGCAGTGGTAGCGTTATCCTTACTTGAATTTATTTCCGTGTGTACATTCCAGATCAAATCAAGAAGATTCCTTCTTACTCTGTTTAGACATCTTGCAAATACGAAGATTAGATATGGTTAGTTTAGGTTTTTATTAACCAAGATGATCCTGTCGGTCATGGCCCTTATGATAGTTTTTGTTTCGTAATATTCATAAACAATAATATAATGAAAGCGGTGAATAATTTCATGGTCACTAAAAGTTTTCTTCTTAAAAGACGAGGTATTTTCTCTAGACCACAAATAAAACGGCAACGCAGTCATAATTACGTACTTAACGCTTTGGCGAAGATTAACCGGAAATTTACTTTCCTTCATTTTAATGATATTCCCTGAAACACACCTTTTCCACGCCTTTATTTCGGTGTGATAACCTACTTTAAGATCTTACTACATCTGATTTTCTTTTGGTGTATTCAAAATACCGCCGTTGTACTGCAAAAACATTGCACTTGATGGAGTGAATTATTTAGGAACGTAGTCTTTTATTTGACACGACTCGGTCGACTACCGACGTTGATGTACCGTGCGTATTATCCACTTGTTCCAAGCAACATTTCACTCAAAAAAGAATTAAAGTTATTTATGTTAAAGGCGATAAATACAAAAACTAAAATATGACTTGTCATTTTGTTCTTTGTCGCCTCTTTGGCTCAAGTAATAGCGCGCTAGTCTTTCATTCAGGCGGCCTGGATTCGATCCCAGGTAGTGATGGAATTTGTGGTGGACATTGCAGACGTTACAGACGGTTCTTCTCAGGGTACTTCCGTTTCCCTCAATAATTCATCCTACCAACACTCTCCACCTCCCCCTCACTTCATCTATCATCTGCAACAGCAAAAATAGGTTAGAGTAAAGTCTTGGGTGTAGTACGAGTTTCCGATGCAGATATAGGAAGGGTTTGGGGTTTTTTATTCTTGGGGCTTATCAGGCTACTCACCTGCGGATGGAACCTGGCTCTATCAGGGACTGAGGCAGGATGGCCCACTTGTCAGCTTCGGATTTACTAATGCCACAAAGGCTACTTGTTGGACTTGGATAATTATTAATGGTGGAAGTAATGTAACTGTATAGATTTTAACAGCTTAGCCCTTGGATAGAGTACAACAAAACTGTTGATGCCATATTTGTCCCGAATGAAAATTTCTATTAGAAAAAAATAATTTTACTCTAAATGTTAACACTGTTTTACTCGATAAGTATTATCCGTACGATTCTGATTTTTACTCTTATCATTAGAGACACTTATGAAGAACGATTTATCCCTTTGCAGTTTTTTTCAATAAAATTGACTTTCTTTAATGAATAAAAAGATTATCACGTCGTTATTTCCTGCCTAGGAAACCTGAAGTGACTGAGGGGTAGAACTCTGCTTTTCAGACCGAGAGCGTGTGTGCTTTCGTAAATGGGCCGGCGACGTTCTCTTGCCAAACTATGCAGACTTTCAGCCTAAGTTTTAATTAACCATGCACTTTGAATAATTTCATGGAAAAATTGTTCTGGGGCTTAGTGCACGAATGCTCTCCCGACTGAGCTACCTCAGGACCTATACACGACACCGTCACAATTTCTCCTTTATATCCACACAACTCAAATGGGCTGACAAGACGCCAGAACCCAACTTTGAGTGACGATGTCGTGTATAGTTCCTGGGATAGCTCAATCGGGAGAGCTTTCGTGCGTTAAGCGAAGGGTCCCGGGATCGATACCCGTCCCGGAACAATTTTTCCTTGAAATCATTCAAGCCTGCTATACAGGGAGCTACTACCTGAAAGCCAGATTTGCATAACCATGCATTTTATTCAAAAACGCGAAATACATTTTTATTTATTTTAATGTATTCTTTTGTCTCCTTCAATCTGTATAGTTATGTCACTTCCACCCTGTTTAGGACGCACAATGGACCAATATATGCCTAAGTGTGAGGAACCGTCCCTGGTTCAGCCTTCGAAAAGCTAAGTCATTTTTTTCATTAATCATGAAGAGCCTCCGGAATAAATAAGAACTACAGGGCTCACATATCAAACCAGAAATTTAAATATTCTCAGATCGTTAGAAAATTCCCTATTCCCTTCATGATAACTTAACAATGAATAAGACCAAATCGCGTCTATAGAAAAAAAATCATATTTAGAGAAATGGCCAGTAAATTTTTTGGAAACCTCTATCAAGAAGATTCTTTACGTGCCTCAAATTTACGATGCAGGAACTATAAGTTCCCCCCCCTCCTTTCGAAGACAGATTTGTTAAGGTTTTTGTTGCTCCTAAAAATCCATCGCCCTTGCCCGGCTTGGACACGAGAACATCGGACCCAAATGCAACATGTACCACTAGACCACCCAGGAAGGCTATAAGTTATAATTTGTTCATAAAGATTTAGCCTATTTCGACCTATTAATTACAGCTTCTTCGGCAAGTTCAGTGGATGATCAAGAGGAAATTATGGATAAAATCATTCAATAAGTTATCCGGTATTATGGAACAGTATACACTGTAAAGTAAGAAGAACATTAGGATTGTAACTAATTCTTAAATTGTGTCATGCGAAATAAATACTGTATGTAAATAAATTACGGTAACATATGATGAGATAGACTACTAGCATAGGCCCAACATTGGAACAGCACGATATCCGTCTTCAACAGGGGCAAACTCAAAGCTAAAAAGACAGTCATACTCCTACTACATTGAAGTGTTTAAAAAGTGAATTTATAGTGCATTTCTTGTTCCAGTATTACCTTACGAGCTCCAAGGTTCGAGAAATAGTTCATTAGCTAACTGTCCTATTTGAATGAACACTTTACAAATAGAATCTTTGTTAAAATCGTAACAAAATTGTGTTAATAACAAAAAATCACAAAACATATATAGCCTACATATTCATCTCATTAAAAATTCCTTACCTCTAATTGTTTCTGAAAAACAGGTTTCGAAAGATATTACCACTTATTAAAAATAATAGCAATGATAATAATAATAATAATAATAATAATAATAATTACAACAATAATAATAATTATACAAAGTATATGATTATGTCTCGTGACCAGAATATTGTACGAAATCGAAATATAAAAATTGGAGATTTATCCTTCGAAGAGGTGGAGAAGTTCAGATATCTTGAAGCAATAGTAACAAATATAAATAACACTCGGGAGGAAATTAAACGCAGAATAAATATGTGAAATGTCTCTTATTATTCGGTTGAGAAGCTTTTGTCATCTAGTCTGCTGTCAAAAAATCTGAATGTTACAATTTATAGAACAGTTATATCACTGGTTGTGCTGTAAGTTATGGTCGTGAAACTTGACTCTCACTTTGAGAAAGGAGCAGAGATTAAGGGTGTTTGAGAATAAGATTCTTAGGAGAATATTTGGGGCTAAGAGGAATGAAGTTACATGAGAATGGAGAACGCAGAACTGCACGCTTTGTATTCTTCACCTGACATAATTAGGAACATTAAATCCAGACGTTTGAGATGAGCAGAACATGTGGTATGTATGGACGAATCCAGAAATACTTATAGAGTGTTAGTTGGGAGGCCGGAGGGGAAAAAAACCTTTGGGAAGCCCGAGACGTAGATGGGAGGATAATATTAAAATGGATTTGAGGGGGGTGAGGTATGATGATAGCGACTGGATTAATCTTGCTCAGGATGGGGATCAATGGAGGGCTTATGTGAGGCGGCAATGAACCTCAGGATTCCTTAAAAGCCATTTGTAAATAAGTAATAATAATAATAATATTCTACATCTTCTTGACATTAACCTAACCAGTACCAAGCACCAAGAAATCAATCACATATAACATAATATTTGCTGGCCATACAGTACATGTAAACATATTTTGCTTTCTAATGTATCATAAAACAAGGCTCTTTTTCAAACACAAATCTCACAGAGTAATTCAGGGATCTAACCTCAGCAACTTAGATAAAATTATAAAAATGTGTTATTAATAATCTATTGTATATATTACGATAGATATTACTTTGTCAGTCTATTTTGAAACTGAGGTAATGCATAGACGCTGTTTTGACACGAAAGAGAGCAAGACAGACAACGTGTCTGCGCACGAGAACAAACAAGCCGTCTACCTACCTGTGTGCTGTGTGCTGTGTGCGAGCGGCCTGTTGCCATAACGACGCCGGTCGAGTGGTTCTCGTCTGTTATCTCCTTGGTAACAACGACGACACACAATATACCGCCCGGCAGGTTATTCCGCGAGACCATCTTGTCTTCTGCAATGCTATACTCTCTGGAGAGCGTCTAGGATTACTCTACATGTATCCGGGCTTCTCTGAGAAACCAGGGCACTTAGTGGCCCTGGGACATGGATAGGCAGATTCTCCACACAATATGTGATTTACAAATCGTTTCAAAACAAAATAAATATCTACATAATCTTAGGAAATGTCTGTTTTATTATTTTATGTCAAGATTTCGTTCCATCTAGCTTTTATTACAGATTTAAACCAACACTGGAATTTCAGCAATTGCAAGTCATATGGTTAGCGTGGAGTACAGCTTTCGATTCAAGTATCTTAGTTGACTTAGAAAAAATGGTACGAAAACTCTATCTCCTTTGAAAAATATGAAATACTTTTATAATTTTTTGTTGTACTCCTCGGGGTGAGCCTTGGTCATTGTCCAAATTCTAGTCTTTTTCTAGATCTAACACTACAAAATCACGCGGTGGGACCCCCGATGGTCATCCACCTAACACACATTAATGATAACACATTAATGGCGAACAAATGAATCCTCTAGATTCAAAACCCTCTAAAGACAATTTTGTTCGTAATTGAATTATGCCCATATATTGCTTGCTAAGAATGATTCGAATGATTTATACATTTTGAATTCAAAAAGCCACTAAATTTTAAGGAAAAGGTCTGTTACGTTGAAAATTTCCTTTATTTGCCACCAGTTACTATTAAAGTCCTTCAATTTGTGAAAGTGGATATAGGGGATTTTGTATCTACTTATATAGAATGTTTTATTTTCGCTGGCAGAGTTAAGGTCATAAGGTCTTCTCTTCCACTCAGCCAGCCTTAATTAATACAATACATATTTAAATTACGAATATTTACACTACACGTAAAAGATTCTCCAGCAATATTGCTCAATTAAGTTTTAACGACTAGTAGGCCTACATGTTTAATGAAATTTTGATCAACTTATAAGATAAAGTAGTAACTTAATTTATGAGCTAATTTATTTCAATCAATTATAATTAATTTGAGATAGCTAGCAAAATGATGGTCCCGCGCCGTGGCGTCATGGTCCAAGGCATCCTGGCTAGGACTCGCGTTTCGGAATGCGCGCTGGTTCGGGTCCTCATGGGGGAAGAAATTTTCTCATTGAAATTTCGGCCAGTGTATGGGACCGGTGACCACCCAGCATCGTGATGCACTTGGGGAGCTACGATAGGTAGCGAAATCCAGTTGCGAATACCAGCTATAACGGCTGGGGGAATCATCGTGCTAACCACACGATACTTCCATTCTGGTTGGATGATCGTCCACCTCTGCTTCGGAATGTGGGCGTGAGGCCAGCAGCCGGTTGGTCGGTCTAGGCCCTTCAAGGGTTGTAGCGCCACGAGTTATTAGTAAAATTATGAGAATTAATTTAATATAAGTTTACTAGAACTATGTTATAGAAAGAAAAAATATAAATCTAAAATATAGTTATATAATGACAATATGAATGTAATGAAATTTTGCCATCAGATGTTTTGTATTCTGTTTAGAAAAATTAATGATAATAAGAATGGACAGATGTTAGTTTCATTATAAGTAACAAATATCAATCAGTAATTATTCTGTTAAGTAAGAATCTATGTAATTTTGGACTACATGAATTTATTGTCCAACAACCCCTTACATCACTCGGAGCGAGTTCCAATTTCTAGCAACTGAAACTGTGTAAGATGAAGTATATAAAGATGTCTTGTGGTAGGGTATAATGAGTAAATTGTTATGATGAGACTTAATACTTAGCTGATGATATGCGGATAAATTTTGAAAACGAGAAGCCAAATAGATTGGGGTAGAAGCCAAATAGATTAGGATTCAAATCTTGATGTCTCATACGAGAATCGAACTCCAAGCACCGTTAGTATTCTCGACTATGAGATGGCATGCTTTAGCCAACGATGCAGTATTTCAGTATCATTTAGGCCTATGTATACGCTAAACATGAGTATTTATCTTTCAATTAATCGATAATTAACATAAGAGGTCTTGCAATATAAAATTAAAAGCATTTAAAGATTTCCGTTGTAACTGATATTTCATCCTCATTACTTTTACAAGTAATGCAGTATTATTGTGTTTCAAATTGCTAATAACGTAGCGTTCTTTATTCTGCGCCGTTTACCACCATTGTTCGAAAGATAATGGAAGTGGAGATATAGCTATGATCCTCTAAACCAGTTCTTATTTGGAAACAAGTTTCGAATTGACTCAAGTAGTCTGTTGTCTGTTGAATGAAAAAGGATTCCAGGAATTAATGCGGTTGCCCACAAGGATTCACTGCCGAGTATTTGAGTTGTCACTCAAGATAATTGCTCAAGTCAGTTGCCTTGACGTATGATTTGCCGAGAGGCTTCTGTATTGCAGAAAACCACAATCCTCGCCCGCTCTTTGTACTTCAAACTTCCTATTATATACTGCAGGTTGAATTGAATTCTCCTAACTCGTAATACTTTGGTAATGAAGAGTTACGTGGCGTTTAGAGAAAAAAGCTAAACCTCATGATTGAAGGATTTTGATCCCTTTGTATTCTGCGTTGTACAGAAAACCTTGGATAAAAGAACGTTTTCCTGTTAGCTTTCAAAATGCATAGAGCTCTCCAGTACTTCTTAACTTGTATTCAATTTCTAACATTCTACCTAGTTTTTTTTTTATTTGGGAGGAAGAGGGTTGATTTCAATGCAGGTAGGCTGTCCCATTCAAAGGGGATAGAAATATACGGTGAATTTTCAGAATGCTTAAAAATACAGGTAATAAATTCTATCAAGTCATATGATATTTTCTAGTGGTGCTTTGAACATAACATCTATTATATAACTTACTCTATAATCTGTCTTTCTGATTATGTTACTAAACATAACAGATAGAACTACTACAGTATAAATTGCTGATTTCATTCTTACGCACTTACAAAAAATAATTTTTATGTTTATGTATTTATTTACACTGCAAGTGGGCAAGCACCCGGTGGCAGTGGTATATACAATATTAACAATACACAGTTAAAATGATAAGCAATACACAATAAAATTTACAATAGCCTACATAATAAAATTTACAACACATATACAATTTTATACACAATACAATAAGAATACACAATACAATAAGAATACACAATACAATTTAACACAATAATAATTAAACATAAAATAAAACACCTAATTTTACAACACAACCTACATAATTATGTATAGGTCCTACATAATTTTCAATAGTCTTTCACTTTACTCTCATCTCATTCCCTGTAGTGGCACTATGACGCATTTCACTGACACTTTAGCACACATTTCACTGACACTATAGAACACATTTCATTGACGCTATAAATTATCACTGATCGGAACTGTTCACTGCACTGTAAAACCATAACTTCACTGACTCATCTCGCTTCACTGATACAATAGTTCAAATAAGTCAAATAATTGCATTCTTATGCATACTTATAAACAGAACTACATTTAAACTAAACATTTCTAGTGTAAGGCCCTCTTACACGCTATTTTTAAATAATTTACAATTCAAACCAAGGAAGTAAACTCGTCAGGCTAGATAAATACATGCCACCTTAAAAAATTAAGTGTTGAATGTCACCTTAATTTTAATTTTCACTTTATACACAACTCTTTAAATTATTCTTGAATCTCCTTAAGGAAGGACAGTTCTCAAAGACCGCTGCAGGTAGGTCATTCCAATCATTTATAGTTCTATTTAAAAATGAGAATTTACCTACATCCGTTTTCTGTTTCCTACATTTGATTTTAAAATCATGATCGTTCCTACCATAGTACGTTGGCTTTTCTAACCGAGCCGTTATGTCTACCCATGCTTTCTGACCTAGATGTGCTCTATACAATGATGTTATTCTAGTTTTCCTACGTCTGTTTTCCAAAGTTTCCCATTTAAGTTCTTTTATCGTATCGTTCCCATCTTCTCTTTTACCTTTAACAAATTTAGCTGCCCTATACTGGATTCTTTCTAAGGAATTTATCTGATATATTCTATAGGGATCCCAACACGTAGTTCCGTATTCCATTAACGGTCGCACTAATGTTAGATATGCTATTTCCCTCGATTTGGGGCTAGCCTTTCTCAAGATTCTCATAATAAAGTGAAGTGCCCTCCATGCTTTGCCAGTAACATTATCAACATGCTCTCCCCAAGAAAGTTTGGAGTTTAAATACACTCCTAGGTATTTACAACATTGTTCTTGCGGAATTACAACACCACTGAATTCGTAATTTAGACTAGTTTCCTCTCGGGTTTTACAAAATGTTATAGATTTACTTTTAGAACCATTTATTTTCATCCTATGCTTTAACGCCCAGTTGTAAATGTTATTCAAGTCTGTTTGAATAGCATCTACATCTGAATTATTTCTAATCTTTCTATAGATAATGCAGTCGTCTGCAAATAGCCTCACATTTGATGTAATATCCTGGCATAGGTCATTTACGTAAATTATAAAGAGTAATGGACCCAGAACGCTGCCCTGTGGCACCCCTGAACTTATATTTCCAATTTCCGATATTTCATGACCTACTCTAACTCTCTGGATTCTACCTTTTAAGAATTCTTGGATCCATAGCACCACTCTTTTATCTATTCCTAGCCTACTTAACTTATCTATTAATATGTCATGTGGCACCAAATCAAATGCTTTCGAAAAGTCAATCACAACTGCATCGATTCTTCCGCCTCTATCTACCTCTTCAGCTAGATCCTGAACCAGCGACGTAATTTGACTATCACATGAGAAGCCTTCCCTAAAACCATGCTGGCGGTTGTAAAACCAGTCTTTCGCATTTAGAACATGACGAATATAATCCGATATCAAATGCTCCATGACTTTACATACGACAGATGTAAGGCTAATCGGTCTGTAGTTTCCGACATCTAATTTATTTCCACCTTTATGTATGGGTACCACTATAGCTGATTTCCAGTCACATGGAATAGCTGCATTGTTTATGGAAACATGAAATATACGCATTAAGTATGGAATTATGGCCTCGGAACCTAATTTAAGAATCTCTGTAGCAATACTATCTGGTCCTCGAGACTTCCGATTTTTTAATTTCGTTATTCTCTCTCTAACCCCTTTGGAAGTTATTTTGAAAGTCGAATTTGGTTCACATTCACGGTCTGTGACACAACCACTCCTATCAGCGGGATTATTATTATTATTATTATTATTATTATTATTATTATTATTATTATTATTATTGAAAACCGAAATGAAATAGGAATTTAATAAGTCGGCCTTTTCTTTGTCATCAGTTATACTTTCTCCGTTCTGATTTCGTAAAAGCACTACTCCTTCATTTTTCCCTTTTCTCCTGCGTACATAATTATAAAACTGTCTCCAATTGTTACTTTCATCTTCTTTTAAAATAGTTTTTAGAAAATTTTCCTGAGCTAACCTTTTTTCACACTCAAGTTTCTTAATTAATTCAACATATTTTTCCCAATGCTCATGGCTCCGTTTACGTTTGCTAAATGCGCGCCTTGTCTTTTTCTTTAAGTAGCGAATATAATTAGTGTAATATTCTGGGTCCGGATTTTTCTTAATTATTTTAGAAGGTACACATTTTACTAATGCCTCGAAAATTATACACTTAAATTTATGCCACACATTTTCCATATTTCCTTCAGTCCTTAGAAAGTCATCATGCTTTTGTCGTAGAAACGTTTGTAATTCATGGACATCGGTTTTGTTAAAATTCCAGACAGACACTGGACTTGACCTCGGATTTACTGTGTTTTCCCATAAGATTTCTAATAAGACGCTATTGTGATCACTTATTTTATGAAGACTTTCAGAGTTGACAAAGAGAGAGACGGGTCTTAGTAGGTAAACATCTAAGAGGGCATTGTCACGCGTCGGACCATTTACTACCTGCGTGAAATCTTTACGCCAGATCAATTCATTAACAAGGGTCTGTGCATCTGAATTTGTACCTGAAATCCCGTTCCAGTTAATTTTCGGGAGGTTTAGATCCCCAGCAATTACTACGTTTCGGTCTTCTGATACTGTATTAAGATATTCATTTAGTTTGTGCAAAGTTAAATTGTTTAATTCACTGGGTGGTCTGTAACATGCTATTACATCTAAGGTTTCCAGCCCATTTCTTATCTGAACATTCAATATTTCAACTTCCTCATGTATCCACAGAAGATTGCTACTTATTTCTATCTTAGTACAAACGAAAACTCCCCCTCCCTTTTCACTTCTATCCTTTCTGAAGACTCTATAATCCGACCTAAAAATTTCCGAGTCATTTATGTCTTCCCTAAGCCATGATTCCGTCCCATGATGAATGTAATCCTTATATTATCAATGCAATATGTATCGTATTGAAAATAAATAAGTAAACAAACAATTAATATAACAAAAGAAAGGGAGTTATTAAAAGATATGGAGCGGTTGCTAGTTTACTATTAGCCTAACTGATTTAAGAGATCATTGCTGCTTTTCAGTCATCCGAGGGCTCTCTTATCTTTCAAATTAGGTCTGTTTGTTGAGATTCATTCGGTTAAAATAGGAAAAAAAAGGAAAGCAAGTTAATAATATTAATAATAATAATAATAACAATAATAATAATAATAATAATAATAATAATAATAATAATAATAATAACACTCACTTACTTACAAATGGCTTTTAAAGAACCCGCAGGTTCATTGACGCCCTCACATAAGCCCGCCATCGGTCCATATCCTGTGCAAGATTAATTCAGTCTCTATCATCATATCCTACCTCCCTCAAATCCATTTTAATATTATCCTCCCATCTACGTCTCGGCCTTTCCAAAGATCTTATTTCCCTCCGGTCTCCCAACTAACACTCTATATGCATTTCTGGATTTGCCCATACGTGCTACTTGCCTGACCATCTCAAACGTCTGGTTTTAATGTTCCTATTTACGTCAGGTGAAGAACACAATGTGTCCAGTAATAATAATAATAATAATAATAATAATAATAATAATAATAATAATAATAATAATAATAATAGAATGTATAACCTAGTGAGTGACAAAGAGAGATTAAATAACGAAAGAATGAAGAAAATAAGGAAAGAATCAGTGTTATAAAAAAACGTAAAACGAAAAATAAAGAAAGGAAGACAGAAATAACGAAGGGAAGATAACGAAAAGAAAAAGGGGAAAGAAGAAAGAAACAGAAGTGATAGGTAGAAGTAAAAAGAGGTCAAAGAAATAGGCCTAAACTAAAGATGGAAAGAAAAGTGAAAATAAACAAAAGTGGGAACTAACTAATAAGGAGACAGAAGGACAGAAAATGAAGGAAGGAAGAAAACAAGAAAAAGAACAGAGCGAAATGACTCACTGGTAACGCACTGGATTCTCATTCGGGATATCTCGGATTCGATCCTCGGTGCCGACCAATTTGATCGACGTTTTCCTGGACTGGATATAACTTAAATAATTTTCAGTTAAATAAAGGCGAGTGCCGGATTGGACTCAAATTACCAAGAAATAATAGATACAGTACAACAAGAACAAGCATTCCCAACAGTAAACTACAAACAGTCGCGATATGATCTAGGACTTAAAGCGACTGTAAATAAATGAAGATAAAAGAGAAGGGAAGAAAGTGAGAAAGTTAAGGAAATAGGAAACAAATAAAGAAGATTTGGACAAAAGATAATAAAAAAAATTGGGAAAATATAAACATAAGCCTATAAAAGAAATAATAAATTATTGAATTGAAGGATAAATTGATGACTGCGTGGAATTGTAAATGATAAGTAGGCCTATATAGCCTATATATTTTTTTTCTTTTTTTTCTCTCTTTTTTTTGCATGTCACTTAATAAGTTATTAAACTGTTAAATTTATTTAGAATTAAGTCTATTTTTGTATTATATTGTATGTTATGTCATTTTTCTTGTGTACTGACGACGCCATGAATGCTTGTAATTCTATTCGGTTAATAAAGATCTAATCTAATCTAATCTAATCTAATCTAATCTAATCTAATCTAATATAATCTAATCTATACCTATACGCTACATGGATCCATGAGCGAATAAATGTATGACTAGACCTAAACGTATGAATGAATGAATGAATGAATGAATGAATGAAATAGATCTAATTTGTGAATGATGAATTGAATGTATCAAAGAATAAATGAAAATAAAATGGAAGAGTGAATGGATGAACTCATTAATGTAAATTAATTAGTTGACTAATGATTTAAGAAAAGAGATCATTGCAAAAACAAAAGAGCGAAGAAAGAAATAAGAAAGGAATGAAAAGAATGAAGAGTGAGTGAATGAATGAATGAATGAATGAATGAATGAATGAATGAATGAATGAATGAATGAATGAATGAATGAATGAATGAATGATATAACTAATTAAGACAAAAGAATGTCACCGACATAGCTCAAACGGTAGTGAATTAGTTTCGTTATCTAGAGTGCGCTCGTACATGTATTCAAATCTCCATTAATTTTCCTCAACCTTAAGGCGAATGCCAGTAATCCCAGGACGAATAGGTCTACTCGAAATCATCTCGCCAAATACTATCTCGGTACAATCAATTGCACCGACTCTAGATAGTGTCGTAGTCGATACTGTGTGGTTAAATACTCGATTAAAAGGACAACAAAATAAATTGATTAGTAAGAGAAGAATAAAAATGCTTAAGTTACAGAAAGAAAAGAATGAAGAAAGAAGTGAGAAAATGTAGGAAGTAAGAAATAGATCGTGAAGTAGGAAGAACGAATGAAATTAAAAATGAAAGAGGAAGGAAGATTTAGTGACGTTATTGCAGTCTATTTGTATGAATGTACCAAACTGAATAGACGAAACTTTCTGACATGAAATATGCCATACTTCTATTCAACCACAGATTAATGTAAAGTTTCGATAAGCACAGCAATAAAGAGGAATCTCACACACGTAATGAAAAGAAGGTAATCACAGCTATGGAGTAATTCTGTAAACAGAGCTTGAGTTAAGTACTATAGCACGATGAATACGACGCAGGAGTTCAGCGATAACATTCTACTGAATCCGAACAGCATTATCCATCAAGTATTTCCTCCCTTCCTGTATGTTTAACGTCACTCAAAATGTTATCTTTGCAGTTCGACGTTGTTCGTTCGATTTCAATACAGAAGCAAACTTAAATAAACCATATTCAAAAAAGAAAGAAAAAATGTATTCAATTCAGAGTTGAATGAATCTTCACTGATGCGGAAACATGGACTGGCATCAAGCAAGGCCTCTTTGAGGTATATATGCTTATACACACTGGGATGGAATAGCCTGCCGAAATAAAACGGAAAAAAGGAGGGTGCTTTCGCTTCTAGCTAGTTGGATTGATGGCCGCCATTTTATCCTAACCTCACCACTCTCCCTCTTTCTCTGAATTCATCTCATTCTATCTCGTTTTGATCTCATTCCATCTTTCTTTCTCTCTTATTGTCTCGGTTAGCTCCACCTTCTCCATTGGTCCGGGACCCCCAGAATAATTTCCACTGTAGCAGGCGTCACATCACTTTGTTAGTATGGACCACATGCAAACTATGGATGTAAGCCTATGCTATTGCCTTTATATATACAGCCAGCCGGCACTGATAGTAATAGTGGTGGTATTCTATATTATATCTCCCGGGTGAGAGAACAAGGAACAGAAATTGCATTCTGAACTTCGGTACAATCAAGCTAACAAGTTTGGCTTCAACAACTATCTTGCGTTTTGTTTTGTTGTTCTGGCAATAAAGAGAAGCCATAAAAAAAGCCTTAGATATGCCTGGAAGTTTCTGATATCATATATTGCAAGCATGCAGCAATCCCGTTTGGTTTTTTTTCCTGATTTCTTAGCTTCAGAAATAAAATGAAATGAAATCACAATCTCTAAGCTATAGATAACTAACTTAAAAAGATTCAACAAGTAATTTATTTAATGCAACTCTTTATAGGGAAGATGGCTACAAAATCTAGAGGGCTCGAACACGATTCTTGGCAAAGAAGTAAACATTTCTCTTCCACTCAAAGTTTGCTTCCCCACAAAAGAATAGTGCAAAGAAAACGGGACCAAGTAGGCCTACTTAGTTCTTTAATTCAAATGATTGCGTTGGTGCTGGTAGTAATTAAGATTACAGTAACATTATTATTATTATTATTATTATTACTATTATCATTATCATCATTATTATTGTAACTATTACTATTACACCATAGCCAAGATTGTTAGTCATACTGACAGAACAGAGTATCCGGAACTGGAACTGCTGTAGTAGTAGTAGTAGCAGTAGTAGTAGTAGTAGTAGTAGTAGTAGTAGTAGTAATAGTAGTAGTAGCAGTAGTAGTAGTAGTAGTAGTAGTAGTAGCAGTAGTAGTAGTAGTAGTAGTAGGAGGAGGAGGAGGAGGAGGAGGAGGTTGCATTTAATTAAAGAGCATTTGGGCCTAATGTAAATCGTGTTTCACTATGGAATCCTTATCAGCATAACTATAAGCCTAATTATTAGGCTATACAAATTAATTTCCTTTTAACATCAATCTACATAGCCCTAATATTGTTACGAACTTAAGTCATAACCCTATCGAGATATAAATAGACAAACATAGACTAACAAATTAATAACATTATCAGAAAGACCATTAAAAAGTCATTTGAAAGTTTGTTTTATAGGCCTACTAAATTAATGACGAACATTTTTGTTTTACAATACATATTTGAAAAAAGACGAGAATATAACTGTCAAACACATATTGCTTTCATTGATTTTGAGGTTTTTGATCGAGCAAATAGAGCTATGCTATGGAACATTATGAAAAATCAAGACTACCCAGTAAAATCAATTAATTTAACAAAAAATCTATATTTTCAATCTAAAATAATAATTAATACAGGTACCTCGAAGGAAAAAAGAAGTCAGATAGGAGTGTAGCATTTTTAAGACATCATGCATAAATGGAAAAGAGATTTTAATGAAGGGATAAAATTAAACAATTTCATAAATTTAAACATAATTATTATATACACAGATGATGTAGTGAAAGTTCAAGAAACAGAAAGAAATCTGCAATATGCAGAACATTGCTCAGACAAATTATGTTCTGATTATAACAAGAAAAGAAACAGGACTAAAATTTTACAAAACAAAGACTATTCCTACATTACTCTACAGAAGCGAATCATGGGTACTTAAGTTACGAACAAACTGAAAAGAAAGTTTCGAAATGATTTTTTTTAAGAAGAGCGAAAGGTTGTACCAGGTCACAACATACAAGAAATGAGGACATAAGAACAGAATTAAATATTTTTCCTATAAATTACAAAATAAAAGAACACCAAAACCAGTGGTTACAACATATAGGCCTCCAAAGAATCGATAAAAAGAGACTACCTACGAGAGGGAATAGAGAGAGAAGAAGGTAAAAAAAGAGATGGAGATAGCAACTGTGAGACGGAACAGGCATAAGCTAATTAATGCCTACTCCACGCAGTGAAGAAGAAGAAGAAGAAGAAGAAGATTAACGAAGAATTAGTCTATAATAATAACCGTAGGCTACCGGTCAATTTAATTAAACTTAACTGAAAAAGCTATAGGCCTAATTCTTCCCCAAACTTTTCTACTTGTCAGTAGTAGTAATAGTAGTAGTAGTAGTAGTAGTAGTAGTAGTAGTAGCAGTATTGGTGGTAGTAGTAGTAGTAGTCGTAGTAGTAGTAGTAGCACTAGTAGTAATGGTGGTTGTGGTGGTAGTGGTAGTATTAAAAATAGAGAGCATTAGTAGCGGTAGTAGTCTAGTATTTATTTAACCTGGTAGAGATAAGGGCGTCAGGTCTTCTCTTAAACTATAACAGGTTTATGAATAAAATTTCAGTTACTAAAACTACAACTACAATTAATATTAACTTTATCATTACCTACCAATTACTATCAGAATTTATTATTGCAGCATTTCATTACTCTTTTTACAGACTTTTCTCGGCTAATCTAAGCTGTGTAACTTGCTTGGTAGCCATTGGCAGTCCAGTCTTTTTAAATAAATGAGACATTTTTCTGATATTTTATTGTGTTAGTGATGCTTCAACCAAAAATTATTGTAACCCTATTTCTTCGCTTCATTTTAATAATGATGATAATAATAATAATAATAATAGTAATAATAATAATAGTAATAATAATAATAGTAATAATAATAATAATAATAATAATAATAATAATAATAATGCTATTCATAGTTTTTAAAAAGGCATATGACTCGGTTAAGAGAGAAGTTTTATATAATATTCTTATTGAATTTGGTATTTCCAAGAAACTAGATCGCTTAATTAAAATGTGTCTCAGTGAAACGTACAGAGTCCGTATAGACCAGTTTCTGTCAGCTGCTTTTCCAATTCACTGCGGGCTAAAGCAAGGAGATGCACTATCACCTTTACTTTTTAACTTTGCTCTAGAATATGCCATTAGGAACGTCCAGGATAACAGAGAGGGTTTGGATTTGAACGGGTTACATCAGCTGTTTGTCTATGCGGATGACGTGAATATGTTAGAAGAAAATCCACAAACTAGCCTATTAGAGAAAACACAGGAATTTTACTTGAAGCAAGTAAAGAGATAGGTTTGGAAGTAAATCCCGAAAAGACAAAGTATATGATTAAGTCTCGTGACCAGAATAAGCTATTGTATGAAATGTAAATACAAAAATTGGAAATTTATCTTTTGAAAAGGTAGAAAAGTTCAACTATCTTGGTGCAACAAATATAAATGACTAATTTTCAAGGAAAAAATTGTTCCGGGATCGATACCCGGCCCCGGAACAATTTTTCCCTTGAAATTATTCAAATCTGCTTTACAGGAAGCTTTACCTGAAAGATTAGATTTGCATAATATAGGCCTAAATGACACTCGGGAGGAAATTAAACGCAGAATAAATATGGACAATGCCTGTTATTATTCGGTTGAGAAGCTTTTGTCATCTAGTCTGCTCTCAAAAAATCTAGAAGTTAGAATTTATAAAACAGTTATATTACCGGTTGTTCTGTATGGTTGTGAAACTTGGACTCTCACTTTGAGAGAGGAACAGGGACTAAAGATATTGGAGAATAAGATGGTTAGGAAAATATTTGGGGCTAAGAGGAATGAAGTTACAGGAGAATGGAGAAAGTTACACAACGCAGAACTGCATGCATTGTATTCTTCACCTGACATAGTTAGGAACATTAAATCCAGATGTTTGAGATGGGCAGTGCATGTAGCACGTATGGGCGAATCCAGAAATGGATATAGAGTGTTAGTTGGGAGGCCGGAGGGAAAAAGACCTTTGGGGAGGCCGAGACGCAGAAGGGAGGATAATATTAAAATGGATTTGAGGAAGATGGGATATGATGGTAGATACTGGATTAATCATGCACAGGATAAGGACGTATGGCAGATTTAAGTGAGGGCGGCAATGAAACTCCGGGTTCCTTAAAAGGGATTTGTAAGTAGAGAAGTAATAATAATAATAATAATAATAACAATAATAATAATAATAATAACAATAATGATAATAATAATAATAATGATAATGATAATGATAATAATGATAATAATAACAATAATAATAATTAATAATATGATTCGCGTTATAACACGTTTACTAACTACCGGCGTAGCTCAGTCGGTGAAGGCGCTTGCCTTCCGGTCTGAAGTTGCGCTCGGGCGCGGGTTCGAGCCCTGCTTGGGCTGATTACCTGGTTGGTTTTTTCCGAGATTTTCCCCTACCGTAAGGTGAATATCAGGTAATCTACGGCGAATCCTCGGCCTCATCTCGCCAAATTCCATCTCACTATCACCAAACTCTTCGACGCTAAATAACCTCATAGTTGATACACCGTCGTTAAATAACCAATTAATAAAAAAAACACTTTTACTGTCCAAATTTAATAAAACTTCAAAACCTTCACAGTATTAAAATGCTCTAGGTAAGTTATGAGTGATGTAGACCTACGATGGAGAATATAACTCCGGAACGGCCGTACGGTAAATTAAAAGGTACAACACTCTTTTAATATTTTAATACTTTGAAGTCTTTAAAGTTTCATTTTATTAGTTTGTAAATAGTCGTAATAATAATAATTTATCACTAATAATTATGAATGTGTTGGTGTTAATAATAAAAGTACAAAATTTAGCCAATACACGAAGTCTGTTCTGCTGTTTCCTCCCGATCGCAGTGTAGGATTGACCCGAGGTCACAGAAAGCGACAACTTGTAATGACATTCACACATAACGCAGATACTGCTGATACATTACAGCAAAATTACTAGCATGGCAGGTAATGAACCCGGAACTTTTGTGTACGAAACTCACTAGCCACCCCGTTACGAAGCTATAACATTTTGTTACACACTGTATTTTTTCAATTTTTCAATAAAAACCTCGCTGAAATCCAAACAGCCAAGCAGAATACTTTCGAAGGGTAAGAGTGTTACTATAACTAGAAGGGGAGGAGGAGAGAAAACTTTCTTTATTCATCCCAGTAGCCATGATTTTTCATTCTTCACCCTCCATCCTTATACTTTTAGAGGGATGATGGACACAACATGGACTGAGCTCTGCCGAGAATCAATATAAGGGGTTGGTTTAAGAGCGGGGGTGGTGGAGTTGATACATATATATGATACATGTTACGTGGGATCGATATGCATTGCTATTGGCTCCTGTTGTATCCCCCTCGCCATCCATCATCCCTGTTTCTGTTCTGGTGAAGAGGCTTTGCGTGGAGGGGGGATGATATGACGTGGGCGTACTCTCATGGTGTTGCCCTCCCCCTCCTGTCTGACTGTCTGTCTATCCTCATTTACCAAATACATTACTGAGAAGGGTAGCGCAGTGGTGGTGATGCTGCTATGTGCAGACTCTAAGGGTGACTGGTACAGTTCACTCCAAAAGGTTCCGACTCCTCTAATTGGTATGATATAATGGTATAATTGACGTTAGCGCATACTTTCACATTTGACAAGATCTATTTGTGTAGACAGAGGAAAGCAATAACTCAGTTTTCTGACGGTTTGTTACTAAAACAATATGAATTCGATTCCCCACAGAGCCTATGAGATTTTAGGTAAACAAGATAGATACAGTACATAGTTATTCTTTATTGCCAATAGACTTGTAACACAAGTGTTTGATATTGTCAATGTAATAAACTAAAAGATGCAACTAAATAGGCCTACAGAATTATAAATCAAAGGGCAAATCGCAATATAGCGAACGTAGAAGCTCCGCCCATGACCTAGTCCGCTTTTCCCTTACTAGCTCATCAGACACTCTAAGTGACAGGCGAGTGTTGTGTCGAATACACATTTCATGTGGGTGGGGATAACTTCCCCTACTGGCGTTCGCTATATTGCTATTTATCCTAAATCAAATACACTTACGCAACATCACCCAAATTAGGCCTATATTCCTCAGTAGCCCATAAACATTTAACAATCAAATAGGCTTACATTTTTAATTCTGTCTTAAATCTAGAGGTTTTTTGTTGTTTCATGTTATCTGGTAGTATATTATAGTCTATAACAGTAGACTTGAACGTTTATATTTTTATCTGAGATTTTCATACTAAAATCTTGCCTGAAATAATCATTATTGTGTCTAGTGTCGGTATTGGTTGCAAAAAGAATTTTACAAACATTATTTTGCAGGTTTCTGTAGATATAATTATTTCAGGTTATAGGCTATAGGTCTATATATACTTATATTATTTTTATGCAATTTAAAAGTTTATCGGTGTGACTTTTTGATGCAAATTCCCATATTTCAATGCCAGTTCGAAAGGGAAGCAACTCAAAATTTAAAGTTTTGAGAAACCTGCATTTTAAAGTTTTATGTTGGTGTGACAAATCAAAGAACCATTGGAATTACTCCAAATTTTGTTAATAAAGTTTTGAATTTGTGTTCATTTTGCTTACTAACTAAATGAATGAATGAATTTTATTTATTTTATTGGGTTATTTTACGACGCTGTACCAACATCTAGGTTATTTAGCGTCTGAATGAAATGAAGGCGATAATGCCGGTGAAATGAGTCCGGGGTCCAGCACCGAAAGTTACCCAGCATTTGCTCGTATTGGGTTGAGGGAAAACCCCGGAAAAAACCTCAACCAGGTAACTTGCCCCGACCGGGATTCGAACCCGGGCCACCTGGTTTCGCGGCCAGACGCGCTGACCGTTACTCCACAGGTGTTGACTGAATGAATGAATGAATGAATGAATGAATGAATGAATGAATGAATGAATGAATGAATGAATGAATAAATGAATAATTAAGCAAATAAATAAATAAGTAAATAAATAAAAAAATAAATAAGTTAATAAGTAACTAAGTAAGTAAGTAAGTAAGTAAATAAATAAATTAATTAAGTATACTGCAAAGTTACCCAAATTAGAGTGAGTTAATTGAATTTTTCACAGCAACATGAAGCTTTAAAAGTCACGTTTTTCAAAACTTTAAATGTTTAGTTGTTTCCTTTTGAACTGGGTCATTGATATGATAAATAATGATAAATTAATTCATTATATATAGAATAAGATTATTTGCAGTCTTTGCTCGCTACGTAGTTCATTATTATAAGTGTGCTACTCAGCAGATACACTATACTATACTTCGTTCCATAGTGTCTGACAGGAGATGTAAACATTTCCGATAGAGGAGATAAGTATATAATTTTATTGCTATTCAACCAGTGGTGGAAGTCTTATTTCATGTTTATCTTGTAGTTGGTCGGGGGTAGAACACTTCAGACCGCCCAACTTCAAGATAAGCATGATTTGAGATCTCTACCATTGGTTGAATAGCAATAAAATTTATTACACTTCTCTCCTCCTCTGTCGGCAATGTTTACATCTCCTGTCAGACATTATGGAACGAAGTATACATAGTGTACAGGGTCAGTAGGCCTACATAAATGAATAATTTTTCATTGACTATTTAACATTAGGCCTATATCAAATGAGAGATTATCTGGATTAAGTGAAATTGTTGATAGCGAAATCACCTGTTATAGACCTAATTAAGTTATTCTTCATGGGGATACCTGACATTCATTTCAAAGTTGGGGAAATCCTCAGAAAAATGAAATCTGGTAAACAGCCAAGAGCGATTTAAATCAACTTCTGAGCAAAAGCTCGAACCAGTTCCCTATCTCTGAGCCACGCTGGTGAACAGGACCAGTTAATGACCAGGTCTAAATAATGTAATATAAATAGGCCTATTATACTGTAAACATTAAAAAACCTGTTTTTAAGAACTATTCTGTTTAATAGAATATGAACTGTAGGCCTATTATAAAAGTTAACATTCTTACTAAATAGACCTAATGGACTTATATTTAACAAACGAATAACTGTAGCCTATATTACATGGCCAAATTATTAATATTAACTTTATTAATATACAATATGAATATGTGAACAGAGAAAAAAAAATCATGGAATTTTTAGGACAAGATCCAATTCCAAGTAAAATAATCAAATAATAAATCAATTGAATGTGCCAATTCATTTAACTATTTAGGCTATAATTTATCTTCCATTACTGATGAAGGTACAGCAAGCAAAATCTTATCTAAATTTATAAAAGTCACTGGATTAATCAACATCGTCTTCAAACCCTCCCAAATTCAGAAACAAACGAAGCTAAAAGTCTATGAAATACTAGCTCGACCAGTTCTGACATGGCAGTGAGGTACGGACAATCAGAAAAGCTGATGAGAAAAGGTTAACAGCAGCTGAAATGAGGTTTATGAGACGGACAGCGGAATGCTCATTGCTGGAACACAGTAAAAATGAAGACATACAGAAAGAACTAAAAATAGATCCTATTGGTCATTTTGTTCAACAATATATAGACTTCAGTGGAAGAAACATGTCGGAAGGATGGATCGCACTAGATGGCCTAGACAAATTCTTGCCTATGTAGGCCTACCAAGAGGAAGGAGAAATTTGGAAAGACCACAAAAACGCTGGCATGAGACCGTAAGAAACCACTAGGGGTCTAACATGATGATGACGATGATGATGATGATTATTATGATGACTTTATTAATAGGTCTGTATAAAAAAGCCGGGTAACAATTGTTAGAGCAACTGACCACTGACTGGAAGGCCCAGGATGGTGAGATTTTCCTACTTTTTATTGGTTTATTTTACGACGCTTCATCAACTTCGATGATTACGACCTATCTAGCGTCTGAGTGAAATGAAGATGATAATGTCAGCGAAATGAATCCAGGGTCCAGTGCCGAAAGTTAGCCAACATTTGCTCTTAATAGTTTGAGGGAAAACTCTGGAACAAACTTCAACTAGATAACTTATCCCAACCAGGATTTGAACTCGGGGCGGCTGGTTTAATGATTACACACGCTAACCTTTACTCCACAGCAGTGTACTCTTTTCCTAGTTTTTAAACTCCCAGAATGGCTCAGAGGCCTATATTCAGCTTTCTGTAAAATTCATTACCGGGCGTTTTCCGAAGCTAGAAAGACGGACGGAGCGTCGACCACGTTACATCTTTCTAGCGTCAAGGTCATGAAAGCGTGAAGCTCCGCGTACACGTACCTCCATGCGCTTTCACGGACACATTTAGCCTACCTATATTTTTACCTACTACACAAAGTAGTGTAGTGCCGTAGACTTGTGGTCTAAGGCAGCATGCCTGGATTCGAGTTACGGAATGCGCACTGTTTCGAATCCTCATGGGAAGGAATTTCCTCATGAAATTTCGGCCAGTCTACTGGGTGTTCATTTCAAAGTGTGTCACGACGTCACTGTTGATGAGTAAGCGATTTGAAGCGAGTTTCAACTTTTATGTCAGAGAAGTTGCCTATTAATCAAGGCGTTCAATCTGAACTTGAGAACGTGTACGGTGTAACTTGAACGTCATAGCAACAGATGGCGGTCTGTACGGTCTTTGTGCTACCATAACCTCTTTCGAACTGTGTTCTACGCGGGCAAGTCGTACGCAGGGTATTTGTTATCATCGTTTGCGTACGGCAACATTCCACAACACAAATCAAATGCTCCGTGTCCATGTTGACCGTCGAAATTAATGTCAAAAAATACGTAAGTAATCGTCTTAACCCTCTCTCCATATCTCGACAGTAAGAAAAAAACTCACCTCAGTACATGTTTCGAAATAGTTCACATTCCTGCCACTACCGGCGTTATCGGTAGCCTAAGTACTGTTCAGAATGAACGCCGTACTTTCTAGGCAACTTCTCTGGCACACAGGTAATACACCTCTGCGGAAATGTAGGAAGATTGAAATCTCTAGGCTCATCGACTAGCCACATGACGGCATACAGCGAGCCATGACACATTTTGAACTGAACACCCAGTATAGGACCAGTGCCAATCTAGCATCGTGATGAATTTGAGTAGCAATGATAGACAGCGAAACGACGTTACGGAAACCAGCCATAACGGCTGGGTGGATCATCGTACTGAACACACGTTACCACCTTACTGGTTGGATGATCACGGATTATTACACCTATTAGGCCTATTTATACCAGGTATAAGGCGAAGGTATTTTGATGCTGCAAAAATCGAGTTTTTTTATTTATTTTATTGAGTTATTTTACGACGCTGTATCAACATCTAGGTTATTTAGCGTCTGAATGATATGAAGGTGATAATGCCGGTGAAATGAGTCCGGGGTCCAGCACCGAAAGTTACCCAGCATTTGCTTGTATTGGGTTGAGGGAAAACCCATCGAATTCTAGATGTTCACGGAAACACACTTTTCAGAATCCTTGGAAGTGGTTTTTGTCATCCATAAATACGAAATATGACAAATATTTGAAACTAATTTTACTTTCTTAACGGTATGTAGCCTACTGCCAGAGTCTGCAAGTTGCAGTTACAACTGTTATCAGGAGAAGCTTCACTTAAATTTGTTTTATCTCCTTTAAAGACTTCTGCTAGCTCGTTGGACTTCTGTGATTGAACATAATCAAGTTTGATGCGCATTTGATCACGTAGTGTTGAGTACTGTGATACTCAAAGTAACAATTAAGCCTACTGCTTCGCTATAACCAATATGTGTGTATCTAATGCCCACCCACTTCACTTGCGTGATTCGAGTTCCACATATTGCAGATAGATGACAGGAATGTGACTCACTTCCGCGGGCCAAACTGTACATGATTGTCTATCTGTGAAGAAATATGTCGTGTACTGGAGTGAGTGTATGTGTAAGTGTTTGTGTAACTGTAGTGTAGCGAATGTATGAGGATGATGATGAAGGTGAGGAAGGGAGAAGGGAAAACCCGGTGCCGGAACGTAGCCTACTCCTGTTGAATAGCACCAAGGGAACCGACAGGCTTAACGACCCCATCCGACAGACGAATCATATCAACAGTGACATATGTCGTCTCTTCATATAATTAGATTGCGGAGAGATTTGGGATTTAACCCATGTCATATTGGTGCACAATTTAGTGATTAGAAGTTGTGCACTGCCATATCTCCTAGTCCCGAGGTAGAAATTTTACATGAAAATCTCTGACACCGCCGGGAATTAAACCCGGGCCGGCTAGTCTAGAGGCAGACGCGCTACCACAGAGCTAACTCGGCGGACCTCTAACCAACATTGCCACTGCGAACATTCCCCCTCTGTTGAGACTTAGATGGCAACGTTGTGTGTCGAGAAACTTGTTGTTTCATTTTTAAAGTTCAATGTAGTTCTACGAGTACAGTTAAAAAAAAAAAGGTCACTGACATGAGGAAAAATGCTGAAAAAAATCTGCAGATTATGGTTAGGGCACAAATGCGGCTATATTATATTTAGGGCCGTGACATCGGTATATTTGTATTAGTTTGAGGTCGATTGAAGACGAACACACGACGCCGGACGTGTTTCAAGTACAGGCAGCGGAAGCGAATTTGACACACGCCTAAGCAAGCAAGTATAAGATTATTGCGTATTATAAAATCAAGACAATACCATCATTGCATATAAGGATAAAAGGAGTCATACTGATATTTGACGGAAACGATGCAGCTTTCATAAGTAATACCCAAACTCTTCTTGGTGACCCAAATATTAAAGAACAGTGTGAATATAATATTTCATCTAATTTTAGATTTATCCCTTATACAATCGAATGTCTCGAAAAGATTGGTGTGAAATTGGTGGAGCAAATTTCGTTAGTAAATAATCTCATCTCAAAAGTGAATGATCTGCCTAGTTGATATAAGCAGAAAGGTGTGTGAGAAAATGAACACAGTAATAGGTACAAAAAATGGTGGTCTCAATTCATTATACAAAATTGCAAGAGTTTTGTCAAATGACAAGTGCGATTGTTATCAACTTGTTGTAGAAACGGATGATGTGAAATATTTTATACATGCGTCCTTGGTTTCAGCCGATGTTGAACGCAGTTTTTCCGCATACAAGGTTATACTATCCGACACTCGGCGATCATTTTCATTTGAAACTTTGAAAATGAAAGTTGTTGTTCTTCATTGCAGCAGGAACCGAAACCAGGCAAACAACATTAAGAAAAGTAAGGTACAGAATAGATGTGATAAATAAATTAATGTAACAGTAAAATATAGGGAAAGCAAAATTGTACACCATTCTAAAACTGTAATGCAAAACTCTAAATATAAAAAAAAATCTCTTCATAACTTACTTATGTTTTACCACATTTGTGACAATTTAAGTATGATTTCCAACAATTATTCTCAACCTCACCAGCATTTTTAGACCTTTCCGATATTAACCCTTATATACAATGAATGTATTGCCTTGATTTTATAATACGCAATAATCGTACAGAAAACACGAAACGTGCTTGCTTAGGCGTGTGTCAAATTCGCTTCCGGATTTATTTCGTCCTTTCTACTATCATTTTCCAATAATACAGAATTTTCTATCATCATCACCATCATTATTATCATCGATGTGATCATGGCTACTACAATCTTCTTCTCCTACTCCTCGACCTCTTCAACAAAGACAAATAAAAGACATCTTAATAAATCTGAATGTGGAAATTATCGTCAGCTGCAATAACACTGCATCAAAACAAAACTCTCTTGCAAGGATTCATTCATTATAAAAGACATAAATAATTAATGTTATTAGTCTACGTCCAATTGGGTAATCATTATTAAATAAGTTACCTTCAAAAGTTTGATTTTGCGAACCGACGAATAGGTACTTAGCAAATAGAATAACTAACCATGAATCGACACGTTTAAGATTGACTTCTTATCCAGTTGTCTTAGAATTTGTTTATATTGGCTTGAAATAAGGAGATTTCACTTTTATTTTACTTCATTCATGTCTTTTCTGGTGCCAGCTATCGAGTTGCACTTCCGCGAAAATCCGCAGCAGCAGCAGCAGCAAACTTGTTGCCTGCGTTTAGCTAATTAATTAACTCATTAATTTTCTGCTACTGTACGTGTATATAATAAGACGTGACTCTTGCCAGCGCTTCGCGAGTTTAAACTTTCTACCAACGGTAACACTTTGCTTCTATTTTTATACTTGCTAGAACTGTTAGTAGCTACGGTGAAAGGATCTAAAACAAAAGTTGGTTAACATGTAATTCAAGACTTCAGTTAAGGTGATATCTTGATGAGTATAACGTTGTTAGTGAATTCCTCGTATACGTGATGATATTGTTAAATATAATAAACCTTGGGTTTTCAATACCTTAATCACGTACAGGAATTGTTAGAGAGATAAAGATAGTCTCCCTCATGATTAAGCATTACGTCATGTACAAGCAGAGAGCTTCAGACTGCAATTTGCACGCTGTAGGCCTAGCTTATTCTCTTGGTGTCAATGACTGGCGCTGCACTTAATGACAGATTTATTTACCCTTCAAGAAAGTTATGTCAATGAATAGAATAATTTTCTTCCTTCCTTATGATCCGAATGTGAGACATTTTTATTTACAGGAATGCTTATCCACAGACTGTTTCAAAAGTAAAAAATGGTACACGTCATGAAAGTGCATGAGGACATGGAAGAAGAGCTCCATGATTTCGGATCGGCTTCGGTAGCGTAGTTGGTATAGCACTGGCCTTCTGTGTTCTAGGTTGCGGGTTCAATCCCGGCCCAGGTCGATAGCATTTAAGTGTGCTTAAATGCGGTAGGCTCATGTCAGTAGATTTATTGGTATGTAAAAGAACTCCTGCGGGACAAAATTCCAGCACACCGGCGACGCTGTTATAACCTCTGCAGTTGCAAGCGTCGTTAAATAAACCATAATTTAAATTTAAATTCCATGATCTCGGCACTAGAATAAGAGATGGTGTAATCAGCATCACACTCCGACCGCCTTTTATCCTCGGGAAGGACACAGTAGCCTACTCAATTTGACAGGAGCCAGAGAGAACCTCTGGGCCGTTCTGTAAGTTTTGGTAATGACAAAAAATCCCGCCACAACCCGAGATTAAATCTGAGATCTTCCAGTCCGTACCCAGTTCTCTACCAGATGACTTACCCCAGTGGTCGTCAGCACTCGCTGAAAAGTGCAAAGGGTACGCGGTGCCGTCCCGTGTGCACGTCGTGCAGCAAGAAGAGGTAGAGAGCATACCCGCTAGCAGCTACGAGTGCACCATGGTGCACTGTGTTCGCAGGTAAGAGACGCTAGCCCCAGGATGCTCTGTGCTAACGATCCCTGACTTACCCGGGAGCCCTATTTCAGAAGTAAGACTGCAAATTTTAAGAGTGTAATAAACAGGCTTCGATCCTGGGTACAAAAACGCATGAAATTCAGAACGCACGGGCCATAGTGTTGGGTTGGTCGAGTGGACTGGGAGATGGAACGCGTCGTTACTTCGTGTCTCAACATGTAAATAGTCCGTTATAGTACAGTACAAAATATATTTCACCCTGTACAGATGCAGTATATACAGTACATAACTAGTGTGGACAATAAATGTCTACCATTAAAGTATTAACGTGAGTTGTGACCTTCAATCAGGTGTCCCTACGCCGAAGCCTGTTACACGTACCGCAGCCAAGCAGCAATAGGCCTACACACAACGGTAATGCACATTACGGACCCACCTGTGCAGTTGCAGACACCCCACACGGGTCATGACGTCATTTATACTCCTTGTACTCTAAACCTCATATTGGTTAGTCTGTGTACCCAGGCCGAAGCCTGGTAATGAAAGATCAAAACCACCACTGCGGCTCAGTGCCAGCGCACTGGGCTTATAAGCCAAGCGGCCCGGGATTAAATTCCGGTCAGTGCTTCATAAATTTAGGTCCTATAACTTGTTCTGGGGAAGCCCGCGGTTCAGGCAACACAGGGGTTTACTCTCAGTACTTCGGTTCCCCTGTGACAGTCCAATATAACATCATCATCATCATCATCATCATCACTGCCACCACCACCACCAGCACCATCACCATCACCACAATTATCGTCATCATTCATTATGAGTGTAATGTAAATCCACCGCCTATGGTGCACTCTGCATAGTTTCTGACGAACTAAGTGAAAGACTATACGCTTCACGGCACCAGCGACATCTATGAACCACGCTCGAAGAGTCGGGGCGAATAACAAGTTAAGGTCCCTGCCATTCAACAACAAAAATAATCGAATCGAATTTGCGGGAGGAAGGTACTATGTCCCAGTACTGCGATCTTTTACGATGTATTGCTCTAACCTTCAATCTACAGTCTATACCAGATGTCTTTGGAGCAGACTATAACAAGGGTCTCGATGCATCTCATGTTATCGCTGCGCTCCCATTGGTTGGCGAGTCTTTACTTAGCTGAGAGCGTTGTAAACACTAGCGCGTGCATATCCTGGTTACGAGACGGTATTCAGAGACGCGTCCACTACTACAGTTCTATTGCGTCTAGCATCTGTGCGGTGTATGAGCAGGCGACTGGTGCAAGAAGGTACTTATGTTCAAAGACACATTAATTTTCACTTTTCGTTATATGAACCTAGTCGGTCACTTAATTCATACACAGACATATAGTATCGTGTGAACCGCGCTCTCTTGCATTTCGTTCCGTTGTTTATAGCCTATCTGCTCCAAAGACGTCTGGTATAGAGTGTAGCCGCATTCCAAAATTCTCACCGACTGACTACACTAAGGTTCACTGCGTACCCAGTTTTAGAACAGGCAACCCCCCTCGTCCCTAGACAAGCACCTTCCGAGCGTCGCCAGCCGGCGTTCGGGAATGCTATGGAATGATGACGAAATGGAGAAATGTTGACGAAATGATGTAGACTTACTTACTTACTTACTTACAAATGGCTTTTAAGGAACACGAAGGTTCATTGCCGCCCTCACATAAGCCCGCCATCGGTCCCTATCCTGTGCAAGATTAATCCAGTCTCTATCATCATATCCCACCTCCCTCAAATCCATTTTAATATTATCCTCCCATCTACGTCTCGGCCTCCCTAAAGGTCTTTTTCCCTCCGGTCTCCCAACTAACACTCTATATGCATTTCTGGATTCGCCCATACGTGCTACATGCCCTGCCCATCTCAAACGTCTGTATTTAATCTTCCTAATTATGTCAGGTGAAGAATACAATGCGTGCAGTTCTGCGTTGTGTAACTTTCTCCATTCTCCTGTAACTTCATCCCGCTTAGCCCCAAATATTTTCCTAAGCACCTTATTCTCAAACACCCTTAACCTATGTTCCTCTCTCAGAGTGAGAGTCCAAGTTTCACAACCATACAGAACAACCGGTAATATAAGTGTTTTATAAATTCTAACTTTCAGATTTTTGGACAGCAGACTGGATGATAAGAGCTTCTCAACCGAATAATAACACGCATTTCCCATATTTATTCTGCGTTTAATTTCCTTCCGAGTGTCATTTATATTTGTTATTGTTGCTCCAATATATTTGAATTTTTGAAATGATGTAGACTAGACGCCTAATATGGGGAAACTGGAGAACCCCGAGAAAAACCCCAACTGTGATCTTGTACGCCACAAGTATCAATGAAAAATTCCAAACCTGACCGGGACTTGAACCCGAGCCGCCTGTGTGACTGGTTGAAGTCTTGAACACTCAGTAACCGCAGTGCCTCAGCTAACAAGACAATCTTCTCTCTGCCATCCCACATTCACTCTATGTCTAGACGTCTAGAGCGAAGAACTATAGCCTACGTAATAGGCCTATGTGTATAATTATTTTCTATAAAGATTTCTTCCATAGTATTTATGTTTCTAAAGACATGTACCGAATTCATATTACACAGAATAGAAGTTCCGAATTGGCAGAAGTATGAACAATTGAACTCGTATTTAGCGAATCAGAAATAGACCTATGGTAACATAAATCTTCCATATTCATAGATATTCTTAGCGCGGGCTTCCGGTGGATGATCGGCGAACTCACGTTTTTCGTATTCATAAAGCAGTGTTAGCGATATATTTTATTTTAGTAGGTTATTTTAAGACGCTTTATCAACATCTTAAGTTATTTAGCGTCTGAATGAGATGAAGGTGATAATGTCGGTGAAATGAGTCCGGGGTCCAACACCTAAAGTTACCCAGCATTTGCACATATTGGGTTGAGGGAAAACCCCGGAAAAAAACACAACCAGGTAACTTGTCCCAACCGGGAATCCAACCCGGGCCACCTGGTTTCGCGGCTAGACGCGCTAACCGTTACTCCACAGGTGTGGACTTAGCGATATATGATATGAATCCTTTACAAGTAACCAATCGATAGCCGGGGCTAGTTTAGCACGCTCGTCTATGAATAGCACCAGTCGAGTCTATGTGTCTTTTAGCCTCGCAATGACCATCCGAATTCATTACTCCTATGAATGCATGGTGGACGAAGATAAAGTAATTTCTCTGTGGCGCTTACAATACTTGAAGAGTCTGAATTAAAAAGTTAATATTTTGAATTTTTGAGACCTGATACATCTTAAGTAGGCTATAGGCCTAAACTGTACATATGATGGAGTTCCCGAGACGTCAGTCTATTTACTGTATGATTAGCAGAATTTGATTTTTACATAGACTGGAAACTATCAATAAAGTTTACAGACTGATTATTTAGTTCTGACAGCTCAGCGACGCGAAAGAGGAGAAGTAATAGGAGGAGAGGGGAGAGCTCCGGAGTAGAGATAAGGACGAGCGGTCGGTAAAGGAATGCAGTATAGCTTAACTGTACTGGAAACATACCGCTCTATCGCACGCATGACATCCGAGCGCTCCGACGGCAAGCGAGAGTCTAGGCCAAACATCTCTTGGCGAAACTAAATGGACTCGCCTAACCCAGGCGCACATCGCCGGAGACTGTCAGGACTAAATAATCGTACTGTACCTGAAGCCATCTCGTTTCAGAGAATTACTTTGCGTAGGCCGTAAATATTTTACACAGGACCATCGACTTTACTTCCTTTACGATGAAAACCATCTTGAGAATCTATACTTACTTATTTACAAATGGCTTTTACAGTACCCGCAGGTTTATTGTCGCCTCACATAAGTCCGTCATCGGTCCCTATATTGAGCAAGATTAATCAAGTCCCACTTCCCTCAAATTAATTTTAATATTATATTTTGTTGAAGGCATCTTCCACAGCTGATATTCAACACAGCCTTCAACGAAGTGACCCTTGATTGTTTCCGCAAAACATCTGCTAGGACATGGCGCAGAATTCAGCTGTGCTATGAAAATGAAGATCTTCATACCGATGTCTTGCATCGTTAAACTATCAGGTACATGTCCATGTACGAATTCCACGTAGGCCTATTAAATATTATTCAATAGGCACACTGCAAAAATTCAGAATCTACTATAATTTGAAATTAATGGCTGGTTTAAAGAAATCGTACTAAATTGCTTCGTAACCACAGTATTCCATTTCACAAGAATTTGAGAAAATAAGATTGTGATTATATTATAGCTTCAAGCTTAAACAGAAAATTATGTTCATGATCTGGATACCATTCATCCACTTTCTAAATATGATACCAAAGAGGTAGAATTACTCATATGGAGGGGAAAGAGAGAGAGAGAAGAGAGAGAGATAGCGTTTGTCCGAACTGAATGTTGAGAGTGCAGAGAGGACGTCGTTTTGAAATTGTGAATTAGACTGAATCTCACTTCACGTGAAGTCGACAAGCGTCGTTAAATATAATATTACATGCCAGTTTATACAGGATGATTCAGGACCTCTGCAACAAATTCTGGGGATCATTTTTCGTAAAACAACCCATGTTCTCCGATGCCTCGTGTAGGAGCTACGTGACATCGAAGAAAGAAAGACAGGTTTCAGTAACATTTACAGTTAATTATGAAATGAATTATTCATTTATTTCTTCAAGTACCCTTGCGGGCAGGTTACAAGTGTCCTGTCATTTTGCTGTCCCTTTAGAACAGAGCGCTCTTCGGAACACGCTTCCGCTGCTCGTGGAAGATGTCTCCTTCATGATGTGAGGGGACATGTGATTCAAGATAACGTCCCAATGTACTTCAACCTGGTTGTACGAGCACATCTGAACAACATCTACGGTGAGAAATGGATAGGAAGAGCCGGACCTTTTTAGCGTGGCCAGCGTGATCACCCGACTTCATACCCTTAATCTTTCTTTTTTCTTTTGGGACATGTGAAGTAATATAGCCTACTACTCGAATTGGCACAAGAGAGGAACCGACTATGCGAGTATTAGCTGCTTTTGATCAAATTCGACAAAGGCCGAAAACCACTCTAAAACGGTGTAATGAATGTAATCAGGTTCAGGTTAGACATTTTGAACACCTGTAACTTGTCAGCAAACATACTTGAAAAATAATTCATTTCATAATTGTTAATGTCACTAAACCTGTCTACGTTTCGATGTCGCTTAGCTCCTAAACAAGGCATCGGAGAACATGGGTTGTTTTACGAAAAATGATCCTCATTGCGAGATCTATCGATCCCCAGAGTTTATTGCAGAGGTCCTGAATCACCCTATATTTTTAACAAGATTAAGTCTATTTCGCTTTGTCAAAGGCACATAGAAGATTTCTGTTAATTAAGAAACAGTGTTTCCCGTTAGTCTTGTGCAGGATTAATCTTTACCAATCATAACTTCCAAAGTGTTCCGTTGTACCTAAATGAAGAATGAATGTGATTTGTCTCGTCATCCCTGGGATGTGAACAAGAAAGAAAATGATCCACAAGATTCTGTGTATAATCTGAGCTACAAGTTGTGTATGGAATGATGCCAGAATTTGAAACATTCTGTGGGACATGAGCCGCAATTCATTTCTAGTTAACACTAAGTATAGTGTGGTTAAGCAGTGACCGTATAGACTGAAAATCTACTAATAGTAACCGCCAGCGAAGTGTCCTATTTGGTTAAAATTATTGCTACATTAGCCGTGATCTTTTCATGTTTCGCATCAAAGTTCTAGATTATTTATGAATATCAATTTCGTAATCCTGAAATAATTTGACTAACAGTTTAGCTTAATTTTAAACAGTTCGAGTCCTATATAAATTATCAGACCGATGGCAGTAACATCTTTAGACTTTAGACATCTGTGCATTTTTATGCAAGTATTCAAATTGTCGAATTTTGAGGCGATTTAGCTATTCTTGTAATAAATTATCATTCGAATTGAACATAAAATGTAGCCTATCTTGGACTTCAGTTTCTAGGACACCCGAACACGTAAGCATGTCAGGAATCAGTGCGAGAGGAAGTGTGTAAGACGAATGTACGTACAATACAGTTGATTAATCCCTAGTTTGAAGATGTTCTACATGGGTACCTGTGTACCGGCACTACGAGTACTGCCAGAACTATTTCAACCATAGGAACCGAAAATCCTGTTTTCTACTAAAGCCCTGTAAAGGCAAAAGGAGGGGAAAGCCTGTTATATTAAGGGGACTATGATCAAACTTTATAATTAGCCCAGCGTGAGTTATACGACAGGCTTCGAGCGCAGCCAAGCGGAAGACAAGCTAAGCTACAACGTTACTCTCTTGTTTTGCACGACTATAAGCGAAAAGTGGCAGAAGGAAAGAGAAGCCGAGGAGTGAGAGAGAGAAATAGAGACAGGGAAAGAAAAAAAAGAATTCCTTGTGTATTGCTTGCTCTTGCTTCCTTTGTACCTCCTTAATGATTTATTTATTATACTATGACACCAAGAGAATAGATTCTCTAAGCTTCAAACCCTCCCCAGTCTCCTAACATCTCATTCCACCCACGAAAAGCAAGCAACGTTCTTATGTTATGTAGAATTTAGGGGTAGGTTTTCCTTTTCATATTAGTTTGCTGTCTACACTTCACATTTGCATCTATCCTAGTCTACTGTTGTTGCGAGAAGTGTATTCATTGTCTTGTATATGTTTTGTTTACTTTCTGGAATATATTAGTTTATGGGATAATAAATTCAATTTGAAGACTTTCTGTGGGCATATTTTGTGTATAACCTATAATAATACTCTAGCATTCTCTCTAGAGAGTGATTTAGAGGGCAGAAATTTATGCGCTATTGCAGTCGAGACTGAAGACTTTGCGGCATGCATATAGTAAGTAGCCTATAAATGGAGCTGTAGGAAGTCTTATGGGCTAAGTTAAGACTATATTACGATGGAACAGTACATAGACAAAGACATAACGTCACAAGGAAGCCGGAAAGGATGAGAAAGAGCATTTTTTGTACCAAGTTATGTCTGGCAAGGAACGTAGGAAATGAAGAACGATAGATGAATTTGGTAGATAGGCCTATTTAAAATCCACGTGATCTATTTTAGTACTTATCAATTACTTTTAGGAATTATTCTTAAATACTATTAACAGCATACAAAAATATTTGATATCATGTAGAGAACGTAAATTACTCTTAGTTTTTTGACACCGGCTGACATGTGTCCTTATATAGGCCTAATGATGCTGAGTGGCAGTA
This sequence comes from Periplaneta americana, assembly GCF_040183065.1. NCBI lineage: Eukaryota > Metazoa > Arthropoda > Insecta > Blattodea > Blattidae > Periplaneta > Periplaneta americana. Next base: position 91,066,914 of record NC_091120.1, on the reverse strand, counting down.
ATTGTGATGTCTAATATCTCTCATATTGTGAATGTTTTTCATTGCCAGTGTGATGTATTTTTGTTCTAAGCTAATTGACAGCTAGCCCACGTCACAGAATCATACTTCCTTTCAGCCTTCTAAACAGGAAGCAAAATTTTATCGCTTACAGTCGAGAAACTGTTGCCATATAATGGTTCAAATGTCAAAATTGTAACCAGAATACTCAAAGTGCAAGTATTAAGGAAGAATTGCATATAATTTAACAGTAAGAGTAAACAAATTTAATAACATAGGCTAGGCCTACAAACTCATTGATGTTTCACAAAGCGACATTTAAAGCATGTGACCTACCAAGACGGAACGTTTTTAGGGCCTATCCTCGAGAAAATGGTGCCAATGTATAGTAAGCAGACGACATTTTACATTATAATCTTAGTGAAAAGTGTGTCAATACTTGAAGTGCAGCTTCTCTATTCCTTCTTCCCTAGAGCTGCTTTCTGTTTCCTCAGATCAGAAACTGGAAACTACTAGTCTATAGTGTCAGATTGTAAAAACTCATCCTGGACAGTAATTTCATCTATAAAGTTTAGTAATGAATTTATAAAAAATGTATAGGGCCTATTACGTGCATAAATCACAGTAATTAGCATTAACACATTGACTTTCAAAGGACGAGATTCCATTCGTTCAAAAACAATTTTAGAAAATCAAGTTTTAGAACAGGTAGCCTGTCACACTTTAAATAATCTATCGTGGCTGTGACATAAAATATTCCAATAATACAGAGATTACAAATCGAATTCATAGATTCAAGCTCCATTCATTCAAAGTTTTCTGCCCCACGACAGGTCTTCCACTGCAAACCCAGCATTCTCCAATATTTGCTATTTTATACCTTCTTCTTAGTCTCAACATATGATCCATATATCTTAATGTTGTCTATCTTCGGGTATGTTCTTCTGCCGCGTAGCACTATAAACTGAACTTTCCAACTGATAATTTATGAAGTTATGGCTCTATCCCAGTTTCTTTATAGAAGAGAAACGTGAACTCATTATTAAGGTAGACACTAATAAAATAGAAGCATTAGAGGTGAGATTTCTACGGGCGGTGAAAAGCTGCGCCAGAAGAGATATGAAACGAAGTTATAGGCTACATACAGAGTTAAAAATAACAGAATCAGCAGTCAATAAATTACGAAGATAAAAAAAAACTAACTGGATTTCACAAAATGACAAATGACAAGCTAGCACTTAATTAAAAACCACCTGCAACAAGAAAGATGATGATGATGATGATGATGATGATGATGATGATGATGATGATGATATTGACTGTTGTTTTAACTATATAAGGTAAGTCTCCCTAAGTTCGTCACCTTAGGCCTAAGCAAATTTATTTTTAAATTGATGATGAAATCATATTTCGAAAGTATAAAAAATTGCGTTACAATATTGATAGTAAAGAGCATCTTAAATAAAAATTTCGTAAAGAATAAGGTACTCTTCGTACAAAAACAAAAGAGACGGGGATGTAACTGGCGAAGTTACGAAGCATGTTTTCCCTAAGTTCGTCATTTGTGTGCCTTTTCTAAAATCAAATAATATTTTAATATCATCATATGTACATATGTAATATATTTTAATACAGAAGAAATGGTCATAGTAGAAATTAAACAAAGTTTTATCATTAATAAATTATCGTAGGATTAATAAATTTAGTACTATTTTACCTATAAAATATCTAAAATATCACTAATTTAAATACTACAATTAAAATGTAATCAGTTATTTGAACCGCCAACTGTTTAAAACGATCTCAGAGAAACAGTAACGAATGGTACTAAGTTGGCTATGAGAGAAACTGCAGTGGCGAACTTAAGAACAGTTCCAACATTTAATAATAATGACATAAAGTAGTAAATGTAATTCTAAAAATACAGCCAGAAAGTACACAAAGTAAGTTTTAAAATACATTGTTTATTCTGTTGGATGAAATGGATACTTAAGGAACAATTAATCTTATACCGGCAACACAGTTAACACAACATGGCGACTACCTCATGCACCTTGCGTATTCGAGGAAGTTCTAACGTATCATGTATCAAGTTACTTCTGCCAACTTCTGCCAACTTTTGGCCAAATATCGTATCTTAACGAAAATGGCGAGTGGCGAACTTTGGAGACCTGGCGAATTTACCTTACTCTAAACTCATTTAATTTAAATTGCAAAAAATTGTAGAAATGTCAAAAAAATTCTATAAAAATACTTTAACTTGCATTAGGCCTACTAAATATTTTCCTTGAAACTAACTTCGGTTAATAAGTTCAATAACACTAATATTTACGTGTATTATATGCCTACATAAAATGTTGAAAGACTGAATGTCATAGCAACGTAACTTAAAAATCATTAACCTTTTCGTCAAGGAATATTTTAAATTAGGCTACAGAAATTATTTAAAGCAGATAGGATGATTTGGCGATAATTAATGACGTTGAGATAAAAATGGAAGAGGAAGCGGAAGTACTCGGAGAAAATCTACTTCTTATCAGCCTATCCCAATTACAGATTCACAGTGTCTGGAAGGACTCAAACCTCGATATCTTTTGGTAAAAATTCGCGGGCTGAGTTACGACTAGGTTTACTGAGATGTAACAAAATGTTTGCCTTATTAACCGCATTCTATTGAATAGGGTCTAATGTTTTCTTTATGCACAATTCACATTGAGTACATTACGTATTAAAGTAATGTCATTTATTAAAACGTCATGGGAACAAGAAGAATATGTGAGAATAAATAATAGGAAAGTGAGGATGGGCTTACCTTGGTAGAGGCTAGGAATATGGGAATTGAAAAACAGGAGGGGTACCGTAGAGAAGGATATCTGCCCCCTTTGCGGCATGGGAGAAAACGCGTTCCATATAGGCTATTATTAGAATGTCAAGAAACAGACAATACAAGGAAAAAGTGGATAAATAATACATTTTTAATATGAATAGATATGTAGCATATAAGAAAATATGTAGCCTAATATACAGTAACTAATATAAGAGAGTTAAATAAGTTGGGAAAATTTTTAATGGTAGTGAAGATGAAATAGGAAGAGAAAGTTAAAAGTAATGGTGTATTAAATTGATCTTGTAGTGTGTATGTGTGTGTATGTTTTATTATGTTTTTGTTTCTTTTTTTTTTTTAATTTTGAGACTTGGCATAGGTGATTAAAATTATAAAGTAAGGCAGATCTGGGGTAATATAGAATTGTAACAGGTCTGTCTTACAGATATATGATAGATGATATGATATATCATATATCATACCATATCATATCATATCATATCATATCATATCATACCATACCATATCATATATCATACCATACCATATCATATACCATATCATATCATATATCATATCATATCAAAGTAATGTCATTTTATTGCGATCACGTTCGTAAAAAGAATTGCACTGTCAAAAATTAGTAATGCAAAATAAAAAACTTCTTAAAATTACTTAAAATGGATTTAGTTGAAATACTAATATCCCCGCAGCTTAGAACTCTTAAGGTTGTGGAAAAGGCATGTAATTTCAGGCTGAACTTTCTTCCATACTAAATTCTCAAACCACGTTTGAATCCACAGGCCAGAAATTTATAGTCACCATCTACGCGGTTTCTTCGTGTTTGAAAACCTTGGCGTTTTCTGAGAGTTATAGTTATGTACGTATGTATGTATAAAACCCCCAAAAGCGATGTTCCACAAAATCTTGTAGCAACGAACACAAAGGCTTGTGTAATTCTATGTACTTGATAATAAACCCAATTTAATTAAGACGTGACAAAGATATGAAAGTAGTTCCCCCTGCAGCTTGTTAAGTACAGTCATGTACAAGACCCCTTGCCTTGCCTTCTCTTACATACTAGAGAAAATTCAGAATGAAAAATCTATCAAAGGCCGTAATATTTCGAGATGCTTGAATAATTCAAAACATAAAGATCCCATGAGATGAATTATGAATTCCTTCAGACGCATAGTAAATTGATAATGAATCTATAGTGACGAGAGGAAACTAATACGTCGGCCTTTGTCAAAGGCAGCGAACTAAATTGATTGAGTACACCCCGGCTTTGCTTGGTTACAGCTTCGTGAAATAATTAATTGAGAAATAATCATTCAAGTTTCAGTGGTAAAACACTATGCCTATTTAAATACATTTAATAGAAAAATAATATGTTTTTACGAAGAAACTAATATATAGGAAATATAATTTAACTTCTTTTTAAACAACAGAATCATTGGTATTAATAAAAAAATCACCAAGATGATTCGAATAACAAAGATAATAGCTAGCGTAACAGATCTGTGCATTGGTTCCGTATGAACTAAGAATTTAAATTAACAATACGTATTGTATGGATGAATAGATATAGGCCTACCATCATGTCGTATTTAAACTACAAAGTATTAATTAAAGATATAGAATTCAATGGAAATTTTATGGCGTTTCATCGTGAATGAGTGTACTGTATGTAGGCCTATAATTCATAAAAATAAAGAACCGAAACAAGAAAGTAGATACTGTTGGAAAAGAAAAACTGAAGAGAAAGAAATTATTTGACTAATAGCAGAAATTTCTCTATTTGTAAATGATGAATTGTTGTTTAGTCAACTGTCCGAAGACAGGCCTGAACCTCACAAGTGATACCAATGACACCACTTTCGAGGCAACTAGGCCAGGATATAGTGGAGTAGGTTGGCTAGTTCCTTTCCCCCTCCATTGCATACATCGCTGACTTAGTGTACATATTACACTAATCAGACTTCAGATGTATACAAACAATTGTTATTCCTCTGACACATCGTCAAATGAGATGTACTGCCTGATAATAGATGTGCATATCAACCAGAATCTCAATCAGAGGCAAAAATGATGAGTGTAGGATCAATATTTTCACAATAGGACACAATGGTCAAAGTGTCTCATCTTTATTTAATCTTTATGCATCGTGTCATAGATATCAGGGCGAGGCAGTCCTGGAGAATAGTCATTAGGAGGTTCCCTCCCTTCTCTGACTTTCATAATAATGTTGGCGATACGTAGCTCCGAATCGTAGGCTGTTTCTGCATCTACAACACGCACGATGCAGATATCCATATAGAGTACCATCAATGTCTCTACTGGCATAATCTCTGACAAATTGTTATAATAATAATAATAATAATAATAATAATAATAATAATTGTAGTGATGATAATAAGGTTGTGACAAAGATGATGCTGCTAAAAATTTATCGCGACATTAAAAATGATGATGATGATGATAATGATGATGATGATGATGATGATGATTACGACAATAATGCTGAAGATGAACGTTATGATGATAATATACCTACTAATGTTTTTGGTTATTTATAGACACTGTACCAAATTTTAGGTCATTTAGTGTCAATGGATTTAGTGATAGCGAGATGATATTTTACGAGATGAGGTCAATGATTCGTCAAGGGATTACCTGACATTCGACTTACAGTTGGAGTAAAACTCCGGAAAAACCCGACCATGTAATCACACTAAGCGGGAATCGAACCCACACCCGAGCTCAACTCCGGATCAGCAGACAAATGCGCTCGTGCCTGAGCTACGCCGGTGGCTATAATACGAGTTAGGGAATAGTTCTAAGTTTTCAGCCAATTGAAGCTATTAGTAATTAGGAGCCTACATGGATTTAGAAGTAAAAGCAAGTAGAATTGCCAAATGAGAATTATTTAAGGTTAGCTATAGGATATTACTAAATTATCTTCTTCTAACGAAGAGACCTATTAAAATGCAAAACGACAGAACTATAATTGGGATTGTTAACATTAGGGTGATTTTCAAACTGAAAATTCGAGTCAGTGTCAAAAACATAATTGAAATATGTGCGTACTGCGTACTGTGGCCCTCTCCTACATTTTAATTGCCTATTTAATGACGCTGTATCAATTACGCCGTTATCTAACGTCTATGGCATTGTGATAGCGAGGAGCTATCTTGGAGAAGTAGAATTACCTGACTTTCGACTTCTAGTTAAGGAAAATCTTGAAGGAAAAAAAAACGAAGCAAGCCATGAGTTCAGGTGGAATTCGAGCCTAGAAGCTCGAGATTCATTCACCCATAGACCACCTTGTGACCCTGCTGTAACTTAGGCTACATAGAGGCAATACGTATGTAATTTTTTAAGTCTCCAAAATATATAGAGGATTCATGGCAGAAAAGTAGAGGTTGATCTCTCTCCTGCAGAAATTGAGCGTGCGTTTATCTCCGGTTTATTTCATATATATATTTTTTTTAAGTGACGCCACGCGCATTACCGGGAAGTGCCTATCCGAGCTGTATCATCCTATCCTCGCACTCGGTAAGTGCCGGATTGGACTTCGGAGACTGGCAACTTTCGGTTCTAATATTTATGACATTACTAGGCAAGACGGGAACATTCCTTACGTAGATCTCTACTGCAGACCAAGTAAGCTTATTGTACACCCTTATGGAATGAGTTCCAGGCCAGTTATATGCATTTGATCTATCAGATGGTTCCAACACCAATTCTTCTCCTGCCTTCTATGTCATTCCTTGATGACGGTCTTCCATATCTTAGATCTCTTTAGTCATCAAGACATTCTGGAGTTCCGTTGAGATAGAATTCGATCCTATAAAATAACATGTTTTCAACTGGAGATGATTATGAAGGGACTGAAGAGATGATTGTTGGAATTGTGAGAGAAAAACAGGAAAATCCTGAGGAAAATCTTGTGATCTTGACTTCGTTCGCCACAAATATCGAGTTCGCCAAAGCCGGGGATGGAATCCAAGCTCGCTTGCATGACATACTCATAGCTTTTGAACCATCAAGGTGGCTACTCTAAGGTCTGTTCTAATTTTGTTTAATTTTCCTCGATAATAATTCAAGAAATGTGTTTAGATAGTCTCTTTTCAAATCCATCTGTCTCCCATCATCATTGTATAGGTCTACTCGCCTACATCAACTTTCATTAAAATAATCAGCAAATAGATAAATAAATATTAAAATAAATCTCGAAAATTGCCTTCACATAGAAAAAAATAAAGAATAGGCCTATTCAAAATGTTCTCATGTGAGCAAGTTTCAACACAAAAGTGAAATATTTTCTAAATAAAAAATCATCAGCCACCTTGAACCTTGTTCTGATGTGAAATTAATCTAAAATAGTATGTTCTTATCGAAAAATTTGTACATAGTAAGAAATAAAATTTTAACATGGCTAACAAAGGAAATCTGAATTCAAATACTATAAAAATTGAAGGCATAATAAAATATTAGGGCCTATACGTATTTGGAATGACGTGAAGATATTTAAATATTAAGAGTAAAGGTCGGGAAGTTGGTATAATAACAGTAAGTTAAACTCTATTTTACCATCTAGTTCTACAGGAAGATCTACTTTTGTTATAAAATGTTTACATCAATGAACGAAATAATGTATTTGCAAGCAGAAAACAATATGACATAATGTCAAAAGTTTAGACATAATTCCTTCCGCCCACGTCGATTAAGACAATAGCAGGCAGCAGGGAATCAGCTCTTTCAAGTCATGTTGTGGAAGTTAGGGGCGGTAGCAATGATGTCAATGCTGAATATCTTATGACACGTGCTGTATGTTAAGATTGTTTTCTTCAATTTTAACCTGTTAACACCTGGAAAATTCGTGGAACAAACCCTTTGAAGTAGGAAGGGGAGAGGATAGAAAGGAATCAGTCATATTCCCGCAGTCTTTGTAATGCCCCAGCGCGAGTAACTTGCTGGATGAAAGCGATAAAGAGCCAAGAGAAATAAAGGACTCCCTTACAACATGAAAGCAGAACAAAACCTAGAAAAGCACAAGGAAACCGGAAAGGAGGAACAAAAAATAATGGGGAAAACAAAAAGTGTGACAGAGAGAGGAATACTTCGGATGCTGGGAGCTAAGAGAGAATTGTTCGAGCTATGGATGCCGTATCCGTTGCAATAATCTACCACGCCAATAATCATTTCCGCATGAAGTGAGGTAAAATCAAGCTCTGACATGTGACCTCAACTTCTAAATACAGCAATATAGGAATGGGCGCGCCTTACTTGCTAGTACTCTCCAGCATCGACTTCGGTACCGTGTTTTCTTTTGTCATTCATATTTTATCCAGTCGGTTTCCCTGTCACACCAGTTCTTTTACCGAATCCACTCTTGTTACAAAAAGCCAGTGCCACCGATTCTGGCGTGTGAAATAAGTAATGAGAACTTGAGAGCGAGTATCTTATCTTTGCAACAAAATGTGGGCGAAAAAGCTGACAACTGTGATTGGCAGATTGCTGGCATCACATCTGTTTAGGAGGTGGTACCACTCTCAGCCGAAGTGACAACAGATGCCACTAACTGGACAGTGTACTCAAGGACACACCCCAGAAACGTGAAGTGCGAGTGTCTTGCCTTTGATGCAGTGGGCAGATTGCTGACGTGACGTGTTGGGCGGTACCGTTTTCAGCTGCACTGGCAACAAGTGCTCACTGACTGGCTTTTTACTCAAGGACACGCGCCAAAAACGCTGCCACTGGCTATGCAACAAAGTAAAAACATTAAGTTTACCGTCACGAAGATTACACAAATTTCCCATTATTATTTTTAAGTGTTTCGCAATTATTTACTATCTTATCATCAGACATCGGATTCTAGGGCAAATGCCTAATTCGTTTCTTTAGGAGAAAAGTAAAAATAATTATTAATATTTGTGTTTCATGGAAATTGAAAGGTATTCAAAGAGTTTTATAGTGCCCTAAAATGCCCTAAAACGGTTATTAGAGCCTAATTTGTTAATATTCGCCTCAAAATGCCTAACTCACTGTAAAGTTTCGCATTTTACTCTTACTTTTTATAATTTATACATGCATTCACTGCGAAATTTAAGGCATGAAACCATTGATAAAGGAAACAAAATGTTTTGAATCTCACGGCACTCGCAATAGATTTCACCGAATTTAACATGTTTGGAAGCATAAATGCCGACAAAGAACCAACCTTAGTTTTGAAGCAGGCAACAATCACTACATGTGCTGCTACCGATTCAGAGATATACTATACTATAAAAATGACTGTTTTCGGTCTGAAACCGATTAGCTGTACTGCCCTTCAGAGTGTCATAAAATCACAATTTTTGGAGAAAGAGTGTTTTTTAAATATTTATGAAAAGTCGTAAAACTGCGAATTAGTAGGGTAAACCGTTACAAAATATTTCAAAGAATGGCCCTCCTAGTGTTAACACTACCAGGATATGCAACAATAAGTGGAACTTTGTATTTTTGTCCAATTGAATCTCAATAACAACGGTTCACTTGAATGCTCGTTAACAGTTGCTCTTTCCCTCACCTTATTTGTGTTGAGAAGTTTTGAGCGATAGGACGTTTTCCTGTGAAGTTTAACGCGATAATGCCGAAAAATATAAGTGCAAAATCTACATTGATCCGTCAATGGCTAACAGAATATTCAGAATTCACTTATGATGGAAAAATAATATTCTGCAAGATTTGTAGCAAACAGGTATGTAACAATAGTTGAAATATATAAATTCTATTAATTTTAATGAGTAGGCCTATAATATTAAAAATTGGAGATTGATCCTTCGAAGAGGTGGAAAAATTCAAATATCTTGGAGCAACAGTAACAAATATAAATGACACTCGGGAGGAAATTAAACGCAGAATAAATATGGGAAATGCGTGTTATTATTCGGTTGAGAAGCTCTTATCATCCAGTCTGCTGTCCAAAAATCTGAAAGTTAGAATTTATAAAACACTTATATTACCGGTTCTTCTGTATGGTTGTGAAACTTGGACTCTCACTCTGAGAGAGAAACATAGGTTCAGGGTGTTTGAGAATAAGGTGCTAAGGAAAATATTTGGGGCTAAGCGGGATGAAGTTACAGGAGAATGGAGAAAGTTACACAACACAGAACTGCACGCATTGTATTCTTCACCTGACATAATTAGGAACATAAAATCGAGACGTTTGAGATGAGCAGGGCATGTAGCACGTATGGGCGAATCCAGAAATGCATATAGAGTGTTAGTTGGGAGACCGGAGGGAAAAAGACCTTTAGGGAGGCCGAGACGTAGATGGGAGGATAATATTAAAATGGATTTGAGGGAGGTGGGGTATGATGATAGAGACTGGATTAATCTTGCACAGGATAGGGACCGATGGCGGGCTTATGTGAGGGCGGCAATGAACCTTCGGGTTCCTTAAAAGCCATTTGTAAGTAAGTAAGTAAGGCCTATAATATTTATACATTGACTGAGCTATCCTGAGGTATAATTCTTTTTAAGACCACTACACTTTAACATTTTAAATTCTGATAGTTAAAGTATTTGCAGGTCATTAAAATTTTGATTGTTCGAACCCACTAACTTTGTGATAGAAATACGGCAATACAACAATTAGGATTTTATTTTAATTCAGTTTACTTTACATTTTTAGATTTCGCAAGAAAAGAAGTGCCACCTAAAGCAGCATGTGCAAGGAGCGGCTCATAAGGCTAAAGCTCAGCAGAAAAATCAACTGCAACAAACTTTACTAACACAGCCTACTTCATCCAATCTCAGCAGCAATTTCTATGCTGATTTAACCAGAGCGTTTGTTGCTGCTAACATTCCCTGGAATGCAATTGAAAGTCCGGTTTTAAGACAGTTTTTACAAAAATACTGCAAACAAAATATCCCATCTGAGTCGACCCTAAGAAAAAATTACTTAGACAGAATATACGATGAAACTTTAGCTTCCATTCGGGAGGATATAGGTGATTCTTACATATGGGTCTCTGTGGATGAAACCTCAGATCCTATGAATAGGTATATAGCAAATATGGTAGTAGGAAAACTTAGTCCTGATGGACCTTCGATTCCACACCTCGTATGTGTTAAGAAACTTTCGAAAGTGAATAGCCAAGCCATTGCTTATTTTGTAAATAAAGGCCTATAGTCTTTATACTCAGGTAATATAGACGATTCTAAAGTTCTGTTGTTTTGTACTGATGCTGCCTCATACATGGTTGCTGCAGCTCCACTTCTTAAAACATTTTATCCTAACCTCACACATGTAACCTGTCTAGCACATGGCCTTCACAGGGTTTCTGAAACAATCAGGAATGAATTTCCTCTTGTCAATTCGTTTATTTCTAACACAAAAAAATGTTTTTGTAAAGCCCCATCCAGGATTTCAATATTCAGAGAGAACTTTCCAGATATCCCACTCCCACCTCAGCCGGTTGTTACACGATGGGGAACCTGGATTCAGTCAGTGGTGTATTATTCTAAGTATTTTAAAGAAGTGGTCACAGTTATTGATAAATTACCTGAAACTGATAGTGCGGCGTGTGTGAAAGCAGTGAAAGATTGTCTGAATGACTCACGAGTGAAAAACGATATTGCCTACATAACATCAAACTTTTCTTTCATACCTGCAAGCATTGAACAATTAAACGTGAAAAACAATCTCTTTGTAGCCAAATAGCAATAGTAAAGGAAGCTCAAGTGAACATACATTCTGCTTTGGGCGAAACTGGGAAAAAAGTTAAAAATAAGTGGGACAACGTATTAAATAAGAATGTAGGATTTTCATTGTTGGAAAAAGTATCAAGAGTGATATCGGGGGAAAGTGTAAATGTTCCAGTAAGTATTGATGTTTCTATTGTACCTAATTTAAAATTTGCGCCTCTCATATCAGTTTCGGTTGAAAGAAGTTTTTCTGCTTTCAAAATGATTCTCAGTGATAAAAGGCAAATGTTAACTGTGGAGAATTTAGAAAAAAATTCTGGTGGTGTACTGTGCAGATAATTATAATAAAGTCTGAGCATGGAACTGAATTTCAATAACTTAAAATGAGTAATCTTGATATCAATAATAATTATTTCATTAGTTTCAATATATTAAATTTGTGCAGCTATGTTTATAAATATAATATAGTATTCTTTTTTAATGTTTAAACATACTTTTTTGTGCGTATTTTAGTGTATAACTAAAAATTTCAGTGAAAGAAATAAGTATGATACCTTGATGTGCCTAGAATGCCTATTTTCATTAAAATAGAGCCTAATTTTACAAATTTTGTGCTTATTTTAGGCGCCTAAAACTGCAATTTTTAGTGCCTAAAAATCCGATGTCTACTTATCATTATTTTACAGTTTATTTTAAAAATTATTACTAAAACACACACACACAATTTCTATGCACAACAATTAAGAGATTACCATTTCTTTTCTGGGTTGCACACTACTTGCATTTTTGGTAATCACAAAAGTAAATACACTCAGGGACAAAAAAAACCGGACACTTCTATATTTGCTTGTATTTTGTTGCCAATTATTTCAAAATGAAACAAAACCCATTTAAACAAAATAATGTTCCATTTAGCACATTATACGACAAGATTTGAAAACAATAAAAATCTCTGATGAGAAAATTTACAACAAATTAAAAGGGCGTATAACTATGGCATCGTTTGGTCAAACTGTTTTTTTTATTTTATGGTGCCTTAAACATTGAAAACTCTTTTTAGTAACGGGTATTACCCCCTCTGGCTTGAATAACTGCATCCATACGTCTTGGCATGCTCTCAATTTGGTTAGCAATGTCTTCTTGAGGAATAAGTTCCCATTCTTCGCCAATTGCTCGCCTCAACTCTTGTAACGATTCTGGTCTCGGTGTCTATTCTTAACACGCCATCCCAGCATGTCCCACACGTGTTCAATTCGGTTCATGTCTGGACTCCTTGCTGGCCATGGAAGAACATGGATTCCGACTTCTTGGAGATAATCTCCGACCGCATGGGGAATATGCGGCCGTGCATTATCATGCATTAAAACAAAATTATCGCCTACAAATTGGCCAAATGGCACAGCATGATCAGCCAAACATTCATTTATATACCTATCAGCTGTTAGTCTTCCATTTTCAACAAAAACCAACTCTGTACGAGCATCCGTACACACTCCTGCCTAAACCATCACTCCACCACCTCCATACGGCACATTTTCGGAAATGCAACACTGTGAAAATCGTTCTCCCCTCCTTCTCCAAACTCTTTCACGTCCATCAGGTGAGCACAGATTGAAACGGGACTCATCGGTGAACAGAACACAGCTCCACTGTCCATTTCTCCAATCCCTGTGATCATTTGCAAAACGCAGTCATTCAACTCGATGCATCCTGAGAAGTCTGGGACCAGTTGCATGTCTACTTGATATCAGTCCACTTTCTTTCAACCTCCTTCTAACTGTTTTGGCCGAAGTTGGGCGTCCATGCATGTTAACAAATTACTGGGCTACACTAGTAGCTGGCAGGTTGCACTCCCTAAGAACTCTCAACACCATATACCTGTCTTCATTTGGATTTGTAGCTCTTGGACGACCCGAACCTGGTCTTCTGGGATATTCTAGGGTCTCTCTATACCGTTTTATGGCATTTTGGGTTATCATGGGTTGTGCTTCTAGCCGTATTCATAACATTTGCAATGTAACGTACACTGCGTCCATTATCGTAAAGGACTACAGCTCGAGCCACATCTTCAGGTCGCATCTTGTTTTAAGACAAATGTTACAATCCCACTTAAACTCAGAAAATGTAAAAATAAAGAAATAACGAATGATAACGATAATGAAGTACAAAATGATTGAGACAAAATTGTTATAGCTGAGACTCCGAAGGCAAAATTGGAATATTTGGTTGTAATGGCTTGTTTATAAAACAAAAAACAATCAACAATGTATACACGTCTCCATAACAACAGATGGCTACCATAATATTGTATGAGAAGATAATATTTTGCAAAATACCAGCAAATATTAAAGTGTCCGGTTTTTTTTGTCCCTGAGTGTATTTTACTTCATTCTTGGATACACTCTTTTAGCACTTAGGCCTATATAATCACCGATGAACGTTACTGAACATGTAATAACTACTTCATTGTGTTAATATTATAAATGTTGGTGGTAAATTATGTATCACGTCGGAACTAGTCAACTAGGTAATTTACCAAGACGAATATATGATAATAATAATAATAATAATAATAATAATAATAATAATAATAATAATAATAATAATAATTTATTAATACTTCACAAAGTTAATACATACGCTAAACAATATGTGCAAGTTATATACTATTATCAATTTAAAATATTATTAATTTGCGCAATACCAGACACCACAAAGTCAGAAGCGCCATTGCTCAAGCACTACGTAATACTGGGTTTACTGTTTTCGAAGAGGTTCATGATCTATCAACCATCGGTAGCACTCGTAGGATAGATATGATCGCTTTCCAGGACCATCGGGGAGGTTTTATAATTGACCCTACAGTTCGTTTCGAGACTTGCAAGACCCAACCGCAAGATTCCACAAGGAGAAACAATTCATCTATGAACCAACAATCCCGTATTATCAAGAGAAATATCAATTACAACAGATAGACGTAATAGGTTTGATGGTCGTAGCAAGAGGATCCATCCCGAAGGAGTTTGTTGATTTTTGCAAGGCCATCATCTATAATTACAAATGTTTGTTTACTTGCATTGAAAGGTTCGATTGCATTATTAAGAAGTCACTTCAGATCCCCCCTAAGACATTGCACTGTAATTTTTTTTCTCTTTCTTGGATTGGTTTCAGATTCCTAACAAATTATCCATGTAATATACACTATTCAAAATTTTGTTTTGTAAATGGTATACTTTGTCTACTAGGCAATCCCTGTTTAGGGAAAGTGTTTGATAATAAATAGGCCTAAGCATAGACTATTCAATAACGTTCATCAGCAAGAATTTTATTTCATTTACAAACGTTAAAGTTTTTACTATTCCTAGTTATAGTGCCTAATTAATTAATTCTGTATAAATTTGCATCAAATACTTATGCGTATACATACAGAATGAACCATAAGTAATGTCTTTAACTTCAGGAGGTTATCCTATTCTTTGAAATATTTCAAATCAAAAAGTTTAATACAATTTTGCTCGTTGTTGCTTCCTTTTCGATATAAAAATTGTTCTATATTAAACATTTCATAGCGTGTTTTGGGAAAGCCATTGATTTAATACTCAATAAGTATGCTCAGTCAATTTAAGAGAGCAGTGTATTATGATAATGAATGATTGAAAGAATTTTAGTTTTGTCCTTTAAATGTGCAGAAATTTGATCCGAACAGATGTAGCATTTTAAAATCCCTTTTCGGAACGAAAATTTACATTTATTGTTTTATAAATTCTAACTTTCAGCTTTTTTTTTAGAGCAGACTGGACGATAAAAGCTTCTCAACCGAATAACACGCATTTCCCATATTTATTCTGCGTTTAATTTTCTCCCGAGTATCATTTATATTTGTTACTGTTGCTCCAAGATATTTCAACTTGTCCACCCCTTCAAAGGATAAATTTCCCATTTTTATATTTCCATTTCGTACAATATTCTGGTCACGAGATATAATTATATAGGCCCTACTTTGTCTTTTCGGAATTTACTTCCAAACCTATGTATCTCTTTACTTGCTTCAAGTAAAATTTCCGTGTTTTGCCTAATAGTTTGTGGACTTTCTCCTGACATATCCACGTCACCCGCATAAACAAGGAGCTGATGTAAGCCGTTCAATTCCAAATCCTCTCTGTTATCCTGGACTTTCCTAATGGAATATTCTACAGCGAAGTTAAAAATTAAGGTGATATTGCACCTCCTTGCTTTAGCCCGCAGTGAATTGGATCTCTGGAAAAAGAACTAAAGAAGAGACTAGTGAAATGCTTTGTGTAGAGTGTGGCATTTTATAGGGCAGAAACATGGACATTACGACGTGAAGAGAAACGATTAGAAGCATTTGAAATGTGGATATGAAGAAGAATGGAGTATGTGAAATGGACAGACAGAATAAGAAATTAATCTGTGTTGGAAAGAGTGAGTGAAGAAAGAATTATGCTGAAACTAATCAGGAAGAGAAAAAGGAAATTGGTTGGGTCACCGGCTGAGAAGAAACTGCCTACTGAGGGATGTACTGGGAGGAATGGTGAAGGGAAAAGAGTTTGGGAAGAAGAATATATCAGATGATAGACGACAATAAGATAATATTGATCATATGTGGCGACTAAGAGGAAAGCAGAAAATAGGAAAGATTGGCAAAAGCTGGGTTTACACTGAAAGACCTGCTTTTGTGCAGAATAGAATAAATGTATCAATGTTGAATAGAATCGATGTGAAATACTCGTGGTATCCTCGTATGACGGAATTTCGAAACACTATTCTAAGTGCGACTAATATTAGATTTTATTCTCTCTTTCTCCCCAATCAATATTTTGCAATGTCTCATTTCAGGATATGAAAGCTTCTTTTTAAAATTCTTTAAGGTTCGCCAATTCGTCGTCATCATCATCATCATCGTCGTCATCATCATCATCATCATCATCATCATCATCATCATCAGTATGACTGTTAAGGCAATGCATCGGTGAAATTTCGGTCCAAAAATAGAAAAAAAATTTTTTTTAGTTTTTTAGTATTTTGTTATGAACAAATTTTCTATTTTAAAATGGTGCTATCCTCTGGAAAGTTCTAGGGCAACAGGATGATGGCAATGTTCAATTTTCACATTTGAATTTTAAAATTAATTTTTCTTTCATTTTTTTTTTCATTGTTTTGTTGCATTCAAAATCCACTAGGCCTACGCGATACAGTTTTCATGCAATAAATTGTCTTCAAATTTTCAGGAATTGTGTATAAATACTGAACTAAGAATCTGATTTTGGCTTTTTTCATAGTGCTAATAATGATCATATAATTTTAAAAAATCTTTAGCAGATAATATAAAATGCAAAAAGAAAAATCATATCAATATTTAAAAATTTTTAATGGAAAAGTAACAACAGTTTCTTAAAAATCCCAAATCAGTTTGTTTATAATTATTGGTCTTGTGAGGCAAATATTACATTCATAGATAGAAATTTGAAACCATTCACCGCATGTGCATTTTTTACTGGTTATTTAACGACGCTGTATCAACTACTAGTTGTGCTATTGTTTAGAACGTCTGCATCGCTCAAGACACGTAGACATAAGAAAACAGGAAACAAGAACACACTCGATACACTTATGATTCTCCCTTTGTTTTTTAAAGTATGTTGCACAAGAAGCAGATCATTTCTCGTTCGTGTGAAGGAATGTTTCTGTTACATCATGTCGTTGAGTGAAACAAGTAGTAGTTGTAAAAGAGAGACAAAAAGTTGTGTTTTACGGTACCGGTAACACTCACGCATGACAGTATTGATATTTTGAATTTACTAGTTTTTTTTTAAATATCCCAGCGTTCTTTCTCTTTTAACAGACAAAAGGTTGAGTCTTGAGTCTTTCGCCAAGCGAAAACATTCCTTTAACTTGCGGTAACTCGAAAATCAGTAAAGATTTTGAATAGCGTCAGCTTTTAAAAGCAATTTCCATTCTTTCTCAACATTTCTCTCGCTTTGACCTCCATCTAAAGTGAAAAATAAAAAATTTTGCTGCTTACCAACTTTTCAAAGTGTGAATGTCTATTTTCAACAGATCGCTTCGAAGTTAATATTTTTTCTATCTCTTTAAAAAAAAAAGATTTCGATTTATAATTTTTTTCTATGCTTTCCTTAGATATTGATCTATCACAAAAATTACAGCGTGGTTGATTATCATAGGATCTACAACATGATAAATGTTAACAAAGCCGAAAAATGGTTATATCCTCCCTTCCGCTCCGGTATCGTCTTTCTCTTGCACGAGACGTCACTCTCTCGCACAAACCGCAGATCTACTACTACTACTACTACTACTACTACTACTACTACTACTACTACTACTACCACTACCACCACTGCTACCACCACCACCACCACCATCATCACTCATAGGATGATGCAGAGCTTTAATTTCTTACTTCTGACTGAACACAGCAAAACGAGTAAGAAATGTGTTTACGCATAATTACCTAAAGGTACGAGTAGCATTTCTTCTCGTAGAAACTGAACATTTCTCAACAAACCACTTGTCCAGAGCTTTAATTTCTTACTTCTGACTGAACACAGCAAAACGAGTAAGAAATGTGTTTACGCATAATTACCTAAAGGTACGAGTAGCATTTCTTCTCGTAGAAACTGAACATTTCTCAACAAACCACTTGTCCATTGGGCTTATATTTCAAAATCTGTTTTCAGTAATTCCGAAAAATGTTTTAAGAATTGTGAGTAGGCCTATAGCTCTTTAGGCCTAATGTATTATAAAATAGTGAAGTTAATGTACTAATATAGTTATAATGACAAAGGATGAATTTTTGGATAAATGAAGCACCCCAACACTTGCCCCCTTTGTCATTTTTTTAAACCTAGGGATATTCATCACTTTACTTTCATTTTGATATTCATCACTTTAATTTTGCTTAGATATATTTGATTACTTAAATTAAACAATTAAATAATTATTTTAGTAAAGTAAAGGTATTCCCGTCACATGCCATGTGAGGCACTTGGAGGGGGGGGGGGCATGGAAGTAGAGCCCAATGCTCTTGACCTCGGCACTAGAATGAGGTGGTGTGGTCGGCATCACGCTCTGACCGCCTTTTACCGCCGGGAAAGACTCGGTACTCAATTTTATAGGAGGCTGAGTGAATCTCGTGGCCGTTCTGTAAGTTTGGCAACAAGAAAAATCCCATCACAACACGGGATCGAACCCCGGACCTTCCAGTCCGTAGCCAGCTGCTCTACCAACTGAGCTACCTGGCCGCCCATAATTATTTTAGTGTAGGCTTACAAACTTGTAATATTACTTTTTAATTATTTAATGTAAACTCCACTTCCGGCCACAAGCTTTTGCTTCATTGGGAGTGTCAACCAGAAGTGTAGGCCTAGACCCTACCATTATTATCGTTCAAATAAAATTATTATTATTATTATTATTATTATTATTGTTAAAATATATATTTACGACCATTAGGGTTTTTATTTCTATTTAGGCTACTTTAAGCAATTTAGGCCTAATATATAAAAATATGAACAAATCCATCAAATAATTATTTACGCATGTCTGATAAAACTAATAGCTAATTGTTTACTTGCAATAAAAAATTTGTCACCGATGATAAATAACGATAACTGGGAATTGTAAAAATGTGGTAGGTAGGCCTACGCGCCTTGGAATTATCCTGAGAAATTATTTTTTTTTTCAAATGTTAGGTGTAACACTACTTGTGTAGGCCTATATGAGCCCCTCTCTGTGATAGAACATTTATGCACTACCCTTTGGAACCTTAGATTTGTATATAAATATAAAACGTAATAAATAATGCAAAACAAATCTACTAAAGATGAAATTTTTATTGTGTGCATGCTTGGCCACCCCTGTTCTTAATGCAAAGGGGCTTGGCCAGGAACTGAAATATGAAAGAGGAGGAAAAACACAATAAAAGATGGAAAAAGGAAGTGTGCAGAGTAATAGAAGTCGGCAAGCTACGGCGGTACCGGCGTCTCACTAAGACAATGGAAAACTATGAAATAAAAGCCGGATGGTAGTGAGTGAAGGAATAATGAAAACAAAAGACGACTGGAGGAGATTGGAGGGGAGGGAATCGAGCCGGAAGAAAGAGATGGAGGAGGGCAGGAGGTTTACAGTAGTTAGAAGTTCTTCAGGTCGTGGTGGCGACAGCGACTCATTTATATTGCAATAGTACACAGTTGATTCAGAACGTCAATATACGGTATTGGAAAATAAATATTTTCCATTTACTGATCATCAGATAAGAGAAGCTAATTACGTTCATTCTCTCCACAATTAAGATGTACGCAAGGTAGTAAGCAAACTGGTAGACAAATAAGTATCCAGGACGAGACTCAGGCTAGTTTCCAAACTATGAAGAGTTAGGGCAATTTTAGTTTAGATTTGCCTTCATCTTTGTTCATTTATGTGTTGTTACTTGTACAAAGCACTTATATAATTAAGAGCCTACATATGTAGGCCTAAATAGCCTATGTGTGGTAACTGCAGAGGTTAAGACACGCGCAGCTGGGCAGGGCATAGTTGCGCCACACGGTCAGATAAAATGCAGCATATAAAAAAGGGTCCCTGTTTTGTGGGCATAGTTGCGCCCCGTTCCCATCAGGTAGAGAAAAAGGCATGGCATAGTTGCGCCCCGTTCCCTTCAGGTAGAGAAAAGGTCATGGCATAGTTGCGCCCCGATGAAATAGAGAAAAAGACACTACGGAAACTCGAGCCTCGTAATCAATCAACTTTATTGATTTCTTATTCGATTTATATTCATTATCGATACCGTTAAAATGAACACCATGAAGTTGGCAGTATTTTATTAACTGTTTTCTACTGTTTATGCAGTGATTATCGATAGCCTACCGTTAAAATTAACACCATGAAGTTGGCAGTACTTTATGAACTGTTTTTCTACTGTTTATACATTAATGCTGAATCGAGCTGTAAGTGGCAGTGACGGTCCCGGGTCAATTTGCTGCGAATTTCAAACTCAAGATAATTTTATAAAATGAAAATTTTTTCTAAAGAAAATAAAGAAGAAAATTAGGATTTTAACCCGTGAACGAGGTGTCACAATTTGTTTAAACAAAAAGTAGGTCTAATATTTGCACAAAAAACCTTTCAGATATTTCTAACTCTACCCCAAAATTCATTGATCTAAGCACATTCATTCTGGAGTAAATAATTTTTCTCCTACAAAAAATGTAATTTTTCATTATTAAGTTTTCACAGCAGGAAAATTGTTAGGTTATATAGCCCGCACTTTGAAAGATAAAGATATTGCGTTTGCAATAACAAAATTTGATTTATCACAGACATTAGGTCCCTATGTAAACATCAGGGGGTTTCACATAAGTTTAAGTATAAGGACAGGATTGCAACATTTCTTTCGAAGGGGTGTCAAACTTCTGGCTGAATCTGTAATCTCTAAGCCTACGTGTCTTGTTATTTATCCTTCTTTGCTGTAGCCTACTATTCAACTAAATATCGATTTTTAAAATGTCACTTATTGATTAATTTCTAATTGTAATCTTGTATTACATCTATTTCACACATCGGGAACTTTTAGTCAGCATTTTAATTTTATCTGCTTTCATGTTCCTCGCTTGCATAGGTAAGCAGACGAAGTGGGCTTCATGCTCGCTCATACGTAGTTAAGTAAACAACAATGTCGCCATCTTCAACATACAAGGTAAGGCATAATCTAATTCTGTTCCGTTGACTGAACTCACACGAACAATCCCCGCCCTCTCCCTCTTCTCTCACACTTCGGCATTCACCCGCCCCCTGGGGTTCAAATTTGCTCAGCAATTGAATCTGTAGCGTGTGCAAGTGACCAGCGGACATGGCCGACCTGTAGTTGCAGGGCATTGGGACGTCATCAATGACATTT
The DNA here is from genome assembly GCF_040183065.1 of Periplaneta americana. Lineage (NCBI taxonomy): Eukaryota > Metazoa > Arthropoda > Insecta > Blattodea > Blattidae > Periplaneta > Periplaneta americana. The sequence continues at coordinate 91,045,462 of NC_091120.1, read as the reverse complement.
TTCAATTAATTGACAAGGCAACCAAACACACAAATCAATATAATATCACAGTAAAAGAATAGCTGAAAACAACATTTCAAAAATAAATAGATCAGCTATAGGCCTAACATAGAAAAGCAAAATTAGGGTCTAGCCTACTAGCAAACTACAAAAAAATATGGCTTGAATAATTCGAATTTTTTCAACGTCTGGAAACCGAAACATATCTAAGAGATTTACTGCCTATTGAAGAAGAAGAAGAAGAAGAAGAAGAAAATGATAATAATAATAATAATAATAATAATAATAATAATAATAATAATAATAATAATAATAATCAACTTCAGTTACAGCTATGTAATTTATTTTGAATAAACTTTTATTTATTCAGCTTTCTCCAAGTGGAAGCTGCCCACAAGACAAAGCTTACCATAAAATTGTATTTTTTTAAATAAATAAAAAGTAGTCTACATACATGAAAAGCCATTAAATATGAAATGACCAATGAATAGTAATTTTTACTTTTTCATATAACTTAATTATTATTATTTCATTATTTATAGTTCACAGAAAAAAGTACATAAGTTACATATAGGCCTAATCATTGAAAAAAACTTATATTTACACACTTTATAATTTTTTACACATAGATATACGATTTTAATACAATTTACAAAGTTAAATATTTAATATAAGATGTTTTATCTTCCACTTGCGTCTAATCTAACTCAATGACATCTTCGAAGCTTCAACATCGGACACTGGTCTTAAAACTTAATAGGCTTAATATTACAATAATAGATAAACTATCCAATCAGACATTATTGTAGGCCTACTTAGGCCTACTACAACATATTGGGGGAAAAAACATAACATTAAAAAAATTATTAATAGCCTATTAGTTAAACTTAGATTGATGAACTCTAAAACAATCATATGCTTAATTTAAAACCCTAGAAAAATGTAACTTCATTAGTCTATTTTAAAAATTCGAAATTACTACAAAAAATATAACATAGCCTAGATTGTTCTCTTTGTGCAACATTTTTAACAATTTAGAATCTGTATAAAATCTAAGCCAATAAGGTAACGCGAAACAAGTTACTTTCATACAATATTTTTTACACTATATTCTTGTAGAAACCTATTCAATATGAAATGGGATTATGTTATTCAGTCTGACAATTAAAACGAATAGGCCTATTCAATAGTGTTATTTTCGTTGCATATAGGCCTATCATAAAGTCTTACAGAAGTCAAATACTATTTAGCAAGAAGTTCAGCTGACAGAGCAATTGTTTGAACTATAACGTACTATGCAGGTAGGCTATTCACTGTTAGGCCTACTTTAATGCGTAGACCTACTATAAGCAATCCCCTTCCAACACTAAAGTTCCAAGCTTACACGCCATTTCTAGAAATTTCCTCAGTTAGCCTACGTTTTCTGTGAAAATGTTCACAATAGAAACCACTGAAGTTCTTGTCTCGGGAAGATGAGTGCAGCATAGTAGTTTCCATTTCCTTTGCAGTGATCATGAAGATGAGTAGGCCTATATCTTGTGGGGAAATAGTGTTGTAATGGCAAGGGGAATGGGACTGTCCCGAGAAAATCTGTTCCTAGTATCATCTTTGTCTATCAAAAATTAAATGTCGACTATAATGAAACCAATATTAACATATAGGCTATGTCGCGTGCTAACTACTGTGAAGAAGAAAATAGGAACATAGCAAAAGGAAATCTGAGCAGAATATGTGAACCACATGGTCTATATTGAAAATGTGGCATGTGAAACCAGAAACAACAAAGAACTTCACAGAAACAACACAGAACTTATCTTGAGAAAAGTGAAAATATATAGATCTATGAGGAAAAAAAAAACATAATGGGAACTGGTGTAATCCTTATAAGCTATTGAGGAAGGTGAAGGACCTATGCATTTTTTATTTTCTTACATTTTTAAGATTTTAACTTGTATTATTCTATGAGATGTACATGTGTATATACAAATGTCATTTAAAACTTGAATTTTAAATTTTTGACCATCCAGCTCCCCTCAGAATATGATAGGCCTATACCTTAAAATGCAGGTAACAATTTAAAACGGATAAACTTCACTCTCCTTGGACTTACAGACTTGTTTTAGGGCTTAAAAGAAAGCTTATCTATTGCTCAACAATTTGGAGTGAGGAAATTTTTAAAAAGTAATATTTGATTTATTTAAAAAATAAGAAAGTTCATTTTAAAATTTTTTTTATAATTATATATTAGAAAAATCATACAAACTGTAAATTAACAGATATCAAAATTCCATCTCTCCAGATCACTCAGTCTATGTCCTCATCATGTCATGTAAATTTAAAGTAGGCCTGTTTATCTTTAACGGCTACAGAGTTCTTACAGTTTACAGAATGAAAAGCGTAGGAATTTTGTTTATCGGGAAATGAGAAAAAAAGATTCATGTTACTATTATACCTTTTACAACTACAATACGTTCCTTGTATGGCTGCTTTAACTTATTTGAACTCTTTAGAAGTCTCCTTCATCATAGATTGGGCCCTCAGTCTTCTTTCTTTGTTCCTCAGCCAGTCGAACAGCTTTACGATACCTCCGGATTTTTTCATTTCTTTGAAAATTACTCTGAGATACTTGTTCTGGGGCAGGGTAACGATTCCGGGACCTTGGCTTGGCGCACCAACGCTTTGCCGACTGAGCTACCCAGGAACTACACCCGACACCGTCTCAATTCCTCCTTGGGCCCTTTCAAGTCACACACAGTTTGTGTGCACTCAAGGTTGGGTTTCTGACATCTTGTCAACCCACTTGAGGTGTATGTATATAAAGGGAAAAATTGAGAATAAGATAAGATATAGCCTATAGAAATGGCTTCAAGGCTATGGGTTCGGAAGTTGAAGCAGACGAATAGACTTAAAGGACAGACTAGTCTTCAATTAGGACCTATACGACAGGCTTTGGCCTAGTAAGGACTTGAACGACAGAGAGAGAAGACAGAAAATTTCACATGATGGGAAAGAAGCTGGCCACTCTACCCCATTATCTCCTAGCTTAGTTGCCTCATATGATGGCTTGAGGTTCCAACCAGTTTTCGGACCGTTGACTTAACATAGGCCTACACTGATACAAGTACAATCCCGAGGGCAACGCTCTAGCCGTTGGACTATCAGTGTACACCTGCTATTTACACGTTCTTGAGGTAATTTTGGTGATTTAATAGTGAACTTTGGACGGATTCCGCAAGACCTGAAAAGTTGTAAGCTGTATGTGTGATGTCGGGGGTTGTTGCTCTGAGCGAAGCAAATTATTTGAAATCTGTAGGCATACTACTGTGGTCCTAAGGGCACTCGACCGAACATAAGAGCTTGGGGAGTGAGTGAGGTGAAAAGAAGGGGTCAGCAGAAATACATTCCAAGCCCCTCACACATTGAAAGGGCAACCAGCCGCGGTCAGTGCTGTTGTTAGTTCATTATTACTACTGGGGCACGAGCCTCTCCCCACCAACTCTTGAGGGCTCCCCTTTACCCTCATCCTTCAAAAAGCAGATGGTCACATTCTCACCGTTGTGACGTGCGTTGTTTTTTTGCATTCTCGAGGTTTGTTACGGATTGACCATTGAGACGAGAACACTGGTCATTGTAAGCAAAAAAATTTTATCCTTCCGGGTGTTGGAACATCTGACTGAGATTTAAATAACTTATGTTACATCACTTAAAAATGGCGACCTACCACCGTCTGAAAATTTTCCCTGTAACTTAGGGCTATTGCTTCTCTTTATTACGCCGCACACTGCATATGTTTCGTTCTATTTTCTCTACCAGAACAAAAATATAAAGGAAAATTTGATTATGAAATAAATGAAACGTTTTCCATTATTTGTCGGATAATTCCATAAGTTGCCAGCGTCGCATCTCGGCCTTCTTATTTGCATGAACAGTAAGCGTGGTGACACCAGATGTTCAAATATTAAATTCAAAGGTTAGGATGTTCCGGTTATAGTTGATGTAGGTTAGACTCACTACTACTCATACCTATAGTTATTTCATCTTGTAAAATTGTATGTCGTTTCTTTTTGCACTGACTGTCATAGCTAATTTTGTTCATTTGGAAATTGCCATCTAGCTGCTGATTCGGTAATGAAATGATAATGCTTCATCTGTAGCCTAATCAACTTCAGCAATTTCATCTTACAAAAATGCTACTGATTTGTATCTGCTGATACAAGGACTAAAGCTGCACCTATACACAACTTTAAGAACTTCATCTTACAAAAAGGAAGCGAATTCAGATGTTGAAACTTTTATAACATTTTCTCCATTTCACCCTCGAGCATAAAATAACTTCAATTATTTTTCATTAGATACGAGGTTATTGGGATTAACCAGGAAGCTGAATAAATTCAAGGGAAAAATTGTTCCGGGGTCGGGTATCGATCCCGGAACCTTTCACTTAGCGCATCAACGCTCTACCGACTGAGCTACCCAGAAATTCACCCGACACCGTCTCCTTTTATGTTCAGAAAAAAAATATATGTAGCCTACCCCGAAAATATTCGTTCTACGTCACAAGACGTTACTGGAGCAAATCTGAAATATGATAGGCCTACAGTATGCCTATTTCTTATTATCATCAGGTAAACAATAACTTTGTGAATCTAATAGTGTATCTCGTAGGCTATGTAGCATATAATATTAAACCCATAATAGAGGGGCTTAGAACAAAAAGCAGGTAAGTGACATTATTAAAAAAATGAGGTAAGTACGTGTTGTGATAGCCCAAAAGGGTGTTTCTTTGGGATAAAATCAGGTAAGTGATCACCAGGGAACGGATTTATATGGACTAAAAATATATTAAATATGTAAATATATATGTAGTTATTTTTACCAAAATATGGAATTAAATATGGATTTTTACCAAAATATGGAATTAAATATGGACTTAAAATTATAAAAAAATGACTATGTACGTTAAATATTGGTACATTTTAATCAAACTAAACAAAAAATATAATGGACGTACCTTATCTTCCAATGTAGTTTCAACAAAACACAATTTTTATTGTCTGTTACCATAACAATAGGTTACAAACATTTCTTTCAAGTGCTGAAAAGTGAATCTTCTTCTATTGTCTCTGAGGATAGATTTATACTGACTAAAAGAGCGTTCGACGTCACAAGAAGTAACTGGTACATAATTCAATTTCACAATGTCTGCTGGGGATAAGTCCAAGTTAATCTTCACTGTTGATTCACCACTCATCACAGCAACAACCTTTTGTAGTTCTTCATATCCAGGGTTTTTTGAAAGTACAGTGTCCACCTTAGCTCTTACTGCATCTGCAACTTTACCTCTACCACGATTCAGTTGTTCCACAGTACTATTTATAATTTCAAAACTTTCAGATAGTGAAAGGTGCCTATTTTGGAGACTTTTGAGCGTTTTTATGATGCATGAAAATGTATGCTGAATGTGAGCTAAGTCATTCTTCACACTTATGTCACAGGTAACTGTTTTCGCAGTATCAATTGAGACTGCATCTTCAGAGTCCAATGCAAGGAGAACATTGTTAATAGAGTCTATATGTTCGGCATAATATTCAACTGCTTCTAGCCATGTACCCCATCTAGTTAAAATTGGCTTTGGTGGCAATGGAATTTCAGGGTACATTTCTTTCAACACGTTAACTCTACTGGGAGCTTTGAGAAATACTTTTTTCACTGATGAAATCAACAAATCTACTTTAGGGAAATTGTCTCTGACCACTTCTGCCACACGATGAAATGCATGCGCCACACAAGTAAAATGAGTCAATTTAGGATATACAACAGATAATGCTTGTCCAGCTTTGACCATATAAGGGGCAGCATCGCTAATAAAGAATAACACATTATCGTACATAATACCCTTTGGCCACAGGATACCCATAGCTTCGTTGAACAGTTTAACTATAGTTTTGTTATTGCACTTTTCTAGAACATCACAATGTAAAAGAATTCGTTCAGAATATTGTTCACTTAACAAACCGATAACTACATTACCAACAAGTCTACCTTCTTTGTCGGGAGTCTCATCAATGGAAACCCAAATTGAACTATCTTTAATTTCATCTCTTATCTTCTGTATTGTCTCATCGTAGATGGATGGAGCATACGTCTTCCTAAGTGTTGACTCATCCGGGATTGTATGTTGAGTATATTTTTCAAGGAATTCCCTGAAGACCTTATTCTTTAGTTTGTAGAGAGGAATATCAGCAGAGATGAGAGAACGGCACAGGTCGATGTTAAACTCAGATCTTACATTCGATGTTGTTGGTTGTGTTAAAAACAATTGTCTCTGCTTGGAATTTAGTTGTTTGTTGGCCTGATGTTTACTAGTTGTAATGTGTTGTTGCACCAGGAACTTTTGTGTAGATGATACTGCACACTGACACAAATTACAAAATAATATTTTATTGTCAGTTGATAAACCATCTTCTTTAAATTCTGAAATGTAACTTGTTAGTTTTGATTTTAAATTGACTGAATGACGTACTTTTGGCATATTTACCGTCTTTATAGTATGATTTACAAAACTGAACCTATGTGTACTCTGACTGGCATTTAACTGTTGAGCTGCACAACTGAAGTCTGTTAAAAATTTTAAATTAAATTAATACAGTTTTGTAACTTACTTTCCCATTGTTGATAGGACTGCTAATTTTCAAATAACTCTGATGTTAAAGGGATTACTGAACATGTGTTTAAATCTCTATTGTTGAAATGTATTTTTAAAAGTTAATGGAATTTTGTTTTGTTTTATTGTTAAACCTAATATAATATGGACTGTTTTATATGAAATATGGAAAATATATGGAAATTAACGAAAATATGTACTAAACTCTAAAATATGGAAAAATATGGAAAATAAAAGTAGGATTTTTCAACCCTACACATTGTGAAACATAAAGATAATGCAAAATATAAATTATATTAGCTTTATAAGTAAATATGTATTTACATATAAATCCTTTTCCTGGTGATCACACTGTGCAGTGCTGCTATATGGGCATCATTTCACCAAACTAGTGTATAATATTTCATTGCATGCAGAACTTTAACTGTAATTTCCTCAAAACTAGGTTTATGTCACTTACCTGCTTTTTGTTCTAAGCCCCTCAATTGTTTTCAAGAAAATAGTTCATTTCAATTGTAACTACAGCTGGGAAGTTCGTATCGTAATTCTCATGTTGAATGAACTTGGACTGTAACGCAATGCATAGCAGCACGAGACGTCAACATTTAACGAAGAATAATTCGGGGAGAAATTTACGTGTTACACCCTCCTATTTGCATAATTATTTAATAACAGATGAGTTTACTTTTTTTTTTGGAATCATGTAGGCCTATATAGACTAATATTAACATTACGTAAATAATACAATAATAACAGAATAGCTCCCTTTGTTCAGAGCCTAAAATAAGTTATATTAATATAAATTAACGATATTCTTCAAACTATTCACGACTGTACACAGCTCCACAGAATGATATTATGCGTTGTTTATGTTGTGAACTGCGTGTCGTCTGTAGCGAGCGGTATAAGGGCGAGGCGCGAGTGACATCTACTGTAGGCCTACAGGTATACTCCTCGCTGTAGTCTACTCAACTGAAATCTACTGCTTTGGTACGAACTTTCTACCTATGATGATGAATATTTATTTATTTATTTACTTATTTACTCATTTTGGCCTACTTAGTTACCTATTTAGGCCTACTCATTTATTTATTTATTTATTTATTTATTTATTTATTTATTTATTTATTTATTTATTTATTTATTTATTTATTTATTTATTTATTTATTTATATTAATTTGAAGGGGGTGAGAATGAGATAATCCAAAGCCACACTTTTAACAAAAATGTTTTTTTTTGTGAGTTCATTTCTTACACATACTGTAGGAGGAAGCTACTAGTAAAATATTATATAAAACTTACACAATAAATGACGTAAGAAATTACGATGCCGCCCCTATTAGCATTGAACTGAAAACCTTTAACACGCTCTCCTGTAAAGTTTATCTGTGTAGCTTAGGACTGTATCATTCTCACCTCTTCATTTATATTTATATATATATATATATATATATATATATATTTATTTATTTATTTATTTACTCTGGTGGAGTTAAGGTCATCAGGCCTTCTCTTCCGTTCACCCAGAAACATAAGAATGCAGCAACAATGCCCGCAAATAAATTTAATTACAAAATACAATATTAAAAATAAAAACAATAAATAAACTTAATATTAGGCCTACAATAGGTGAAGCTGGCGTGACTCAGACGGTTAAAGCGCTTGCCTGCCGGTCTGAAGTTACGTTCGGGCGCGAGTTCGATCCCCGCTTGGGCTGATTACCTGGTTGGATTTTTTCCGAGGTTTTCCCCAACCGTATGGTGAATGCCAGGTATTCTCATCTCGCCAAATACCATCTCGCTATCACCAACCAATTCATCGACGCTAAATAACCTAGTAGTTGAAATAGCGTCGTTAAATAACCAACTAAAAAATTAGGTGAAGCTAATTAAACAACTCCCTAAAAATATTACACATAGTCAAGAGCTAAGAAAACGAGACAATTAGATACAAAATAAATAAGTAACTTATATTGAAAAATGAAATGAAATGTAAATGTTAATTAATTATTTACCAAAGAACATTAGGACTAAGCATGAAATTAGTAAATTAAATTGTGTAACTAACGGTTCGAATTTTATTAACAATACAAAGTAGCCTAATAGACATATTGGATGTTAATTGTAACTTATTTGTAACATTCCAAGAATAAAATATACCCAATCAACAAGACAACATTTAAAATGGGAGATAGGCCATAGGTCTATAGCAAATACAAATTCATGAAACTGTAATCTGGTAGGTGATGGTAACGGCAGAGATAGTAGTAATAGTGGTGATATTGTTAGTAGCCGAAGATTTGGCAATAATAATGATGGTGGTAAAGTTGGAGACAATGATAATTATAACGATGATGATAGCCTATTGATGGTGGTGATAGTGGTGTGGGTGTTTGTTTTAGTGATGACTACTGTGATGTGGTGGTATTAAGCCTAACGACTGTGATTGTGTTGGTATTGTTAGTGGCAACGATGATGATGATAACGACGATGAGGACAATGATGATATTGGTAAAGACGACGAAAATAGGGGTAGTCTTACTAACGGTGGCAGGAAGTGGACTTGGTGATAGTGACAGTCTTATGGAAGGGGTTGGGGGTCGTCCACAACGGCGGTGGTGACGTAGTACAAGATGGAAAGTACAAAGAATGTTCCTGAGAAACAAGAAGAACATTGTTCACCCCTGTGCAAGCCGGAAATAAGAGTTACTGCCTAGTCTTTGTCATCCCAAGCATTGTAACTACAACTTCCTCCTCGTCGATACTGATTCTTTTAGTAAAATCGAAAGAATCAACTGTAAGTTACAAAATTCGAAAAACAATATTTTTACTCTGAGGACACATCTTACACTGGATGGAATTAAACCTCGTGTAGTGACGTAAAACAGTAACAAATTTTATTTCTAGATTACGTGAGTCGTGGGAAAGAAACAAGCACGCATTCACTCCTCTCTCTTTTCTATTGCTTTCATTTCGATACAATTAATGTAAGAGGAAATAACTTATAAAGGGGAAAGAAATTGTTATTTTCATGTTGCAATCAATATAAGAGTCCAGGAGAGGAACGGGTGATTATAAATAGCTGGTTATTGTTTCAAAAATGTATTTTTAATAACGTACGTGTGACCATAAAATTCAAAAAGTTGTCATTTATTTCTTGAAAAGGGTGTCTTTTTAAGCGACTACCACTGAGATGGAAATGTGCTTCGTCAGACATCCACAAAGTGTCACTATTCTTCATCTCATCCATGCGATTTAATTTTCCTCACTAAACGTCCTTCGGTTGAGAATATTGCGATGTTTTATTTGATATAAGTAGGCCTACCACCTTCATTTTTCATCAATGAAAATGTAAGTACGTCGCATGAGCAGATGGGATGGGATCATGGCGCCATAAATTATTAAAATGACGAAATTCACGCCTAGTAGTCTCAAAACTGTCATTGTTCTTGTACTTTTTTATTTTTAAAGTTCGCTGTGCACCGCTCTACCTTTCCATAATGACTAATGTGCCCCTCAACTGTACTGTGAGAGATAAGTATACGCTTCTTAAAATTGTCCGGTCCTTTGCCGGACCCTATATTATCCTCGCCAAGCTTAGACGACCTCACCCATGCCACTCTGCTGACTCGTGCCTTACCCAAAACATAATAAATCATACGGTACGTGCCTGTTAGTTATGCAGCGTTGTCACATTATGGCTCTGAAATAGCCCAGCCGCTGGGCTGAGGCATGTACGATGTTTTTTTTTTACGAGTAACAGAAAAGTTAGTAGTTATCTCTTGCGGCAAGATAAGCTGACCTCTCTACTCGGGCTGAGGCCGTCTATGTTTGGCAACGCTGTTATAAAGAAATTCAGTTATGGGCCGCGGCCAACAGCATAACATAAACATCGAGAGCATGTTGATGTGACTCCTTTGACTTCTTTCCTCTGAGCTGGAGTCGTCTAAGTTTGGCGAGTACATATTTACGTTTGCACATAGGCCTACTCCAAAATTAATCGTAATTAATACAATTAAACATTTTATTTGTAAGTTAGACCTACATTAATGTGATATCCTTCTGTACAGTATGTCTACATAACAAGGGTGAGCCATTTGGGAGAGACGCGAACTGATTTAAGCAAGAAGAAAAAGAGGCATGTAGGCTATTAGACCATAGTTTAGGCCTAGCCTATACCTACGTCTCAAAAATAACACGGCGTAAAATTAGCGTAGGTCTTTTAGACTAATATTGAATAATGTATTACATTTGTAAATTAAATAGGCTGGGCCCTATATACTGTAGGCTACACAGATTTTGCTTGGAGACCTCTGTCACGGAGAGGCATTTTTAAGTAGGCTACTATAACCCCCTAGCTTCACTTACCTTCTAGAGGAAGCCATGCTAAGAATTTCATCGTCCTTTAAAATCCATGCTCTTTCTCTCTGGTTTTGAACCCACGAACCGAGGCTAATGATGGTATGGATAGTAGGACGGGATTACAGATGGAGAATACAGTAATATGAATTTACGTCGCCGTAGGACAATGATACGAGTCCAGCCCTTTTTTTATTTGTTTTATTTTAAGATGCTTTACCAACTGCGATGGTTATCCAGCGTCTGATTGAAATGAAAGTAATAATGCCAGCGAAATGAGTTCAGAGTCCAGCGCCGAAAGTTATCCAACACTTGCTCTTAATGGGTTGAGAGGAAACCCCGGAAAAGACCTCAACCAGGGAAATTGTTCCAACCCGGATTTGAACCCGGGCCCACTCGTTTCACGACCAGACATGCTAACCGTCACTCCATAGAGGTGGACTCCATTATTCTACCTTCCTACCTCCAAATTTTTATGTGCGCGAGAAATGGCTGGTAAATTTTGCCTGAATCCTCTGTTAGGGACAATGTTCCCTTACATATGCTACCGTAGATCTATAACACAGACGTCTCAGTTATAGGCCTACTTCTACCCGAAGGGAAGATATAGGCCCTAATTGATTTTTGTAGTCTTTGAAAATACAGTGTGATTATATAGTTCCGCAACATTTTTGGGAAATCGTCAACTAATAACAAAATAAGTGGTACTACACTACAGATGAGACACCAAAGCACAAAATCAACATGACCTCTATCAATATCAAAACAAGTGTCTCATCAGTTCAAGGTAGCCTTAAACGCCTCCTCCAGCAGTGATCACCTCGCGCGAGAACTACGCTCTGTGACGTCACGGATATTTCCCACTTTCTCATTGGGTATGGGTGGCCCACCCGTGCGCTTCTCATCCGCTTCAGACCTGTGCGCATGAATTTGTTTACCAGTAGGCCTAACTGGATATTTCCTCGTTCTAAAGTTGGTTTTCTGAACTTTCGTTCAAACATATTCCTAATCTCCTTGTACGTTTTACTTCTTATGCGAACAGAAACAATTGCTAGGCCTATATGCTCTTTTAAAGTCATCATAGCCTATTGGCACCTAAAAACAGCAATGAGATCGGTTAACGTTTTATCAAAAACCTCCTGTGACTTTAGAATCATTCTTTATATCGCCCTCAAACAGGTTTGAAGTTACTTCTGTCCTTATGGCAAGCATGGTAACCACTACAGTAGGCCATCTAAGATAACGAGATGATGACTAAGTGATAATGCAGTAGAGAATACTGGAATAAATATACAGAGTGTATCAAAACTCGACGGCAAAACTTCAGGAATGGATTTCTCATATAGAGAGAAGAAAACAAGTGCATTACAACATAAGTTAAGTTAGGAAATGCATAATTACAAAGATATCAGAACTTTTATTAATGTTAGTACTTAAGAGCATGCCTTGATCGCTGGACTAAAATGCGAGACTCGACAGAGGTTCTCCATTAACATCTGGGCAGGCATTGTTGGTGATTGCTTCTTGGGACCCTACGTTCTTCCGAACAGGCTTACTGGAAAGGACTACACAGATCTCTTGCGCAATACTTTGCCTGATTACTTGGAAGACATGCCACTAGTATCCCTTCGACAGTTGTTCTTTATGCATGTTGGTGCTCCTGCACATTTCGATCTTTATATCCGCAGGCACTTTAATGCACATTGTCTTGGGCGCTGGATTGATAGAGGTTGACCAATAGCTTGGCCATCACGCTGTCCTGATTTAAGTCCCCTGGATTTTTACCTTCGGGGACACTTAAAAGTCTTTGGTGTATTCGACTGCTGTGCGTGATGAACTCTCCATTCACTTACATTGTGGCAACCTGTCAGTTAGGCATTTTTGATCATGTTCGGCATTCAATGCGAAGACGTGCAGAGGCCTGTATTCAGGTAGGAGGAGGTCACTTTGAACATTTCATCTGATATGTAAACAGACGCTCCAACAGTAAGTCTGATAATTCTGTAATTTTGCATTTACGGACCCATGTTGTAGACTATGTAATACACTTTTTTCCTTCTCTCTATATAAGGAATCCATTCCTGTAGTTTTGCTTCGAGTTTTGATAGACTACACTCTGTAGGCTATATTTAGGTTCTAATCTAGGAGTTGATACAGCGTCGTTAAATAACCAACTAAATAATGCATGTAGGATGTAGGCTATGTATGTTGCCTATGTATGTATGTATTATTGTATGTATATGTGTGTAGGCCTATGTACTTATGTATGTATGTAAAAAGATTATGGTTTATTTAACGGCGCTTGCAACTGCAGTGGTTATATCAGCATCGCCGGTGTGCCGGAATTTCGGCCCGCAGGAGTTCTTTCATATGCCAGTAAATCTACTGACATGAGCCTGTCGCATTTAAACACACTTAAATGCCAGCGACCTCGGCCGAGATCGAACCCGCAACCTCGAGCATAGAAGGCCAGCGCTAAGTTATACCAACTACGCTACCGAGGGCGACTGTATGTATTCTGTATATGTATGTATGTAACTTATGTATGTATGTATGTATGTATGTATGTAACTTATGTGTGTATGTAGGCCTATGTATGCATGTAGGCCTACCCTATGTTGCCTACATATGTGTGTATTTATGTATATCTCCTAAGTAGAATATGTATGCAGGCCTATTTATAGGATTATATTAACTATGTAGGAATGTATGCAGGCCTATGCGTGCATAATGCGTGTGCGTAAGACCAAGTATAGGCTACTACGTAGGATTAAATTAGTAATAAAACAACTTCAAACAATTAACTTACTTCTATTTATGTAGGCTCATGCTGCCCTACTAAGTAGGCCTGCAGAGGGGGTAACTGCAAATTTTATAAAAAATGAAATAATGACAAATAACATTTCTATGGAGTATTTTGCACGTAATACTAGAGTTTTATGGTAGACTAGTATCGAGGCTCAAAATACCTTAAAATGATGTAGCCCTACAACTAAGGGTATCTGCATTTGCATGGGCCTAGGCCTACATGTTGTACTAAGCTTTTTTCGTGCCATCATCTCAGAACTAACTAGATTGCAGTTACCCCTCTGTGTAGGACAATATAGGTACGGTATTTTTCCAACAACTTAAAATATAAAATAGGCTTCTTGACTAATTTTAATAAAGCATCACGAAGTGCACTCTTCTCGCCAATATTCCTTCGTATCCTTCATTTGATTATAAAGATAATGTTGATCATAGGGTCTCGATACGCATAATGACAAGGGAAATGTGGAATTTCAGACAAAGTGTCGAAGTGCATACAAGTTGAGAAAGTTGGGAAAAGTTACTGTATCGCATTCGAATTGAGTGATGAAATGTTTGCAGAATTGAACCTGCGATGTTGGACCACGTGATAGGTCGCCCAGCAGTGGAATCAAGTGCATACATGCGTACAATCAATACGCTGAGACAATGTAGTCGGCCGGACTTGCGAGCGAGCGAGCGGTGCCGACTGCGGGCCTGTATAATGGAAGTGGTCAGCGGCGAAGGAGGGGCGCGCACGGGGCACGCGCCTCGGCGAAATCACCTTAGCTACTGTCAGATGAGCGGGGGAGGAAGAAAGGGGGGTGCAAACAAGAACCAGTGAGTGGTCAGGGGCGACAAAACCCGCCTCCCGCCCCCCGTAACATACGAGACCACGCCCCCTCCCCTTTAACTTGAAACACCCCCCTCTCCTGCCACGAGTTTGAGACCATAAGCTAAAAGGCGAGGGTGGAAAATGTAGTAGTGGCGGACCAGGGATGGAGAGGGATGAAGGGTCGGTTAAAGAGACCTCGAGAAGGGTGAGCGGTGAGGGGTTGGTGATGGTGGTGGTAGAAACGCCATTTGTGAAACCCAGACAAATGTGACCGATCGTATTAACATTAGTGAGCAGGGCGGTGACGCAGGGACGGTGCGGTGGGGGTGCTTGCGCCACAGAGCAGTCTATGACGGATAAGGCCACATGGAGGAAAGTGTAATTTTCTATATACCCTGTGTCAGTTGGATTTCATTTATAAGAAAATCCATGATACCATAAAATAAGACTGATCTGTTACTAACAGCTGCAACCTAAAGAAATTTGTGCACTGTAGTACTCTACCGAAAAACTTGAGCAAACTTCCAAGCTCCGAGTCCAGACGATAGATACTTGACTTCTCACACTCCTTTCTTTCGATACACAAGAAAAAGAATTGATGAAATCGCGACAATTTGAAAAATTCCTATTTATAGATTCTATCCTTTTTCTTTATTGTTTCAGAGACAACCCTCGGACAGTCCTATTTCGGGATCCCAAAATGTCACTTACTTAATTAGGCCTATATAAATTCTGTATTTTTACCCACTCGTTTTATATCAGTCAATTCTTAATTTAGGTGTAACATAACTTAATATTTTAACTATGATAAAAATTAAACAAACCTTTTCTGTTGTAGGCTCTGTTTGTGCCGTAAAATTCCAATTTTGTTATTTTGGTTTACTATTTAATTTCACATTATTAATTGCTAAATATGTATATGAACAACTAGGAACTATTGCTGAAGAAGGTTGGAATTTAACTAATTGTCCTGTCGACATTTCTGGCGGCGTTTGGAATAATAATCTTCCATAGATAGGCCTATAGTGTTGGCTATAGTCTGTTATTACAATGCCAAGTTTATTTTTACATAGCCGTAATCTAATATTTCAATTTTTTATAACTCTCTCGCATGCAAATTTGAAATATTTTAGCTTTATTTCAAAATAAACTAATTCAACGCTGCTCCTAATTCACAATAAATTATTATGTAGCCTACTTATGAATCCATGACATATTATGAGATTAATTGCTCAGTGTTAAAATTGCAAGCCTTAGTCTTTTTCCAGATAGTTTGAGATATAATTCTCTTTCTCGCAGACTCTTCTTTAGCATCTTGTCAAAATTGTTCAACAGGGTTAATCATGGTTCTTTCACTTAGCGAACTACCACATTGAAGAGAAGAAACGGGGGTGAATTACAAAGAATGCAAGAGAAAGAGACAGAAAAAGACAGAGAGAAAGCAGAGTAAGAGAGACATAACGAGGAAAGAAAGAGAACGAGAGAAAAATCTATTAAAAAGAGAAGCTTCCTACATCGAGGAGGTTTTATGGCGTCTCATTTAGCCTCGGCGCTACTAAAACAAACTTTCTACACGTCGGAATTTTAAAGAGCAATTTAAGAGTAGAGAAGAAGAGAGGGTTAGAGGGAAGGGTATGAGGGGAAGGGGTTGAAAAAGAAAGGCTTGGCAAAACCATGACCTATCCCTACTACTTCTTCAGTATTCTACCCCATTCAATATCATCCTCATGTTCTAACTCTGCTTTAAATTTTTTACTGTGCGTTTCTACTCTGAAACCTGTTGTTTCACCACTTTCACCCGTTGGCTCTAAAATATGGGTTTAAATGAATGTATTGTCTGGTACGGATACGCATTTTTTAATTATAATATTGTAGTCTATAGCTTCATTTTGTGCATCTAATAAACTGTAAACAATATTACCGTTCAAGGTCTGAGACCAAGATAAATTTTAAAGTTTAGTAGGAAAAATGGTACAAAAAGTAGCTAGGTCTTTAAATATAAAACAATTAGGTCTATATCTTTTGAATGGTTTGGTCTATGACACAAGGGCTTAACTTAGTGTTTCTTATTCGATTAGTCTCTTTAAAGACGCCTATCAACTAACTTACCACATTATGCAAATCTGGCTTTCAGGTAGAAGTTCCCTGTGAAGCAGGCTTAAATATTTTCAAGGGAAAAATTGTTCCTGGGCCGGGTATCGGTCCCGGGACCATTCGCTTAGCGCACGAATGCTCTACCAACTGAGCTATCACAGGAACCATACACGACACCATCACAATTCTTCCCCTTATATCCACACAACTCAAATGGGCTGACAAAACACCAGAAACCCAACTTTGAGTGCACACAATTCCGTGCGACTTAAATTGTGGCTTTCTGTTAACGTACCTACAGTAACAAATATATTATGCAAATCTGGCTTTCAGGCGAAGAATTGTGACGGTGTCGTGTATGGTTCCTGAGGTAGCTCAATCGGTAGAGCATTCATGCGCTAAGAGAAGGGTCCCGGGATCGAACAATTTTTCCCTTGAAATTATTCTAACTTACCACATTATTTAGCGACAACAAAATTGGTGATATCGAGATGGTATTTGGCGAGATGAGGGAGAGAATTTGCCATGACATTACTTGACTTTCGACTTATAGGCCTAGTTAGGGAAAAAACCCAAACATGCAATAAACGCAAACGGGAATCAAACCCAAGACCGAGTGCAGCTTCAGATCAAGAGGCAAATGTCCCTATTGCCTGGGAAAAATATCTGTACCTACTTTAGTATTATAGAACTAGCCCTCCTTCCATTTCCACTAACATTAATTATAATTTTGTAATACAGTAAAGCCTATAGACTAATATCAACGATTAAAAGACACAAAGTGAATGCTAGTTAAAAGTGTAAATGTAGGTAGCCTTACTTATACCTACACTACATCTACTAAGACATAAGATTAACACTACTGTAGATATAGGTCTAGTCCTATCGCTGTTACTGCATAAGTAAATGAAAACAATACATAGATAATATAAGAGATAAATAAACAAAATAAATAGTCTAAATGAATAAATAAATAAAAACAGGCATTTGACAGAACAAAGATAATTTAAATAAAGTCATTTTTTCGCACTGAGGACCAAATGATAACGGAGGTTGTGGATAAAAATTGTCAGCGTGCAGCATTTATTGATTAGCTGTAACAAAAGCAAAAGGTACTGTACTGTCCTATGTCATATGCTGCATAGACTAGTTCTCTTGCCTATGAAAAACGAAGTCTTTGGTGAATCATTTTGAGATAACATAAGAGTATTTGAAGAGTTCAGAACCATAGTGAGCTAAGTGGGCCAAGCGCCTTATATTAAAAACGGAGAAAACAAGGATTAAAATAGAGTACTGTAATTTAATTAAATATATAACAGGTAATATAAAGTATGCACATTAAAACTAAATTATATGTCAATCTTCATCAAACTATAGTATTCACTTAACTTTAAACCTTGTTTTCTCTTTTTTTAATAAATTTCGCTTGGGCCACTATGGTTCTGAACTCTGAACCCTTCATTTAAGAACTCTTAAGTTATTCAACAGAGGGGGTAACAAACAAGGAACATTTTGCGCAATTAACTAGTTTATTATATAAAATTAATCAATAACATTTTAATAACATATAGAATTTTAATTATAGATCTACAGCCCTAGATGTTTTAAGTTCAAATTATTTTTGTCATTTTTCTACAATCGGATCTGACCAAACCATGCAGTAGGACTACATTCCAGCGTGAAAGTCCAACCAAGTTCATATTTTAAAATTTATCTAAATGCATTAAATACAAAGAAGTCAATATACTGAAATTAAAGAAAACGCTGAATTAAAGATTAAGTTGTAGTTTTTCTCTTTTACTGATAGGTCTATAACACGAAACTAGAAATTTGCCTATCTTACGATCCAACATCATCTCAATTCTTCTTTTCTGCTCACACAAACTGCATTGTTTGATATAGGCCTATATATAAAATTTATGTGGAGCCTATTATTATTTACTAGGCTATCTGCTGCATCATTCAGTAGGCCTACATTGAATCTGTCTTTAGATAGGGCCTATAGCAAATTGTCTGATTTTTAGTCCATCAATGAAATAATCTGTAGATCTATGCTTCACGAAAAGAGTTTCTAAAAGTTTAGAACACTCGATAAGTTAATAACTGCCAACTAATTGAACGAAAATCGAATTTTACTCGTAGAAGTAATCTTTGTGTAGGCCTAATGGCAAGAGACACAATGAATGGAATTAGCCCTAGGCCTATATGGATTTCCGGCTAAAGGGAGACGAATCCAACTAAGTATAGGCCTCTCATATGAACCCATTGTGCTACATCCAAATAAGCCTATTGACATCGGCGAGGGATAGACTGGAGTTCCCTCATTCAGGGGCAGGATTCCGAAGGTAATCATGCTATGGTTATGGTTCATAAAATTAATTCATTACGGTGTAGTTTGAAACGGAGAATCTGGAATTTATGGCAAGCATAGTGACTGCTAGACCACAAAGCACGACAAATCAAAGTAAAAGAATATCAGTATAATTTTCTTACAATTTTAAGTAAGAATTTAACTTGTCTACAAGAGTCATATTCTAATTCCATCATATAAACAAATTTTGTACTACAGTGAAATTTTAAATAAATTTTAAAAACAATAAAATTTCAGGCTTACTTTAAATTAAATTAATGCTCAATTCTTCATTTACATCTTAGTCAACTTCTCAGTTAAAAAGTTAATTTAAAATTCTAATTTTCGCCAGTTTATCAGTGAACTCGATTGAATTTCATTTCTATCTGTTTCTATAGCTTTATTTTCTGTCTAATATAGTCTAACAGTTTTAATGGTAGCACTAATCGGATACATTTTCAAACTTTTGCTACTTTAAAAAAGATTTATACACCTTCAGATTTACTTAAAAATTTTAACTGAGAGATTCACGCTTATTAGTTTAACAAGTTTAGCTAAATCTTCATCAATAGTTTATTTAAGAAAATATCAACATTTATGTAGGCTATAATATAAATCTATTTAAACCTAAGTATATGCCTAGGCCTATATAATTTAATCCTACTTAAAATTACATAAGATTTTAATAAATGAACCATTACCTTTACAGATAGACCTCCTCATTGCGAAGAAGAAGAAAAAAAAAACAAAAATAAAAAACAGAAAAAAAAACCGACAACAGTATTAAAACTGGCAGTCTCAACAGAATATCCTGATATTGTACTGAGCACTGCAAATGAACAGATTGGAGGGAAATAAAATAGGCTACTGGGCATAGGGAATGCACTTACAAAGGAAGGGACATGATGTCTTACGATCAAAGTAGCCTGTGCCTAGTAACATCGAGACGAACGGATAGCGCTCATGCGTTTCATATCAGAGTGTCTACAAAGTTCGCTAATTCCAAAATTTGTTGATATAATTATGATACACTCTGTATAAATCTAGTTTATGTATTGTACGTTAAATAATATAATATAACGGCTAATCTAATTGAGACACAATCCTTTCTCTAAGAAAACTATGTATGCCAGTCAACTAGTTCACATTTGAAGTAGTAGGCCTATTTCTGAGAAGACACTTGAAAACGATAAATGTACATAGGCCTAGACCTAGCTCTCTACTTGAAATTGGACCTAATATTATTTTAACGAAGTCAGAACCTCAAATATGCATAAGCCTGTTCAATCTAGGCCTAATTGAGTGCTTTCTTTTGGTTTAATAGTTCTGATTACAAAATTATGTCCCCCTCTCAAAGGTGCCTCCTAAGTCTTAGTGTCTTCAGTCTCCTAACGACATACTATAAGCCATTTTAATTACAACAGTGGTTCCAATAACACTATTTAGGCCCAAATATTTTCACTTGGCTTAAACTTTACAAATAGCCTAACTTATGTAGACTAAGTGAGCCTATGTGTACTTAGGCTATAATAACAGGCCTACACAATTTTTAACTCTCTGACAGTAGGCCTAAATAGAGGTATAAACTTAAATGTGAAACTGGACATAACTTACATGTAGTCTCTAAATAATAACCACAAAATTAATCAACAATTTACTGTCATTAAGCACAATCCCAGATAGTTTAGACAGACATTCTCTTCTTCTTGACCTCGCAAGTTTAAATAAATCGTGGTATCGTTCAAACTTGTAGGCCCATATAGGCTGTAGTTAAAGGAGCATTCTTTTTTAGGCTGTCTACAGAATATGAAGTAGTATTTTTTACCATACACAAACATGATAGAAAGAATATAATTTTCCCCTGAAAATTATGGTGATATTAAAAGTGATTAAATTTTGTCATCACCTAATTTGAGCTCAGTTTTTATCATTCCATATTAACTCATTCCGTAATTTGAAATATCTATAAGCTTATAGAAATACTATTAATATTAAAGAAAGTAAAAATAAGTAAGCTTACTTAATGTAACTAGTACATGCATAAAACATTAATATTGTGCAATGAACTTACGGAGAGATGTCTCGGATTCTGTATCAACGAGCCCTGGCTTCAACGCTTCTATCTGAAATAAGTCACCAAAATAAAATGATTACAATATTTGCAACTGAGTTAGTTATTCTTGTTACGACAAGTTAATAAAATGTCATCAATATATTCTATCAAAGATCATTATCGTAATTGCCCTTAATTGAATTACAAAAATATAGCAATTTATAAGTAACAACAAAAAAACTTTCTACATTGGACTACATGCTTACAGATACATTCTCTTAAAGTTGCTAATAGTCAAGAGAACATCCTTAAAGAATGGAGGTGAGGCAAAGAAAGAGAAAGTTGAATAAGAAGGGGTTGAGGTGGCGGAGGGTGGGTTGGAATCAATAGCGAAAGAGCTTGTTTTTAAATGCTAATGAGTACGACGACGACCTACATAATTTTATACACAGACCTTCAAGGGGTAACAGAAAGAAGGGTAGAGAGACAGAAAAAGAAGAGGGAAGCGTATTAAAACACAAATTAAAACCCCCTACCAGGAAGAAAAAGTCGTGTACTATTCATGACAAAGAGATCGAGGAAGAACTCTACTAATTGCATTACTCAGTTCCAATTATTCGGAAGGTCTGTTGTTTGCCCGTTTCATTACTTTGCCTGTGCCGCACTCTTGTTTCTAGCGTTTACAATTTCTTTATACCATCTAGTTGAATTATCCACTTACAATCAGATCGAAATTAGGCCAATCAATTAAGTTGGTTTGATGATAGCTTAGTCCTACTTGAATTTGTAAACAAAGAATATAACTTAATACAGAATCATTACTATTAAATAATAGTCTAATAATGATAATAATAATAATAATAATAATAATAATAATAATAATAATAATAATAATAATAATAATAATCCGTTTCGCTATAGCCCATGAAGAGCCTAGACTGACCAGCCGGCTGTTGACCTGACGCCCACATGCCGAAGCAGAGGTGGACGATTATCCAACCAGAATGGAGGTATCGTGTGGTTAGCACGACGATCCTCCCAGCCGTTATAGCTGGTTTTCCCAACCTATCGTAGCTCCCCAAGTGCATCACGATGCTGTGTGGGCACCGATCCCATACACTGGCCAAAATTTCATGAGATAAAATCTTCCCCCATGAGGACTCGAACCAGCGCGCATTCCGTAACGCGAGTCCTAGGCAGGATGCTTTAGACCGCGACGCCAGGGCACGGGACACTATTATGTAATAATGAACATAAATATTGTTTGTTTAGATTTTTCCACAGTCTACTAGACAGGTCGTGCGGTTAGCACAGTGCAAGACCCCCGCTTAAAACATAAACACAAGAGGAAATTATTGCTAAGAAAGGGGATATACCTACAACAGCTTTTTTGAGATCGAACCCAGCTTCGCCGAATGCGCAGTTCGACACAGCGAATGACTTACATAAGTGCTTACAAATTGCCACTACTTTTCTTTCTTTTTTTTAGTAGGTTATTTTACGACGCTGTATCAACATCTCAGGTTATTTAGCGTCTGAATGAAATGAAGGTGATAATGCCGGTCAAATGAGTCCGGGGTCCAGTACCGGACGCGCTAGCCGTTACCCCACAGGTGTGGACACCACTTTCCTTGTATAGGTGATATGCAAGCAAGCTGATCTGAATATAAGCAAGAGATATTTTCGTGACATTTTCTCGTTAAAACATATAAGTGAGGTATTATGACATTTCATAGGAATGATTCTGAGACCACGATGGAATTATTCGTTTGCAGCAGTTTTCATACGTTTCAAAAATAACTTTTGACATATAGGCCTAGGCTACATCTATTACCTCTTCGATTGTCCATCTGTGAACAATGTTTGTCTTAAATTATTTAAGTTTTTTACTTAGGCATAATAGGTCTAGTTTTGAGCCATTTCTCAGCTTTCCACGCTTAAGGAAAGCCCAAGGAGAGTTTGTGATGGACAGCACAGACGGTCTTGACACAGGATTCGCCGGAGTACTACCGCGTACAATGTAATAAGTTACACTTAGCAATTACAGTATAACAACATCCTATTTCTTTAGTAGCCAACAAAACTGTATATTAAGTTATAGGCCGCGCCACCGTTTTTGGCAATTGAAATAAGTAAATAATGGGAACCTTAAGTGCGAGTGTCTTACATTTATAGCAGAGTATGGGCGATAAAGTTGGCAATTGTGATTGGCAGATTGTTGATGTGACGTGTCTTTAGGAGGAGGTATCGTTCTCAGCTGCAGTGACAACAGAAACTCACTAACTGGACACTGTACTCAAGGACACATCGCAGGAACGCTAGCGTAAGAAAACTCAAGGGCGAGTATCTTACTTTTGCCACAGTCTGGGCAGTAAGATTGGCAAATGTGGTTGACAGATTGCTGACGTGACGTGTATAGGAGATGGTACCATTCTCAGCTATCAACAGATACTTGCAGACTGTGCATTGTACTCGAGGACACGCGCCAGGAACGCTGGCATCAGTAATAGATAGCCTATGACTTGGCTTGGCTTTGCGAGGTCTAAATCCGGGACGGGTTCGTAGGCCTACACTTAGGAACGGCTTGGCCTTTTGTGCGCCTTATATGCGATGATAATCTGAGTCCGACAAGTGGCCTGGATGACATTCGTGAATCCGACTCTGACAAGTGGGCCATCCTGCTGCAGCAACTGGAAGAGCCAGGTCCCGATTCGCGCACGAGCAGCCTGATAAGCCCCAGGGACCCGGAGCTCGAAGCCCTTCCTAATCAGCCGACGTTGTCAAGTAGGCCATTCTGCTTCAGTCCCAGGTTCCGTTTCCCATAATACGAGTAACCTGATAAGCCCCAGGGACCCGAAGCCCCAAGCTCAGTATCGGAAAGCCGTACTACCCTCAAAAATTCACCCCAGCCTATTTTTATATATTACGGATGATAGATGAAATGAGGGGGAGATGGAGAGTGTTCGTGTAATGAGAGAGGTATAGGGAGTATTCCGAGAAAACCCCTTTGCAACGTCTGCTTTGTCCACCACAAATTCCATCACGAGCTGCCGATATCGAACCCGGGCCGCCTGGATGGAAGGTTAGCGCGCAGCACTTGAAGCACAGACGAGGCATAAGTTAGGTAGTGCTATAGGCTTAGTGCCTTGTATGACGAAACTTATTATTAGCCGATCGATCAGAGAACCGACTTTCCAAACCATAAACCGGAGTTGAAATCTGAAATTTGTGGTAGAAAAAGACAATGTTGTGACAGATTTTCACGAAATTCTTCAGTTTCACGTCACCATTTTTCATCAATATTCATCATCATGTAACGCAGATAAACCTGAAGTTTATTCCAGTAAAAGAGATGCAAAGTAATAAAGAAGTGAATGTGGAAATGTGAAAAGCACACCCCATTAATCATTTGTTATGCCATCGACTAAATTACTATAAACTTAGCCTAAGCGTATTATTCTGAGATAGACTATAAAAAAATTTGTATGAGCGATATTGACATAAGCTTACCTAACATACTTTACTGGTTTTAATAAAGGATTTTCACTCGCTTAAGCTGATTATCTGTTGGATTTTTTCTTTACAGTAAGACGAATGTCATGCAATCCCATGAAGAATTCTCAGTCTTCTCGTTATCACAATTTCATTGACGCCAGATAATCGTGAAATTTCTTTTTAGGTTTCCTAACATTTTTTTTGGTTTATTTTTGTGATTTGGTGTAGGGTGTAGAAACTCCTGTCGTGAGCTGTCATTAGTTCCTTATAGGCTACATTGCATTGAATTATAAAAGGCTAGTGTTTTTTTTTTCTGAGTACTCGTGAGGAAAATTAACTTATAGCCTATATTGTTATCTCATTTTTGTTTAGTACATTTTAGTAAACTGTGGTGGTGGTAGTGTGTAAGAGTAAATAGTTCATAATTTAGATACAGTTTCATAAGATGTTTGTTATAGCCAGTGCCAGCGTTTTTGGCGCGTGTCCTTGAGTAAAAAGCCAGTCAGTGAGCACTTGTTGCCAGTGCAGCTGAAAACGGTACCGCCCAACACGTCACGTCAGCAATCTGCCCACTGCGTCAAAGGCAAGACACTCGCACTTCACGTTTCTCGGGTGTGTCCTTGAGTACAGTGTCCAGTTAGTGGCATCTGTTGTCACTTCGACTGAGAGTGGTACCACCTCCTAAACAGATGTGACGCCAGCAATCTGCCAATCACAGTTGTCAGCTTTTTCGCCCACATTTTGTTGCAAAGATAAGATACTCGCTCTCAAGTTCTCATTATTTATTTCACACGCCAGAATCGGTGGCACTGACTGTAGGTAATGATAAATGGAATGTGCTTTAGTGAAGGAAGAGAGGGGGTTTCCTTATAGTAAGTTGCTTCTCTTCTTGCTGGAAAAAGGCATAGGCCTATAATCTATATTGCAACGTCGTAATACTTCGATAAATGGAAGATTCGAGTCAGTGCCGAGTAGTCAAATATCAAATGTTAAAAATTTATCAACCGGAATATAATACAAGTGCCACATGTGACCAACAACTTTAACTGAATGAAGATTAAGAGAAAAACGCGTAAGAAGAGCCTACACCCGAATCAAATGCAGTAGATCGTTGTTCACTAACTTCAATCTTACGCTTAATATGATTTTAGCGGGACTGTAGACGCTGCACATTTCAACTTCTATGAAATTTAATTCCTTTTCCTTTCTCGGGTTACAACTGTCAGAAGTTCTTCCTTTGCAAGAATAACATGAAATGAGAATATGCGATTATTAAAGAACTCTAATAGTAAAAAGTGCGACCACTCTCCCATCCATTCATAAAACTTGAGTGGATTTAAGACACTTTAAAAGGCTGGCGGAGTACTGTTTCAACTAAGATGAAGAAGTTTTTCCTTGTTTTTTTATATCGTTCTACTTTAAAGTGTCTTAATTTTAAAGGGTGTGTTCTGTTTTCGACATCGCGACCTACTTTCAGGTCTTTTGTATGTTAATGACTAACCTTGACTTCTTTATGTGTCTTCATTCTAAAATGTTGTAGCCTAAAACAAATTCAAACAAACTTCACTTCCCTTATAATTTTCACTTTGCCTTAAGGAAGTTAAAGTTGCCGAACTATCCTTTTATTCAATTCTTCTATCTTTCAATCAGTAGCTATTCAACTAGCCATACAGAAAGTTCCTGTTACTGCCTACACGTTCTACGTATTGTAGTATCGGATCTCGTGGCCAAACATTACGCTAAATATTCGCAGTTAGGAGCATGATGATGATGGATAACATAGACTAATGTTGATGCTGACAGTGATAGCTATTGTAATTATTATGACGTTTCTGATAATGTTGATTAGGCCTATCGCTATTATAAAGAAACATCAAAGTGTTATGATTGCGATAATTAGGCTATACTTATCATGATTGTAATTACTATTTTGATTATGTTACGGTGATTATTATTAGTTAACATCCTGATTCCCTCATTTCTTATTTTATATTCTCCCATAACTTAGATAATCCATCTCTGTAGCAAGTAGCTTGAGCTTAACTCTAAGCCTATAATTGAATCATTATTTGTTTAAACAACGTCATTCATGAAAATAATACTTGTGAGAAAGTTAAAAAACTGTTGTTCAAACTAAATTCAAGTATTTTATTTCTCTGTAGATTCATTACCAGGGCCCGGATTTTGATCACCTAAAAATATCTAAAAAATTATGTATAAAATGACCTAAAATCAATAAAATAATCTAAAAATGGCTTAAAAAATTAATTTTGTGTTCATTTTAGGGTATGACAGTACAGCACAGTTCTCACTTCTGTAACGTTAGAACTGAAATTAAAAACGAATATTAATTTAAACTTGCGAATTTGTATGTTCTAGGAAAGCGCTCATAATATAAAAAATATTACTTTATTCAGAATTATAGCAGTACGTAACCATCAGCATGCGTAGGTTCTCGAAAGTTAGGGGAACGCCTGTTGTCGGAAAGCACATTTTTGTACTGTGAGAAAGTCCTTTCCACACTCGCTGATACAACTGGAGCATACTTGAAATGCGCAGTGAGATTTTCTTCAATGCTGGAAGTATCAAATGCTTCACAAAAGTCTCTGTAAAAATCTGAAGATTTATTCTCCTTCGTGGATACACTTTGTTGCAGTAAAAGTTGCGTAGATTTCTTCTTACTTGCGAGTTCCACTGCCCGTATATGTTTATCGCGACCCAAATATTGTTGAACAGTGAATTTTCTTTCGACTGATACCTTTGTTTCGCACAATTTACAAAATAATACTTCACCGCCCGTAAAGAAAACATCATCTCCAAATTCTGATACAACCTGTCTTAAATAACAAGATTTAGATGGCTTTATTTTAGACATGGCTGAATGAAACTATCAAAACTGAACACCAAACATTCCTCTCTGAAAATCTGTAAGTAACTAAAATCTGTGACAGTGAAAAAAAACTAATCAGACGCTTGCCGCGACAGGAAGTAGCTAAAATAACTACTTTCAACATTTTGTATGTAGGGCCTACATTGTCGAGCGGCTGTTGCTTTTTTTTTTTTTTTTTTTTTTACTACAGGAAGGTTGGAAATAGAAGAACTGGTTGCAGCGACAACAATAAGTGTAGCTAAGACTCAGACTCTCAACATGTAGGCTATATTGTCGAGCCACTTAACAAACTTCCTTTTATTTCGTTAAATTAAAAATAAATTTTAAATAATTTAAATTAATTTAACCATGTACTGTGGGTCCCTATCACCATGGCATGGCGCGTCCTCAGGTTGCGGATAGAGGACACGGCCTCCAGATATGGAGGGTAGCTGCGAATATATTGAATAAGCAGTCGCAGACAGCCGATAAGGGGTGGTCCTCCAGATTGGGGGTTAGAGGAAAGGCTAACAACCTATCACCGTAAAAAACAGTTTGTTACGAATTCATACAATAAGCCTCGGACTGGGACTGATTCTCTGGCACGACCACAGCAAAGACATTTGGGGAGGCCGAGACGTAGATGAGAGGATAATATTAAAATGGATTTGAGGGAGGTGGAATATGATGGTAGAGACTGGATTAATCTTGCACAGGATCGGGAACGATGGCGGGCTTATGTGAGGGCGGCAATGAACCTCCGGGTTCCTTAAAAGCCATTTGTAAGTTGTTGTAAATTAATTTCATATTTCGCAAAAAAAAAAAAAGAAAGAAAGAGAAGGACCAGAAAAGGAAGTAAAATGCAAAACCAATAACCAAAAATGACTTAAAACTTGGAAACATGACGTAAAACTTCAAAAATAGAGAATATGACGAAAAATGCGCAATAGAATTAATATTTTTATAACCAGAGGTTCCTGTTCAGAAGTTTAATACTGAGAGCAATGCATACTGCATGGGGAAAAAAGATGACATATCATCAAGAACAGGGCCCGGATAAGTTACATAATAGGCCTATCATGTCATTTTAACATCAAACGATAACTTCAAATTTAAGTAAGCCTATTACAAAATAAGGGAAAACTGAATAGCTTATCACAAAAATGGTGACTGACTTCGTTTTAATAATATTACCAATTCAATTAGTATCCCACACCTCAGATCCACATAATCAAATAGCCTAATAGTAGTAGTAGTAGTAGTAGTAGTAGTAGTAGTAGTAGTAGTAGTAGTAGTAGACTAATACAGTAGTGTAGTAATAGTAGATTAGTAGTGGTACTAGTGTAGCAACAGCAGTAATAGCAATTGTACATAAAACAATTTACGGTAGTTATTACTCGACTAAGGCCAGTGGAGCCATTGCGCTACTGCTCCTGCGTTCATAATACCGCATCGCGATAGTTCACATTACCCCCGCGGCTCCACTCGCCTTGGTCGAGTAATAATTTTTATTTCACTAAATTGGAGAAGATGAAACAATTATAAAAAACTTTTATTTTCAATAAGTTACGCTTGAGACGGTATAAGGCATTCGATAGTTAATCTATTTTCACAAGGCCTACTACTCATGACAGTGACATTATTTTGATTCCTATTATTGCCTGATGGGAGGAAGTGTACTGTAGACCTATAGTCAACATGTGAGTGTGTGTTACTTATCCCTCTGTCAACT
Source organism: Periplaneta americana (assembly GCF_040183065.1). Lineage (NCBI taxonomy): Eukaryota > Metazoa > Arthropoda > Insecta > Blattodea > Blattidae > Periplaneta > Periplaneta americana. The sequence goes on along the minus strand of NC_091120.1, from coordinate 91,016,224 downwards.
AGGTTCAGTCCATGAGTATCTCTCACTAAAGTGTAATTTGTTGCACCTCCATGACTATTAAACTGTTTGACTTACAGTCACAGTACAAATAACATAGTTATGCAACAGAAGATGGAATGAATACAAAAAACGTTATCCCAACATCGTTTCTGTTACCAGAAACTCAAATTGAACTCGCGGGATTTGAGCTCGCATCCCTAAATAGTTCCTTAGGCCTATTTAGTTGTTCGGTTAATGCGATCAACAAGAGTAAAGATTGTAATATTAATTTGGTGCAAATTATGTAGTAAAATGTTACTAAAGTATATATTATTTCTTAAAATTACAACTGAAATAGGTCTACATTGTCGTCTTATGTCAGATTTTGCATATTATATCAAGGTATAATTTAGTGACTCACGATCCATTTCTCCTTGACATGACCTTTCGCCTCCAAGGCAAATGTGTCTAGCATTACATACAACCTGATATCCGTGTATATCGTGTGTGTGCAAATTTCCTGCAGGAACATACACAAGAACACAGTATAATGGACATAAAGGTTACTGCAAAATTGGTCTACAGGCTTCCTTACCAATATTGGCAGTAGGAAAGTATGTACTCGTAATTATTAAGAAAAGCAGTAATGCTTAACGTAAGTTTTCAGTAAAGCAAATAGTATAACAATTAAGCCTACATTTTAATATCATTAGGTATCTTTCAGTTTATTACATTAAAGACAAAATGGTAAATGGAGATTCAAACAAAAGTGTGTAATTTCTGGGTCAAAAATACAAAATATTTAAGTTGAGTATACATAACTAAAAAAAAAAAACTAAACAAAGGGAGTTAAAAAGATAAGCAACAAAACGGTTAAATAAATTTCCAGGTGTCTATGCAACGATGAGATCCTAGTCAGCTTATGAAACATACTTACATACAGTATATGCTTATATGCCTACTTTTAACTGTCAAAATTAGTATTTTTTATTTTCCCATTATATATAAAGAGAAAGTGTTGTGATGCTGAAAAAAATGATTTCGATATTTTAATCAAAATAGGCGCTGTGCGTTTTCAACTTCTCTGATACCGAAACCATGTTTCTGTTTCGCATGTGGACAGCGATTTATTTCGAAATATTGATTAGATTTAGTTCATATATAATATATGCAATTAAATTTATTTAAAAATAATGTAGCTACTTGATATAATAAATTTAATGTATTTAATGAGCCTTTATATGAAATAAACTATAGCGATTTACTTCAAATCAAATCAGATTATTTTTTCATAGATATTCTTTATTAAGAAGTAGAGGCCTACTCCTTTTCAAGTCTGCATTAATCAGAATGAAGATTCATATGACGAATCGATGTAGTAGTAGTGATAGTACACTAGTAGTAGTAGGCCTATTTTATTTAACAGTGCTCCCAATTGCAGAGATTATTCAGTGTTTTATAATCCCGCACTCTCACAGTAAATTCCATAAACACAAAGTTCTTAATCATATCTTCAACATAAAAGGGAATAGGATAGGCCTACATATCTTACTTAGTCAGGTAATAAGGCGTGTAGCTGATACTTGTAATAGTTTTTGGGTTCGGGTCTTGCATTATTTATGTTTTTTTTTCTTCCGAAGGAGTGTCTGTAGGCAAGCACCGCAGCCTTAGGTTTATTGTGAAGCCTTCTTATAATAGGTGATTTTGAAGTCCTCAGAACCGCTCTCCAAATACATGATTCACTGCTCGGTTCCAGTGTATCGATTCAGCCACAGCATCCAGTTCTGATAGGAGTCCATATCTCCGCCTCCCTGTGATGTTATTCTGCAGCCTCCTCATATCCATAGCATCTGTTCGCAATTAATGTGCTTGTATTCTGCTGCATCCTTTAACCAGAAGTATACGCCGCCGTTGATTTCGCGACTCAACAAGACGCCATCTATCCGAGAGAGCTACACTCCCCAGGTCTACCGCAGTCCGCTGTTGAAGCCCCTAAAGCTTCTTGGGATTTGTGCAGCTCCCGCAGACAGGTGCCACCTGTAAGCGAACCCCGGAACCACGTCCGCCATATCCTCCTGGTCGACCTGTAACTACATATTTAGGATGAGTCATGAAATGATGCTAATGAAAGCGAAAAGAGTCCGAGGTCCAACGTCGAAAGTTACCCAGCAATTCTGCTTCACGTGTTGAGGGAAAACATCGGAAAAAACCGAACCAGGTAAGTTGTCCCATTCAGGATTTGAACCCGGGCATAGTCTAAGCTTTTCGTTTTCTTTTTTACTTCTCTCTTTTTTTCCATCTTTCGTTTATTTCAATGAATCTTCCATTTTTCCTTTCCTTTTCTCTGTTTAGGGATTTCTGACTTTGTATTTCTCCCCGTTTCTGTCTTCCAAGTCCTTATAATTCCTTTGTTTTTGTTAAGCTTTTCAGCCTTTTGAGAATTCGGTCGTTTGCTCTTTCAGACGTGTAGCTTACACAATGGACAGACATAATAAAACTATGATAGGACTCCCATCACATGAGGTTACCTCGAAGCCGAGACTCCATTTAAGATAAGATAGGTCTTCACACTGACCATGGAAAAATATACATGCCTAAGACTGGATTCGAATTCACAACCGTCGCTATCACGCAGTGTCAAATTTGTTTCATAACCGCACATACTCTACGACTAACACTTCAAAGTGCTAAAGTAGTTTTATTGCAAAGTAAATATTACAGAGACATACGTACAAACTATCGCGTGAATTTTACAGTCGTGACTTGAGACATTTTAACACGAATATATACTTCTCATACCGTACTCCTACGTACATTGTAGCCTATATTGAGAGCCTTAGGGGCTAGTTCGCTAAATCTACTATACTGCTCCCACACTTCACTCTCTCCCTCTCGCCCACATGTAAGATACATTGCAAGCATTCTACCCCGAGCATACATCATTCTCTCTATCGGCTGACATTCCCTAGCAGAGCGGAGCAGAGCCTAGCGGAGCGCACACTTCTGTGCTCTAGCCATGCAAACATCCGCCCTGTCTGTCGAGCGAACCTAGCGAGCGGAAACGTGTAGCCTCGAGCACACCAAAGAGCAAAGGAACGCAACCCTGGCTTGATAGCAATAAGGCCAAAGGAGGGATGAGGCAAGAAGAAGAAGACGGAAAGAATGAAGAATGGATTCCAAAAGAAAGAAAGAAATCTATAACATCGTGCATTGTTTCGGTTTGTAAAGTCTAAGCATTTGTTTTCTATTGTAGTACATACAAATTACTATTATAGCATGCATAATTCAAGTTCCGATGTTTTATATTTACGCTAATGTTCACAGTATGTCAAGTGGTTTAGATTCTCACACTTTGCTCATGTCTGCGTTTGGAAGGAAAATCACTCATGGCATATAAAATAACGTGTAATTATCGTATATTAACGCGGTCAATATATCACTAATCCGTCTCTCCAGTAGCTCAGAGCTAAGTCATGGGCGTATTAGTTATTAGTCTGCGAGCGAAGGTTGTAACATCGAGATTGACTGGAGATTAAATGATGGATAGAATCGGAGAATGAGGATTCTCTCCAAAGTTCTCCCATTTCCCTCACTATTGATAACAAATTTCATTCCATGAACTCTTTACATTTCATCTTCTACTTTTACTATTACTACCGAGCGTTGACAAGTCTTGGACGCCTAGTGGCGAGACCCGGTGCTAGTCGGCGGACGGAAGTCCTGAGGAACGGGACTTGCTAGTATACATGGGCTTTTCACGGTGTAAATTGTAACATACCTAATTGCCGACAAACACTAGAGTTCGGGAATCGTCATCATCATCATTATTGGCGTGACGGTCCTTTTAGTTTGACCTTAGCCTTCCTTTCAACAGCCATCCATTCACTTCGGTTTATGGCCCTTGCTTTCCAATTCCTTATAACTTAACGTACCTTTCGTAAGTCTGTATGTACAACATCCAGTCATCGTAACCTGGGTCTGCCGACTTTCCTCTTGTCATCCAGTTTAGCATTTAAGATAATTTTTGGCAAACGTGTATCGTTCATTCTGCATACATGACCCAACCATTCAACACTTCTAGCTTTAATATCTCTAAATACATTATTGTCTTTATATACATCGTATATTTCCCAGTTAGTTCTTATTCTCCAGGTACCTTTATCCTTAATTGGGCCATACATTTTCCTTAACATCTTTTTCTCCCAGGTGATAAGCATGGAAGCGGATCTTTCTGATATGGTCCAGGATTCGCTACCGTATACTACAACAGGTTTGATAATTGTTTTGTATATTCTTACTTTAACTTTCTTAGATATAAGTTAGGCCTATATCTAGCTTATATAATTTAATTGAGAGAATTTAAACATCGGTTATCTGCCTCAAGTTTTTCAATCTGTGCGTCATTATTTCTGAATACCACAGATCCTTGGTACTTAAATTGTTGTACTTCTTCATATGTCGCTCTATTTAATAATCTATTTGTTCCTACAACACCGGAATTAAAATTTGCATATAACTTATTTGGTTTTTTCAATATTAATTTCTAATCGTGCTAATGTTACCTGATTTTTGCATTTGGATTAAATATCATTTAAAATGTTAAATTTTCTTGATAAAAGAACAATATCATCCGCAAAGGCGAGATATAGCCTGGATCTGCTAAATATTGAGCTACCAGGATTAATAGCAATGTTTCTCATTATTTTTTCCAAACCGATATTGAAAAGCAATGTTGACAATGAGCCACCTTGTGTGATCCCAGAGAGAGTAGTGAAATTTTTAGTAAATCTATTCTTTATTCTTTGAGTTCGGGAATGGTCTGTAATATTTAGTAAAAATTAAAAATTTTCCACTCATCTCTATCGTAGCCTATCTCCGTAGAGGAGAATCCATTCATCTCATTTTCCAGGGTTGTAAGCTTAGAAGTATCGTTTAACCAATGAACAAGTAGTTCCGCCTTTCGATTATGTTATCGTACCGAACGTGCGCTACACGAACACAAATTACATCAGAGAGAATTCGCAGCATGCTTCTTACGTGACTCCGGATGTATTTCTTCTTCAATCAAGTCCCTGGTGAGCTATTTCAACGTGTAGATTTGCAGCACAATGTTGGCTAAAAAATTGTTCAGAATATCTAGTTTATTAGCTTCATTTCAGGACGAAAGATAATCCGGCTCTTGACCTGAATTTGGTGCTCATGCGCGAATGTTTCTGGTAATTCCAAAAACATAAGATTTAGCATTAGCCCGCTTAGAGATGAATCCCAGACCGACGCCAAAAGTACGCAGCATGCGCGACATAAAGTTAATGAATACTGACGTAAATTTGTATGTTGAAACGCTCGAAGACGACCTGAGGTCGGTGTGATTATACTTAATTATAGGCCTATCTCAAATTATCACAAACCTACATGATAACCTCTTATTAAGCTGCTGTACTGTACCGATTTTCTTAGAGTCTACAGACTCACTTCTGAAAGTAGGCCTACAGGCTCTATGGCTTACTCCAACCTGTCCTGTAAGTTAGAAAACGCAACGGTTCACTTTAGTGTATAGCCTTCAGGGAGGGTATGGTTGTAGACAACCTGACTTACGAGGAAGTTAGAAAGGTTGCCGCACAATCCAGGCGTTGATTTTTTTTTTCAACTAATATTATAATTTCGTATAATAAAATCATTTCGTGCAATGCATAGAGAAAAATGTCAACTATGAAGATCCTATATGCATAGTCATCATCTTATACTTCGTCAGAAAAACATCTTTACCGTCACGTAATTTGTACTACAATTAACACCGCCATGTTAGTCACACATCACGTGTTGTTACCATCGCAGTTATTTTCAACATATTATCATCTTCGTCTTCACTTAAGAACCACATGGACTTTCCTTCCATGGAATATGACCCCAGTAGGCCTACTTAATAATTCCTAATATTGTTTACCATGTACGTCGATTAGTTAACTTTAAATGTATGTATGTACGTATGTATGTATGTATGTATGTATGTATGTATGTATGTAGGGTAAACAAGGGTGAAACGGGTCACCAGATGAATCGGGTCAGTTTTGAAAACACTGCTCTGTAAGCCAAAGAACAAAGAATACTGGATTGTGCGCTAGCTAGTGTTGAAGTTGGGAACTTCTTCATTGCAGAAAGGCGGGAAAGCAATATAACTGCATTGTTTTCGGTGCGGTATTTGAAGTAGAAAATTGTTATTGTAACGATAAGTAGCAATATTTTATTTAATTTCTTGAATTGTAGTGTTTATTTAATCTGCGTTTTACCAGTTATTATTGTGATACTTATATGATTTAGTAATTAAGTTGAAAGTGGACTCTTAAAGGACAGGTTACCCATATGTTGAGCTTCTAAGACCAATCAGTATGGCAAACCTTACGATGCAAAATATTACTGCTCTTTGGGTGATTCGGGTCACTATTTTAAGGGTGAAAAGGGTCAGAATATTTTTAACTGATTTCATTGAAGTAGAGTTTATATTTGTCCTAAATGGGGAAATACAGAAGGAAGACGCAGTCTTCATGATTGGAGGAGTATATGTAGAGGGCAATAAAACTTATCGTGAAGTACGAAGCCAGCGCTGCAGCACGTCTGGAAAATGAGGTCAACTAACAGGTAAAGAATAAGGGAAGATATACCGTGTTCTCAGTTGACGAATAAAAACAATTTGCAAAGAGAATACTTAGGCCTAAACTTTCAGCCTGTGGGTTTGAACTGAATGTTCGATGTTCGAAAAGGTGCCCATAATCATCATCATCGTCAGGAGATGAATCATCAGATGAATATGACACTACATGTGGTTTTTACAATGTTTCTTTAAAGTTCGGAAACTGTGTACAATGGATGGGAAAGGGGAATGATTGATACCATGAAAATTGTGTTGGAGCTGAGAGTAAGAAGAGATTTATTTGTCGAAGATGTTCATTGAATAATTAAAACAGGACATTTGTTGCTTGTGATGAAGAATTAGTATTACATATACAAGGTGAGCCATAAGTATGTTTGGAAAACTTGTGAGCGTGCTCCTGGATAAAAAAAAATAAGAACAATTCCTTATATGAAAATTTGACGGAAATAGTGATTTTCGTTTTCATAAGCATCTGATCATATTATTGTGTTGTTTTTGTTTTGATTTTGTACCAGTGTTTGTTTACAAACAACACAGTAACAAGACAGTAGTACACTGTTTTTGTTTTGATTGGACGCGGTGGTCCAGTGCATTGGCCACCCAGATCACCCGACTTCACCCCATAAGATTTTTACCTTTGGGGTCACTTGAAGGCTGTCGTCTATTCAACACTAGTGAATAATGCGGAGGAGCTATGCCAATTGATCAGTGATGACAACATGGTGGTTGAGCGAACTCGCCAGTCGTGTGTACGTCGTGCTCAGGCATGTGAAACAATGGAAGGGGAGACACTGAGCGCCTTTTGTAAACGTTAAATGACAAGTTTCTCAACATGTACTTGTGACACAACGAAAAAAAAAAGAAAGTATGACCATTTCCCCAATAAATTAGCATTTCCCGTCAAATTTTCATGTCAAGAATTGTTCTTATTTTTGATTCAGGAGCACGCTCACGCGTTTTCCAAACATACTTATGACTCACTCTGTATAATTTGCCTGGATCTGAATCTTCATAAGTATTTTATTGTACAAGTTTACGAATAAAAATGAAAAGTAAGAATGTTTCCATTCGCCCTTCTTGATGACCCTATTCACCCTGGCTACTTAGGGTGAAAAGGGCCATGCAGTACTTTGTTTAATTTCTAAATATGCTAAATTGTTGCAGAGTTAATTCTAATATAGACATTTAAACGTGTAGCTAAAACTTCAATCTTTCTGACGAAGTATCACAATTTAGGTTTGATGTTAAGTTATGTGAGTTATTGGAGTAAACATGAATTTTGACCCTATTCACCCTTGCTTACCCTATGTATTTTTTAATTTTTATTGAACAACATGCTCCATTACAGAGTAATATATGCTTTTAGGGTTTTCCCTTTTCTACGATAAATATTTGGATTTATATTGGTGAATACTCCCGATTTAGTCTATTCTGCCTATTTACATTGATCATAGCTAAGCAAGATACAGAATTAATACATATATATGTAATATATACATATATATATGGCTTAACCTAAATAAAAAGAAAAGAAAGTACGAGGCGCATCCATAAAGTAAGTTTCCCTATTTTTTTAAGAAAAGAACACACACTTTCAGGAAAACATTTATTGGCAACAGGTACAGCAATGTTTCAGCTATTTTTCAACATAGCCAACATCAGAATTGAGACACTTGTCGTATCGTGGGATCAAATTTTGTATCCCTCTGTCGTAGAACTCTGCCGCCTGTGAATGAAACCAGCGTGTGACAGACGTCTTCAGCTCTTCGTCGTTGCCAAAACGCTCACCGGAGGACAGGAATTTCTTGACGTGCAAGAAAACGTGAAAATCACTGGGAGCAAGATCAGGACTGTAGGGTGGATGATCAAACAACTCCCAGCCAAATTCCGTCAAAAAAGCTGCTGTGCGCCGAGACGTATGTGGACGAGCATTGTCATGGAGGAGCACAACACCTGCAGTAAGCATTCCACGCCTCTTGTTTTGAATGGCACATCGCAATTTTCGCAGTGTTTCACAGCAACGGTCAGCGTTCACTGTTTCACCTCTTGGAAGGAAGTCAATGAGCAGAATGCCCTTCATGTCCCAGAACACCGTGCACATCACTTTCCGTACCGACAGCGTCTGTTTGAATTTCGTCCTGACCGGAGATCCACTATGCCGCCAATGCATTGACTGCTGCTTGGTTTCCGGGGTGAAGTGCAAAATCCAAGTCTCATCGCCCGTGACGATCCTGTCGAGGAACTCGTCGCCGACATAGTGATACCGTTGCAGAAATGTCAGTGATGCTCCTAAACGTTGCATTTTGTCAGGTTTTTCGGCACACACTTTTTTGAACAGCAGGTGATTAGTGACAATCTCATGCAACAAGAATCGCGATATCTGCGGAAAATGGCTGCTCAGCTCCGTAATCGTGAAGCGACGGTTCTCCATGATGCACTGCCGCACCAGCCCAACACGATCTTCATTGATGAGGGACGGTCGCCCACTGCGCTCTTCATCATGGACACTTTGAAAACTGCCTACACCAGCGACGCACCATCTGCTTACTCATGTTGTTCGGCCCATAGACCTGACAGAGCTGCCGATGTATTTCAATTGGCGCAATGCTTTGTGCATTAAAGAACTTTATCACCGACCGAACCTCGCAGGCGGCGGGAGAAGGAATAATAGCTTCCATTTCGGACCACTGCTGCCACGCTACTGGCACCAGGCGGGATCTGTCCGGCTGGCATATGATTGATACGTCATAGATCTGTTACGCATGCGCAATTGACACGGCTAATTACGTTTACTTTCAAGGAGAAAAAATCGGGAAACTTACTTTCTGGATGCGCCTCGTATATACATGATATGAATATATTGCAATTGTGAGATTTTTAAACAAATTGTTAATTCTATGTATGTATGTATGTATGTATGTATGTATGTATGTATGTATGTATGTATGTATGTATGTAGTCTATGTATGTATGTATGTATGTATGTGTGTATGTATTTAATGCTCAACCAGACTCATTCAACATAATTTGCTTTTCTGCAGACCAGTACAAAGTCCCCACAGAGGATTTAAAATTTACAAGTTTCTTTTTAAAAAAATCATTTAAATGTTCCCAATTCATACATTACAAATACACACTGAGGTGGTGGTAAAATACTCAGTTTATATAAATATTCCGCCAGGCAATCGTGTCCTGTGGCAATCCTTATAGCAGCTACAGTCTTTACGGGGGTGATCAGGAAGTATCTCTGACTTGTCAACAAGACCAGCCCATTTCTTTCCATCATTCTTTATTTTAAGATCTGAGAGAAACTCATTCTTAAATGAGCGGGTAACTAATCGTTTAAAGTTGTGATACGAAAGTTGGGAGGTCGTCCGTAACAATATTTCAGTCCCTTTTTTTTTTTTTTTTTTAAGGGTGTCCGCGATCTCATTCCTTGAAATTCCAACATGCGAAGGTATCCACTGGAGGACAACGACGACTTCTAACGCTTTGAGTGAGGCAAGGGATTTTCTGATCTCGACAACTCTTAATATTACTGGATGAGGGAGAGATGCCACTGCCAATATGGCAGATTGAGAATCACAGAGAATGACAATATGACTGTGGCAAGTCGGTCTTCCAAGCAACTGCTATAAGGCAAGGTTTAAGGCCTCCATTAGTTAACTTTAAAAGTTAGGATTCGGTATTGTTGATAGCCCAGATCATATATAGATTGCTCATTCCTATGTTAAAATCGGTTGCACTTCGAAGAAAACAATCGCCAGAATCGTCACCCGTCCGCCGTAAACGAACACGAGATGGCAGTACAGTCGCTAATGCAATTCTAATGGGAGTTATGACGTGACTCCTTATGTAACAATTAGATGGCAGCATAGTAAACCCGACAAAAGTTGTTACCGTCAAAGTTTATAACGCAAAGCAATCTGGGTATATATGGTCTAGGGTGATAGAAAGATAATTGCTATGGGCGAGCAAATGTTTTGAACATAACTCATCTGTAGCTGATCAGTACGTCACAAATAATTCAGATTAATCGAATTTCTTGCTGAAAGATAGTACAATTAAAGAAAGATATTTAACATAAATGACTACAACACTTAAGAAATCATTCTTTGCAATTTCATGACAAAATCGCGCTGGTAATAGAATATGTCACCACAAAACATTTCTAAGAAATGAACGTAATTTTATAATCCTTATTAGAAGTAAATCATTTTGTCATACACTATTCCCAGTTATGATTTATTCCACTTTTGCATGATGGAGGATTGAAACCAGAGCCACCTGTCAAGATTCCCAGCTAGTAGTGTTCGACACAGCATGGCGGTGCTGGGAGAGAGAAGTCGTGTCTGTTTAGTTTTGTTGCTGCCGATGCGGTAACTCAGAAGCTCGCTCTAAGTTACTTACAATATGTACTCTAACTTGTAACCCCGAGGCATGTACTCCTCTCTTCATCAAGGTCTTACATTGCAGCAGCGTACTTGCCTAGGACTCAGGGCAGTCTTTGGCAAGCCAGTCAGTGGCAATAACAATTGTGCCGAAATGACTGATTACTAGACATCGGATTCTAGGGCAAATGCCTATTTTGTTTCTTTAGGAGAAAAGTAAAAATAATTATTAATATTTGTGTTTCATGGAAATTGAAAGGTATTCAAAGAGTTTTATAGTGCCGTAAAATGCCCTAAAACGGTTATTAGAGCCTAATTTGTTAATATTCACCTAAAAATGCCTAACTCACTGTAAAGTTTCGCATTTTTCTTACTTTTTATAATTTATACATGCATTCACTGCGAAATTTAAGGCATTTAGAAAGTGGAAAGTTTGCTTCACACCGGCCATGAAAACATTGATAAAGGAAACAAAATGTTTTGAATCTCACGACACTCGCAATAGATTTCACCGAATTTAACATGTTTGGAGGCATAAATGCCGACAAAGAACCAACCTTAGTTTTGAAGCAGGCAACAATCACAACATGTGCTGCTACCGATTCAGAGATATACTCTACTATAAAAATGACTGTTTTCGGTCTGAAACCGATTAGCTGCACTGCCCTTCAGAGTGTCATAAAATCACAATTTTTGGAGAAAGAGTGTTTTTGAAATATTTATGAAAAGTCGTAAAACTGCGAATTAGTAGGGTAAACCGTTACAAAATATTTCAAAGAATGGCCCTCCTAGTGTTAACACTACCAGGAAATGCAACAATAAGTGGAACTTTGTATTTTTGTCCAATTGAATCTCAATAACAACGGTTCATTTGAATGCTCGTTAACAGTTGCTCTTTCCCTCACCTTATTTGTGTTGAGAAGTTTTGAGCGGTAGGACGTTTTCCTGTGAAGTTTAACGCGATAATGCCGAAAAATATAAGTGCAAAATCTACATTGATCCGGCAATGGCTAACAGAATATTCAGAATTCACTTATGATGGAAAAATAATATTCTGCAAGATTTGTAGCAAACAGGTATGTAACAATAGTTCAAATATATAAATTCTATTAATTTTAATGAGTAGGCCTATAATATTTATACATTGACTGAGCTATCCTGAGGTATAATTCTTTTTAAGACCACTACACTTTAACCTTTTAAATTCCGATAGTTAAAGTATTTGCAGGTCATTAAAATTTTGATTGTTCGAACCCACTAACTTTGTGATAGAAATACGGCAATACAACAATTAGGATTTTATTTTAATTCAGTTTACTTTACATTTTTAGATTTCGCAAGAAAAGAAGTGCCACCTAAAGCAGCATGTGCAAGGAGCGGCTCATAAGGCTAAAGCTCAGCAGAAAAATCAACTGCAACAAACTTTACTAACACAGCCTACTTCATCCAATCTCAGCAGCAATTTCTATGCTGATTTAACCAGAGCGTTTGTTGCTGCTAACATTCCCTGGAATGCAATTGAAAATCCGGTTTTAAGACAGTTTTTACAAAAATACTGCAAACAAAATATCCCATCTGAGTCGACCCTAAGAAAAAATTACTTAGACAGAATATACAATGAAACTTTAGCTTCCATTCGGGAGGATATAGGTGATTCTTACATATGGGTCTCTGTGGATGAAACCTCAGATCCTATGAATAGGCATATAGCAAATATGGTAGTAGGAAAACTTAGTCCTGATGGACCTTCGATTCCACACCTCGTATGTGTTAAGGAACTTTCGAAAGTGAATAGCCAAGCCATTGCTTATTTTGTAAATAAAGGCCTACAGTCTTTATACTCAGGTTATATAGACGATTCTAAAGTTCTGTTGTTTTGTACTGATGCTGCCTCATACATGGTTGCTGCAGCTCCACTTCTTAAAACATTTTATCCTAACCTCACGCATGTAACCTGTCTAGCACATGGCCTTCACAGGGTTTCTGAAACAATCCGGAATGAATTTCCTCTTGTCAATTCGTTTATTTCTAACACAAAAAAATGTTTTTGTAAAGCCCCATCCAGGATTTCAATATTCAGAGAGAACTTTCCAGATATCCCACTCCCACCTCAGCCGGTTGTTACACGATGGGGAACATGGATTCAGTCAGTGGTGTATTATTCTAAGTATTTTAAAGAAGTGGTCACAGTTATTGATAAATTACCAGAAACTGATAGTGCAGCGTGTGTGAAAGCAGTGAAAGATTGTCTGAATGACTCACGAGTGAAAAATGATATTGCCTACATAACATCAAACTTTTCTTTCATACCTGAAAGCATTGAACAATTAGAACGTGAAAAACAATCTCTTTGTAGCCAAATAGCAATAGTAAAGGAAGCTCAAGTGAACATACATTCTGCTTTGGGCGAAACTGGGAAAAAATAAGTGGGACAACGTATTAAATAAGAATGTAGGATTTTCATTGTTGGAAAAAGTATCAAGAGTGATATCGGGGGAAAGTGTAAATGTTCCAGTAAGTATTGATGTTTCTATTGTACCTAATTTAAAATTTGCGCCTCTCACATCAGTTTCGGTTGAAATAAGTTTTTCTGCTTTCAAAATGATTCTCAGTGACAAAAGGCAAAGGTTAACTGTGGAGAATTTAGAAAAAATTCTGGTGGTGTACTGTGCAGATAATTATAATAAAGTCTGAGCATGGAACTGAATTTCAATAATTTAAAATGAGTAATCTTGATATCAATAATCATTATTTCATTAGTTTCAATATATTAAATTTGTGCAGCTCTGTTTATAAATATAATATAGTATTCTTCTTTAATGTTTAAACATACTTTTTTGTGCGTATTTCAGTGTATAACTAAAAATTTCAGTGAAAGAAATAAGTATGATCCCTTGATGTGCCTAAAATGCCTATGTTCATTAAAATAGAGCCTAATTTTACAAATTTTGAGCTCATTTTAGGCGCCTAAAACTGCAATTTTTAGTGCCTAAAAATACGATGTCTACTGATTGCTTATTGTTATTTAATTAATATTTCATCTGCCAATGTTCGAGGTGCAGCACACGGCAACCGTTTCCAATTTTTCGTATTAGCAATATTCGTATTTGTAACGTCAATTTTTCCAATCGTGTTCTTTTTTGTAGGCCATATCAATTACTAGAGCCCGGATTCTAAGCAAAATGCATATTCTTTTCCACACTTTTAAAGATAAGCGGAAAAGTTATACTTCGAAAGACACACCTAGATAAGCAGTTTTAACTAGACTATGTTTATTAGTGCTTATAGATGCTTATTTCGCTTATTTTGCTTACTTATTTTACGATTCTTAATGAAAACAGCATATTTTACCCAAAACTGTAATTTTAAAAGTGCTTATTTCATTCTAGCCGCCATTTATCACTGATTCCCTTTTTTTATTGGCCAATAAAAAATTAACTTCAGTCAAATGCGTAAGAAAGCAATGCTAGGGTATGACCCAGGATGTTGTGAAATAATATTGCGTAATTCTAATGAGGAGAGAACCTTGGGATTCCCCGCCAAGACACTGTGTCAAATTTCTAAAAAGCTTTCGGTAAAGAAACAGATACTGAAAAGGAATTCACCGAAGACCTGTGGTGCTTTTCACATGCGCCTGTGACGTCACGCGATGTCGAAAGAACATTTTCACTTTACAAATAATTCTTCACTGACAGACGCAGGAGCTTCACACAGGAAAATCTCAGGATGACCTTTCTTGTATACTGCAACAGCCTTCAATAAAGTAAGAGTTCTACGAAACAAATAATTTATCATCATATTTCCGTATATTCGATTTTGCTTATTTTGGTGCTTATTTTCATCATTTTTCGTTGCTTATTTTACTGTTTCCGTGTATTCGTTTTTTCTTATTTTCACAATTTTTCGTGCTTATTTGCTTGCTGTTTGATAGCGCTTACAAACCCGGGCTTTATCAATTACAATGTTTGAGTATGTTCACTTGTCGAACATTTTTTTTTACTTCCGATTCTATATATTTATGACAATGCATTTTCAGAATTCCGTTTTTCCAGTCCGAATTATTAGTGAAAGCCCGAATTATAGAGAATTTACTGAAACAATATTATTTCAACAATAAATTGAAAAAAATGATATTGTATTGTTGTTTAAATACTAACTCAGTGTTTAATCATTCTTTACAAATATAGCATACATACATACGCCTAAGTGTTCTGCCCCACGGCAGGTCTTTCACTGCAAACCCAGCATTCTCCAATCTTTCCTATTTTCTGCCTTCCTCTCTGTCTCCACACATGAACCATATTATATTTTAATGTCGTCTATCATCTGATATCTTCTTCTGCTCCGAACTCTTCTCCCGTTCCAATGCATCTTTCAGTAGGCAGATTCTTTTCAGCCAGTGGCCCAGCATTATTCTTTCTTCACCCACTCTTTCTAGCACAGCTCTACTTCTTATTCTGTCTGTCCATTTCACACGTTCCATTCTTCTCCATAGCCACATTTCAAAAGCATCTAGTCACATCTCTTCACTTCTTCGTAATGTCTTTGTTTCTGCCCCATTCAATGCCACACTTCACACGAAGCACTTCACTAGTCTCTTCTTGAGTTCTTTTTCCAGAGGTCCGTAGAAGATGCTCTTTTTTCTATTAAAAGTTTCTTTGCCATTGCTATCCTTTTTTTGACTTCCTGGCAGCAGCTATGTTACTGCTTATAGTACATCCCAAGTATTTGAACTTGCTCTACTGTCATATTTAGTATTCGCAAGTTTACCTTCTTTGTTTTTCTCCCGACAACCATGGTCTTTGTCTTGTTTGCATTTATCTTCATCCCATATTGGTCACAGCTGTCATTTAGCTCCAGTAGCATAACCCCTAGTATAGTCTCCTCTTCTGATACTAACGCCATATCATCAGAAAATCTTATACACTTTATTCTTCTTCCTCCTACTATCACTCCTCCCATGTTCTGAAAAAAGTTCTTCACCAGCTCCTCCAAATAGATGTTGAACAAGGTAGACGATAAAGGGCATCCTTGACGTACTCCTCTCCTTATTTCACTTCCTTCACATATTTCTTCTACTATCCTGACTTTGACTCGTTTCATAAAACGATTACTGAACAGTCTCCAGTCTTTCCAACTCACACCTATTGTCTTCAGAAAGTCCATCAGTTTGTTCCAATCCGCTCTGTCAAACGCTTCCTCTACGTCCACAAATACTATATACATTTCTCTATTCTTCCCTAGGTATCTTTCGCCGATTGTTTGTAATAGTCCAATTGTAACCCTCGTATCTTTTCCCTTCCTGAAGCCAAAATGCTCACATCGATTCAGTATTCGCAGGAGAATCTTCGTCGAGTGCGATATCGGGCTGATAGTCCTCAACTCGTTCTATGGAACATAAAATATGAATTAAAAAATAGTGAGTTTGAAGTTCTTTAATCCAAGTCAATTACTGTACAGGAAGTCCTAACTTCGGAATTTTCAGACTGTGATTTAAAGAAAGGAATGTGTGTTGTCTACGTCTGTTTGTGCTGCTGTTATTTATGTAGGGTAAAGGTTGGTAACAATGTGATACGGATAATATTGTGATAGTTATTTTTGAGAATTCATTACAATTTTACTGAGCAAGAGGAAGATGGGTTTTTTACGTCAACGTATTGAGGGAATGTTTGTGGACAAGTTGCTGCACAAAACCGATCCTTCTTTGGCCCAGTAAAATTGTAATAAATTCTCAAAAAGAACTATTACAATATTACTCGTATCACAATATTACCAACCTTTACCCTACATCATGACACATTTCTTTTAAAACAAGATAAAGTGTGTGATTATAGTCCATAAATTCAATTACTGTATCTAAAAGAACCTTATGTTGGATAATTTGAATTTATCACCACATTTTTTACAATTTGCGTTCACTTCTACCTTCAATGTATGGAATATTAATCTCAAAAAGTGTGTTGTGTACAAAAAGAAGAGCTGTCCGAATTATCCGAATTAGCGGAGTTTCACTGTACTGTATTAATATGTAATATTTCTAAGAACGTCTGCATTTCACTCTATGCGTGCAAATAAGATAAAAGCTCATACAATGGTAATACTACTGGGTGTTCAGTTCAAAATGTGTCATGGCTCGCTGTATGCCGTCATGTGGCTAGTCGATGAGCCTAGAGAATCAATCTTCCTACACTTCCGCAGAGACGTATTACCTATATGCCAGAGAAGTTGCCTAGCAAGTACGGCGTTCATTCTGAAGAGTACTTACCGATATGTACGGTAACGCCGGGTAGTGGCAGAAATGTGAACTGTTTGGAAACATGTACTGAAGTGAGTTTTTTTCTTACTGTCGGGATATGGGGAGAGGGTTAAGACGGTTACTTATGTATTTGTTGACATTAACTTCGACGGTCAACATGGACACGGAGCATTTGATTTGTATTGTGGAATGTTGCCGTACGCAATCGATAATAACAAATACCCTGCGACGACTTGTCCGCGCAAAACACAATTCGAAAGAGGTTATGAGCGTATTCCGAATCTCAGCGCTGAGCAATCTGATGGCATCACGGTGTTCCGAATTTCACCGATGGCTTCACTGATGCTCCACCGGTGTCGCACCGGTGCCATCAGCTTGTAGAGATCTCCATCAGCCGCCATCAGTGAATCTGATTGGTTCTTGTATAGGGCGGGAATTAGCAGACGAAAGACATCGTGCACTGTTGTGTCATGGCGGTGTGTTCTGCTTTAGTTCTGCTGTATTGTTTGTAATGAGCACAACATAAAAACAATATGTTAATGGCTTATGAGCGAACATGTCAACGGACCAGTTATCGCTACCGGTTCAAGAAATAAATTGTTTATGCTCTCTTTTCTTTCAACGAGATGGCAGTACGGAAATTTCGCAAAATTCTGCTAGCGTAGCACAGACAACAACTTATACAATCGCTATGACAGCCATCAATCCTTCCAGCAGTTTTGTTCCTAATTCGCTGCAGCGTGACGTCATTGTTGTCCACCGGTCCGGTGAGATTCGGAATATGCTGTATGGTAGCACACAGACCGTACAGACCGCCATCTGTTGCTACGACATTCAAGTTACACCGTACACGTTCTCAAGTTCAGATTGAACGCCTTGATTAATAGGCAACTTCTGTGACATAAAAGCTGAAACTCGCTTCAAATCGCTGACTCACAACAGTGACGTCATGACACACTTTGAAATGAACATCCAGTATTTTAAACGGCTATTCAATGGCTCTGTAACAACTGTGCGGTTATTTAGCGTCGACGGAATTATTGAGAGTGAGATTATATTTTTGCGAAATGGGTCCAAGGATTTGTTACGAAATTTTATGATATTAAACTTACAATTTTGGGAAAATCCACCCAGGTAATGACGCTCACTACCGAGCAGCCTCGTAGCGCGAGTCCCGCTCGCTACCTCTAGTCCAAGTCGGTGGCCAACACACAGTAATTAAATCTGGTTTTGTAATATGTGCAAGCCCAAGATAAGTATACTGTAAGGACTGAAGTAAGAGAAGCTCGATGACTGATTCTACTGTATAGGCTATACCAGGAATTTCCTGTAAAATTACTGAATTTGTAACTTAATGTGAGGAACAGAATATATCTGTTATGGTAACAATTAAGATTGGAGGATTGGACTTCGGCGTAGCGGTGAGAGCGCTTGGTACGTAGAACCAAGGACCCGGGTTCGATCCCCGGCGTCGGAGAGAATTTTTCTCCTCCAATATTAATTACCATAACAAATATATTTTGTAGGACCAATAAAATAATAATCTTTAGAAAATTCTTCTAGCAACAGTGCATATTTCAGTACAGATTACTGTGCATATTACTGTGGAATCCCGGCCATCAAGTCACTCAACTGAGTGCGATCCTTGTATAATGGCAGTTGACTTGATAAAATGTCAACATACATGCCCAACTTGGAGTCAAAGGGAAAAACATTGGAGGAGGGGAGTTCGATCCGGTGCTGTGGATTGGACTTCGGCGTAGCTCAATAGTGAGAGCGCTTGGTACGTAGAATCAAGGACACGGGTTCGATCCCCGGCGTCGGAGCGAATTTTTCTCCTTTAATATTAATTGCTATTTGCATAGCCTACACAAAAATTGTGCTGGACAGATAAAGGCCTATATTACGATTTCATAAAACCATGACTGTGAATGAGAACTTGTAATTTCACACAGAGAGAGAATTAATAACTAATAAGAGAAAGCCCAAGCATATGTAGGCCTATATATTGTGTCACAATAATTGAATAAGTCATAATAATACAATATTAGACGAACGATATGTGATTATAGCATACACGCCAGGCGGAAGGTGTGGAATAGGCAAGCCGAGTATGAAATGGATCGACCAATTAATATTGTACTGACTTGTGTTCATGTTGTTACTAGTGATGGTGATTATGATAACGAAAGAGAGAGGCGGATAGTCTATTTCTAATTACAAAAGGTGAGACATTTCATTTTACCTCGAATGCTTCTATCCAGAAAATAAAGTATTTGGTGACTGCATTTGGCATCATTGCTACAGCGCAAGACATCACACCTTTATCTTGCTTGTCATATTGGATGGCTTCAAAAAGAGATTGCACTTCCCTCCAGGGTAGGAAGTTCAGTGACTGCGAGTTAATGGCGGCGGGCCC
This sequence comes from Periplaneta americana, assembly GCF_040183065.1. Lineage (NCBI taxonomy): Eukaryota > Metazoa > Arthropoda > Insecta > Blattodea > Blattidae > Periplaneta > Periplaneta americana. The sequence continues at coordinate 90,996,530 of NC_091120.1, read as the reverse complement.
GACATTGTCATATCCTCACCACAGCGCATATTATCACGTGTCCCCTGGAGCTCCCTCCTTCCACCGTGGTGATGTATGATTGGCTCTCCATCTCCTTCTTTCTGCGAGAAATACTACGATGATGCCCTATGACCCCGAGGCTTGAAGCCATCATCTCAGAAACACGGCATCTTCAAAAAGCATTTTCACGGCCTTACGGGTCTACCCTTTTTTCCCCAGTTTTATGGTAGATTCGTCTCTTCTTTTTTATTTTCGTCTCTCTTTTTGTGTTGGGGTGTTTGGCAGTAAGGAGATAGGTTTATCGGTTCTGTGACCACCTTGATATGGTGCAAGAGCGTGGAAACAGTTTTATAGGGTGTATAAAAATGAAGTACTTGGACGGTCTCGCGGCAGAAGGCCAGCTAGATGGAGGGTCGTAACCATTTCATACACCGAGCACCTATACGACATCACATCATTGAATCCATAAGCACGGACTCTTCTGCAGTGCCACATAAAATCAATAGATAGGCCTATGCATAATATCAAACTCTTAATTATCTTACACAAGTGATGCTGAACATCAGAAAACTTACAATAATGGTCACAATGTTTCTCGTTGCCTGTTGCCCCATGATATAGTTATTAGTATGCTGGCCGTTTGATTCGAGGTTTCTCGGATTCAAACCAGGCATAGCGAGATGAATTTTTAACGACGATAAAATCTTTAGCATGGCTTCCTACGGCATGAAAATAAATCTATAGTCTAGCGTCATAGACTTTCAGCACGTAGGAGAATTTCCTTCCTCATAGAGCGCTCCAGGAAAAATCAGTCTGTTATTTCTCGCTCACACTACATTTCAACGCTGAATAACTTGTAGTGAAACCGTTGTTGAATAACAAAGGACTAGCTATTATCACAATCTAGTATATGCTGTCACGAAGCTTGAGTTGTGAGGGTACTAGGAACAAAAGACTGTGCCGGTATTATTTCGCATTGTCTGTGATGAGGCGATAGTAGCGATGCTAGTGGTTAGCAACTATCCATGGATGCATATTTACTACGTATTGAGCTTCGTGACTGTGTATACTAGGCTGTGCTATTACTAAGATCAGCCTACATTTTCGGAATATGAGACATAATTTTCCATAATTCTCCTTGGAGGTACAAGTTTTTCGTTAAGTATCGCCCAAATAGTCATCTACTTTTCTATTTTCACTGTAATAAAATTCCTTAATGACCATTTTTCGAAATATATATTTTGTTTTAAATAGCGCCAAAGAAAAAAATCAATTAAACTGAATATACAACGCGTTCTACACATAATACAGCTTGTGGCCTATATGACTGAAATTCTTACTTATATAAACGAAAAATTTGACAGTTACCTATATTATTTTATTTTGTAAAATACACTGAGAAATGCATTCGTAGAGTTTTATTTACAACGTGTAGGTAATGTCATAACTTTTCCACCATAACCAACATTATATTGTTATTTACTATTATTATTATTATTATTATTATTATTATTATTATTATTATTATTATTATTATTATAAAACCTTTGGGGATGTCGAGACGTAGATGGGAGGATAATATTAAAATGGATTTGAGGGATTTGGGATATGATGATGGAGACCGGATTAATCTTGCTCAGGATAGGGACCGATGGCGGGCTTATGTGAGGGCGGCAATGAACCTGCGGGTTCCTTAAAAGCCAGTAAGTATTATTATTATTATTATTATTATTATTATTATTATTATTATTGAAAACTACACAACGCAGAACTGCATGTATTTTATTCTTCACCTGACATAATTAGGGACATTAAATTCAGACGTTTGAGATGAGCAGGGCACGTATGAGCGAATCCAGAAATGCATATAGAGTGTTAGTTGGAAAGCCGGAGGGAATAAGACCTTCGGGGAAACTAAGACATAGCTGGGAGGATGATATTAAATGGATTTGAGGGAGGTGGGATATGATGGTAGGGACTGGATTAATCTTGCTAAGGATAGGTACCGATGGCGGGCTTATGTGAGGGCGGCAATGAACCTCCGGGTTCCTTAAAAGCCATAAGTAAGTAATTAAATATCATTATTATTATCATTATTATTATTATTATTATTATTATTATTATTATTATTATTATTATTATTATTATTACAATTAGCATAACCTGTTGACGAAACATTATTTTTTCATAATTTTCATATTTTCATTACTCTTGCTTCGATGTCCATTTTTTTATTTCCCTTTCTTCTCTCTTTCTCCTGTGAACTTTTTACATTTTTCTACATTGCTTATAATGTCTATTCTATTTATCATCCCTTTAAACTCAGAAAGTACTCAAAGTTTATGAACTTAATGTTACTCGGTTTCTATCCAGCTTAATCAGTTTGGCTATTAATCGTTAATGTCTTTACAGGAAGGAAAAAGTTAATTACTAGTAGGTTATAAATTCAAGTAAATTTAATTAGCCTTTGAAATATCTAAGAAATAATTTCACTAGCCATACACAAATTTCTACCACTTTCTTTCATTTAAAAATAACATTTTTCTTTAATTTGGAAAGTCAGCAACAGTATAGAAAATAATTAAGAACGACAATCAACTGTCATAGGATCAGCGACCTAGATGTAATAAATTTCAACAAAGAATAACACAAAGGACAATATTCCAGTTTCTTCCTCTTCAGTTAATCTAATAGTTCAGACTAGACTTCAATATACCATTTCGGCTTAAAATTCATGGAGTTCCAGATCTTCCTGTTTGTCTTGTTGTAAAGACTTGAAATTTAAAAGTTATTTTTCTGCAATCTGTCATTCAGCCGTTGTGTATGTTGAAACCAGTTTATTCCTGTCGATATATCCGTTAGTTTAAATACGAGTTTTATGTCGTCATTCATCTGATGGCTTGAGAGTCTGTAGCCAGGTAATCTGCGCAATATATACACAGGAGGTCCACGTTCAAGCCCACTGATATTCTACCAGACTACTTCAAGGCTAGGTTTTAACTTCCACATATACCCGGATAAAAAAAACACTTCAGAGCTCCGTGTGAAGATTTATCTATTATAAAGTTGTTCTTGAGCGTTTTCTTGAGGAATGTGAACACTGCTACATAGACGGTATCTATTAGCCTTAAAAGGAGGATACCCTAACAAACACTTGCCAACACGTGAATCAAGCAAACTAGGAGGCGAACAGACGTTAAATGAAGGAAAGGAGTTTCGGAGTGGAAAGGGCGGGAAGGCAGGGCAGGAGGGAGAAGAGTTTTTGGGAGAGTAAAATGAAAAGTAACCAAGACGATGAAGAGCGGAAGCCAAACCGTTGAACACACAAACCGCTGCAGCAGTCAGCGGGGAAGTTGTGCAAGCTTTCCACGTACTCGGGTCCGCGAGCAAGAGCAAGCCCGTGCCAGGGGACCAAAACGGTTCACAATATTGATTACTACGAAAGACAGACGAATTACCAATTTCTTCATCTCTATTATTAGGCTATCAACTTCGCAGTATTCATTTATCTTTATTTTCTTACATTACTATTACCCCAGATCACATATAGAATACTCATTCCTATGTTAAAATCGGTAGCACTTTGAAGAGAAAACCGCCAGGATCGCCACCCGTCCGCCATAAACGAACACAAGATGGCAATACAGTCGCCAATGCAATTCAAATGGGAGTTATGACGTGACTTCTTATGTAACAACTAGATGGCAGCATAGTAAACCTGACAAAAGTTGTTACCGTCGAAACCTATAACGCAGAGCAATCTGGGTATATATGATATAGGCTATTACCATCATCTTCAACGGTAACACATAATCTCTCCTCCGACCCTCTGACCGCGATAACAAGCATGTGACGAGAATGTTACAGAGTCACGGGGCTTTAAAAAACGGGAAAAATATATTTGTATGTATGTATTTATTCACACTGCAATGGGTATATACCCGGTGGCAGTGGTAACTAATTACACTCAATAATGACAATAATAAACTTATTAATTAAAAATACAATAATGATAATACTAATAATTAATACTAATAATAATAATAATAATAATAACAACAGGGAATATACTAAATTAAATACATCCTGGGATTCCGGGATATTTAGAAACTAATTGTCCATTGGATTAGGTCTAGAGATAAATCGAACTCCAGACTACTGAACGAAAGTCATCCACTCTAACAACACTAAGTCCACACCTGTGGAGTAACGATTAGCACGTCTGGCAGCGAAACCTGCCCCGGGTTCGAATTCCGGTCGGGGCAAGTTACCTGGTTGAGGTTTTTCCCGGGGTTTTCCCTCAACCCAATACGAGCAAATGCTGGGTAACTTTCGGTGCTGGACCCCAGACTCATTTCACCGGCATTATCACCTTCATTTCATTCAGACGCTAAATAACCTAGATGTTGATACAGCGTCGTAAAATAACCCAATAAAAAAAAACAACACTAACCGAGAGATTTGGCTCATGCGTATCGCATGGGACTCGCATTATGGATGTCCGTGGTTCGATTCCCGGACCGACCAACCTGACTGGGTTTTTCCGTGGCTTTCCACGGTTACTTAAGCAAATGCCGGGTTGGGATTTGCATTGCCACAGTCTATTTTCCCTTCCTCTCCCGTGTAGAAAAAGAATTTAGATATAATATCATATCATTACCATTAATCTGACCGATTAATCGAACAATTTCTATTGTAAGATTAATCGATCAAAAATATTTAATCGAATAATCGATTCGATTAAAATTAATCGATTGTATTTTATATTAATTATTATTTTGTTAAGGCAAACTCAGAGTAAACATTCCGACAATATTCATATTTTAGAAATTGCTTACTTCAAACACGATAATACCGTTATTTTGTAACTGCAAAGCAGGTAGCAGGTATAGCATAGGGCAAATCTTCCCACAAACACTTCAGAAAGAAATTAAGATATGAGGACAGTGATTTGATCTACCCCTATTAGAAGTTGAAACACAATGCGAAACCCTTATTAAGTTTGTCAGCTCGTCTTCTTAGCATATGAAGTTACACGTTTCTGGAATTCGCCCCTCTCATCCCTTAGGCATGCACTCACATGTTTAAAATCATGGATGAAATAGTATTAACTAGGTGAGTCTTCATACTGTTTTTATTTGTATTTGTTTCAAAAATCCCCGGAGAATTGACACAATAAAATATAAGCCTACATAATAAATATGTTAGTAAATAACTAAAATTGCACTGTTTTGTAATACAACGATACAGTATATACATATATACACAATATATTTCATGCTTATTCTTATCACCAAACACAAATTAAGTTTAATAATAATTGTATATTACTATGGTAAAGGTTGATAATATTGTCATTCGACTAATATTGTGATGGTTCTTTTTGAGAATTTATTACAATTTTACTGAGCGAGAGAAGGATAGGTTTTGTGCAGCAACTTGTCCGACGTAAAAAACCGATCTTCCTCTCGCTCAGTAAAATTGTAATAAATTCTCAAAAAGAAGTATCACAATATTACTCATGTCACAATTTACTAACCTTTATTCTATATAAAAACTGTTTTTTTTTTCAAATCGATAGATAATAATAATAACAATAATAATAACAATAATAATAACAATAACAATAATAATAATAATAATAATAATAATAAGCTTAATCATGTCCCAATAACTGACCTTCTCAACATAAGACCAGTGCTATAGTCTACGAGGTTAGTGCCACAGTTAATCTCACGCTTTGTAAGAAGGTAGGCTTACAATACTATTTAAATATGATGATTACTCTTGGCGAATATTATGATGAAGATAGATATAATGTTAATGATAACGATGAAGGCAATGATGAAGGTAAAAAGAGAAGGACGATAACCTTTATATCACTAGCTTCGGAGACTAAAAGAAGTCAAGAGAACTTAGACTATACATCTTGATTACACAACTTTTAACACTATATCACTTCGGAATATGTGTTATATGTCTTTCTCGTGTTAAATATTACTGTAACTGGTTAACACGTTTCGGTCTTGGCGCCAGCAACAACCAGTTAACCAGGTACAATAATATTTAACACGAGAAAGACATATAATACATATTCCGAACTTAGACTGTTTTCGTGACTACACAGAAGTGAAAAAGAAATTAAGTTATTTTCTTATGAAGAAATAATCATATTCGGAATATGTATATATGTCTTTCTAGTGTTAAATTTTATCGTACCTGGTTAACATGTGTAAAATACTGTAATCATAATTAAGTATTACGAGTAATAATGTTATGGTTATCCTTACATTGTGTAACCGACTGATGAAATATCGAGATAGCCTAGACTAACTAATGACTATGGAAGCAATAGATAATTTTGAAATGTATATTTCTTTCATTAGACGTTAAAACACTCAGAAGCTACACCAGTACCCAATCACTGTAAAAACCTAAATTTCTATTTTATTAAAGTTTTAGTGAAAACTTCAAATTTTGCTGAAACATAGGCCTACAGGCCACGCGTCTACAAATTTCATACGATGTTGATCTTCTCTTATCGGAGCTCAGAATTCATTGCTCGTGGAAATGGATTGTGAAAAAACTTCATTAAAACCCATGACGTCACTTTGCGATAAGCTTTTAAGCCACCGTCCAATGCTGTCTGGTTACTGAATCAGGGATTCACTAGCAGACGTGCTGATGAATGAGGCTGTTTGCTAGAGATGTAAAAAAAATCAAATTTGTCGACTCGTCCCTCTGTGTAACATAAAAGGACGGCCATGCTTTTAGGCGGGGATCAAGCCTCCTGCGGTCTTTGCATATCATTTGTTTCGAACGTTTTATAATTTCTACCCTGCGCCAATCTCAGAGGCAGGAAGAGAAAAACCCATCACTGTTGTATATAGCATGTTCTGTGTGGAAGCTGGCCTACAATGGGCTACTCAAAAACATTGAAGAAGTGTTGAAAGTTTTAAGCATGCAAAACTCATTAACTCGTAAACTTAAATAATTGTGATAACATTCGAATGACAATGATCATGAAGGTTGCGCCGACGGTGTTGGAAGTAGTGGTGGTGATAATGAGATGATGATGATAAAGTCGGTGACAACAATGATCATCACGGCGATCATTATGATAGGTTTAATTATGACTACGTAATAATGCGACAGACCTAGGCCTGCTAGTGACGATGATTGTATCGACAATAATAGTCATAAAACATAAAACTATGATGATAACAATGATCTTAACAACAACGGTTGTGATGATGATGATGATGATGATTATGATTATGATTATGATTATTATTATTATTATTATTATTATTATGTGAGAGCTCAAGTTTCACAACCATACAGAACAACCGGTAATATAACTGTTTTAAAAAATTATTATTATTATTATTATTATTATTATTATTATTATTATTGTGAAAACAGATTTGGATCTCTGAATCATATGTTGAGATTTAAAATATCCGACATTTCGTATATAGGCCTACTCAAAGGTGATATAATAAAATTAATAAATAGTTCCAAAACACCGAAAATATTAAACCTCAATACAAAGTTCAAAAACACAAATTATTCTTTAGAATCCAATGGAAATAAGAGATTGGATTTTCCAAGGCATAATTTCGAAATTTCCAGAAATAAGTCTAAAAAACTTGCGTAGAAAAATAGAATCTAAAAACACTATTATTATAAGATGGAACTCATATTACATTTCCGAATAAAAATCCAGATTTGTATCGTTGAGATCTATCAACAAGTTATGAAAATCAATTCACTCCGGGAATTCATGGCAATGTAATTTAACACACATTAATATTTCAAACAGCAACGATTTGAAAAAAATGACCAAAATAATTTGTTTTTACTAAAAGACTAAGGTACTGCAACATGGATCGTAACTTACTCAGTTCACTAACACCCTGTGTGTCACAAAATATTTTGCATATGTCCTTTTGAAATGAAACGGGGGACAAAAAACGAAGGTTAGAATAGACAGTTGCCTGTCGGATTCAGATTAATATTGTTTTCTATAGAAGAGGACCTCTTCCGCGGTACATCGCTTCTGTACTAGATAAAAATTATGCATAAGGCAAGCCCAATGTGGAGAGGGATACCCTCCCTCATATCTACCTACCGCGACACCTGGAGGGATGGATGTGTGCAGTAGTCTGAGCTAGAGCAGAAATAGATCGTGGTCACTTTGAGGACACGAAATAAATAGGTCACCATTACAATATTGGAAACCTCGGTTGATATATGGTTTTTATGTATGATTCATTTGTTAGAAGTGGTGCAAAGTTACAGATTATAGATTGTAGAATTGTAGATGGAAGATATTTAGTCTTTTTATTGGTTATTTTACGACGATTTATCAACTACTATGGTTATCTAGCGTCTGAATGATGAAGGTGATAATACCAGCGAAATGAGTCCAGGATCGAGCGCTGAAAATTACCCAATATTTGCTCTTAATGGATTGAGGGAAAACCCCGGAAAAACCTCAACCAGAGAACTTGTCCCAGCAAGGATTTGAACCGGGCACGCTCGTCTCACGGTCAGGTAGACTAGCCGTTACTCCACAGCGGTGGCGACATTCAGTCTTACATTATAATTTTAGAATATATAAATTATTATTAATAGATAAATTTCGTAATATTTAAAAACCCATTCACAAATAAGAATTTTGTTTTGGACATTAGAGATAACAAATGTGTTATTGTCGTGTCACCAGTTTAGCTGTCATTCTAGTAGTCTGTCAATCTAGACGTGTATTGTCAAATAGAATTCTATCAAACCATAATTGGTTTTTAGGTTAGCCCTAAGCACTTGAGCCTTAATAGTCAAATTGCGGCTAATTTTATTCTGCACTGTCGCATCTTAGGCTCTGACCTATTGGATTTATTTCATTCATAATCAGTATTGACTAATTACATTTTTAATACCTCTTACATCTAGAATTCCTTAATATTTCTTCCAATAAAAGTGAAAGAAACATTATCCTACTGGGAATTAAATCAATTACTTTTCATTTCGCTTCATTGACATTGAAAGTAAATAGCTAAACGATCAACTGAATACTCGAAAACGCACATTTTACTGAGTGGTTTGTTAGCCCCTCAGAGCCCAACCAAATTTTGAATTTCACAATTTTATTTGTGATCGCAGAACATGTAAATTTTGAAATGTTAAATTTATTGAAATTACATAATAAGTTATAGCCTACATATTTAAAATACATAGTTTACACCAATTTCGTGCTAGTGGTTATTTCATTTACATAATATATATGCCCAATACTAATCCTAGAAGTTTAAGTAATATAAATAAAATGCTAAGTAGAAATTGAGGAAAAAACACTAGTAAAAAAACAGGAAAGAAAAATATACGGAAGTAGTTAAATAATCTCGTGGTTATGCAAATCAGATTTTCCTGTAAAGTAGGCTTGAATAATTTCAAGGGAAAAATTGTGACGATATCTTGTATACTTTCTGGGGTAGCTCAGACGGTAGAGCAATCGTGCGCTAAGCGAAGGGTCCCGGGATCGATAACCGGCCGCGGAACAATTTTTTCCCTTGAAATTATTCAAGGCTGTTTTACAGGGAGCTTCTACTTGAAAGCCTGATTGGCATAATATGTTCGTTACTGTAGGTACCCTACGTTAACAGAAAGCCACAATTTAAGTCACATAGAATTATGTGCACTCAAAGTTGGGTTCTGGCGTCTTGTCAGACAATTTGAGTTGTGTGGATATAAAAGGAAGAATTGTGACGGGGTCGTGTATATATTTCCTGGAGTAGCTCAGTCGGTAGAGCATTCGTGCGTCAAGCGTCAAGCGAAGGGTCCCGGGATCGATACCCGGCCTCGGAATTTTTTTTTAATTATTCAATCTCGTTGTTAGTTTCAATTTAAAGAAATATAACATTTCATTTTCTTGCTAAAAATCTTATTATTATGGCTATTTGTAATATAAGACATTCATAACGGTAATGGTAAGGAACATCGCCAATTATGAAAGCAACGCAATAAAATTTGCCAGCAAAAATATCTAACTTCTGAACAATTGGATAAACTAGGAGTTGCACAGTTATTTACATATGATTTAAATCCTCTCTTATCTGTCGAAATAAAATATAATGGAACGTTAATAAACACAACACAACACAAAACATAATGACTTCTTCTTAATAACTTATTCGCCAAAATACATGAAGAAAGTAGGTACGTAAAGCTTTGAAAATTATTTCCGTTAATATGATTCACTTTACGTAATTAGTTAACGCGTTTTACAATTTTATAAGACATATCAATAGGCCTATGTTCTGAAATAAACAAACTTATTTCGAGCGTCAAAGGGATTTATCTCCTGTACCATTCCGAATTCAGACATCCAAGGACGTTACTTCTGAGTTTTTTTTCTTCACAACCTGCGATGAAGCATCTAGATTTCTACTGTTTGTACTCTGTCAAAAACTTCGACAAAATATGCGACGTGGCGCAAGCATTCTCTGAAGATGAAGCTCTTCAATTCGAGTGGTGAAAAAAATTCTCTCTTGTCCTCGTGTCCCAAACAGCCTCTCTTTCATAGCATCTTATCATGGTATGTTGCCTGCAATCATCGCCAAACTTGAAAAACTAGGGAAGACACTAAGGACATCATTGGATATTGTTAAAGATATTGAAAATAACTTGAAAATATTCCAGGTGAGGTGGAAAGGTGTGAGTGACAAGAACAAACGTGTATATCGACATATTCTACCTTAGAAAGTGTCAAAAATATGTTAAGTATTACAGAATGTTCTGCCGTTCATGTCAGACATGAATCCGTCAACTGTAGCTTACACCAAACATATTCTGATCACATTAGTTGAGTTGGTGTAGAATAGAAGGCATGGTGCTCATATGAACGTGGAAATCTTGTGTAATAAATAAAGTATATGCCTACACTTTTAATGTTCAATAATTCATATTGGTTTATTTTAATTATTATTACAGTGAATTTTGTTAATATAACTTGTTTCATATGTTCTTTTCATTTTACATTATTATTTTACTATTAATTTTAATGTAAGTAATTTTTTCCAATTTTAAATACTTTATGTGTCTAAAAATTCCAGTATTAGTGAACAGCATCAAGTTTCAGCTGCTATAGCTCCGAACAATAATGTTGGTAGGCCTACTCATTTGTATACACTTCAAATTCTAAATTATTATTTGCGTAATTTTGTTTTCTTTCAACCTAATTTTGTAATTCATGTTTACTTTCCTAATTATGCAAAGTACGTAGGTATAAACAGAAATTACTGTAATGCGAGAATAAATCTATTTCAAGTTTTTACAGAAAAAAAGGCGATTTTCGGCATGTTTCCTACCTGTCTGTATAGAGCACCGATGGACATAACGGAGGGGAGGTAAATGTGATTCAGTTCACCCTTGCACTTGGCTTAGCTAATCACTTATAAGCTCTAGATCGCCTAAACTGTTTGGTCAGGACGAGTCTGTATTAGGATAAATACTTTTACTGCATAACCGTAAAGTACTTAGTTACGAAATGATAGACTGTTAGACGTTACGCTCTATAATTTTTATCCGGTTTGTTTTAGAAAAAAAAAATGTTCGCAGATATACAAGGATTCAAATAGTGTCAGCATCTCTGCTATGAAATTATGTAAGTTGGGAGACTTGTCTTTGGTAATGAATCATACAATTCCTTGCTTGTTTTACCCGGCATTTGAAAAACTGTATTTTTCTCTATGACTCGCCTATGTTTTTTAAATGCGATAAATTGATCGGACTGCATTTTCATCTAGTAGTGATTGTGGATTGGCTTTTATTAACAAATTATTCTTGTACATTCTTGAAAATTTTCTCACTATTTCAACTTGCACAACAAATTACATTAACACATTACTTTATCGCATGTAACAACTATTTTCTTAATATATACCATATTTAACACTCCTATTGTATTACCTATAAGTTTATGTTCTCTAAACTCCTTTTTATGTTCAAGGTCGAAGTGCCGTCTGATACTATGTTTTATACAGTACCGTAGTTTCCCCTAACTATGGTCCACATTTGTCACATTTTTCTTTGTATATTCAGTACTATTCATCCAGATTAAGTGAAATTTTGGCTTCGGACTCTTGTAAGTTTATATTAAATAAATATTGGCATATGTGTTTGAAATTATTTAATTACAAGTGTTGAAAAAATAATAAGCATTGGTACATAGTTGTATTCTGAGTTGCCCAACTATGGTCCACTCATATATTCATGCTTGAAAGCATGAATGGACTATAGCTGGAGCTGTAATTATTCGTAAATCAATACATTGAGTTTCTAATTTAAGGATAGAAACATAATCTAGCACAGATATATTAAAAATAAATGATAAGTACATGGATTCTTTTTATTAGTACACATTACATAAACACTCAATAAACAAGTGAAATCTCAAAGTCATTTTTCTGCAATAATGAACAACTACACTCACCGGCAAAAAAACGGGCCACCTAAAGTTTCTCAATTTTTTATGAGGCGAGAATCAGAAAATCCTTTATCAAATGAAGAAAACATTGCTTCCCAGAAAAAAACTTACAAATTATATAAATTTTCTTCCAAATGTTCAACTAATTTTGTGGCCACCCAGATGTTGGTAATAGAGGGTATTGCCTCCCCGTGATTGTATGACCGTTACCATTTGCCGATTCAACCCTTCGATCAGATTCTGGATGTCAGCCTGGTCGATTCTATTCCATTCTTTACTTAGAACATTTCGGAGCTGCTGTAAGTTGCTGTGAGGAGTTAGACGACTTCGAACTGGCTTCCCTAGCATTCCCCACACATGTTCAATAGGGTTTATGTCAGGACTTCTTGCTGGCCATGTCATCCTATTCAATCTAACGTCGTGAAGGAACTCATCCACGATTCTTGTAGCATGAGGGCAAGCAGGAACTTTCCACCAATAATTGGGGCATATGGTATCACATGTTAAATTAGACCTTCTTCGATGTATCTTGGAGCAGTCAAAGCGCCTCCATTAATGAACACAAGTTCTGTGTGAGCTTCATACGAAATGCCACCCCATATCCACCTTGGAAACTGACACGCGAACTGAAGTTACATGAAGAAAAACGTTCTCTTTCTCTTCTCCACACTCTTTCACGTCCAACTGTAAACTAAATCTCGATTCATCTATGAAGAGCACTCGTCGCCACTCCCCCAGGTTCCAATTAGCATCATTGTGAGCAAAACGTAATCGTTCAACATGATGTTGCTGGAGCAATTCTGGACCTTTAGCTGGTCTTCTGAAATCAGCCCACATTCAACCAGACGTCCTCTTACAGTTCTCTCACTCACATTAACTTGTCTTATTTTCTGGAAGGCTCTTCTGGTCTCAATAGCTGTGGAATGGCGATTTCTTAATGTGTTTAGGACAATAAAATGGTCGTCACGAGCCGAAGTTACTCGTTTTCTCCCTGAGCCGGGTCTCCTGGAATAATCTCCTGTCTCTCTAAAGCGATGGTACGTTCGTTGTACGGTCGATCGAGAAATCCCAAGAACTGCAGCCACATAACGCCGACTATTCCCACCTTCTATCAATGCAACCACTTTTGCTGAATCGGTAGGACTTAGTGATATTAATATACAATGACGTATTTCAATACTGCCTCAAAAGAGCTTACCACTCTGTAGACATCTTCAGCTTAGCTCGAAATGAGTCCGAGAAGTTTACAGACAATATTACAAGAAGAACGAATCTTCTTTTCAGATCATTGTTGGCTATTACGTATTCAGTATTACATTGTTACGTATCACAAAATAAATGAATAACTAAATGAACCTCAGCACACCTACAATTATTTAAAAAATCCTACAATTTTTAAAAATTTAGAAAAAATGTAGTTGGCTCGGGTTTTTCGCAGGTGAGTGTATATTAAAGAACAAAAGTACGGTATCAAAATAAAAACACATTCTTAGCAAAATATTATGCAAATAAATTCACTGATAATATTTATTTATCGTACTGAGAACTACATTCATTAGGCTTATTTCGAGCCTTTGAATCTCCAATTCTCTTGTAAATCTGAAATTGAAAAAAGATCTCTCTTTTTCGAGACGCATTTGGGGTCTTCAATTTGTTTTATTATGTTTTCCTTTCTATAGAATAAAATGTCTTCCATTTCTCGCCACCTCAGTAATTGCCGCTTCTTACCATACGTGAAACAACAGCTCCATTGTTATTCACTGCCAAAATTTTCCCTGGCCACAATTCCTCCTCATAAGTAACTACCAAATAACTATGTGCCTTTAGCATTAATTTAACAGATTTCGTCTTCTTTTCCATATCTGACTCACTGTCTGTAAACATGGAGAGAACACCGGAAACATCATAATCTGTATCCAATTCAATTTCATCGCTCTCATAGTCACTTACAGGGACGATTGTGATCCTTCTACCCTGAAGTTTTCGTTTTACCGGACCATCATTCGCGCTAGTACCATTGATGCTGGAACAGCCTGTTTCTTTGTTTACTTGACTATAATGTTAAATGGTGTTTTAGAATATACTGCGATACCGTATTTGCAGAAGTAAATAATCACATTGATCACATTTTATTGAAACAAATATTTCAAAATGAAATACAACTATGGTCCACGAAAAATTGTGGTAGGCTACATAGTTGAGGACTGACTTGTAGCCTTGAGGTTAAACATTTTTCACGCAGAGTCCTTAACCTCTGCCAGTGTAATTATTACGTGAAAGTAAACACTATAGAGCCAGGTTTAATTGTACAAAGAATCATATATCTACAACGTACCAGTTCTACAGAGGAGAGCTTAATAAAACAGACAATCACAAACTGAATGATTTCGTGTCTTCACACATTCAGTAGAACGATGCACACTGACCTTGTTAAGCATCCATATCATTGCCACGTGTAATGGTAGATAGAATCATCTATGGGGAACATAATTCCGTCACATTGACGCCTTAAATGGCAAACACCGAACTCTTGGGGGACTAAGTAGTACATAATGCGTTTTGGACCATAGTTGGGTGCCTGGACCATAGTTATGGGAAATTACGGTATAAATCTCAACTGAATAGTTGAGGCATTGAATTTTAGCTTTATTCATAATAACAAAATAGTTTTGTTTCCATGTTTCTTGTAAATTAAAAGAAATCAATAATAATTTATTCGCCATATTCCACTACTTTACACACCCGTGATTAGAACGCTATTGTACCGAGTTAAATCTCTGCTTGCTGTACGTATAGGCCTACGCAGACAGGTAGAATATTTGTGGAGGGAGAAATGACGGGGTGATGTGTGCCCGCAGGAACATTGTGCCCATCCCAGGTAGGCCTATAGAGGGTTCATAGTGATTTCTTCTGAACTGTTAACGGATATTTTTCAATAGGCGTCTATAAGTCAATTCTATGCGAATATTGCACATGAAATATGATAAATTTTACTGAAAGGTTAATAATTCTTAATTTTAATAAATAAGAAAATGGCGATTTCCTCCGAAACAGCTCCAACTGTCCATTAATATTTTCATAAATCTTAGTACGAGTATAACCAGCATATTTGAAAAAAACATTTTTTGCCAGAGAAATTAGTTATTATTCACGTAATTAAATGACTAATCGAAAACATCCTAAAAATTAAACTTTAAAGATAATTTATTGTACAAATTTATTTTGTAAAAATACAGTAATAGCCATTATAAGAAAAAAATCGTTTCTGTGTTAAAAAATACCAATGTTCCTCCAATTGACAATATTTTAGTCAAAAGTTTTAGGACTTTGAAATACTTACATGAATTGACATTTCTACATTGACATAGTCTTAGTTCTTACAGATGGCAATGAAATAACGACGATGTTTTCCATAATAAAAATTTAGTTTTCTGTACGAGTTAATTACATGAATTAAAATTTAACATTGGCATAATCTCAATTGTTACATAAATAAGGCAATGAGATAATGATGACGATGTTTTCCGTAACAAAAATTTATTTTTCTATACAAGTCTCACACATACTGTCCAAATTTCAAGAGAGGATCCCTGCGAGGAGAGTATGGTCCTTGCGGGGTAAGAGGAGAGAATAAGCCAGTAACTCGGCGTTCTTGAAGGAGCAGGTGGATGGGGGTGATATCATTGGTCGGCTGAGACAAACAAGACTTAGTCAATGGCCGGCCGGTTCCGTGTTGGGGGGTAGGTTATAAGAGTGGGAGAAAAACTCGCATTCCTTGCTCGGATCTTATCGTGAAATGCGGACAGTACTGTGAGAACTCCTCCTTCGTCGCAAGTGAGATAACACTACCTGTGTCATTTCGGAGCATTATTTGTAAAGAAAAACTACCTGCTCTTCAGAATCAATTGTAATGACTAGTATTACATTCAGAACTAACTGTTCATAAAACACTAGTTTCTCTAAAACAAGCAAAAAATATTGTAATCGATTAATAGACTACAGTTTCATATTTCTTTATTTGAAATACTGATTTGATGCCAAGCCAGCTATGCCAACTTGAATTATTCGTGGTTTTTCAGACCTCTCCAGGCCAATTCCGGGATAGCACGCAGCTATTCCGAAGATAAATGACCCTCTTCCTTACCAATCCTGTGACTCTTCATTAACAGATGATTCCACAAGAAATTTCCACAGTGGAAACACCCTATCATGATTCATTTTTATTTGTATGCTCTTTCAATATCGTAGGTTATACAATTTTGCAACTTCTTGACAATGTCGCCTTTTTTGTTTATGCTTCAATGTCGGATGGTTATATATTTCTTAATTATCATTCAGAATACACGCATTTTGTTTATGCTGCAGTGCTAGCTGAACTGAAAGTATTATCTTAGAAAATTGCTGCCGCTTTCTTCTATCGTTTACTCTGTTAAACTACTCACTTTTTATGTAAAGATTAAATTTTTGGTCCTACAGAATTCATTGTTATGGTTACCATTGGAGAAAAAAATCGTTCCGGCATCGGGAATCGAACCCGGGATCCTAGTTCTACGCATTGGTCACCCTAATACCACAGGAAAAAAAATTCGATCCGATGCTGTGGATAGAGCCTCGGCGTAGCTCAGTGGTTTGAACGCCCAGTGTGTAGAACTGGGGATCCCGGGTTCGATCCCCGGCGATGCAGCGAATTTTTCTCCATTAATATAATCAATGGTAACCATAACAGATAATTCTGTAGTACCAAAAAATTAATCTTTATGTAAATCATTCGCCCAATCGTGCATATATATTGTGGAATCCCGACCACCAAGTCACTTAAATGGATGCGTTCCTTGTGTGATGACAGTTGACTTAATAGAATAAGTATAGTATGTGTCAATATACAGTATATGTCGAACATGGAGTAAGGCCACCAAGAGAAAATACCAAACAAGAAATATTCGATCCGGTGCTGTGGATTGAGCCTCGGCATAGCTCAGTAGTTAGAGCGCCCAGTGCGTAGAATGAAGGGTCGCGGGTTCGATCCACGGCGCCGGAGCTAATTTTTCTCCATTAATAACCAATACTCACTTCTTTCTTTGAAATTTATTTCTGTAATAGAATAATTCGTACATAATTCTTATTTCTCCAACGTGTTTTCATTTCTATCATTCTTTCATTTGTTAAACATTTTAAAAGCAGTCACAATTAATCGCCAGTAATTTTGGTAACTATAGGCCTATTTTAAATTTCTTCCGCTGCTTTCAAAACTCGTGTGCAGAATTTGGGTTCCCGCTTATTATATTTTTCTTGACGTTTCCTGATCATCAGTTCACTATCGTATACTGTACGCAACAGAAGTTTCCACAGATACATATAAAGCCACAAATTGGAGACGTACCGACTCCCCGTAGAGTTGCAAATTACAAACTCGTTCACAGGGCTGTTGAAAGCGATCTTCGACAAGACATCACAAAGCGATGTATGATATCGCGACATCAGATCGGGAAGTGAAAGTGATTGTCAGTGAGGAAATCAGTTTGGCTCACTCGATGTAAGATAAGCAAAGTGGCATAAGTGGAGACCTCACTCGAGTTCGTTAGCATGACACTGAGACTAAGAGTAGGCCTATGTCGATCTATCCCCACTACTTCTGAGTTTATAATAAATTGTGTCTTGTAAATGGCACGTATTCTCGAATTTAAATGTAGGTACATTTTATATCATAACTAGGGGGCGGATGTTCATGAAGTGATCTTATTTTTCACATTAGGATGATGCCTATTAATATAGAAATTCTTTGTATGTTAATATCAACGTAAAAAATTAATTTCTTATATTGCATTTTTTTTAATTTTTGAAGTTTATGAACTAATAGGTCATTTTTACATTTTTCGGCATTTTTTGGTCATTTTTGATACTTTAAAGAACTGTTAGAGCATTTTGAATGCATTTTACTTCCTTCTTCATACATAGGCACAGATCAATAGTAGACCCTACTAGTAATTATCTACTGAATAAGTGAATAATAGTGAACTTTGAGTTTTATAGTTTGCAACAAAGTCTAAAGTCTATCCCTCATTTCACTCAAGGCTTCTCCTTACACAACAGAAATAATATAAAATGCTCGTCAACAGCATAGTTTGAGTGATTGTTTTCACCGCTACTGTTATTTTATTGGTACGAGCGTGTCTTTAGAATTTATGTTTGGAAGGGGGGAAACTTTCACCGTTTCCTGGAAAATAAATAGGTCGTTGTGTCCCCAATATGGTTCGGAAGAGATGTACTACAGTAGACAGTATTTTTAACACAAAGATTGGAAGAATGCCACTGCGCCCACAATTTGTTCTGTCATTTGCACTCCCAATCTGGAATATGTGGTAACAAAAGTGAAGAGCGGAAGGAGGAGGAGACGGAGGAAGAAGGCACTGACATGGACCACCGCTAATTGAACCACATTGTAAACCCTCATTAAAATTTATAGTTTTACTTTAAAACTTTCATTTTGTTTCATGCTCTTTTCCTTTATCTTAGTCAAATTCTAGGAAGTTGCCTTCCTCTCTCCGACATTTGCAGAGCAGTCATTGAAACAAGGTGACTAAGTTTTAAGAAGTTGTGGTGCGAGTACGTTGACTAATATTTAAATGTCATTTTCGTTTAATTTTACGTAATTTTTCCATTTTTTAAGGGAATTTTATTGGCATTTTAAGTAGATTCTTAGGTCATCAACATCCTTCCTCCAGTCATAACTAATAAAAGTGATATTTAATAGGCCCTAAAAAGTTACAGAATGAATTTGCCCACATCCATCCAGATCCCTTTATGTTCTCAAACATACAATCAAGCATTGCAATTGAAAGAAATTACCTAATTACAGTTCTGTCTACATCTGCTTTCTGTCTTTTTTCGTCCAGAAGGGTCCTAAATAGCAAGGTACATACCAAGTGAAGTGTAGGCAGGCCTACATGGTAGAGAAACCGATCTGAGATTTGTTCTGTACTTATAGCAATCATTTAACGCAAATTTTCTTCATGTTGTTTAAATGTTCGTAGTAATGACGGCTGATGAATTGCAGACACAGTAAAATTTCTCTGTTGTTACAACTAATAGTTCCACAGGAGAGTAAGGCTACAGAGGATGCGGTGGACAGACGACGTGAATGTCCATTCTGATTGTAACTGGTCATCAAAGGTAAGGATCGAGAAGACTGGAGAAGTCAACTAAAGGAAGCACTCAGACAAGCAAGAGGAGCTTTCCCGAAGAGGCTAAGTGGTTACTCGGGACTGTCAAATTGTTACCTTGCTTAGGCCAGAAGCCAGAAGCCCTTGCCTTATACGATTCTAGAGATTGATATGTGTTGAGCACAATAGTCAGAAATCACTATCTACGCTTACATCGATTGAGCACAAACAATAGTAGAAACGATTCTACGAGAAGAGCACAAATGCATAGAGTGCCTACATTCCCCCATTCAACAGGCCTAGAATGCGGAACTGTTGGCAGCTATTAATGGGTGTCGATTTCATCTTTCTCAAGCTTGGTTTCTACAAATTAAAGAAGTAGGACTATCGACATTCTATAAGGACAAACAATCCCAGTGTGGTATTTGGCTGCGTTCAATTTTTGGACTTACCTACCTTGATCCAACGGAAGTCGACGCTTCATTTTTAGATGATTTCATGTCTTGCCAACTTACTGAAGTCAGTAGATTCAGCGATTATTTAGTAGACACGTACATATGTGATTCTACACTAGTATTCCCTGCGCAAATGTGAGTACCCGAGTCAACAGAATCTCAAAGTACAAATGCTTGTGAGGCATTTCATTCTAAATTCAATAAGAATTTTACCAGCTCACATCCGAACATATAAGCATTTTTTTATTCTTACACTAACATAAGAAGCTGCAATTGAGAAAAGAAAACCGCTCGACGGAACATAAAAAACCGAGGTATTTTGACAGATGCATTATTAAAATATAAGACTGGAGCAATTTCTCGATTAGATTATGTAAAACGATTAGTCTATCACTGTAAATCTTTTTAATTAAAACAGTTACATGATTTCAATTTTAACCAACATTTTTAACCATACCAGCAAAATAATTTTGACCAACAATTTTAATCATACCAGCCAAATCAATGCTGTCAGTCCCAAGTCTGAAGAAAATGGAAAGGAAAATGTGTCAAATTGTTTGTGTTCAACGCGAATGAGCGATTTCAATTTTTTTTGTGCTCAACTCGAATAAACGATTTCAGATTGTACTCAACTCCAATAAGAAAAAAGGCTTGTTCAGGTATATTGTGCTCAATTCGTATGCGCCCGATTCTAATCCTGACTAATGAGTTAAGTAGAAGAGGAGTTAGTTTTTAATCCATTCAACGACTCTATATCAACTGTACGATTATCTAACGTCGTGTAATTGGTGATAAAGAGATGATATTTTGATAAGGAAAGCTCGAGGAATCGCCTGGGATTACCTGAAATACGCCTTATAGTTGGGTAAAACCTCGGAAAAAAATCATCAGATAATCATCCCAAGCCTTGGGACTCGAGTACATCTTGTTAACCCTTAGACCACGAAAATGATACGTATGTGTGTATGTGTATGTATGTATGTATGTATGTATGTATGTATGTATGTATGTATGTATGTATGTATGTATGTATGTATGTATGTAGGCCTATGTATGTATGCAAGAAAATTTAGTGTAGATTATTACGTTTTCAATTTTGTAACATTAAAAATCAAGGTCCGTAGTATTTCTTAGATGAGTGTACATATGCTATGGTAAGCGTTCGTTGAAATCTTCAAGAAATTTAATATTCTAAGTGAAAGACCTGTCCTTGGGCAGAACACTTTGAATGAATGAATAGACCAACTGCTTCAAAACTTCATATATATGAGGTCTCGCCATCCTCATTAAATAATCATGACTATATGTAATCAACATGTAGATACCTATTATTGGAGAAAACTTCGTTCCGACACCGGGAATCGAACTCAGGACTTCTCAGCTTTGCGCGTTGAGCACTCTTACCATCTGAGCTATGCCGAGACCCGATTCCCAGTCCGACCAAACTCTCCTTCTTTGTATCATCCCGATTCCCGGTGTCGGAACGAATTTTTCTCCAATAATAGGTTTCAAAATTTTAAATAAGTAGCAAGATTCGAAACTCCACCCGAGCGCAGCCTCGATGCCAGATCTACGCTCGTTAACCCATAGACTACGCTGGTGGTCTTCAGTGCGTTAAAATGAGTACTGAAACTAGTCATGGCTGATTTCGTAAAAGTGAAAATATATGCTAAGAAAGACAAATTAGAATTTAATGTGAGATACTAAGAGAAACTGTAATGCATGTCTTCTCGTCTTAAAATGACTTCGTATCCTACAATTTGCATCGTGTATGCAGTGTAATTCACTCTTATTCATATTTTTCTCTCCTTAAAGCTATTATTTTTAGTTTCTCACGCTAAAGAATATAAATTTTGTAATAATATAAGAAATTGCAGAATTTTACAATTTGTTTGCAACAGTCTAGTTACTCGTATAAATAAAACAAAGGTAAATATCACATGGTCTTCTGATAATAGAACTTTCCTCAGTTCACCGCCCGCCAATCTGTGGCCAACAAGAAAGACATAATGTTTACGATGTGTATGAAACTTCGCCAACACTGCAATTAGTTTTCTCTCCCGCTGTGGGCCATCACATGATGTATAGTCTACTTGGCCATTCATAAGATTAAACAACCTGTACTTTCCTCATTATAAACTCAAGCTATATCCCCTAAAAGCCACATAAACCGGACTGTCCACTTTATCCCATGGGGTCAGGGGTTACGTCCAGTGGTCATAGCATATGAGGCGCGTTCAAGATATAGTGGAGGTCAAGTTTGGGGTCATTTGTATCATAATGTTTTCGTACAGTAGACCGGTTGTGTTGGCTCCGATTGTGATGGGTTCTATTGAGTGTCGTGCTGGGATAGTGATGAATATCCAGGGCGTGAGCTTTCTTGTCGGAAGTTGTTAAGAATTACCTCTTGTCGGAGGGAATACACGATGTCTTACTTCAAAATTGGTAAAGTGCCAGCCAGCATCGTGGTCAACAATTTCTTTAAATTTCTTGCTGTTTCTATGTTTAAAGTGTATTAACTGCTTCATGTCCTTGTTTAATTACTGAAGGGGCGGAGCGAATCAGACCCTACTTCTGCATTGCAACCTTAAGCTATATTGTGCTTACTGACTTCCATGGGAGGGAGGGGTTGAGATCCTTGACATTCTACTGGTGGATTTTCAGCCCTGAAGATACACACCATAGAAACAGGTTAAGTAGTTCTCTAGAAGTGATTAGAATAAAAGAGAAAATCGGATTAGGGAATCGAGTCTCTGCGTCGTCTAATTATATGCTTAGGCCTATAATTACTTACTTACTTACTTACTTACAAATGGATTTTAAGGAACCCGGAGGTTCATTGCCGGCCTTACAGAAGCCAGCCATCGGTCTCTATCCTATGCAAGATTAATCCAACCTCCCTCAAATCCATTTTAATATTATCCTCCCATCTGCGTCTCGGCCTCCCCAAAGATCTTTTTCCCTCTGGTCTTCCAACTAACACTCCATGCATTTCTAGATTCGCCCATAGGCCTACGTGGTACGTGCCCTGCCCAACTCAAACGTCTAGATTTAATGTTACTAATTATGTAAGGTGAAGAATACAATGCGTGCAGTTCTGTGTTCTGAAATAGGAAAGAAGATTAACTGAAGAAAGAATAATACCTAATTAGAATGCTAAATTTGGTATTATGGATTAGAATCAGTCTGAATAAAACAAGCTCATCTATAGCTCATTAATACTGTACAAAGTATATTACTATATGAAGCGGAAACGTGGACATTATGCAGACAAAAAACTATTAGTAGCCTAACTGAAACTAATTCTTAGAGGAGAGCCTTTCGAACGTGGACGAGAGATGAAGTTAGAAATACAAATAAATTAGAGTAACAATTGTGGATGTTAAAACATGCCTTACATACTGATGAAAGAAAGAAGATTAAAATAGTTTGGCAATATGAAGCGAAAAGTAAGTGATAAAATGCTAAGCCACGTCTATGTCTCAAGTGCTAGCGCCCGGGTTCGATTCCCAGCCAGATCGTAATGGAATTTGTGGTGGACAAATACGTTGCAGAGAGTTCTTCTCCGGGGGTCCCCTTTCTCTCTATCATTCCACCAACATTCAATCTCCCTTTTTTTCATCTATCATCTGCAATAGTAAAAATAGGCTGGAGTAAAGTCTTGAGGGTTATTACGGATTTCCGATGCTGATAATAGGAAGGGCTTGGAGCTCCGGATCCATAGAGCTTATCAGATTACTCGTCTGCGGATGGGACCTATTAGGGTCTGAGGTAGAATGGCCCACCTGTCAGCATCAGATTCTCAAATGCCACCTAGGCCACCTGTCGGACTTGGACAACATCGCATGTATAGGGTGCACAATGGGCCAAAGCATACAGAATCTGTTCTGCATCCAGCCCTCGAAAAGTCAAGTTAAGATAGAATACTAAAAACGATGCTGGAGTGGGAAGCAAAGGCCAAGAGAAGCCGGGGAAGACCTTAAGAATAATGGATAGGAGAGTTCCGAAGAAGAATGTGTTATTACAGAGGGTTGACCAAAGAAGACACGGAAGACAGAAACTTATGAAGAAACAAAAGTGTTAATAGGATGGAGAGAAACTACTGTATGCCCTACTGTAGACAATTCTAAATAAAAGCTATTATTATTATTATTATTATTATTATTATTATTATTATTATTACTATTATTATTACTATTATTATTATTATTATTATTATTATTATTATTATTATTATTATATTATCCAAGGGAATTTTACTTGAAACAAGTAAAGAGATAGGTTCGGAAGTAAATCCCGAAAAGACAAAGGATATGATTATGTCCCATGACTAGAATATTGTACGAAAATGGAAATATAAAAATTGGAAGTTTATCCTTTGAAGAGGTGGAAAAATTCAAATATCTTAGAGCAACAGTAAAAAATATAAATGACACTCGGGAGGAAATTAACGCAGAATAAATATGGAAAATGCCTGTTATTATTCGGTTGAGAACCTTTTATCATCCAGTCAAACTTTCAAAAAATCTGAAAAAATCATAAAACATTT
Organism: Periplaneta americana; assembly: GCF_040183065.1. NCBI lineage: Eukaryota > Metazoa > Arthropoda > Insecta > Blattodea > Blattidae > Periplaneta > Periplaneta americana. Next base: position 90,971,879 of record NC_091120.1, on the reverse strand, counting down.
ATATTACCGGTTCTTCTGTATGGTTGTGAAACTTGGACTCTCACTTTGAGATAGGAAAAGAGGTTAAGGATGTTTGAGAATGAAGTGCTTAGGAAAATATATGGAGCTAAGAGGAATGAAGTTACAGGAGAATGGAGAAAGTTACACAACGCAGAACTGCTTCACCTGAAATAATTAGGAACATTAAATCCAGACGTTTGAGATGGGCAGGGTATGTAGCATGTATGGACGAATCCAGAAATGCATATAGTGTGTTAGTTGGGGGGCCGGAAGGAATAAGACCTTTGGGGAGGCCGAGACGTAGATGGGAGGATAATATTAAAATGGATTTGAGGGGGTGGGATATGATGGTAGGACTGGATTAATCTTGCTCAGAATAGGGACCGATGGCGGGCTTATGTGAGGGCGGCAATCAACCTCCGGGTTCCTTAAAAGCCATAAGTAATTATTATTATTATTATTATTATTATTATTATTATTATTATTATTATGGTTATAGGCCCACTTCCTATGAACGCCATCTTCTTCACATTCTTACTTAAACTTTCATTTATAGATATCACGTTGTTTTTGTACGAGCATGTTAAAAAATTGCAATTAATTTCCGTTAAGGGTTAATGCACCCAATTATTAATGGGGCGCTGCATTGGTTTGTTGTGTTGTAATGAATTATTCATATCCACTTAATGGACAACATCCCGTCTTGCAGGTTTCGTAGAGGAGAAGATATCCGCACTGCATTATATATTACCATTCGTAAAGAGTGCAACATCACGTCAATCATATCGCGTTAATGTAATATGATAATCATTTATTTCTCCCACGCGAACCATGTGTAGGCTATTTTGAAAACAAGGTTTGTATAAATAAGAACGAAATATGTTCTATACAGCATTTTTAGACGTGAAAAAGAATAGCCTACTCTGATAAATAATGGAGGTAATCACTAAAATAAATTAAGAATTGAGCAAAAATCTTAGTTACGTCTTCAAGAAAATTCACGAGAACATATACCTACGAGTATAGGTTTACAGTAATGCCTAGGTACACACGATTAAATTCTGTGTTTATATAAGCCTAGTGTTAATTTGTAACTAGACATTTTTCATCCAACTCCCCACTTCAGCTTCGGAGACTATCTAGAGATATTAAGATGAAAACATAGCAGTGATGGATAGGCATTAGCAGGAGGTATGGAGGTACTTAGAAAAAAACATGTCATAAACTCTGACGTGATCTGTCAATGATCGAATCCTTGATGAGAAGTCGTCATACTGACAGCAATGCTGGTCCGTTAATAACTTAAAAGGGAATAAAGAGAGATGTATTTATTTAATTAATTACCATACAAGACAAGTCGTTATAAACCTCTTCCTCAAATACGTAATAATTAATTTTTCGTACAATTTTATTGCCCGATTTTTGAACACTGTAAAGACATAATAATTTGTAATAAGTTAGTAGGCCAATAATAAAATTTCATACACTCGCTCTAACTCTCCTTAAAGAAGGTTTTCCCTCAACATTATTTTCTTTTACGAGACATATTTTGACTGCCATTTCATTCAGAGCTTCATGTTCGCAGAGAACTTGTTCCTATGTTGCCTTCCGCTGTCATGAAAATTATGCATTTCTTATTATATTTTATAACTAAAATAATTAGGTTTACCGTTTCATGTAAATTGTCAAATTGTCAAGACTATAATACGTTAGGCTATTTCACACTACTTCAAATTCTTATGAGGCATCCTAACCATTAACATATTATGAAAAATAAATTCGTTTCTCCTCAATTCTTCTTTACGAACTGAACAATTATTGGTTCCATACCCATCTCACACAGAGAGACTATGAAAATTATTTTACCAGACATTACATTACGTTCTATGAAGCGATGGACAATATTATCGTCGGTAAAATGAGATAATTTCGTATTTTAGTAAATGTTTACGATATGCCACTTTTTTCTATCTACACTAAATCGTTTCGGCCTGTACCACTTCTTCTATTTCATCTAAAGCGGCTACATTTATATTAATTGTCACAAGTAATCCATGCAGATTTTTGAAACCTTAAGCTCTATATAAAAATATAATCTCTATCAACAAAATATTTTTGCAATGAATGACTTCATATTTTTCGTCAATGACTTAACATCTTGTATGTAGGTGTGAACTTTTATATTACATATTTATTCTAGGTATTAACGTTTTCGTCGTACCAAACGACATCGTCAGATACATGATTGAAATACAATATAATATTCTCTAATTTTGTATACCATATGCCCTTGTTGTCAATAATTAAAATCTTAACCTATGGTATACAAAATAAGAGATTATTATATTTTATTCCAATCATGTATCTGATGATATCGTTTGGTATGACGAAAACGTTAATACCTAGAATAAATATGTAATATAAAGGTTCACACCTATATACAAGACAGAAAATATCAAATCATTCGTTGTATATCAGACTTATCTGATAAAATTTCTTCAAAATGAATTGCAAAATATTTCTAGGTATAAAAACCTAAGGATGTTTCATCTGGCAGTAGGCCTAGTAAGTTACTTCTTTCGCAAGAAAACAGCATATTAAAGATTTAGAATAAATCATCCTTTTGTACCATTCTGACTTCAAATAGCTATTGTAATATTCTTTGTGGAGTAAAATTGTGATCTTCATTTACATACTTTCTGGATTTATTCACTCGTACGAACTGAAATTGAAAAGTAAATTCGTCAAAATAGTGCAGCAGGAAAAGTATCACATAACATAGGCCTACACAGTACAATATACCGAAAACTACTACTTTTAAGGACACTGAATTAATGTATGTATGCGTTCATATTTCCATGAAAATATCAAAAACTGATCATACAGAGAGAACGCAAAAGAATGCCAAACTTTACATTAAATTACATCAGTACATAATATTTGAGTACATCCACCTGTTAAGACGATGTCTGTACAATGAAAAGATTGTGACGTAGCTTAATGATACGTGTGAAGTAGAGGAAATGGGACTATCTTAGAAAACTAGCAGTAATTCCATCTTTTAGACCACAAATTGCTCTTTACACTATCAGGATTTTCATCCATTTCTGTTGCAGAAATACATGTATGCAGCAACCATACAGCTAAGGGGTAAGGAACTGATCTGATCCGAGGATGCTTGGGCATGGGTTTGAAATTAGATTAAATCGATTACCTCATTTTTACCGAGATTCTCTCAACTACTGTATAAGGTGAATAGATCTAACCTATCAGGTAATTTATGGCGTGTATTCGGTCTCGTCTCGCCAAATAACACCCTCTCATGGCCAATTTCATCGATGCTAAATGACCTCTCAATTAGTACAGTGCCCACAAATTACCAATTAAAATAAAGTATTTCTGTATTTCAGTAGACCTATACCCAGTATATTGCTGCATACTATAATACAAAGTGACTAGACAGAATGGACAAAGCATACATCCGTCTGAGCAGGCTCATGTACGGGGGCAGTTCCTAATAAATAACAATATAATAAAAACTCAATGAAATCACAAAATGTAATACAATAATTATACAACAAGAATTATTACGACAAAAAAGAGAATCAAATCAATAACAGGAGTTTGAATTAATGAATAAATATACTTATATTAAGAAAAAGTAAAAGGGACAGGAATACTAAACAGTTTGCTTAATTTTATTCTTAAATTTATTAAAATTAAAATTACCTAGATCTGGATTTATTATCAATATGGATCTGTATAACCTTGGCCCGTAACTCTGGGTGTGATAACATTTAGGTTCAGCTAAAGGACATGTCAAACTTATTCTGGTAGAATAAACATGCGGTTCTTCATCATATTTTGACAATTATATATTTATAACCTATATTATACACAGAATATCCCGCAGCGGGATGTTCATAGCTTACCTACGTGTTCCTAGATTATTTTGAGTGAAAAAGTTCTAATAAACATGGGTCCAAATTGTAACGGTATCAATAGAAAATACATTTTTAAATTAATAATTTTATTACTTGTGATTGACTTACAATTTTGTTTTGAGGAATACATATTCTGATTTGTCACATTTGAGGTTCGAAATGACCATCATTGTTGTCGAGGCATCTTTGAGGTCTGTCTGCAAGAGATTTTAGCGCTCATGTGCCCCCAAAGAAAGTGTCTAATGGAGACATATCTGGTGATCTTGGTGGCCAAGCCACTGGACCTCCTTGGCCAATCCAACGATGTGGAAACTGTTGATTTAAAAATGCAGTCACACACCTGCCAAAGTGTGGAGGTGCACCATCTTGCTGCAGTCATACCTTGTCTGATAAGAAGAGGAACATTATTTGGTTGTAGAGCCTGGACACTTTGGATATGAAATGAGTATAAACCAAAGTCATGTAGCTGAGCGATGTGCACGCATTCTATTTAGAATTAATTGAACTACATCCTTACGACGAAGTTGCATACTGTTATAAGTAAAGCACAAGTAAACTTATTAATTTAGAATTGTGTTTTCTGTAGATACCGTTGCAATTCGGGCCCATGTTGATTAGAACTTTTTCACTCAAAATAATACAAGGGACACGTAGGTGAACTATGGACATCCCGCTGCGGGACATCCTTTATGTAGCCTACTTAATGTTCATACAGCCTAAATTTTCACTAAACACGGAGGATTCATATTACATAAGTCTAGATTTATAAATATGGAATTCGTGAGAAATGTAAAACTTAAAAAATAGCGACGTTTATTTAACAATGCAATATAAAGTTTTACTGATTCAGATATAGGCTACTTTTGAAACTTTCTATTCAATTGCAACACACTACCTTCACATTTATTCTAAGATCATAGCTTAAATTACCGAAATTGAATAATGATAAAGAACACGCAGAGAAAATATGTATCTACTACATTCTTGTTAACTTTCTCATTTTTATTCATATCATTCTATGTGGGCGTCCAAATTTATAGAGTGACAAGGTGCTGGGAAGGTCGGATAAGTTCATATTGGTCATGTCAGACTGTAATTACCCCGCGCGTATTCGTGTCTTAACATCTTCTTTCTTAAATGCTGAGCATAAATTTAAAAGCATTTTCTATTCACAAAACGATTACTTCCAGTACCTGCAATTTCCCCCACTATAAACTGCCAGCAGTTGGAAATGTGATAGGCTACAGGTTATACACGGCTGTAACATGATATTACTGACCACTTCCAAAACTACTGACCCCCGACTGACCACGAGGTATAAACACGTCATTGAAACAGCCCAAGACCTTCGACATGCTCTGAGATGACTATGAACTGAGCACGGGTCGGATGACCTTTTGACCCCGAAGAACAGGACCGAAAAATGAAATGTAGTGGACATGTAATTGAAGGCGACATGCAGCTACTGGTCAGCGAGTTTTGAAGACTAGTCGAGCAACAGTATTTCCTGCTAAGTTTCATGACAGGGGTCATTCTTTTTCCACTTCAGGATAGCAGGCAGACCATTTTTATGCACTCAGAGGGAATAGTTCCATTAAATAAGAATTAATACTGACCAGGGGATAGGCATAAAAAGCATCATTGCGTGATGTATTTTCTACTTCCGATTAATTTTTACAATCAGTCTTTCTTTATATATGAATAATGGTAGACATATAGCTACTAAACGCACTTCATTAGTCGGGGCACTTTAAAAAGTGCCATAGCGTTCATATAAGCTTAAACATTAAGCCATTGTAAACTGGTCTTTCCTTGTAATTTCCTGACGAACTTCAATCACTGCTACGATTGTAAACTACTTTCGATTTAAAATCTTACTACTAAACGGTACATATAATTGTCTGCATCTGCGCAACCGGCTTCCATCATGCAGTCAGCAAGATATTCACAAAATAATCTCTTACTGTCAGTTATTTATAATTATCAATAAGTGTTTTTTACTTGGTTATTTAACGACGCTGTATCAACTACGAGGTTATTTAGCGTCAATGAAATTGGTGATAGCGAAATGATATTTGGCGAGATGAAGCCAAGGATTCGCCATAGATTACCTGACATTTTCCTTACGGTTGGGGAAAACCTCGGAAAACCCCCCCCTCCAGATAATCAGCCCAAGCGAAAATCGAACCCGTGCCCGAGCGTAACTCTGGATCGGCAGACAAGTGCCTTAGCCGACCGAACTACGCCGGTGGCTCTAATAATTGCTAGTTATGCCTACATTCAAAATAAAAAAATACTGCTTATTTAGAAGTGTTCTACACGAAGTATTACATCGTTCAAGATTTTCTGTGTCAAAACATGTCACCTTCTCCTACAACTTTTGTCTTGTACTGTACATTTCCAATCTCTAAATATTTTCCAACAAGATTGTTCGCTGTAGGCGACTAAGAACTGTGATACCTAGAACATTCTCTGTAAACTTAGTTGCACTTGCAGGACAGAGTTGTTGAGTGCGTAAGAAATAAAATGTCTTACTGTTGTACAGTAGCTGGCAATATGAAATATATTCCATGGCATATTTATAAATAGGAATCTTTTATCACCTCTATTCCGAGACTTAAACCTTTATGAGTATAAAAGACAAAAGGTACAAAACAATACTCCACACATACTACTCTAGAAAAGCTGTCAAGAAATTCACTCCGTAGCTAGAAAAGAATTGAAGGTTTTTTTGGAAAATCAACCATAGTCCAAAAACATACATTTTCAGGAGAAATAAAAAACTACCTGACATGGGTGTTGTTGATACTTCTACTATGAAATTCAACATTCCATTTCTTAAGGTGTTATAGAAACTTGAGAAAGCTGAGGTACATTTATAACTTAAATGGCCTCATAGAAATGCATGTGTAAATGCAGGTAACTGTGAACAATGATTGTTTTAAGAAAAAATAGTCTGTTGTGGCTGAAGTGTACCTCTCCTTTAATCTTCTTTTTATTTATTATATTCTGCTTCTTCTCCTTTCGTTGCTTAAGTTTCTTCCATGGGATTACTTCCGCGCCTAAAGATGGCTCCTTAACTAATAGCCTACAACAATTCACGTGCTAAAGCACTTTTCTCTGAGGTGGCTTTTGCCGCCTACGTAAGAAGCAGTACTGCCAATTTACTACAGTTTAAAATTGTATGGATAAATGTTTCAAGATGATATGAATGGGATATTTGTTTATGCTACCATCGTCCTGGCTGGACTATGTCTATTTTTACAACAAAAAAAGGTCTTTGGACTATGGTTTTTTTATGAAAACCACTGAAAATTTCCACTCCTATAACATAAGACATATGGTGTTTTTTCCCTAACAACCAATTCAGTAGATGGCCGCTACAATAGGGTCTACGCTCACCACATGCTTTGGCCTAATATTTCGAATTAACATTTTTTGGACTATGGTTATTTTCTTTAACCTGCAGTTGCACCAGGGAATAAGCAATTTCCTTCGCAGATGACAGAACTATATAGATGCCTAGATCATACAGGCCTATACCCAGATTACTCGGCCTTATAGGCTTTGGGCTTTGACGGTAACAACTTTTGTCAGGTTTACTATGCTGATCATCTACTGGATGTTCAGTTCAAAATGTGTCTTGGCTCGCTGTATGCCTTCATGTGGCTAGCTGATGAGCCTAGAGAATTCAATCTTCCTACACTTCCGCAGCTCAGGTGTATAATCTAAGAGGCAGAGAAGTTGGCTAGCAAGTACGGCGTTCATTCTGAAGAGTACGTGCCGATACGTACGGTAACGCCAGTAGTGGCAGGAATGTGAACTGTTTGGAAATACGTACTGTCGGGATATGGGGAGAGGGTTAAGACGATTACTTACGTATTTGTTTACATTAACTTCGACGGTCAACATGGACACGGAGCATTTGATTTGTGTTGTGGAATGTTACCGTACGCAACCGATGATAACAAATACTCTGCGTACGACTTGCCGGCGCAAAACACAGTTCGAAAGAGGTTATGGTAGCACACAGACCGTACAGACCGCCATCTGTTGCTACGACGTTCAAGTTATACCGTACACGTTCTCAAGTTCAGATTGAAGAACGCCTTAAATAATAGGCAACTTCTCTAACATTTAAGCTGAAACTCGCTTCAAATCGGTGACCCAACAACAGTGACGTCATGACACACTTTGAAATGAACACCCAGTAGTTGTTACATAAGGAGTCACGTCATAACTCCCATTTGAATTGTATTAGCGACTGTACTTCCATCTTGTGTTCGTTTATGGCGGACGGAGGGTGATCCTGGCGGTTGTTTTCTTCAAAGTGCTACAGATTTTAACATAGGGATGAGCTATCTGTTATATATATGATATAAGATAGATGTCAGAGGTCAGATTTTCAATATTATTATTGAGGCTGATGAGTGCATTCAAATATATATTTTATTTTAAATGTGTAATAAAAATTAATAATAATGTTGAGTCACTGTTAATATAATAATTCTCCTGCGACTACTTTGCTGCTCTATAGTGCTGAATCGGATAGTCAAAAGTGTCACTTAACAACCAGGTTTTCAATAGTTCGCACTGTACGATACATCTGCCATGGATAACTTTCATAACCTCGATAAGTTAATACTTAAAAAAAAAACTTTTCTTCATCTAAAATTAGACAAACTCTTTTTAGGAATTCAGTAGGTGGATTCGGCATGAAACCATTTCTCTATTAAAAATACACAATAGATTAAATTCACAATGTACAAAGTAGTCTATATATGTCCTAGATGGTTTTCGAACTCACAACTGTAGCTCCCATGCGACGTTGAAGCAGATTCTTAGTCATTAGGCACTTTTCGGTTATTTTGCAATATAAATGCAGTGATAGCATTACAATATCATTATTATTATTATTATTATTATTATTATTATTATTATTATTATTATTATTATCATTAAATTTAAATGTAACCCTAAAGACATTTCTTGTACTATTTAGATTTAAAAGCCTATGACCTTTATGACCAGTCAGATTCCTGAAGGCATTTTGAGCCTCAGAACGCGTGAAAGTTCCTTGTTTTTTTACACCTGAACTTTAGATCTGAGTTATAGCGTTTAACATATATAAACGACAAATTACCTAATATTTTAAAACGCTCCGGTGAAATACAGCATGTGCAGTCTCAGGGATTTTAATTTGCATTAAATTGTTAAAACGCAAGTCTTCCAACTGTGCACCTGGAACTGATAAACTGGACAGCTTGAATGTTGGCGTGTCTCATAGTTTATTCCAACTTAAGAATAGCCGCAACATGGCAAGTGGCCTGCATAAGCTTTAAATTAAATTTGAGCCATATTTTCTTCGAAGAAGAAGACCTACCGCAAGGCAGAGGATAACGTACCACAAATTTAAAACAATTAAATTTTACAACTGAATGCACACAGGAGCTATACAAGTGCAAGAAATACGCATAGTTCTAAGGGAAAACAATCCATGCGAAAATGAACTAAGATCTCAATTAAATAAGAACTGACCTGTCACGGCACATACAAGTAAATTAAACATGTTAAAGCTTCTTCAGTTACAAACGAACGTTTATAGTGAAATTGTATATATAAAGCATACAAAATTAATATTAGTACTATCATTATCATCGTAATCATTGCCACTATTATTCTAAAGAAAGTTATGTTATATGCGCAATTAAGAGAAACTAGCCCAGACATTTCTTTAAACAGAGGCGTTTAAATTTTTATTCTTGACAGAATAAGATGATCATTATTGTTATTACATTATTATTATTATTATTATTATTATTATTATTATTATTATTACTTACAAATGGTTTTTAAGGAACCCGCAGTCTCATTGCCGCCCTCACATAAGCCAGCCATCGGTCCCTATCCTGTGCAAGATTAATCCAGTCTCTAGCATCATATCCCACCTCCTCAAATCCATTTTAATATTATCCTCCCACCTACGTCTCGGCTCCCCAAAGGTCTTTTTCCCTCCGGCCTCCCAACTAACACTCTATATACATTTCTGGATACGCCCATACGTGCTACATGCCCTGCCCATCTCAAACGTCTGGATTTAATGTTCCTAATTATGTCAGGTGAAGAAAACAATGCGTACAGTTCTGCGTTGTGTAACTTTCTCCATTCTTCTGTAACTTCATCCCTCTTAGCCCTAAATATTTTCCTAAGAACCTTATTCTCAAACACCCTTAATCTCTGTTCCTCTCAAACTGAGAGTCCAAGTTTCACAATCATACAGAACAACCGGTAATATAACTGTTTTATAAATTCTAACTTTCAGATGTTTTGAGAGCAGATTAGCTAACAAAAGCTTCTCAACCGAATAATAGCAGGCATTTCCCGTATTTATTCTGCGTTTAATTTCCTCTCGAGTATCATTTATATTCGTTACTGTTGCTCTAAGGTATTTGAATTTTTCAACCCCTTCGAAGGATAATCTCCAATTTTTATGTTTCCATTTCGTACAATATTCTGGTCAGAGACATAATCATTTACTTTGTCTTTTCGGGATTTACTTCCAAAGCTATCGCTTTACTTGCTTCAAGTAAAATTTCCGTGTTTTCCCTATTCGTTTGTGAATTTTCTATTATTATTATTATTATTATTATTATTATTATTATTATTATTATTATTATTATTATTATTATACTTTTTATTTCTTAAGCGTCCACCCTGTGGAGTAACGGTCAGCGCGTCTGGCCGCGAAACCAGGTGGCCCGGGTTCGAATCCCGGTCGGGGCAAGTTACCTGGTTGAGGTTTTTTCCGGGGTTTTCCCTCAACCCAATACGAGCAAATGCTGGGTAACTTTCGGTGCTGGACCCCGGACTCATTTCACCGGCATTATCACCTTCATATCATTCAGACGCTAAATAACCTAGATATTGATACAGCGTCGTAAAATAAGCCAATAAAATAAAATAAAATAAAATATTCCTTAAGCTGTCCAGTAGTGACAGCGTTTTAAACTGAACATATTATCTTATCATATTATTTAAATTACGGTCGTTTGTCATTTTTAGTTGGTTGTTTAACGACGCTGTATCAACTACGAGGTTATTTAGCGTCGATGAGATAGATGATAGCGAGATGGCATTTGGCGAAATGAGGCCGAGGATTCGCCATAGATTACCTGACATTCGCCTTACACTTAGAGAAAACCTCGGAATCAGACTAAGCGGAAATCGAACCCACTTCCGAGCGCAACTCCGGATGGGCAAGGAAGCACCTCAGCCGACTGAGCTACGTCGGTGGCCGGAATCGAATTGATGAGATTATACACACAGGCCTATAGTCTATTACATGTATAGTATATAGGCCTATGACGTTATTGTGACACAAATTCCTTCGTGGTTGTCAAAACTAAAATTTGTTTATATATAATATGACATATATTTATTATGGCTGCTTTTTCTTACTTTGGTCGGCCTCGGTAGCGTAGTCGGTATAGCGCTGGCTTCTGTGCTCGAGGTTGCGGGTTCGATCCCGGACCAGGTCAACTGCATTTAAGTGTGTTTAAATGCGACAGGCTCATGTCAGCAAATTTACTGGCCCGTGGAGAATATTCTGTTTATTTATTGTACAGTCTCAGACGCAAAACCTGACTGATTTCTGTTAGCGTTAATTTGTTCAAGCTCCCCTTCAGGCAGCGCGCCTGGTTCACATGACTACAGAAAGAATGTTTATTTTGAGCCTAATTTACCTCTTCAAAATCTCTTTTTATAACACTTGATCTATAAACAGACAGAAAAAACAACAAATAATCAAATCAAAGGAAAAACAGAGCGAAGTTTTGAATGAAATTCGTTCACGTGGAAATTTAAGCTTTCACAGAATCAACCGAAGTTTTCCGAAGAGCACTTTGCTTATGGTAGTCGGTCATTTTTTTCTAAGATGATAACTATTCCTATCGAAGAAGATTTGTAGATGTCATAGAAATGTAGTCTAATTTATTAAACAGTAAGTTACTAAGCTTATGTCTGATTTATTGGCTGAAATTTCTTTAGTAATTATTATCGTGCAATTTTTATTTCACGATTTTTTAAAATTGTCCAGGAATTTATTTATAATACGATTTCATTGCAAATCAAGCTTTCAGATATAACTCCCTGTAAAGTTAATTTGAATAATTTCGAGGGAAAAATTGTTCCGGGGCTGGGTATCGAATCCGGGACCTTTGGTTAAACGTACCAACACTCTACCAACTGAGCTACCCGGGAACTCTACCAGACACCGATCCAATTTTTTCCTCTATATCCACAGACCTGAAAGTGGGCTGACAACCGTCAAGCAACCAACACTGAGTGCACACTAACTCTGTGTGACTTAAATTGTGTTTTTTTTTTTTCTGTTAACGAACAGTAACGTGTATTATGCAAATCAAGCTTTCATGTATAACTCCCTATAAAGTTAATTGAATAATTTCGAGGGAAAAATTGTTCCGGGGCCGGATATCAATTAACTTTACAGGGAGTTATACCTGAAAGCTTGATTTGCATAATACACGTCACTGTTCGTTAACAGGAAAAAAAATAATAAGTCACATAGAGTTAGTGTGCACTCAATGTTGGTTGCTTGACGGTTGTCAGCCCACTTTGAGGTCTGTGGATATAGAGGGAAAAATTGGATCGGTGTCTGGTAGAGTTCCCGGGTAGCTCAGTTGGTAGAGCGTTGGTACGTTTAACCAAAGGTCCCGGGTTCGATACCCGGCCCCGGAACAATTTTTCCCTCGAAATTATTCAAATTAATTTTACAGGGAGTTATACCTGAAAGCTTTATTTGCATAATACACGTCACTATTCATTAACAGAAAGAAAAAAAACACAATTTAAGTCACACAGAGTTAGTGTGCACTCAATGTTGGTTGCTTGACGGTTGTCAGCCCACTTTGAGGTCTGTGGATATAGAAGGAAAAATTGGATCGGTGTCTGGTAGAGTTCCCGGGTAGCTTAATTGGTAGAGCGTTGGTACGTTTAACCAAAGGTCCCAGGTTCGATACCCGGCCCCGGAACAATTTTTCCCTCGAAATTATTCATACGATTTCATTGTTTGTGTGACTGTTGGTTGTCTGCTTATCTGGCTTTTTGGGGGGACGGACCCGGTATGAAATCATGCACTTATTCTTACATTTGTCCACTGTGCACCCTATATGAGAAGAACGTTCCAGCCCTGATCATGTATATATGAGTTACACCATTCCCATGTTATGAAATGGCAACATAAGTAGAGAATACCACCAGAGTCTTCACTGTCGAAAAGGCAGTTTTTGGTAACGATTGCTAGATGAAAGTACCAGTTGCAAGATTACTCCATGCAATTCCATAAAGTTTATAACGTCACTTCTTTTGCAGTCGCCAGATAACAGCATAGTAAAACTGATGAAATTTGTTGTCTTCAAAGTCTATTAGGCTGATCAATCTGTTATGTGTAGGCCCATATGATCAGGGGTTCCAGTCAGACAGGTGGTCCGGATGGCATTAGTGATTCCGATGCTGACAAGTGGGCCATCCTGTCTCAGCCCTGACAGAACCAGGTTCCATCCCCATACAAGTACCTGAAAAATCCCAGTATCCTGAGCCCCAAGCCGATCCTGTATCAGCTTTTGAGAACCCGTACTATTCCCTACATTTTACCATAGCATATTTTTAACTGTTACAGGTGACAGATAAAATGAGGGAGAAGACGTAGAGGTTGGTGTAATAAAGAGGGAAAGGCGAGTACGTCCAACAAAACCCCTCTACAACGTCTCATTTGCTCATCACAAATTCCATCACGACCAGGTCGGGGTTCGGACAGGGGCGGCCTGGATGGAAGACCAACGCGCTAGGTCTCAGCCACAGACGCGGCCTGTGTGGCTGTATATAAGGTGATAACTTCTTAATCAGTGATAGCGGCGTTGTAGTCTCTCTTTGTAAGTATATATTAATCTGTATATTATTACCTTATTAACTTAGTAATCCATAGAACACATTTTATTTTCCTACTGATAAAGGAGACTTTCAGTATCAGCTTCTGTTATTCGGCACTCAAGATATTCGCAAAAGAATTTATTGGACAGTCACTCATCATTATCACTAATCGTTATTAAATCTAAATTTATATATATATATATATATATATATATATATATAGCTTAATTTAGAAACACACTACATGATATGGTAAATAGGCCTATATGTTACTGATTTCTAGTTGAAAACATGTAGCTTCCTTTTACGACTTTTATTCGCATACTTTCAATTTCTCTCAATTTTCTAACAAGTTATGCACTGTAGGACGGCTAAGAACTTTAACACCTGGAAAATTGCTTGTAAAACCTCTTTGTACTTGTCGATGGGAGTCCATATGCATGTAGGACAGATACGGAATTAAAATTTGGAGCGAGTCTTGATGGGAGTCCACCTGTATGTAGGCAACAATTTCACACGACTGTCCTCAAGTAGCATATATGCAGGGACTCTTGTTTATTACACATGCTCTAAATTTTATTTCCGTATCTGTACAAAGAACTGGTGCTGACAATGAGTGCTACTGAACTGAAGACTTAAATTCTATCATTGAAAGAAACTGACTGTTGATTGGTCAGTTTCATTTCGCACAACGAGGGTGCACTGATACGAAAACTAATTTGTAAGGTCTCACCTAGCCTGAACAACCGACTACCTACTCGTCCACACCTGTGGAGTAACGGTCAGCGCGTCTGGACGCGAAACCAGGTGGCCCGGGTTCGAATCCCGGTGGGGACAAGTTACCTGGTTGAGGTTTTTTCCGGGGTTTTCCGTCAACTCAATACGAGCAAATGCTGGGTAACTTTCGGTGCTGGACCCCGGACTCATTTCACCGGCATTATCACCTTCATTTAATTCAGACGCTAAATAACCTAGATGTTGATACAGCGTCGTAAAATAACCCAATAAAATAAAATAGACCACCCACTCTATACTAGGATGGACTTTCCCAAACGAACTTCGGTTCCAGGAAATCAGTTAAAACCTTCTTCTCTCCCCTTCTGAGACCAACATGGAACGAACTTGTCAGACCAGCGTTTGTCTGTAATATAATTTTTTTTAAATAGCATTTTTGTAGTTTTCTTTTTGAGCATTTTGGCATTTTTAGTAAACATACTTTCATTTTAATAATTGCTTACTTATGGCTTCTATGGAACCCGGAGGTTCATTGCCGCCCTTACATATTTTAATAGCCTATACGAAAAAATAGTGAAAAGGTTATTTTTGGGCACAAACATAGCTTTTAGGCATTTATAGGCGTTTATGGTTCATTTAGGCATTTTAGATCGTATAGAATTTTAATAGGGGGATACTGTGTACACGAAACGTAGGTGATTTAATAATAATAATTATATGTCTAGGACGTAGCAAACAAAATAGGTACGGAACTAGAAATCCGTTCCTTAGGCAACCTAAAGAATTTTGAAAAATTTAGAGTTTAACAGATTTTGAAAACAAGCGCTTTGACATAGATTACAAGAAAACAATTGTGCGTTGTAAGCCACGCACTGTCAAGGCGGCGTGTAATCCACTTCCGAGAAGCCTTAAAATAAGCTGCGTAATTTGTTATAATAGCGTGAAGGGCGGAACGAATAAACTCACGACTGGCTGCTCTTCTGCACTGTTGCGATGGAGACAGCAAACACAATTGGTTTGTTCACGGTTTCAAGCAGTGAGGTGCGACTGCAACCCCATTTCTTAATTTTCACCCTCTAATCCTGGACAATTTTTAAACAAGGGGAAGAAGTTTGAATTGATTAAAAATAAACAAGTTCCTTGTTCTTGTATGCGCCTAAATTGTGTCGACTGTATTGAATCAAGTGAATCTTCGGGGATTTGGAATGCGTCGGATTTTAATTGTATCAGGGACGAATATTCAAACAAGTGTACAGGGTGATTCATAAGTACCTGTACAAACTTTGTGGGTATAAAGTAGAGGTAGAACTGAGACTAAAACGTTCTATACAACTTTTCCCGCAAATCTTCACTTTTAGAGTTACGATGCATAAGTCCTGCCTTACTAGGCATCAAAAACATGGGCCAGTAAAGCCTTCGGATGTGTCACGTTCACCTATATAGCGACTGCGGTAGATGTTTGTTATTTGTATACCCCACTATAAGTTGATTGCGACCTGATAGAACTTTGTTTACTGTACGTAGATATGTTTAGTTGTATGGCGCTGTTGCAGTTCCTACTGTCACCATATCTCGTAAGTATTCATTCATTTTGTCTTTAGTTCAGTAGGCTTCAGTTGTGTACGGTACGATAGATAGTGCAACATCAGTTGCTTGGCCAGCTAGATTATCGGACTTCTACTTTTGGGGTCGTCAAGGCCCTCGTTTATGCCACTCAAATTCCGAAGTAGCAGAATTACAGCAGTGAAATCAAAATGGCTATGAAAATGTTCTGAATGAGTTGAACGGTGTTTGTAAAATTTCAAGATCAGCTCATATCTACGTACAGTAAACAAAGTCCTTTCACGTCGGAATCAACCGCAATGGGGTGTACGAATAACAAACATCTAACGCAATCGCTATGTAGGAGAGCATGACACGTCCAAAGACTTTACTGGTCCATGTTTTTGATACCTAGGAAGGTAGGCCATTTTGCATCATAACTCTGAAAGTTAGGATTTGCGGGAAAAGTCGTATAGAACATTTTAGTTTTTTTTTTATCTTTACATTACACCCACAAAGTTTGTACAGGTATTTATGAATCACCCTGTATAAGAAATTGTTTCAGCTCGGAGAACATTTATGTTTGTAATACCATACAGAGGTAGAAGGCCTGATTTTGGCGTACTTATATTTCTAAATTACGAGTGATTCAAGTAATTTTATGTCTGATGAATTCGATGACAGAATTGCTACTTCTAGTAAATCCAAGCATAAGTCTACCCATCACGTGGTCTCTTCGAAATTAAGAGTGGATTTTCTAAATTATGCCAGATATGTACCGCATTAAAGAAAATAATAAAGCGAAAATTGTTGCCACAATCTGTTCAGATCTAACGAACAGTATTTTGTTTAATTTAATTAGTATTTGAAAGTAAACTATTATCAAGACTTTTCATTAATTTATTCATTCGAAGTACTACCTATACTGTATATAGGTCTACATCATTTCTATCTTCCTTCCACTGACCTGTCTTTTGACCTGTAATGACAACTTCTATATCATTCTATTTGCGAATCATTCACGTTACGTGTTATAAAAGTTGTCACGATAGTATTTAAGCCTATCTCAATTATTTTAATGCTTTCGATTTTAAGTTCCTCTTTTATTTCCTTAGATACGTGACTAACCGATCACATAGGTCTAATGTAATTTCATATGATTTCTCAACATTTTCATCTCAGCTACTCCGTTGAGTTTTTCGTGCCAGCTTGTCAATGACCATGTTTCTGATCCGTGAGAAGTTTCAAGATACCATCAGATTTTATAACTCTTTCCTCATACTCTTCTTAGCAAGATTTACTTCATCGTACCTATAGGCTTAAGATATTGATAGGTATTGATGTAGTTTTTTCAAATCGCTCATCTCATATGTAATATTGGACCCCAAATCAAAAACCTTACTTGTTAAACAATGCTAGTGTTGATAATTTTTTAAAACATGCTCTTTACTACTTAAAACATATTTTTATTTCATGACTTCTAATTTTTAGACTTTTACAACTTTTCCATTTTCTTACGAACATTTCCGCGGTTTTCCTCCACAACTACGATACTACTCTTTCCTCCTACAGAAGACAATGTCTTCAGCTATTTACTCTACTTACCGGACAGATTGCTGGTCACTCATGAAAGATGACGGATGACATGCTAAAGTGAGGTATTTAAGCGCTACCGGATTAGGTAGTAGCTCTTTATAGTTGATACTATTCCGAAATTTGCCTGGAGAGACTTTGAAAACTATAAAGAAACTCAAATTAGAATAGCCGGTCTTGGGTATTGAATCCCGGATATTCCGAATACAAAATAGGAATACTAGCCACGAAATCACAGTGTTTTTTATTATATTTATTTACAGTTGCTATAACCGCGAGGTCATATTATCTTGAATATCTTTTGGGAGTGATACATTGTTGATACGTTACACGTGCTGGGTTACCAATTTTGCTGCCATCTACTGACCAATCCGCAGACATTCGTAGGCAGTACTTCCGACTTGTTGCGAACTACCACCACATACCCGGCGTAACAGCTCATAAATTCTTATTCATATATTGTCATCTAGTGACCATATCTGAATAGTCTGCAGACATGTCGATCGTGTGCAACTATGGATTGAGGTTTTGTGAATAAGCTTATGTATCTGTATCTTTGTTGTAGATGGAGTGGGAACCAACCCGGCATTTGTTTTAAATAATTAGGCACCTAGTTAGGCCTACTTACGATCAATAAAATCACTAAAAACAACCATCAGATTGACCGACCTCAGGCTTTGAACAAGAGACTACCGAAAGAGAATTTAATGTGCTACCATTGAAGAACATCGCTTTTTCACCGTCAGTCCTGGTATGTATATATTTTAAGTAATTTATTTCGACTTCAATAATATAACATTTATTTCAATTCAAATATGGGATTAGTCTACATTCTTCAGGATTTTGAACTTTCCCATACAACAGCGCCATGGTACGCTGTCACTTAAATCGCTGTTTCACTCCGTAACACAATGAGCAAATTATATGCATTCTAGTCTCAGCTCTGTTTAGTTAAATGCTACGACAGTAATTTTTCAAACGTCTCTAGAGGTGTCTCCCCCTTAACTGTAGGGGACAAGTTCAGATTTATGATTTATATCAGGCACGAACTATCTAATTAAGTCACAGCTGCAATGAGAAGTCATTCGTATCACCTGATCATCTCTCCTGCTTACACGCAGCAGTGCGCAGAGAACAATGAAACTACGCTCGCAATGCGATTATCGAAATTACATAAAACAACAATTAATTTCCGAAAGTTTTAAGTGGACATCAATTCTGTAGCTCGACATCTCTAAGGTAAAGAAAATTTCTTTACATAAAAACAATTGTGAAGAGTACTGAAATCCTCTTTAATGGAATACAGGAAATCTGAAGACATACAGCAAGAAAATATTGTAAATGTAAAAGAAAAATAGTTTAGTGCGGTGTGTTAATTGACAGCAATCGGAATAGAAGACTACAGCCAAATAGATATTACATAGTTTCCTCAATCTTTCACTTTCATGTTAATTTCTTCCATTACCCAGCCTTTGACTATATTAGCGCTACTTAGAAACTTACAATGCTGGTGAAATTTGCATTAACATAATCGAGAATGATCATTGGAGAAATTCGATTATAGGGTACGTAGAGTCTGTATCTATATTATTTTGTGAATTTAAAAATGGTTCAAAAGAAATATCTCGAATTTTAATTTCATGAGACTTTGTCATCTTTGACCTCGTAATCAGATTTTATAGTCATTAGATTCGAGATTCGCAGGTTCCAACCTGCCGAGAGTGACGATCAAATCTTTAGCATGACTTCCTCCTGGACAGGAGTAAAACTATGGATTCCGTATCGTATATTTAGGCTACAACATGTTAAAGGATCAATTCCTGATAGTGGAGTTCTGGTAAATTGTAGGCCAATTTCCCACTCGCGTTGAATTTCGACAGCCGATAAATTTTACAGGCATTCAGGTGTGGGTTCAAACGCAACTTGAGATGATTATGTGATTGGGGTTCTTTCCAAAGTTTTCCCAACTGCACAGCTAGTATCAGACAATCTCATGGAAAATTCTCGGCCTCATCTCGCTAAAATACCATCTCCCTATCATCGGTTTCACCAACCTAGGTAACCTCATAATTGATACACAGTCATTAAACTGTCTAAATAAAATGCTCCTCGAGTTGGAATGTTAATACAAATATGTTAATGAATTTAAACTTGGCCTATCCAAATAACAAAGCACAAGTTTTAGTTTCAATAAAAATAGTAATTTCATATTACAGTTTTCAATGATTAGTTCCGTTAATATCCACATAAACTACTTGTACGAGAATTAGTACTAATTTCTAATAATAGTAGTAGCAGCACCGTGTAGTAGTAACAGTAGAAATTGCAATATTATCAGTATGCCTACCTAGCAGTATTAGTATCAGTACATAGTAATAGTAGTAGTATTAGTAGTAGTAGTAGTAGTAGTAGTAGTAGTAGTAGTAGTAGTAGTAGTACTTCCCTAGCAATAGTAGTATCAGTACACAGTAGTAGTAATTCATGGTTATGGTAGTAACAGTAATTTGTAGTAGTAGTACCTTGTAGTGGGCCTAGAAGTAATATCCGTACCTAATAACAGTAGCACCAATACATAGTATTAGTAGTAGTAATACTAATAGCAGTAATTACCTTGTAGTACATTGTAGTAGTAATAGTAAAAGCAGTAGTACTATCAGTACGTAGCAATAGTAGTACCAGTACGTAGTAGCAATAATTCATAGTTATGGTAGTAGCAGTAATTTGTGGTAGTAGTACATTGTAGTAGAAGTAATATCAATACCTAATAATAGTAGTATCAGTACGTAGTAGTATTAGTAGTAGTAATACTTACTTACTTACAAATGGCTTTTAAGGAACCCGAAGGTTCATTGCCGCCCTCACATAAGCCCGCCATCGGTCCCTATCCTGTGCAAGATCAATCCAGTCTCCATCATCATACTCCACCTCCCTCAAATTCATTTCAATATTATCCTCCCATCTACGTCTCGGCCTCCCTAAAGGTCTTTTTCCCTCCGGTCTCCCAACTAACACTCTATATGCATTTCTGGATTCGCCCATACGTGCTACATGCCCTGCCCATCTCAAACGTCTGGATTTTAAGTTCCTAATTATGTCAGGTGAAGAAATACAATGCGTGCAGTTCTGTGTTGTGTAACTTTCTCCATTCTCCTGTAACTTCATCCCGCTTAGCCCCAAATATTTTCCTAAGCACCTTATTCCCAAACACCCTTAACCTATGTTCCTCTCTCAAAGTGAGAGTCCAAGTTTCACAACCATATAGAAGAACCGGTAATATAACTGTTTTATAAATTCTAACTTTCAGATTAGTAGTAATACTAATAGTAGTAATTATCTTATAGTAGTACGTTGTAGTAGTAATAGTAGACGTAGTAGTACTATCAGTACCTAACAATAGTAGTATCAGTACGTAGTAGTAGTAATTCATAGTTATGGTAGTAGCAGTATTTTGTAGTAGTAGTTCCTTGTAGTAGAAGTGATATCAGTACCTAATAATAGTAGTACCAGTACGTAGTATTAGTAGTAGTAGTAGTAGTAGTAGTAGTAGTAATTACCTTGTAGTACACTGTAGTAGTAACAGTAAAAGTAGTAGTACTATCAGTACCTAACAATAGTAGTATCAGTACGTAGTGGTAGTAATTCATAGTTATGGTAGTAGTAGTAATTTGTAGTAGTAGTTCCTTGTAGTAGAAGTAATATCAGTACCTAATAATAGTAGTACCAGTACGTAGTATTAGTAGTAGTAGTAATTACCTTGTAGTACACTGTAGTAGTAACAGTAAAAGTAGTAGTACGATCAGTACCTAGCAATAGTATGTAGTATCAGTACGTAGTAGTAGTAATTCATAGTTATGGTAGTAGTAGTAGTAATTTGTAGTAGTAGTACCTTGTAGTAGAAGTAATATCAGTACCTAATAATAGTAGTATCAGTACGTAGTAGTATTAGTAATAGTAATACTAATAATAGTAATTATCTTATAGTAGTACGTTGTAGTAGTAATCGAATTCTGGCATGTATCTAGCAATAGTAGAATAGTAGTATTGTATAAAGAGAAACCCCTTCTTCAAGATACGCGTTCACACATGTGGAGTAACGGTTAGCGCGTCAGGGCAAGTTACCTGGTTGAGATTTTTCTGGGGTTTTTTCTCAACCGAATATGAGAAAATGCTGGATAACTATCGGTGCTGGACCCCAGACTAATTTCACCGCTTTCATTCAGAAACTAAATAATTTGAGATGTTGATACAACGTCGTAAAATAACCCACTAAAAATTCAAGATACGCCTAGGTCTAGGTCTATGCCAATTAATACAACCTAATTGATCAACTCAATAAACAATTTTATGAAGTAAATATGTTATGAATTACACTATTATTATAATATTATACAGGGTGTTTCAAAAATACGGGGCATAATTTCAGGTATGTATTTCCCACATGTAGACAATCAAAATAGTTCATTACAACATGTGTCCGGAAATGCTTCATTTCCGAGTTATGGCCTTCACAACATTGAAATTCACAGGAACGTTTTCTTTCCGCAGGTCGTTGTCATTACAGAAGATGTTCAAAATGTCCACCTCCTGCTTGAATACAGACCTCACATCGATGTCTCATTGACCTGCGAACACGATCCCAAACTCCAGGAGGATTGCTTATGTCCTCAGAACATGCCACAATTCGATTCCGAAGGGACTTCAAATCAGACACCGGAGATGAATAAACCAATGATTTTAAATGGCCCCACAAGTAGAAATCGAGAGGGTTCAGATCAGGTGAGTGTGGAGGCCAAGCAACTGGGCCACCTCTACCTATCCATCGATCAGGAAACCTTCGATCCAAGTACCGGCGAGCCGTACGACTGAAGTGTGCAGGAGCGCCATCATGCAAGAAGTGAATGTGTTGACGATTGATCAATGGAGTGTCTTCTAAAACATGAGGTATGGTGTTTTCCAGGAAGTTTGTGTACGCCTGCCCCGTAAGTCTGTTTACAAGTACATGAGGTCCAACTAATCGATCACCAATGATACCGGCCCACATGTTGAGGGAGACCCGCACCTGGTGATGAGATGGAACAGTTGCACGTGGGTTTTCATACGCCCATACATGCTGATTGTGGAAATTTGTTATGCCATCTCGTGTGAACTGTGCTTCATCTGTAAATAATATTAAGGCAGGAAAGTTCGGATTTACACCACACTGCTGCAAGAACCACTGACAGGACCTACATAACTCGTGAAGAGTAATCTGCTGGTGACAGGGAGGGCTGTACACGTTGCAAATGATAAGGATACAATTGATACTCTTTCAACAGTCTCCAGACAGTCGTATGAGGAACATTGACTTGCAACGCTACCCTTCGTGTGATGATAGAAGGAGTCATGTTCACAGCCTCCAGAATCTCCTCCTGTACTTCTGGAGTTGTAGATTTTGGTCGTCCCCTTCTCAAACCAGGAGAGTTAAATTTTCCATACTCGCACAGACGGTAATGGAGACGTACAAATGTCTTCCGATCTGGACATTGTCGCTGTGGGTACCTCTCCTGGTACAAACGACGAGCCAGCGCAGCATTGCCGTCCGCCTTACCGTACATGAAGTGTATCTCTGCCAGCTCTTGATTTGAATAGCCTACATGTCGCACAGTCTAACGCCTACACAACACTGAATGTAACCTTCGCCTCGGAATGAACCGTCAGAGTGCCCTCTTAATGTCTCCTTTGACGGCAATGACCTGCGGAAAGAAAAACGTTCCGGTGAATTTCAATGTTGTGAAGGCCATAACTCGGAAATAAAGCATTTCCGGACACATGTTGTAATGAACTATTTTGATTGTCTACATGTGGGAAATACATACCTGAAATTATGCCCCGTATTTTTTAAACACTCTGTATATAATGTGACATAGACACTAAAATGTAATGTTAAATCATTACAATCTTATACTCATATTTTAGCATATGTTATATAAAAGACACAACTACCTCTGTAGGGATTGATTTGTTTACAATTCACTATAGAAATTGTTGTCTACAATACAGAGTCTTGAAGGATATTTATAGCAATATTTTGTAGTTCTATTGAGGACGTTATGCCAAAACGTTGAAGAAAATTAACACGGAATTTGGAAATTGTTCCTCGAGCACTAAATAACAATTCTACTAACTCCTATATTGTATTTTTTAGGTACTGGCATCAGGTTTATAATGTTTCTTCTTCACTCTGTCCACTTAATTTATTTCATTAAAATAATGTATTGTTTTGATTATATCAGTCTATACTGTCGCATCTTCATCATAATTTTACTTCCATTCAATAAGAAAGGAGATTTTGGTGAACGAAGAGAAGGTTAGAGAACCCGTTATAATTTACAATACACCCATATGGTAGAGAAAATATTACTACGTTTGAATGGGCAGGGAAAAGAAATTCCCACTAGTAACAGTAATGGGCATTCACCTATCCACGACATATTACCGGACCGTATATATGATGACCTCTCAGCTTATGCGGCGCTTATTAAGTAGAAATGACCACCAACTGAGAGGGAAAAATTTTTGGTGAGGGAATTTTGTGAGAGAGACATAGAGCGCAAGCCTGTAATAAGATTAATGGAGGAACCTTCTACACGGAAATTAAAGACCTGCATACAATCTGACATTTGACTTTCGCAATGTTAAATCACTTCATTGATGACTATCACAAGGAAGAAAAAGAGTAAAAGAATGTGAGAATCTTTTAAGCCGTGTCTGAGTTAAATGAATGAGATGTACGCGCTCAGAAAGTTAAGTAAGCGCATAAAAGAGACAGCCGCTAACTAAAACCTGTTTCAGGCGTTCAGTCTACAGGATCGTTTTCAACGCATTTTAAGGTCCAGAGTTCAATTTTGTACTTCAAAGTGTTTTTTGTAGTTCCTGATTAGAAAATAAAGCAAGCAATTCTCAAAACAGCCCTATATTAAATGCACTCCTTATACAATATTTAATCATAAAATCATTAGCCCTACAATGAGGATGGCCTTTAGGATCCAGAAGATTTCATATCAACAAATAAAAGTTAATTTTGCACAATTTATAATCATAATACAAAATAATTTCAAGAACAAAATATTAATTATTATTACAATAAATATGGAATGCAGATTCTGCAGAGAATATTTCTAGATCTGCATTGTGATCGTCTTCATAGTGAAGAGTTTGTATTGTTAGGGCTATATTTAGTAACATTAAAAATGAAAATTTCATATACCAAACCATTCTTGTAAGCGGTATGAAAATAATTCACACATATTTTGCACGATTTCCTCACCCCATTAATATTTCTATAATTACTACTGAACTACTTGAAAACCCCATGCCTCCCATTACACCAACTTTCCGGGAGTTCCAATGAAAAGTGAAAAATTCCCATCTAGAATAGAACTCGTAGAGTCCATTAATTCGAGAAAGCAAAACAAAATAAGTGGTTCCTATTCCATCTTTGCTCATTTTCATTGATGTCCTGTCGACTTATAGAAGTAGGCATAAGTACGTGTAAATTAATGCTTTAAACGGGTCTCAATTTTCAATTTTGCTGTTTACTTAATTTCTCCTCTTGCAACGTCACGGGTTTTTCATTGTATGAAACAATATTAACTGACAGAAGATGTAATCTTTTGCCAGAAAGTATACAAAAGTTACTAGTGTTGTACTGTAACCAGTGTTAAGTCCATCCAATGTTAGAACTTTTTGTTGTTTTTTTTCTCCAGTATAAAAACCGAGTTACATTAGTTCTTGCATTCAAGTAAGGATTTGATGATGCTGATAAAACTGTTTAATTATACATACTTATTGTATTTTATTTGATAGCATATTAAGTATAGGCAAAACTATTTATCTCTAAAGATTTATTTTGTATTATGTATACCTGCTCTTAATGGGTTAGGAACGAAGATAGTTTAGTATTAAATTGTTTATTTCATATTTTGGCCGGTCTTTAGTCTTAATGGTTCACTTGTAAGCCATATACTGTATTTGCTAGAAAGTAATACAATAGTAGGCCTATGTTATTACAAGTTTTCAGTAAGATATTTAACGATAAACATGTTAATTACAAGAGAAATACTTTTATCCGAAGGTCGGTAAATATCAGAAAGAATAATAACAATAAAGGATGTAATTTAAATTAAGCTTTTTTGTACATTTACACAGTATTTTTGCATAGTAATTTAGAAGAACATTAGTCAAGCTAATTGATAACGGTGATAGAAGGAACATCTGACAAGCTACAATAGCCGCCGTCATAGCCTCGTGGTAGCGAGCGGGACTCATAATCTGAAGCTACTTTCCGGCGTGGGTTCGAATCTTGTTAGGACTGACTACCGAGTGGGGTTTTCTTCGAGGTTTTCTCAAATTTAAGGCGAATGTCAGATAATCCTATGGCGAAATCTCGAACTCACACCGTTAAATTACCATTTCGTTATCATCAATTCCATCGACGCTAGATAGGCTAAATCTGATCACGTTATGTATAAACCGTCTTTAAGTAGCATTAAAAAGATAAGCTACAGTCTTGATAAAATGTATGCTACCTACTAGTAGACAGATACTTACTACTTACTTACTTACTTACTGGCTTTTAAGGAACCCGAAGGTTCATTGCCGCCCTCACATAAGCCCGCCATTGGTCCCTATCCTGAGCAAGATTAATCCATTCTCTATCAACATATCCTCCTCCCTCAAATCCATTTTAATATTATCCTCCCATCTACGTCTCGGCCTCCCTAAAGGTCTTTTTCCCTCCGGCCTCCCAACTAACACTCCATATGCATTTCTGGATTCGCCCATAGGTGCTACATGCCCTGCCCATCTCAAACGTCTGGATTTAATGTTCCTAATTATGTCAGGTGAAGAATACAATGCGTGCAGTCCTGTGTTGTGTAACTTTCTCCGTTCTCCTGTAACTTCATCCCTCTTAGCCCCAAATATTTTCCTAAGAACCTTATTCTCAAACACCCTTAATCTCTGTTCCTCTCTCAAAGTGAGAGTCCAAGTTTCACAACCATACAGAAGAACCGTTTTATAAATTCTAACTTTCAGATTTTTCGACAGCAGACTTCTCAGCCGAATAATAACAGGCATTACCCATATTTATTCTGTGTTTAATTTCCTTTATATTTGTTACTGTTGCTCCCAGATATTTGAACTTCTCCACTTCGTCAAAAGATAAATTTCCAATTTTTATATTTCCATTTCGTACAACATTCTCTTCACGAGACATAATCATATACTTTGTCTTTTCGGGATTTACTTCCGAACCTATCTCTTTACTTGCTTCCAGTAAAAATCCCGTATTTTCCCTAATCGTTTGTGGATTTTCTCCTAACATATTCACGTCATCCGCATAGTATATCCGCAAGAATATCATATAAAAAGTAGACAGATGCAGTTTGAAAAAGTTCACTCACGTCAATTTCCACATATCACTTTTTGTTCTATCTTTGAAATATTTAATTCTATATTAATTTGTCCCGAGTAATGTAGCTACCTAAATTTCTATTTTATTACGTTCTAAAATTTGTCTAAATATGGTTTTATCAACAGCAATTAATTATTCCTGTAATGAACATTCTGGGAAGCACATGAACTATAATATTTTATTCAACTCTTTTTGCCATGTAAAAATTTTAAGAACAGAATCGTTAAACTCAATTTTAGTAAATTTTGGACTTCTTAAAACTTAACAGTTTCAAGAAAATTACAGACAGCGTAGTCTTGGAATGCAAAATTACAATATTTTTGTATACTGTATATATTTTTGTTTAATATTATCGTGATTAGGCCTAATGAATATGAATATTATCTGTGTTGCATTTCTTGAAAAAGTTTCACACTGACGAATGAACGGAGAGATGCACGGACGGAAAGACGGGCAGATAGAAGCATTCAATAGAAAACAATTTTGGTAGCAGTGATTTAAGAAATGTTTCGTTTATGCTTATTTCCACGAACCCACTCTCTTTCTCTTACTCTCTCTCTCTCTCTGCGTGTATCTTATGAATCTGTTTCACTGTATTCATTCACACGCTTTTTTTCTGCACGTAGTTTAAAAATTGTACACTCTATGTCATAAATGAAATGTAAAGGTTATCATACAAGTCCAATGTGCAAGAGCGTAGGTTTGCTTTTCTCTGGAAGTCTGAAGTCATTATATGGGTCGAAAGGAGTCCTACAACACCAGATTCCCCTCGGCTAAACAGGGTTTAATCTAACATCCAGTAGCTTAATGTATAATTCTAAGCAGGAGCAAGGATGTATAAATATTTTTTGTAACTTGTGTTAATTGAAATAAGTTACTCACTAGCATATGTTACTCTACTCTGTCAATGTTTTCCATTATTAATGGTAAGACCTGCTAACTAATATGAGAAGCTGTCTTTACAAGCTAGAGCCTTGTCTTCATCAACTTCACGAACAGTGGAGGCCATATTATTAGAAGCTACAACGAGAAACATTCAAATCAAGAGTAGTTTAAATGTTCATGGAATCTCCCCGATCCTGCAATGTTTCAGTCTGTCTAGATCTTTCTTAATGGAATTCATTATTACTAAACTGTCGTCAATTTCAGCAAACAATAAACCGCAGGAAGTGAATAATTCTGAATTCAAAGAAGGAAGTCAGGGAAATTGATGGAGTGAAACATTACGTTATTATAACGCGAACATATGACATATGTCATTGTTCCTTAGATGAAACCCAATACAACCACATCAACGATCAAAAGGTTCTATGAGGTGGGAGAGGGCTTAGAAGGGTGGGTTGGGGGTGAAAAGGGGGAACTTCAATCAGTTCTAACATTGGATTTGGAGGTTGGAAGGTAGAGTATGAGGAAATAGAGGAGTGTGGGAGGGTAGAGGTTTGGTTGAAGGAGTTAGCAAGGAGATGGTGGTATGAAGGGATGAGTGGGTGGGTTTCTGCAGAGATGAAGGGCGGAAAGGGAAGGGGGTGTGCTTTTCCTTGCAGTCATTACCATCCCATGCCATGCTCCTAGAACGTCGTGCCCGGGCCTTGGAAGTCTTAGGACCCAATCCTATATAATATCGGTACGCGTTTGTGGAACAAGGGTCTAAGTTACTCTAGAATCAAGTGTAATAGTTTCGACCACTTATTTGGCAATATTTTCTTACGAAACACTTTTTTCAATAAGATAGAACATACGCTTTTCAATATTTATACTCTTCTCTAAAACTTAGGTTATTTCGTTGTAATGTATGCATTCAGCATTAAATTTCTGCATGATTAATGAACGGTAGTTAGTCGGTTTTACTCAATCTATGGTTTGATATGTTCTTACCTACCCATACTCCTCCCCTCGCGCTCTCACTCACTCTCTCTTTCTCGGCAGCAGCCACACAAAGTAAGAGCCAAAGCAAAGGCAACAGCAGCAGCAGCAAAGCTTTCCTCTAGCAACCACGGCCTTCTGAAGCACTCCATCTCGTTCTTACAAAGAGCAGCAACTAACTTTGCACCAGTCTTAGTTCTCTTCTTGCTTTGCCATACTGTTACTTGTGGTTTATTTGACTGCCTGCCTGCCACTGCTCGCTGGTCTTTTGTTAACAGTAACTCCTTTTGTCTTGTAAAACACACACACACACCAACAAGTACAATGTTCTCTTATCTTCTTCTCTTCTATCTTGTTCTTCTTCGTCTTGTGTTGCTTTTCCTCTACTATAGAGAATAAAGAGAGAAAATTATAATTTTCCCTATATAATGTAGGTAGGGAAGATATATTTATGTGCACTAAAATCTAATTTTCACCCACAAACCTAAATAATTCGAGTTCAGTTAGGAGTAATTTCTTATCTCTGCGAATTGTTGCACAAAGACAATCGCTATGACTTATTAAGATATTGTCCTCAGAAACAAAGTAAATGAGATGTCCTTCAATCGTCAATCGTCTCATATTATTCAAAATCTAAAATCAATAAAATTCCTTACACTTTCTTCGGGAGATAAAAAATTCCGAGGATTCTTTTTCGTAAATTTACATCACTCTACTACCCTTGAAATAAAGGAACGCAAAATAACTTATAGGTCCTTTATAGCCCATGTCAAATTTTACATTCGCACGCTGTTAGCATTCTAGTGTATCATCAAATAAGAGGGAACAATAGGCTATACACCGCGTACATGCCATAGCCCTACATGAACCCACTCCTCAACAATGAAGTTCTTGACGACCATGATCTTGCTCTAGCACATAGAAGTCCAATTATTGTAACTCGTACGAAGTAACCCCTGGCGTAAGCAACCTGCAGCGCATATTCTTTAGTCGTTTTTCCTATTTTATATGGAAAGTTATTAACCTTAGCAGAGCATGCTTGACGTGCAATATCTCTCGGTTCTATAGGCGTTTGGACGCCCATGCTGTAGCATAACATATGGTAACATAAGAACTCCAGCAACAATAAAACTAGCGAATGAAATGGTCCCAACAATGAGAAAACAAACCGTTCTTGAAATTACGTGAAGACAAGGGACCCTTGACTTCAAGAACTGAACCAGTTGGCTACTTTTCCAATTAGTAAGCTGTCGTTTTACAGTTGAGCTTTTTGCGAGAATTACAGGACTGTAGGACTTCAGGTCACTGGCTAAGAAAAAACTGCCTAATGAAGAATGCACTGAAAGATATGGCGAACGGTTAAAAAGTTCAGGGCAGAAGAAATCAGACGATAGATAACATTAAGATAGGCCTATATGGCACGTATGAGGAAACTAAAAGGATGGGAAAAAGAGGGAAGATTGGAGAATGCAGGGTTTGCAGTAAAGGACCTGCCCATAGACAGAAAACTATGAATGAAAGAATAATATTAGGTAGCCTATATATATATATATATATATATATATATATATATATATATATACGTCGGAGACATTACAATTTCAGGATACATTAGTCAATGGACTTCTATATGTAGGCCTATAATTTATAAATTTAACTTAGGCCTAAGTTATGGCTCATTCAGCTTCATAATTTCTCATAGGGATAGGCCTATACAATATAAGATCCCTGGAAACTAATGATGTATATGGGCACAAATTTTTTCCAACTACGGTATTTCAGTTCTCACGATATTATCATGCATTATTTGGAATATTATAATCCACTCATAATCTTGCGATACTGAATATCTCTATAGATCAAAAGGGACATGAATAAGTACCTTACAAAGTTTACACGATTTAAGAGGTGTGTGATATTATAAGCCTATGTGGTGAAAAAACAGTACAGCCATGAGTATAGCCTATCATGCCATGTTTGATGATACTATAGGCCCTACAGCTACCCTTGCTCAAAGGTACACAACTTATTAAATACGAGGGAGAGTCAAAAAGTAACCTTAATAATTGTTTTATTAATTGAATATGTACAATAAGACTACAAACACATCATCACTTTTCAACATAGTCCCAACTACGTTCAATGCAAGTGTTCCTGTTATACTTTGTAAAAAGTGATGAAGTGTTTGTAGTCTTATTGTACATATTCAATTAATAAAACAATTATTAAGGTTATTTTTTGACTCTCCCTCGCAAATAAGCATGTGAATATAAATAATTGTAATTCACAAAACACACTTTTTTACAAGAGGCAATATTACTACTCTTAAAAAGCGCCAACGCCTTCTTAATCCCTCCACACTAGCTGTTAGGTCGCTTTAGCAATCCCATATCCCTACACACATAGCAGACGTTACTTTATTACGTTACACATTTCTGTGAACAAATTGAAATAACCTGCAGTTGCTTCATTAAAACGCCTCCAACTTCATTATTAAGGAGGGAGGAAAGACATTACGGCATTCTTTGAGAACACTGTACCTTTTTCTTCAGCCTACATTCAAAAGTTCAGGGATTGAATCACATTCCCATTGATGTAGGCTACAGAAAACACGACATTAGAGAGTTTTCGCACCCTCGACGCCCGTCTAACGCTATGTTGACGTCATTGATAAAAGAGCCAATCAGAGTCATTCACCTCACGGAGTTATTTCAATAGCGGAACCCGCTATCTCTAGCCGAATAACGTGACGTGAATGAAGTTTACCGTGTTTCGTTGTTAAAACATGGCATCTCGTTTGAGATTTATCACTGTGGATGATTTACCACTGTGGATCTATACTTAGAACACCTCAAGATGGATAAAACGCTCCTGTGTTTAAGTCGTCGTAACTCGGAAACCAGTAAAGATTTTGAGTAGTGACCACTTTTAAAAGTAATTTCCATTCTTTCTCAACATTTCTCTCACTTCCCCCCCCCCAATCTAACGTGAAAAACAAAGTTTACTGCTTATCAGTTTTTGAAGGTGTAAATGTCTGTTCTGAACAGATCACATCGAAGTTGGTACTTTTTTTTTACTTTTCAAAAACGATTTTCATTTTGAATTTTTTTCTACACTTTCATAAGAACAAGCAAAAAAAAAACAATTAGAGCGCGATTAGTTGATTGTCATAGGAGATAAGACATGATAAACGTTAAAGGAGCGGAAAATATCTTATAATGATTCTTTTCGAAGTTTCACGAACGTTAACATATGTCACCAAATACCTCACAACTGACATCAACATATTATTATGATGTACTGAAGTACATATGATATTTCCGTGCAGTAAGTCTGCATTATCATATGATGAAGGATGGATGGAGCGGAGAAAAATTATGTCCGGCACCGGAACTCGAACCCGGGTTTTCAGCTCTACTTGTTGACGCTTTACCCACTAAGCCACACCGGATTCCAGTCCGATGCCGGGTTGAATCCCCTCAGTTTAAGTTCTATCTCTCAGTTTCCCTTTAGTGGCCAACCCTCATGCACTGTGTCACAGATGTGTGACAGTGGCACAATGTCCAACACATTACATGCAGAGGTGCACTCATTACGAGTGACTAAGTGGCCGGGATCCGACGGAATGAGCGCCGTCTTAAATCACTAGGTGATTATTTACTCATATCATATTATTGTGGTGTACGGAAATACATATGATATTTCACATCTGTGACACAGTGCATGAGGGTTGGCCACTAAAGGGAAACTAAGAGGTGGATATTAAACTGAGAGGATTCAATCCGGCATCCGACTGGAATACGGTGTGGCTTAGTGGGTAAAGTGTCAACACGTAGAGCTGAAAACCCGGGTTCGAGTTCCGGTGCCAGAGAGAATTTTTTTCCGCTCCACCCATTCTTCATCGTAGCGTTAACAGTTAGAGTGCCAGTAGGGTGCGAAAAACTTAGCACATTACTGACAATTTTTAAGCTATGCCTATCTCACTTAACAATACGGCATTGTATAGGTACACAAAAACACAATATTATATCATACGGTTGTAAAGGTTGTCCACGAGTGGTAACCGGGCCATCTTTAGGAATGGAACAAACATCGCATTTAGGGTGCACAATGGACTACTGTAGCCTAAGCCTACAGTAAGTGCATGGATCCATCCTACAGTAAGTTCGGTTCTCGATAATATAGTTATTCAACACATTACAGGTTATATTAAATTTAATCACCTTCTCTACACACTTCTAAGAAACCAACCCACTATGCGACGTACAGAAGTGTGAAAACGAACACTGACTAACACGACGGTTGACAATTTTAAGATTTCCCTGTTGAGATAACATATCATAGACCTGTAGACTACGTACATGGTGGACAAATCTAATGTCTAGTTATCAACGCGACATCGTGCAGAGATAAGGAAAACATTAATTAGCACTTTTCAAATGGTTATTTTACGACACTTTATCAACTGCTACGGTTATCTAGTGTCTGGATGTGATGTATGTAGGCCTATTTATTTACATTGCAAGTGGGCAAACACCCGGTGGCAGTGGTAGCTTAATTACATAAAATAATTAAATTAATAATAATAGTTAAAATAACATACTGTAATTAATAAGCGAACCTAATTTTCCATTACCACCTATATATAGGCCTATCATGCATAAATGCATACATACATACATACATACATACATACATACATTACATAATATATAAGTGTTCTGTGCATGGGCAAGCCTTTCACTGCAAACCCAGCACTCTCCAGTCTTTCCTATTTTCTGCCTTCCTCTTAGTCTCCCCATATCATCCATATATCTTAATGTCGTCTATCATCTGATAGCTTCTTCTGTCCCGAATTCTTCTCTCGTTCACCATTTCTTCAGTAGGCAGTTTCTTCTCAGCCAGTGATCCAACTAATTCCTTTTTCTCTTTCTGATCAGTTTCAGCATCATTCTTTCTTCACCTCACTCTTTCCAACACAACTACATTTCTTATTGTGTCTGTCCACTTCATACGGTCCATCCTTCTCCATATACACATTTCAAATGCTTCTAGTCGTTTCTCTTCACTTCGTACTGATACTCTTTCACTACTTTCACTTCACTCTCATCTCACTACACTGGCACTATAACACATTTCACTGACACTATAAATTATCACTGAACAGACTCTATTCACTGCCATTGCAAATCATAACTTCACTGACACAACACGCTTCAAAGGAATAACTCGACAGGCTAATTAATTACATGTAATCTTAAGTAATGTAACGTAAGTTATCTACTGTATCTATTGAAAGTAATAATATCAGCGAAATGAGTCCACGGTCCACTGTCGAAAGTTACCTAGCATTTGCTCTTAATGGGTTGGGGGAAAATCCCGGAAAAAAATCTCAATCAGGCAACTTGTCCCAATCAGATCCCAATCGTTTCACGGAGGTATACTAACCGTTACTCCACAGCGGTGAACAATTAGACTGTTGAAATGAAATTGAAAGGAGTGTTGCGTCCAAATAAATAGTTTCATATGATAATTAAATGGCATATATGAATAAACTACTGTAAGTAGGTGTAATTGAAGATATATTATATATTTATTTTATATTATATATTATATTTTATATTTATTTATATTTATATGATATGCGAAAAATAATCACTTCATGATTTAAGACGACACTTATTCCATCGGATCCCGGCCATTTAGTCATTCATAACGAGTGCACCTTTGCACATGTGTGGACATTGTGCCACCGTCACACATCTATGACGCAGTGCATGAGGTAGCCCACTAGAGGGAACCCAAGAGTTGGAACTTAAACTGAGAGGATTCAATCCGGCATCGAGATGGGAATCCGGTGTGGCTTAGTGGATAGAGCGTCAGCACGTAGAGCTGAAAACCCGAGTTCAATTCCCGGTGCCGGAGAGAATTTTTCTCTGTTCCACTCATCCATCATCATATAATTGAAGAGTTTCAAATCAGCTATGACTAATCCACATGGAATATTTTCGCAGATATTCAAGGTTTAAGTTCAACTGCGAACGGTTAAATCCATACAGTAAGCTGCCAAATTTAATTTCACAATAACTGCAGTCTTCAGCAGTTACGGAAACGTCAGTTATGTTGACCACAAGCTAGATTAAGATAAGGTGTGATTAAGGTGAGAAACTTCATTTTGTTATAATGTAGGATAGGCTAGACACGTCTGGCTTGAAACCCTTAGGCATATATGTTATTATGTATGGTCGTATTTTTTTAAGAAAATTCTACCTTTGTGCGTCTACACACCTTTCAATGAGATGCTGCCACCATGAATCTGTCATTATCTAGTGAGTATGCATGCTATAAGCTTATCAATGATAACGGCGTTAAGGAAGGTTGCAGCTCATTTTCACTATTTTCATGTAAATTTCTTCACCTGCAAGCACATTTCCAAAGATTTTCATCCTTCTAGAATATCACCAGTCTGAATAGTCTACTATTAGTTGTTATCTCCATATCCGAGTATAGTGCGGTAGTTGGGTTCAAAGCAGCAATAGATAGAAAGACTATAGGCCTAGTTCGCTATTTAAAATCAGTCCTAATCTCCTAACTGACAAATTATTGCTGTACCTACTTCATACCAAATTATAGTTACAATTTTTCGTCACACTTGCCAACCTATAACAGTTGAGATCCCCATACTGCAAGTATCAAAAATAAGTTTCTCAAGTCGCGTGTTTGCATAAAAACAACTCTAAAGTTAAAATGTCATTCATTTGTAAAAGCATAGATTATGTCTCTCATCGTTTACCCAGCAACTGAAGTCTCAGAAGGTAGATTCGGATCCCATTTAACGGTCCAGGAAAAGGTTCGATATGGACTTCTGCGGAGAACATTCTCGGCTGTTGAGGTTAACAAGGAAAAAAACAGAAAGCATCAGTTTCTTAAAGACTGTTTCATCTTTAAAAGGACCAATACTAACTATTATTATTATTATTATTTGGGTCAGGTGGAAAAATTCAAATATCTTGGAGCAACAGTAACAAATATAAATGACACTCGGGAGGAAATTAAACACAGAATAAATATGGGAAATGCCTGTTATTATTCGGTTGAGAAGCTTTTGCAATTTAGTCTGCTGTCAAAAAATCTGAAAGTTAGAATTTATAAAACAGTTATATTACAGGTTGTTCTGTGTGGTTGTGAAACTTGGACTCTCGCTTTGAGAGAGGAACAGAGATTAAGGGTGTTTGAGAATAGGGTTCTTAGGAAATTATTTGGGGCTAAGAGGGATGAAGTTACAGGATAATGGAGAAAGTTACACAACGCAGAACTGCACGCATTCTATTCTTCACCTGACATAATTAGGAACATTAAATCCAGATGTTTGAGATGGTCAGGGCATGTAGCACGTATGGATGAATCCAGAAATGCATATAGAATGTTAGTTGAGAGACCGGAGGGAAAAAGACCTTTGGAGAGGTCGAAACGTAGATGGGAGGATAATATTAAATGGATTTGAGGGAGGTGGAATATGATGATAGAGACTGGACAGGATAGGGACCGATGGCGGGCTTATATAAGGGCGGCAATGAACCTGCGTGTTCCTTGAAAGCCATTTGTAAGTAAGTAAGTACTATTAGGGTCTATTACTTTTATGATTTGTCGTTTTAAAGAGGAAACAGTGAAACAGACTTAGCATATTTTTATTTTGGCTTCCAGCTGCCGGTAGACAATATTACTGGCACCGATACGCATATCGACGGTGTATACAACCTCCCTGGCACACAGTGCTGCAAATTGGTGCATTCAAGTGGCAGATCATCCAATGGTGTTTAAACGTTGGTTAGTCTCTTGGGACCAGCCCGGCAAGGTAGCATGTTCTAAATCAGTAGTTGCAAGTTCCGCAGCAGAAGCTTCCATCGCAAATCCCTCTCCACCCTCTAACGCACCCCCTTGTTCCACCCCCTAAACCACCGCCACAGGGAGACGTGACACAAGGAGAACGGAGAAGTTTGCTTCTACTAACTAACCGCCCGCTCCATCTCTATTGCTTGCCATCGTGCATTGCATTGCCTTGCCTGGCTTAAAACCCGTTCCTCTCTCACATACCGCTCCCGTCTGCGAGAAAACATGAAGGGCACAAGAGGGTGATCTGCCACATGAGACGGGAAAATGTCCATTTTCTCCTGTGTCCATTTTAATTAGTAGAGCCCGGATGTTTAGGCATTTATTTGGTTAAAACAGGCAGGCATATAGACACTAAAATAGTAAAAATAGGCAGTGAAATAGGCATTTATTATTCATGAAAACAGACAAAAAATAGACAAATACTTAATAAGCTATCCCATACGGTACTCACTTTCCTTGCTTACATGTCACAACAAGATCTTTTTTAAGTTGTCAACTGTCATAGTGAGCCGCCTGTCAGAGATAACGTTTTCATGGTAGAAAAAGATTTTTCTACTTCTACTGAAGTGATTGGAGCAAACTTAAAACAACTCATTTCAGAAAGACTGTCTCTACTTTCTTTCAGAGATCGGGAAAAACCGACTTTGTATTGTCTCAAAAAGAGGGGTGTGAGAAGAGATTAGCGACTTCAAAGTACGCGTGACTTGTGCGTGGAAGCGACAACAGTAACGGGACCTGGAGACTTGCTTTTAATACTTCCCTCATCCCCTTTCTTTCGCTGGTAAACCCCACCACTGAGGGTTGTACTGTTTAAACATCTTTTAAGTGACATAAAAGATGGAATTGGTAGGGGAGAAAAGTTTACGACTTCTTGGAAACATACGTGTTGCTGGAGCATAAGATTCTCAGCAAATATTAATTTGTGTGAGGTGAATATATATTTTTAATTTGTACAACCGTTCTTTTTTGTTTTTTTTATATCATTTATGTGCGGTTTATTTTAAATGCATTAAAAATACAGAAAATGTACAATAACGACGTAAAAAGGTTAAAAAAAAGGCATTTAACCTTAAAATAGGCAATGGAAGTTAAAATAGACAAAAAAGGCAAAATAAAAATTGGGCTATCGTCCCCAAATGTGTGGAAACTTGTTTATCTCTAATAAGTTTTTCATACTCAGTTTAAAAAAAGGCACTTTGCCTAACATCGGCGCTCTATTCATTAGTTTCCGAGATAGGATCGTAAATTTTCCATTTTTACAATAGTAGGTAACAGGTAGGCCTAAGCATATTTTTCAGTTTTAAATTACAGAGCATAATAGAGCAATAGTGGAATGAAACTGACAGAGAATCCTAAATTGTTCAGAGTAATTAGCCATCAGTCGAATTTTCACTAAAAATCTCATAGCATGCTCTGGGAATTAAAGTCCTGCCTCTGATTTTAGATTTCGTGGTGTTTAATACGAAACAAGATGTTGAGATTCTGCACCTCGTCACATGCAGAAACCTCTATGACGAAAATATATCTTACGGATACGACGGATCCAGCAGATAGGCCTATGTTCTTCCTTAGCTTCCTTCCATAACGATGCAGCCATCTTTAGCTCCGATAAGATTGCTGTTTCTATGTTTAAGATAAAACCAAAACATTTCGCACCAAATTGACAGCTGATTGCGTTACAGATAAACTATGTGAGTATAAAAAATTTCAAAATAGTAGGCCTAATTGTGCATTGTTTAACAAATTATTTCCCAAACCGAATATAAGCCTAAAGCTTTACATTGCAGTAAATAGGCCTACAAGTGAAATATGTAGTGGGCAAAGACAGTCTTCGGGAAGACATAGCTATTTCAAGTACCTACTTGCGTATCTCCTGCCTTTATTAGGTCTACACTAAGGTCGTGTCTCAACGCTACATTTACAACTGAAGTGAACTAGTTTGTTGTCCAAATAGCCAGATGTGAGGTTAAAAGTTACAATCCAAAGTTACATAGTGCATAGCAATCAAGTCCTTAGTAGCTATGGTCCGACACAGGAATTTTTAGAGTAGAAAGACGAAACAAGACCTCTGCGCAAGTGATATGTGGGAGGGCTAGGGCCAATGACTGCTCTGAGGGAAGGCATTGCTTGAACGAAGCTAGCTATCGCTTCCAGAAGGGGATAATTTTTATCTGAACTCTACTCTACTTTCTATCACGAGCATCATACCCTTTAGCGGATTCGAGCTGATACTGCCCAAAATACACTCCGGCACAGATAGACTCCGCCCCCATATGCGCGAAGTTACTCCACAGATTCCTGGGACGGACCATAGTAAACGAAAATGGTTGCTTCATTGTTGACTTGTACAGTAAGCAAACATGGACAGCCAACTTCATTATAAATTGGGGTTATGAAATCTGAAGATGCTTTGGAAATAAAATGTACGTATAATGTAGAATAAGATAATAAGATATTACTTTTGAATAATGACATTGTTAAGTGTTTGCTTTAGTTCTATATTTGTTAAATATTGTAATATTTCTGGCTCTTATCTTTTCCACATTTTTTTATTGTTGAAAGCAAAACGTAATTTTCATAGATATCATTTTAACATCTTTCTACGTTTCTTTTGTAGGGTCTGAGGAAACTATAATTCAATTCATGAACCTGACAATCATTGGAAAACTGTAGGGTAAACATTGGTAATTTCGTGGCAGTGGTTATTTCGTGATACTTTTTCTTTGCTCTTTCGTGAACTAACCAATGGCGTTACGAGATTCAAATTTCCGCCAATGGATTGCATATTTTGTCCAGTTTCCAGAAACATACAGCTAAGTTTTGTGTGACTATTTTAGATGCTTCAGTGAGCTTTTATGTTTGGAGAGAGTAAGTTAGCGTCGACTTCTCAGGCGTACAAATTTTGTGGATTTTTGTAATTACATTACAGACTTATTACTAAAGGTAAGTATATGATATTTGGTACAAAGATTTATTGTATCTTCAGGAAATTTTAGGAAATGTTTTTGGAATTTTAGATACAGCTGTAGTCGCCATGTAGGCTTAGCTTTACTGACAGAAATCTTAGCTGTTTGAGCGAAATTTTGTTGAGAATTAACCGTTACATTTTATACTATTTTAAAAATTGTATTACAATAGGAATTTTATAAATCTGAAGATAAGATGTGATAAAATAGAAAAGGGAGACGCAATGGGTTCAATGTAGCTTCTGTTTGATTTGTTATCATGCTAAGTGGCAATGATACGTGCTACATGACTTACTTGCAAGAATTGTGACAGAAGATGAAACATGGCTCCACAATTTTGGACCGGAGACAGAGGCAGACAATGGAGTGGCATCATGCAAATTCACAAAGAAATAGAAATTCAAAAGTACACCTTCGGCAGGAAAAGTTATGGCTATTGTGTTTTTCGATTCAGAA
The DNA here is from genome assembly GCF_040183065.1 of Periplaneta americana. Lineage (NCBI taxonomy): Eukaryota > Metazoa > Arthropoda > Insecta > Blattodea > Blattidae > Periplaneta > Periplaneta americana. Next base: position 90,931,485 of record NC_091120.1, on the reverse strand, counting down.
GGACTCTTGCTTGTGGACATCATGCCACACGGAACCACCATTAATTCTGACGCGTATGTGGCAACTCTCAAGAAACTTCATGCTCGACTGAGTCGTGTTCGACGACATCGAGAGAAGCAGGATGGTCTGCTATTGCACGACAACGCACAGTCATATGTCAGTCACAAGACCACAGACCAGATCAGAAAACTCGGATAGACAACACTGAAACACCCGCCTTACAGTCCTGAACTGGCACCGTGCGATTACCATCTCTTTGGTAAACTGAAGGATCCCTTCGCAGAATGAGGTTGTGCACTCTGCTAAAGAGTGGCTCAGACATATTGATCCAAACTTTTACCGTGCTGGTCAACAGGCCCCCGTTCCTAGGTTACGTAAGGCAGTTGAAAGGGACGGGGATTGTGTGGAAAAGTGACATTTTGTTCCTAAAGGATGTATCTACATTCTGTAAAAATAACAAAGCTGTAGGATAAAAATATAATTTTTAAACAAATGTTATGCATTACTTTTGGAGTTACCCTAGTAATATAGGCTATATTAGTAAAGTCCGTAATAAAAGTGTTCACCCTTTCAGGGCAAAGAAGATCCCTTTTCTATTTCAATTTTTACTTTGATTTCATTCTTATTATGTGTTGATATGTATTTCTATGTTTTCTTGCTATGAATATTAGACGGAATTACTATGTTTGAAATTTTAAAGGCATGTTTGGTCCGATAAGTATAGTATCAATCAAATAGTGTATGTTTGAAGTCTTGTAACATTAAATGAGAATTTTATTTGACTTTAATGAATTTTTCCACAATTCTTCTACCTCTCACGAAATTATCAACGTAATATCACGAAATTACCAAGGTTATCACGAAATAACCAACCTTTTAGCTTAAGTTGCAAAAGTGGTTTTTGGCACTTGTTCAAGAACGTGTCCAATTTTTTATGTCTCCAGATTTGTACAGCAAATTATCGTCTTTTAGATGAAAAAATCGGAATAAGGATATAATTACACATTTGCATTTTAAATTAATTTTCATGAAATTATCACGAAATTACCCATGTTTACCCTATAATTATAACCGGAGAATTAAAATTTCCGAACAATAATAACCGAAAACTCGTATTGCAACTGTATTAGGACACTGTCTTCTTGATTTAGTGCTATAAATTCGTAATATTATAGTTTTCATAAAAATAGTCTATGAAGAAAGCCATCATTCCAGCATACATGATACGTGTTCAAAGATCTCTAATATGTAGTTTACACGTCAGCTACTTGCTAGTTACTAGTGGTGTAGGCCTAGACTTGAGTTTCGAGACACGGACTAACTCTCTGACACTAGTAGTTCAATCACCGTCATCGTCATAGTCATTGTCATTACTGTCTCTTTCGTCACCATCATCGTCGTTGTGTCGATGTAACAATTATTATTCTTTTCATCTTCCTAACTTTTCTACTCTCTTGAGTCTTAATTTTTACATCACGTTCAGTAATAGTCTATTAAAAGTGCATTTCGAACTGGTGGCTCAAGGTCAAGCAATGGGTTGCATTTGTCACGTGTGTTTACCCCAATCCTGGACCATTCTTCTCAACTGGGACAGCCGGAATTACCAATGCTTCACTTCACAGTTTTCAGTTCAGTGACTTGTGCGGGGTTTGTACTTTTGTGCGTTTGTACGTGACCTTGAGCCGCCAGTTCGAAATGCACAGATAGTAGTAGTAGTAGTAAAAATTCAACGCAGACGATAACTACCCGACAAAATCCACATTGAGCACAATGTGAGAGACAGGATTATTTTACGTGCGTAAATGTACGACTAGGAATCTTACTGTGTTGTGAGCCTATGACTTATTTCGCACAAGTGGCAGTGATATGATAACAATGGTCTCAGCATAGTCTTAATTAGCGTAGTGTACTATAATTTTCAAGCTCACCTTACCAAAATTTGCACCGAATCGTCTGGTAGGTTAGGCCTATGGTGTGAAATAATAATAATAATAATAATAATAATAATATTATTATTATTATTAGTAGTAATAATAACAATATTAGTAATATTATTATTATTATTATTATTATTATTATTATTATTATTATTATACTATTAGGCCTATTATTATCATCATCATTTTTACTACATTATGTTCATCATTTTCACCGACATCATCAATCATCATCAGTCACATGACGAAGTCTGAGTTAATTCAAGAACCTATTATTATTATTATTATTATCATTATTATTATTATTATTATTATACTATTAGACCTATTATTATCATCATCATTATTACTACATTACGTTCATCATTTTCATCGACGTCACCAATCATCATCAGTCACATGACGAAGTCTGAGTTAATTCAAGAAATTATTATTATTATTATTATTATTATTATTATTATTATTATTATTTTGAATATCAACTGTATTGTAATTATTTAGGTAAGTTATAGTCTTGCTTCATAATATTTTGTACAGAAGTCGTGGTCTATTTTACACTTTCCTCGTCGGCATATTGATCGTCTGTGGCAATGCTGGAGGCTGGCTGGATCACGTGTCGCTGTTTATTCCCCTCTATTCATCATTCCCCTGCTGTCCTGTCTCTCCAATTTATCTACACAAACTTGCGTCTCAGTTTAACTTGCTGCTGACGTCACTCGCTTAGTTAGCTCCAATGTGATCTCCGAGATCTTGTGTTCTGTTCTCGTCTGCTCCATACAGATTAGGGTGATGCAAAGCTTCGTCAGGTGACTATCACGTGTACTTTAGAAACAATACCTAGGCCTACACTTCATATTAGAATTCATTTATTCTCTAAATAAATAAAAACCGTAGCGTTCAAGATTTCATATCTTATTGTACGAAATATTCTGAAATAGGCCAATGTAGACAGACAAAAGATGTTCCCTATATTTACAGGCCTTTAGGCAAGTTAATTCATTATTTATAGATTTTTCTTATACATAGGCTACTTAAAATGTACTATTTTGATAATGTAATTTAAAATTCGGAAATTTTTGTGATTAACAATGTACTTACATAGTACAGTAGGCCTATAGTGGGAGCGCGCAGTAGCGTCGCGATTAAGGCGTAACGGTGGAAATCCGAAAGGTCGCGGATTCGATTCCCGATAAGGTCATGAATTTTCTCCATTTCTTTTTCTTGTTAGGAGAGAGGGAGGGAATATCCCACGCACTACGACCTGAGGTCTATTATACACCCCTCCATATGGGATGAGTTGCGTGCCTACCGATCCTCTACGCGCACCGACCTAACCACTTGACCCCCTTAACGACCGGTCCCTACAGCCAACAGAGTCCATGTACCACTCCTGCTTCGGCAACCCCCCCAAGGCTCCCTTAACGGTCCGAGGCGGAAGTCCTCCCCCGAGAAGGTCTGCCCCGGGTTCCTTTGCAGAAGCTATCAATCATCACATGAATACAATCCACGGAGGCCGGTCGATAAAGCCAGCAGCTTCGGAGGGCCGCCTGTAGAGCAATCTGAAAACAAGAAGAAGTAACGGGATGGTGAATGAAAGGTTGATAGGGAGGAAAGGAAGTGGCGAAGATGAGTGCGGTTCCAATCGCCTGATAAAGTTACCTGATATTCATCCATAGGAATAAGGGAAAAACCCCGAAAAAAAAAAAACCTCACCCAGGCAACTCTTCTCGACCGGGAATCAAACTCGGGCTCACTGGATTCGGAATTAGACTCGCTAACCTCTCAGCCACAACGGTGGACAATTTTCTCCATTGATCCAGTTCTTCCAGGCATTGGAGTGTACTCAGCCTCTAATAGAATTGAATTCCAGGGAATTATCTTGGATGTGAAGATGGCGGGCACATAGGATTGACATTCCTAGCTACTGTCATTAATGCCGGATGACTGTGAAGATAGTAGCATTAACCTCCCGTCATCTCTAAGCTGATTTCGTCTCTAATGTGCTTGACTTTAACTTTAACTTATACGATAGCAAATTCGGTTACAAAGGAAACCAGAGTTCGTTACGAAATATTGTTGTTGTTATTATTATTATTATTATTATTATTATTATTATCATTATCATCATTATCATTTAGTTTGTCTAGATTGATTTTGCTGATTTGCTTGTAGGCAACCAATGCCAAACTACTGTATCAAACGTCAGTGAGAACATATTTGTTATATGACATGTCTTCATTTCAGGTTAGACGTCTATTACAAGGAGTTATCAACATAAGCAATATCGTCTCCACTGTAGTGGGAATTTGAACCAAAATTAGACACTCAACTCGAGGGACCCTCTGGTCATGTAGTCAGCCTGGAGCAAGAACACTGAGGTAACGCAGGACATACACGAGGTAATAGACACTCAGCCAGTTTCAACGGAAAGGAGTTCATTCTCAGCTTTATTTCTGAAAAATGAACCCCATCCCCCTCCATTTGTAATCACAACCGATCACCATGTTTTTATTACCGTAATAATATTACTATTACTTTTGTTATTAGCAGGGGCGGCTCGTCCATAAGAGCTGCGGAGCTGCAGCACTTCCTACTTTGACAAGAAAATAAAAATAATATTTATTTTAATTTTTAGAAGAATTGTTACAGCTTTTATTGGTAAATTGCTTTATATTTCATCTGGCCGGGAATATGTACTATTATCTTATGCATAATCTTTTTGCGCGTCGACTGTATTGGAATTGACACTGCATTCAAAGTCGTCCTGGGATCTGCAGGGTGGTCAGCACATAGAGAGTGTGTCTTGCATGGTCAGGGGGTAGAGAGGTGAAAGGAAGCAGAGGGAAACTACCGCTGTTTAAAACCCATATCTCGCTGCAGTGGCTTGCAGAGCCAGGCCACAAGGGATCTTTCCTCTCCTCCCACACCGCTATTTAAATGCTGCGTCAAGTGGATTCTCTATTCCCTTGAAACTTAATGACAAAATTTTTATTTCCTTTTCACATACTTATTGTTGTAGAATCTTATCGAGTTAATATAACGAAATTAATATTCTCTTTTGCCTTATTATTACGTATATATCCAGCCTCCAGCAGGACCTAATATTTGCCTTAACTCAAAATGATTGCACGGGTATAATCCTTTTGATATAGCACGTAAAATACGAAAGAGACTTCTTTTCCAGTTTTGGAAAATTGTTGACCACCAGTATATCTGAGTGTTGCTTTGGTGTGACGTCTTAATACCGTAACTTAACCAGTGCAAATATGCAAGCATGAGTGTGTGTGAATTACGGAATATTAATTTTATTTTTCTCAACTTTCCCTTGCGGAGAATATTGATGTAATGAAGTGAAATTAAAGGGTCGTCCATTACCCGACTTAAATCTTACTTAAGCTTCATCCAGCCGAAATAATGCATATATTATGTAAGCAAGTATGATAATGAAATTTACGCTAAGCATTTGTGGTTACGTGGATGTGAACAAAAAAAATCTGTATTTTGTTTTCCTTGCCTCCCCTTCGGTGGTGATGCTGCATGGACTAGGTGTGGTGTGACAGATTTAGGACATTTGCCCCTAAAAAGCAAAATGCAGGAATCTTTGCAGTCTCACCTGAAAAATGTTGTTTCATTGGCTATGTTGCGCAACTCATACTGCTGTGCAATTAAGTGAAACGAACAGAACAAACATTCTCAAACATAATCAAGAAGTGATAAAAAAATCGTGAAATTATTTAAAAAATATATTGATTGTATCAAATTTTGTGGCCAATATGAACTTCCCCTTACGGGACATGATGAAAAAACGATTCGAAGAACCCTGATGTGTTTCGTGGGTTGCTACAGTTCGTGAGTAATCTAAACGAGCCTCTCAAAAATCATTTGGAACATACCACTGTTTAAGGTTATTCTAAGACAATTCAGAATGAACTGGTAGATTGTAAGTTGAGTGTCTGCCGATCTGAAATTCAGACTGAAATCGATAGTATTAGTTTTTCTTAGGGATTAGTAAATGGTTCCACAGACATCTCCCAACTAAATCAGGAAGTTTTGGTTTTTCGATATGTAGTGCATTTATTTTTGTCCTATACTTATTAGTAATGGTATCAAGAAGTGAAATTTGTATGTACCGAAATCTGCAGCTCTCCCAATCCACAAGTTCACGAGTCGCCACTGGTTATTAGCCACCGGCGTAGCTCAGCCAACTGAGGCGCTTGCTTGCCGATCCAGAGTTGCGCTCGGGATTTCCGCTTGGGCTGATTACCTAGTTGGGTTTTTTCCCAGGTTTTCCCCTACCGTAAGGCGAATGTCAGGTAATCTATGGCGAATTCTCGGCCTCATCTCTCCATCACCAAAGTCATCGATTCTAAACAACCGAGTAGTTGATAAAGTGTCGTTAAATAACCAACTAAAAACTATTGTTATCAAGTTACTATTAGTTGCATGAACACAGGTGGGTCTACTAGACTATTATTACTGCAGTATCGAGAATATAAAAACTAACGCAATTAAGGAAACGGGACCAACAACGTGGTGTAACGGTAAGTTAGAGATCGCCGCGTCTGTGGCTCAAGCGGCCAGGGTTCGGTGCCCGGTTATTTCGTTATAGAATCTTGATCGTTTCAATAGACTAAAATTGTGTATCAGGAATTCCACAGCATATAATAGACCTACATATTATTAAAGACGTATTAAAACATTCCCAACTGCGTCGATACCGGACAAAATTGGGAGAAACTACAAGACAACGAATTAAGACATTAGGCAATGTTGCAGTTTATCAACTACATTATTTAATCTGTATTTAGACTATTTTCAGAGAGAATGCAATCAACAAGTAGGCCTAGAACAATTAGCCAGAGTATTTCATATTACTAGAAACATATGTATAAGCCTACATCAATACATTGCTGTTTTCTGACGACCAGGTCCTTAGCACGGTGTCTGAGGGAGAATTTCAATGAAGTAGGACATCTATAGTACTTATATACACTAAGTAAAATAGCAAACGCATATAGACTTAACTACAAGATTTCTATTTGAACATCTAAAACTGAAGTAAGCTAATGACTTTTAGAGGAAAGGACTCTGTAAGTTCAAAAATCATAATAGAGAATATTATAGGCCTACTAAACAATTGTTACACTTTAATTATTTGGAAAACAATATAGGCTATATTAAGACTGTGATAAAGGTCTTCGATCAAAGTTCTCTAGACACAAACTTATGTAGGTCTAACTCAGACGTCTCCAAAACCGTACTCGCGAGTAAGCCCCTGAACGGAACCGAAGTCAATACGTAATGAGCGCGCTCCGCCTCACCCATCCCCATCTGTACTGTACTCAATGTTTATGCGCATACGAAGAGCAGTGGTGGACTGCCATTATCATTGTGTTGGTCGGAGTGTTCCACCGTTTCACAATGTCTTCTAATCATGGACGTAGTACATTCAAGGATAAAGAGGAAGAGACATTTTTTGTGTTAATGGAGAGAATGTGAAATGCTTAATTTGTTCGAAAATTCTTAAGGGTGTCTTAAAATTCAACATGCGACGACAATACTCGACTCTTCACAAAGAATATCATAGTACAATTACAGGCATGTTGGACAAGTGAAAATAATTTATTTTGGGGCTATCTGTATAACTGTTGATTATACATAATATTCAGTATATTACAATACTTTTACACTCAGTTCCGCATGATATACTTATAGTTTTTTGTTTAATTTTTAGGTGAAATGCTTAGGCCTACAAATATTTTTATAAATATAAAACAAGAAAATACAAACACAAATTAGGGTAAACTAGGGTCTGTTGGACAGTCGGGCATGTTGGACACTCTGTACTTTAACGTGTTACCACGCCACTTGTGGGCACCACATTCAGCTAGAAGTCAATGACGGAAGTAGCCAAGAGTGGGGCTACTTCCGTCATTGACTTCTAGCTGAATGTGGTGCCCACAAGTGGCGTGGTAACACGTTAAAGTACAGAGTGTCCAACATGCCCGACTGTCCAACAGACCCTAGTTTACCCTATACACGTGTTCTCAGTCTTAAACAAAAAAAGCTTCTTGCTAGCTATGTTCTAGCTTGGAATATTGGAAAATCAATGAAGCCCTTTACAGAAGCATCATTTGTAAAATCGTGCATACAGAACGCTACTAAAATACTGTGTCCAGAGCAAAGTCAAAGTTTAAGAAAATTAAATTGTTTCCAATTACAGTTCAGAGAAGGAATTTCAAGATTGTAAATGTAATTGAATCTGAAGTCGAAACCACAATTAACCAGTTTGTAGCTTACTCACTTGCATTGGACGAAAGCACAGATAGAAATGACAAAGCTCATCTAGCCATTTTCATCCGAGGAGTTAATGAACATTTTACTGCGTCTGAATGTCTTCTAGATGTAATTACAAAATATAACTGGAGAAGATCTTTTCCAGGCACTGAAAGGCACCATAGGACAGAAGAGGTTGAATTTGCAATGGCTTGTGTCAATAGCAACAGACGGGGTTCCAGCTTCATAGTATGTCATAATAATATACAAACGTATGATATTTGTTATTCTTCTGTGTTATTATTTGTAAACATAAGCAGACAGTTGCCGCGATCTCCCACTGCCCGCTCCCATCTGTTGAGGTACGAGTCCCTTCCCCTTCTCTAGTCTTACAGCACACTGTGTTCGGCGGGTAGCATCGAGAGCACGAATGACGATACGCTTTTTGGAGGCCTCTGGTCTAACTTATATGCTCCACAATAAGGGGAATCCTGAGAATAATAATACGAGAAAAGAAACACAGTTGAAATTTTACACGCCTACAGTATGATAATCTTTACTTTCTTGAATGATAGTGAGAATTGGGCCCTAAGACATAAAGAAATTAATAATAATCAATAAACAGAAATGAAATTTTTGCAAACGGTTAAAGGATGTAAAGTACAAGACGAGACTGTATAGCCTATGAAACGAAACTGTAACGGAGGAGTTAGGAATAGTAAATAACACTGAACAACGAGAATTGTTCTCCGACTTAAAATAATATGTCCCTTATGGTAATTATGGTATGCGCTGAATCCGAAAATGCATCTCTTTTCTTCGTATCACGTACGGGTTTTAAACTATACTATGATTTCACTTTTCGATAAGCGCTCCCCCCAGGAAAGATTTGGCGCGGGTTGGGGGTTGTAAACCGAAACAAAAGCTAAAGCATTTTATGAGTTTATAACTTATTTCCGTTTCTTATGATTGTTGGCATATTTTTTGTACTTCTAATAAATAAACAGATATTGGCCTCTTCTATTCAGTAAATTTCAGAACAGTTCAAAGTGAGGTCTAGGCAGTGAACAAAAAAGGGTGTGGTTTTCAATATTTAAAAGAAAAGCTTCCCAATTTGAGTGAAGGCAAATTAAAAGAGGGCATTTTCATCAGTCCACAAATCCACAAAGTTATGGCTGACTCTTTGTGTGAGGAAAAACTTTCCGTTACAGAAAAAATGGCATGGTGCGCTTTCAAAGACGTTTGCTCAAATTTCCTTGGAAATTCTAGGGCAGACAACTACATAGAACTTGTTGTGGAAACCATGTCAAGTGCATATGAGAAAGTGGGGTGTAATATGTCTCTCAAAATACACTTTTTACATTCTCATTTGGATTTCTTTCTTCCTAACCTTGGAGCGGTAAGCAACGAGCATGGGAAAAGATTTCATCAAAAAACATCTGAAATGGAAAGGCGATGTAAACGAAGATCATCATCCAGCATGCTTGCAGACTATTGTTGGTTCCTTGTAAAAGACAGTTCCGGATTTAGTTATAAACAGAACTCATCCAGAAAATTCTTTTAAATGTAAGTTCAAATTTCGAGATTTTTTTCAATACACATATGAAATATTTTTATTGTTGTTGTGTTTTAAACTATGTAACATAATTTTTGTATTCAGTACAGATTTTCCCAGTATTATGAGGCATTTTGAATCCCTAGTGTGTTGTAATTTTACCAGTAGCAGTGAAAAACAAAAAAGAAGTTTTTTAATAAAAAATTCATTTTCGCCAAAATACAGTCTTTGCAGTTGGGGCTATATCACCAAGTACATCGGCTTTATATAACCGCGTATTCATTCATTCATTCATAGTAGTTTGACCAAGGGCAGATTTTTACTGCAATCCCGGCATTCTCCAGTATTTCCTATTTTCTCCCTACCTCTTAGTATTCGCATACGATCCAAGTTTCTTAATATTTTCTACCAACTAATATTTCCTTCTACCCCGAAATTCTCTTTCGTTCACCGTTCACCATTCCTTCCAGTACATTCCTCAGTAAGTTAGTTTCTTCATAGCCAGTGACCCAGTCAATCCTTTTTATCTTCCTGATCAGTTTCAGAATTGTTTTGTCTACATCCACTCTTTCTAGCACAGCTTCATTTCTTATTCTGTGTGTCCATTTTACAGGCTCAATTCTTCTCCATATCCACATTTCAAATGCTTTCAGTCGTTTCTGTTCATTTCGTTGTAATGTTCATGTTTCTGCCCTATACAATGCCACACTCCACACAAAACACTTCATTAATCTCTTCCTTAGTTCTTTTCCCAGAGGTTCGCAGAAGGTGCTCCTTTTTCTATTAAAAGCTTTCTTTGCCATTGCTATCTTCATTTTGACTTCCTGGCAGCAGCTTATGTTACTACCTATACTACACCTCAAGTATTTGAAGCTTTTCACTTGTTCCATTGCCTCATTCCGAATTTACAAGTTTACCTCCTTTAATTTTCTTTCGATACCCATGGTCTTCGTCTTGTTTGCATTTATTTTAATCTCATACTGCTCAGAGCTATCATTTAGCTCCAGTGTCGTCTCCTCTTCTGCTATCAAGTCGGCCTCGGTAGCGTAGTTGGTATAGCGCTGGCCTTCTGTGGTTGCGGGTTCGATCCCGGCCCAGGACGATGGAATTTAAGTGTGCTTAAATGCGACAGGCTCATGTCAGTAATTTACTGGCATGTAAAACAACTCCTGCGGGACAAAATTCCGGCACACCGGCGACGCTGATATAACCTCTGCAGTTGTGAGCGTCGTTAAATAAACCATAATTTTAAATTTTCTGCTAACAACGCCGTATCATGACCAAATCTTATGTACTTCATTGTCTTTCCTCATATTATAGTCGCATATTTTATCATTAAATAACCGGTAAAAATTAGGAAAAATATATATTCATACAGCTAAGATAGATCTATGATTAGATTTATAAGCCTAATTATCAACCGTAATACTAGAACAATCTTTTAATATTACCTTGCAGGTTGTTTGCAAGGTGTATTTCCCACATTAGGTCTATATAATTTACTTTTATTATTATGATTCCACAATTGCTCCATTAACATCGTTTTTATCATCGACATTGGAGTCCCTTTACGTTTTAAACTCTCAGATAACGAATTTAAGGTGAAGTTCTACATTTACAAGTATACCCTGGGTTCCGAACCACAGGTTCCCGAATTCAATCGTTGTAGCGCAGGTCTCCATGCATGGTCACGAACTGACTACAGTTTCACGTAGGCGATAGTAGACCACGTCGGTCCCTATAGCATATCGATGTCTGTTCTGCAAGCAATGTACACACATCCGCAAGCTTCTTGTGTCTCAGGGGAAACTGTATGTCTATACAAGTTGATAACACTGCCGTCTCCATCTTGCCCCTAGACAGTCTGTTTCAGAACAAGAAATGAGCATAAGAACTCCCGAATAACGTACCGAATTATCTATGATATGTTATAACTTAAATTAAATTGTTGTATTCTTTGTAGCTTGTAAGTTCTTTCATATGTAGGCCTATGTATACTTAGGGTATAGCTGATTAAGTGGAAAAGAAGACCTTAAGGCCTTAACTCTGCCAACTAAAATAAATTATTGTTGTTGTTATTATTATTATTATTATTATTATCATCATCATCACCTAAAATAGGCCTACTCCTAAAATGATCAACGAATAAATCTTAACAGTGATTTAAAGTAATAATCTATCCTAGTGGATTGTAATAATCAGTTTTAATATTATTTCTAGTGAAAATGACTTTACTGTTTTGTTATGACTTCTAAGTTGTTGGCGTTTTTTAATTGCAGAATTATTTCAGCATATTATTCTTTTATGAAGAAGACACTGCAACAAATTTAAAAGTAGAACGGCAAGACAGAACGATAGGTAATTATAACTTACTCGAAGAAAATCTTTCACATAGGCTTTTATTCCATTGAAGATCATTAATGTTTTTTTAATATGATGTACCGAAGTACAGTACATATGATATTTCAGTGCAGAAAAGGAATTCTGCTTCACCATATATGAAAATGGGTAAAACTTTCTCCAGTAATGTTAATCAAACGTGCTTCAGAAACTGTGTGGACTCAACCGTGATGGTAAAATATGCGGCCCAATCAGCTAGTTATCAAAATTTCCTTTCCAGAGGTTTATTCGAAATTATGATTCTGAACCAAATTAACACCTGGATTATCCTTTATCAAAATGTTCAATGGAGCATTTTCATTCGATGAAGACTTTTATCTACCATGACTAAAGGACATCAGTGAATGTGAGTTTCCTATTTTAAAATAGGCCTACTCGTCTAAGTCTCCTAAATCATTCCTGAAATTTTGCTGGAATTTTTATGGATCACCGTACAAGCTATAACTTGTGTGTGTGTGTATGTCTGTCTGTGTGTGTGTGTGTGCAGGTGGGGGGAGGGGCGATGTGTTTGTAGTCTCAAATGACACAAAACAATCTTCAGTAACCGAGCGAAGAGGTTCAGACGGCAACGTTTAAGACTCGCATTCAGGAGGTTCTGGGTTCAAACTCCATAACCAACCAATCTAATTGGTGTTTTCATAGTTTCTCTCAGTCACAAAGGAAAACTGGAAATTTACATAGGCCTAACATGATTTATCACCGCTTTAATCACCAATATCATAAACATTAAAAACAAAGTCTAAATCAGTTATCTAAGCGAACACAAGTCATCTATAACATAATACGTTAAGTTCATAATAATAGAAATAGAAAATCAACAATAGTCAACGGCCTACTGATATACCCAAAAGATCCTGCACACGCAATATGACCATAGATGTTAAAGTGTGTATAAATAAATAGGCTACTTACTTACAAATAGCTTTTAAGGAACCCTGAGGTTCATTGCCACCCTCACATAAGCCCGCCATCGGTATCTATCCTGAGCAAGATTAATCCATTCTCTACCATCATATCCCACCTCCCTCAAATCCACTATTATATTATCCTCCCATCTACATCTCAGCCTCCCCAAAGGGATTTTTCCCTCCGGCCTCCCAACTAACACAAAATACGTAGGATAGACCTAAAAATTCCATTTAGTCTTCCGATAATTGAACCAGCACTGAAGGTAGCTAGAATAAGTGAATACGTTACGGGTTACAGGAGTTTATACATTTGATAATTATTTAATTTTATTGGTCTAAGTGAATCCATTAACTGCATAAACTTCTAAAATTTACTTACCTTTTTATTTTCATTCTCATTTACGAATTCTGGAAGCTCACAAATCAATAATGAAAGAAGTTCTACCTTCGGCTGGTTTTTAATATATTTGTGATGAAAAAAAGACTGAGGGGTCAGGCTTTCTCCAAACACTTGAGTTCTTCATTATAATTCCAGAATTAGCTAATTAATAGCCATAATCACTCATCCAGTCAGAATAACTACTAGGCCTATAGTTTAAAAGGAATTGCTCTACTACGAACTTCAGTTGTAAGCCTACTGTCAAGAAGGTAAATGCAAGATTTGTATATAAAATTAAATATTTATATTGAGGTATTACTTAGATCTTGGGTGTCACAGGGGCATAGTGAAATGTATTAACATAAATTTACTCCACTTCCTTGAAACCGTACTCGACGCAGTGCGTTGGCGGTATCTTGAAAAGCCTTGTTGGCCACATTGCCGAGTACGTGAGGGGACGTCATCTTGCCGTCTCCATCTTGTCTCTGGGGGTCTCCTCCGGCTTTCAACTTCTTCCTCGGCTCTTCCTCTCTTGTGGTTTCCAAGTCAAACTCCAGTTTCTCGAACAGCAACTACAAAACTGACACAACTCAAAAGCTGTAACCTCGAACTGCATTCATTTTCCCTTAGTAAATCATACTTCTTGCTATAGGCCTACATGGATGTTGCGGCATGTGAAATTTTCACCCAATGAAATTGTTTTAATTCGTACAAGAATCAGCTCGATACAGGACAACCACGTAAGACAAAACGAACACACAGAGCCTATATAAACAACAGATAGTACGTTCGGGGTAAATGGGGAAAATCCCGAAAAACTTCACACTCAGATTGACCGGGCCTCGGAATTTGAACCCGGGCCTCCCGAATGCGAGCCCGAAACAGTACCGTCTCGACCACTCCTCTTGGTAAATGTATACATAATTATAATAGCTATATAAAATTCCTCTCTGTAGGCTAAATCTGTTATTGAAGTAAATTCTACACTTAAGTTTCAGAGATTAATCGCATTTAATTAAGCATGTGACCATGAGTTACAACGTGAATAGCAAAGAACTAGAAGCGTTTTGCAAAAATCTATCCCAAACAGCTTCATTCACAACAAATACTATAGAATCTGCCAAACATCTAACTCCTATGAGACGAGCAGTGAGTCGATTGAGAACACGGTATAGAGAAATCTCGCAACACTGCAGGCGTAACAAACGTGATACATGCAGCGATATACAAGTAGAATATACGCAGGATGTATCGACGGACTTATCGTCTGGTGACATAGCCCATTAGCCCTATCCAGTTTTCAAACAGATTATAAAACGAGACTGAAGCAGAGTATTGACATCAAAATAGCTTTAATCGCCATAGGTTAATATCAACAAGGTTAATAGGCCTACAATCATTATCACCACTGTTCCGGACTCCATACACTACACTTCATTTCATCACCCTCTCAACATTGTTTTGTCCGTTTTTCGGTTTTAATAGCTACAATTTATCAGTCTGTGTCCGCGAGTAGTATGTCTACCTCCAGACTAGCCGGCCCGGGTTCGATTCCCGGCGAGGTCAGAAATTTTCATGTAAAATTTCTACCTCGGGACTAGTAGAGATGGCGCTGCGCAACTTCTGATCACTAGATTGTGCACCAATATGCCTGGGTTAAATCCCAAATCTCTCCGCAGTGCATATGAAGAGAAGGCATTTGTCACTGTTGATAGTGATTCGTCCGTCGGACGGGGACGTTAAGCTTGGCGGCCCCCTTAGTGCCGGCACTGAGTTTCCCCTTCTCCCTTCCTCATCTTCAACGTCATCACTCATTCCAGACACTACACTTACACATATATTTACCCTAGTACACGACATAACTCTCCACAGAAACACATCATATACAGTGTGGCCCGCCGAAGTGGTATACAACTAGAAAATGGATCACAGTCCTGCCATCTATCCGCAATATGTGTAACCCGAATCATATAAAGTAAAGTGGATAGGCATTGGATACATACATACATACATACATACATAACTTACATACATACATACATACATACATACATACATACATACATACATACATACATACATACATACATACATACGTACGTACGTACGTACGTACGTACGTACATACATACATACATACATACATACATACATACATACATACATACATACATACATACATACATACATACATACATACATACATACATACATACATACATACATACATATACTGTATACATAGCCTACATACATCAGCCTATAAGCAAAAAATGTAATAATATTTTTCATTCCTCCAGTATACATTTTTTTTTTCATTTGTTACCGCATAACGTTTATTTAAGGAATATAAATTAAATTTCTGTATTGTATTTCCATTTTATTACATCCGGACAGCCATTACCTTTTGAAACTTTAAATTTGTTTCTTTTCCATTTTTTAATGTTCTTGTTATTACCCTATTTGCGTTGAAAATAATTTATTTGTGATTATTCTGATTTCTGCTCTTTTGACACGGCAATTACGTTTCACTTAAGGAAGAGAGATTAACAAACAATTAAGATCTGAATAATGCTTCTGATATTGACTAACTTACATAAGATTAAAAGAAATGGAAATATCCAACATAACAAATGTTGATACAAATGTTGGTGGTATGACAACATTAATGATGATTAAATACTGTATAAATTGGATTAAATATTTATTAATTTTTGCCGAAAATATTTAAAACGTCTTAATAGGTCAACTGCCGTAAGCTCCAATATAGGCTCTACTATAACTAAGCAGAGCGAAATCTTCAGCAGCTAGAATCAACAACTGAAGAAAGTAAATCTTTACGTTTTGAAAGCTATTAGTAGGCCTACGTGGACTAGCTAGCAATACACCAGTGACAATGAGAGGAGGGATTGTTAACATTCCCCTGTCCCTGAATATTTCAATGCCTATTGTAGCACGTCTTTACCATCTACCTATCCGCAGATGTTACAAGAAAAGGAAACATTGGTTACATATATGTTTATCAAATATTTTCTATCGGTGATCAAATTCATTGTATCAGACTGTACATGCAGGCAGATGTGATTGGCCTGAGACACATAGGACAGTGTTGTCCTCAAAGTGCAATCTATCTACCTCCGTTGCTGTAGCAAATGGTAATGTAGGGGAGGGGGAGGTCTTCTTGCATCTTGAGATGTTGGAGTTGTGAGGGTGGTTTTCTGCTGCAGGGATGAGGGAGGGACTGCTGCCATGTCAGAGAAAACGACCAAGGGGAATTTACTTGGGAGAGCAAACCCCTGGACCAAGCTTATAGAAACAACGGTTCAAGTCTCGGACCCGCTGTGCATGCACGCCAGCTCCGGATTCTCGATACTCGCCGCGTTATGAAATATTGAAAGTAGGCCTATCTGCTCACGTGTAAAATTGGCTCCGTTTACACAGTTCCGACGTAGTAAAAGGAAGCTTACAATACCCTACTTCTTTGAGGCTGTATGGACCTGAATGTCAAAAGAATTGTTATGCTCTATTTTAAGATAACCTACATACGTGTACATAACAATCCTCTGGCCGAATAATAACTTCTATCACAAAAGTAATAGATAACGAACGAATGCAAGATGAAAAGTACGACAAAGAGCCATAAGAACTCCATTAATTCAAAGCTATATTTTATAAATTTATATCTACCACTCAGATGAAGTATCGTCATTGTACTATATTTTATAAGATCATAGACCTCAAAGCTAATATTGCTCTACTTCAAATTTTCATACAGAGGAGTGACATAATGAAGAAGGAAAGGGTGAACAATTATATGAAATGGACTGGCACGTAAAGAATTTTCGTCTCCGTCATAATTCCCAGAAAGTTCCTGGAACCAAATCAACAGCCTGTTGCGTTTATCATAGGGACGAAGTGGTAGGGGCATGATTGTGACCACTCATCTTTTAGTGACGATGTTACAAAAGCGCAGAAAAAGCACTTCTTCACCGCATCCCTAAGTTTTCATTTTATGTGTTATTAATACTTAATTTGTGTCGACTTGTGATATTTTTAACATCATTTGATAAACTCCGTTAATATTATTATTATTATTATTATTATTATTACTATTATTATTATTATTATTATTATTATTATTTTTAAGTACCTATTAATAATGTTATTTCATAGAAAATTATTTTGATTACCAGATCAATGTTAATCAATTCAAAAGATGATGCACACCACAACGAAACTAATCAATTAAGGCTAAATACCAACATAGTTTAACATTAACACAGTAAAGTAACTGTTTATTTAAATAATTTAACAGTTATACAGTGATGTAGGCCTAAATAGGCCTATCATAGACATTGTAGCACGATTTAGCACATTTATTTTATTTTGCGGACAATGGTAACGTAGAAATGCTGGAATAGTAAGGAAAATCGTAGTTCTCGCCGTAGTTATCCATAAAAATTCCACATTATACGAATACTCAATAGCTGTACTGCACATTTACTAGATAAATAGGTTTCTTGAAAAGTTGCCGCCCTCGATCGTCTTCGGTTACAATGCTGACCACGAATCGGAAGTTCGCTGGTTCAAAATCGGACTAGGATGATGAATTGAAATAAATCTGAGAAGACAGTGTCGTAGATTTGCGGTACACAAAAAAAGCCTATCCCTGAAATGGGGCCCCAGGTAAAATGTGTCGGTCATTTCTGGTCTACATTGAATAACTTCTGTAGTCGAAACCGTTGTTAAATAAAATGTTACTGGTGTTATGTAGGCTATGTATCTTGAAAAGTCAGCAGACATTCTTTTCAATAATATTATTCGATTCAGGACTAGAGCGGCAACTTCTCCTACATACGCGTGTAGCACGTAGTGTAATAGATCTCTGCAGGCGCTATAATACCAGAGAATTTTTGGGAAACAAGGCAATATGTACTTAACCACAAAAGCACTAAGAAACAAATATTCGTAACTTTTTATACCTAAAATATCTGATTGCACAGTGGCCACTTCCTTTCCCCCTCCAATGCATACATCGCCTATTAGCTACATATTACACTGATCAGACTTCAGATATAAACAAACAATTGTTCTTCCTCTGACACATATCGTCAAGTGAGATGTAGGCCTACTGCCTGAGAATAGAGGTAGGCCTACATATCAGCAAGAACCTCAATCAGTGCGAGAAGACAAATATATACATAGAATTAAACGTGTCTAATTAAAAGTTAGCTATTTCGTTGAGAATCCTCGTCGTAAGATTATAAGTGCAGTGTCCGGCTATAGTAATAATATTAATATTAATAACAATAATAATAATAATAATAATAATAGGCCTAATAATAATATAATAATATTAATAAGCTTAATAATAATATATAATATATAATAACAATAATAATAATAATAATAATAATAATAATAATAATAGGCCTAATAATAACATAATAATATTAATAAGCTTAATAATAATATATAATATATAATAATAATAATAATAATAATAATAATAATAATAATAATAATAATAATAAGGTAAAACGGTAAAGGTATCCCCGTAACATGCCATGAAGGCACTTGGGGAGCCCCATGCTTTCCATGACCTCGGCACTAGAATGAGGTGGTGTGGTCGGCACCACGCTCTAGCCGCCTTTTACCCCCGGGAAAGATCCGGTACTCAATTTTATAGGAGGCTGAGTGAACCTCGGGGCCGTTCTGAAAGTTTGGCAACGAGAAAAAATCCTGTTACCACCTGGGATCGAACCCCGGACCTTCCAGTCCGTAACCAGCTGCTCTACCAACTGAGCTACCCGGCCGCCAATAATAATAATAGTTTTATTTTCTCTGGCAGAGTTAAGACCATCAGGCCTTCTCTTCCACTCGACTAGAATCAAAGCACATACAGGAAAATAGGCCTACATACCGGTATATAGTACTGTGGTTCAAAAAGTAACTTTATCAGTACAGTACTGCAAACCATAGAGGCCTACAGCGCAGCGGATTGTTAAAGCGCACTTGACTTTACTCCTAAGTAAATTCCCTTTCTACTAGGCCTACTCATTTCTGTTAGACGTTTGGGTAGGCTTCATAGTCACAATGCAGCCGAAAATACTGGGGCGATTGAAAAAATGCATAATCTTACCAGGAATCAAACCCGTAACCTTCGGCTACCACGTATCTCATTGAGGATAGATACCTAAAATTTTTATTTCTTTTGTTGTTTTTAACGAAGTTGTATCAACTACCAGGTTATTTACCGTCGATGAAATTGGTGATAGGGAGATGGTATTTGCGAGATGAAACCGAGTATTCGCCATTGTGATTACCTGACATTCGCGTTATATTTGGAGGAAACATCGGGAAAAACTCAATCAGGAACTCAGTTCGCATAGCATATATTTAAGTATTTAACTTAAGTTAATATGACTATTATAATCTTAGAGTACGAAAAGTTTCAAAATCAGGACTGTAAATTGAATAGGTAGGCCTATGTAGCCTACTTTCATTTATCACACGCCGTAGCGTCGTAGTCTAAGGGTCCCTAAATTGAATTGGGCCATGTAGTCCCGTTTCATTTCTGTCACGCCCCGTAGCGTCGCAGTCTAAGGGACCCTAAATTGAAAGGGTCTAGACCTATGTAGCCTACTTTCATTTCTCTCCCACGATGTGGTGTCGTCTAAGGGACCCTAAATTGAATAGGTCTATGTACCTACTTTCATTTCTATTCCACGCCGTAGCGTCGCAGTCTAAGGGACCCTAAATTGAATAGAGCCTATATAACCTACTTTTATTTCTATCCCACGCCGTAGCGTCGTCTTGTAAAGGACCCTAAATTGAATAGCAACTATGTAGCCTACTTTCATTTCTATCCCACGCCATAGCGCGGTCTAAGGGACCCTAAATTGAATAGGCCTATGTAGTCTACTTTCATTTCTGTCACGCTCCGTAGCATCGTAGTATAAGGTACCCTAAATTGAATAGGCCTATGTAGCCTACTTTCATTTCTGTCACGCGCCGTAGCATCGTAGTCTAAGGTACCCTAAATTGAATAGGCCTATGTAGTCTACTTTCATTTTTGTCACGCGCCGTAGCATCGTAGTCTAAGGGAACCTAAATTGAATAGGCCTATGTAGCCTACTTTCATTTCTGTCACACGTCGTAGTCTAAGGGACCCTAAATTGAATAGGGCCTATGTAGCCTAGTTTCATTTCTAACCCACGCCGTAGCGTCGTCTAAGGGACCCTAAATTGAATAGGCCTAGGTAGGCTACATTAATTTCTATCCCGCACAGTAGCGTCGTAATCTAAGGGACACTAAATTGAATAGGGCCTATGCAGCCTAGTTTCATTTCTATCCCACGCCGTAGCATAGTCTAAGAGACCCTAATTTGAATAGGCCTATGTAGGGTACATTCATTTGTATCCCGCGCCGTAGCGTCGTAATCTAAGGGATCCTAAATTTAATACATGTAGCCTAGTCTCATTTCTGTCGCGAGCAGTAGCATCATCGTCTAAGGGACCCTAAACTGAATAGGCCTGTGTAGGCTACATTCATTTCTATCACGCGCTTAGCGTCACAGTCTAAGGGACCCTAAAACTAATAGGGCCTATGTAGCCTAGTTTCATTTCTGTCGCGAGCAGTAGCATCACCGTCTAAGGGACCCTAAACTAAATAGGTCTATGTAGGCTACATTAATTTCTATCCTGCGCCGTAGCTTGTGATCTAAGACATCATGCCTGGTCTCGCTTTACGGAATGAGCAACTGGGGGAAATCATCGTGCTATCCACACATTACACCCGTAGGCCTACTGGTTGGATGATGATTTACTTCTACCGAGGCATGTGGACGTGAAGCCAGCAGCATTCGGCTGGACGCCCTTGGCCCTTTATGGTTTGTCGCTGATTATTATTAGACCTAACTTATCTTAAACTAATTCGCCCGCTAATTTAATTTCTGGCGTTATCATGAACGAAATGGAATTTATCGTTTCAAACTAAGTTCGATTCTTTCAGATGAAGACTGTAGGGCTAGGTGAGATTTTCACGCCGTTTATTTACAGCATCTTGAGGTACTGCCAAATACCAAGTTGTCTGATCTCTTTCATTCAGTATAATAAATTATAACTTAACTTTCGCTACAATTAAAACTGAAATGAGACGTTAAACCTAATCACTGTTCATAAGCCTACATATTCACAAAATTTAAGCATAGGCCTAATAGTACGTCTAGTAGGCCTACATGAACGAACGGTCGGAACAAACCATAAAAGGAAAACATGTTGAAATAATTGTGATGATAGGCACAATGGTAATGATGATGATATTGGTATTAGTAGTGAGGATGATAATAGTAGGCCTAAATATGATGATGACGATGATGATGATTATGATTATGATTATAATTATGATGATGATGGATAGTAGTAGACCTTAGTGATAATAAAAAAGTTGTAAGTAGTCTAATACAAATTAAGATGGTTATGACGCTAAGAATGATGGAGATTAAAACGTAGGCTACTAATTATGGAGTAGTTATTATGATTATTGTAACGATAGTAGTGAGACAATGCTACAAATAAATCAATGTCACGTAGGCCTACTAACTGAAAAACGTATATAGGCCTACATATTAGTTGGTTTAACAACGCCTTTTACAATTATATCATTCAGGGCCGGTAAGATAACATGATGGTGATATGACAATGGTGGAATGAGATTGAAAGAAGAAACGGTAGAGTTTGTAGATGAACTACTTGAGAGCCACTCGGAAAATACTTCCAAATAGTGCTGACTAAAATAAAAATAAATTACCACACAATTACTTCAATCTTGGTGCAAGACAGATGTTAATCATCATTTCTCTACGAAATACCCGGGTAAAACTCTGTCTCTGATTGGCCTCACTTTGAAGAGATATGCCACTCTTGCCGCTAATATATGTTTTGGCAAGCGGGCAACAGAACGTAAGGGTTTCTAGTAGTATTGGGTTGGAGAGTGGGTTGGGGTGTGGAGTTGAGGGTGGGGGCAGCAGCAGTGGGCGTCAGCAAATATAGGAAGGGGGTGGTAAAGGGAACCCCAAGACAGCAGAATCCTTATCTTACTCCCTCGTTGTTCGTCTTATTCTGCAACCCCACCTTCTATTCCAGCATCCATGTCCGACCGTCCGTCCATCCCCTTTGGTCCGCCTTACCCTCCTCACGTCCGTCTGTCTTAACACTGTTCCCATAGCCGTAATGGCCGTCACGCTTATCTCATGCGCATGTGCTGTGAACCATCTGGTCCCCCTTCGCCCTTTCTACCCCCTCACAGGTTCGACCCCTTTGCAGAGGGTGGAGGAACACTAAGGTCAGTATGTATTGAATATTCCAATACCGTGCTATATTAAGGCTGGCGGAGTATGGAGGTGCCTCTCTCACTGAAGAACCCTGATGTATGACGGTTGCTCGCATTCTTTCCTATCGATTGCTTTGATCGATGTTATAATAAAAAGAAAAACCTATCTTACCAGAAAATACTCTTAGGAAAGCAAAATTCTGAAGTCGAAGTTGATGGATCATTGCAATGTTTACCATGAATGCTATTTCGTTTTTGACCTCAGTGTGAAAATTAACGGGAAAGGTAATTTTTAGGTTAGACATTGATAAATCGAGACATTTTACATTAGAACTATGATCAATAATTTCCAATTACTGAATGTGACATTAGCGAATAACTTATAACTTATATAGCTACATCATTACTGACATAATGTTTTGTTACCAACAGTTAGACTAATATTTTCCTTAACTCCAAGAACTTACTCTTGAAAGTAGTATTTACAGAGACAAAACGCTGCCTACAGAGGACAGTCGAATCGGATCATTGAACTTTTGATAATAATATGATGACCATAAAAATGTCTCAACGAAGTAAAAGTTTAGGTCTATAGGAATGTAGTGAGGATGAAAACAGAAGAAAATGAGGTAAAAAGAAGATAGGCCTATACAATTTAGGAGGAATAAAAGAAGAGGAAAGATATGCGGATAAACCTAAGCCTATACAAGAACGGAAGGAAGATGGAAGAAGAAAATGGACAAATAAATTAAATAACAAGAACACATTTACCTACATGTTAACTATCATGAAAAATACTTTGGATATTGAAATCATATGTTGGAACTTAAAATATCCTAAGTATTTCTCGCAACAAAACCATCGTGAAAATCTGAAACTTCATTTGCTATTACTAGTTTCTAGGTTAAATTTTAATGAGTAAAGGACAATTAAATTTTAAGAACTTCTAAATCATTCCTGAATGACAAAGTTGCAGATAACCTCTAAGTGTGAACAGAAAGATAGAGTTACTGGTACGTTATAACATTTTAGTCAATAAAAACAAAATTTTCACAACACCAGGCAGGAATTCAGGTTTAGAAAGAGACTTACTTACAAAACGGCCTTTAGAGAACCCGGAGGTTCATTGCCGATCTCAAATAAGCTAGCCATCGGTCCTATCCTGAGCAAGATTATTTTGAAACAGACTTATGTAAAAATAGATTATATCTCATAGTGAAACAAAAAAATTAGGACATACTGTAAATGTAACGTAACTTATTTATTTTTGAAACTGACGTAATCAAGGACAAAAATATACGGAGTAGAAGTAAAACAACTTGTTAAGATAAGCTTAAATGTCGTTATAACACTGAATATTTTTATCACCTCACTGCTAGTCTACAAGAAATTTGGTTCAAGTAAGCCTATTTAAATTTTACGTGGCCTCAGAAGAATGAAATCGAAAAGAGTCAAAATCGTGAACTCAGTATTTTTTACATAACTTAAGTATTATCTTTTTAATTATACGAGATCATTTTGGCAGTGCCAGGTAAAATGACAGAGAAGTGGAGATTTCTGTCTCAATGCTAGAGAGACTATGTGTGCTCATTTTTCTAGATTGTACCTTAGGCCTATTACCCTAAATGTGATAGGCCTATTTGAATATGCTGACCACATGGAGAAATAATTCCTCCACTTCTTAGTCAAAGAAATTATTTCTTTCAACTGCTAGTGGTGAAAGAATAGTTCAAATTGTAATTTTAATGTTGCCCAGAAGAAGCAACCTTGGACTAGAGCACAGAGTTTATAAGCCTAAATGTTATGTCTTGTGTTGTTTCAGATGGGGCCTGCAGTCTTGCCAATCCTACGTTACGGGATTCCCATCATGTGTTCATTTAGTATCAGGTCTACAAAAAAAAACAGTTAGGCCATATGAAATGAATATAAGCACCATCGTATATCTAAGCCTAATAGTAGCAGTAGGAACAGTAGCCTATCATTAATAATAGGCTCAGCATACAGCAGAAGTTTTTAACACAAAATATATAATGAATTAATTAGAGCTTACCCTGAGCTAAGTGCACTTAACACACACAGATTTAAGAAACGAATCAGATTAATTATTTAATTGTTTAAGCTAATTGAGTTAAAATTGATATTCTAATATTTAACTTATGTACTTTTGTATTTCCTCTTTGTATATAGACCCTATTATTACATGCTGTATTATTTTACCATTTATTAATGTTATTGTGCTCAATGAACTCTCTTAATTTTGTGATATATTTTGTATAACTGATCTGAACTGCGCCCGAGCACGAGCTTCTGCTCTTTCGAGCTGCAATGCCTAATGTAGCTCAAGTGTAAAGTATTAAATAAATAAATAAATAAATAAAATAAATAAAAAAAAATAAAAAAGAAAAAAAGAAAAAATATTAGCACAGTCTAGTATATACAGTCACGAAGCTTGAGTTGTTGAGGGTACTAGGAACAATAGACTGTGCCGGTACTACTTCGCATTGTCTGTGATGAGGCGATAGTAGCGATCCTAATGGTTAGCAACTAGGCTATCTATGAATGCATATTCCCTACGTATTGAGCTTCGTGTCTGTATATACTAGACTGCGCTATTAGGTAGGTCTAGTCTATATGTACCTATGCCTACTATATTACTGTAGGCCTAAGCTTATGTTGTATATCGTTAGGTTATGTTAGGATATAGGCTACCACAACATAATATGCCTATGTTAGGCTATGTCACTTCATACAACATACCATATCATATGAGATCATATCGTCTCTTATTCTGTATCACATCATACATGTCTTATACAGGTATAACATTGGGCCTACATACTCGTATATTAACTCATAGGCCTGTTAAGTTCTTATATGTTGGCCGGGTAGCTCAGTTGCTAGACCAACTGACTATGACTATGGACTAGGAAGTACTGCATTAAATCCCGGGCAGTGGCGGAATTTTTCTCGTTGCCGGAATGGTCTCTGGATCCATTCACCCTTCTATCAAATTTATATGCTACATTAAGGTATATTAGTCTGTATGTTATTCTACACGAGGGAAATATAAATTCCACTATCAAGTACAAAATACCTATTGTAAAACGGATTTATAGAGTGGAATTCTTTATTAGTTTTGTTTGTTTATGTATTTATCTATTCACTATTCAACAATTCACCTAACTTATTTATTTATGTATTCATGTATTTATTTATTTATTCATTCATTCATTCATTTATTATAGTAAAATTAAGGCCACAGAACATCCTCTTATTATGTCCTCCAGAGCGAAATAAAGAGGCCACGAACTAACAAACTAACTAACAATTACAAATTATACTCCCCATGAGCAATAACCTCAGTGTAAACATAGCCGAAGAATTTTACATAGTCCAAGCATATAATCAAGGTAAACTCCTGTTAAATGAGCAAATAATGAACACACACAAAACCCACTTTTCAATTTAAATACAGTAGTAATCATATTCCGTGTAAGCGTAAACTCCAACAAGCAACTGCGCATCCTAGCCACCGCCTACATTTGATGTTAATTAAATATAGGCTTAGCCTACAATGTAAGTAGAACATTCCTGTCAGTTCGTGCCTGGACATCGACAACAAAAGAGCTCCTTGTTCTCCACGTTCACATCGTAAGTTTACAGGTCCATTACCCTATAACATTTTAATACGCGTTAAACTTCAAATTCCAAAACATTACAGTTTTACCTCCAATTAAGAAACACTTAATATTTCACGTTACCAATCCAATGAAGTACGTATTTTATTAACAGAATCCAAAGGCATGCGCTGTTACAATAGGCCTAACTTAATTTGAGTCCACAACTGTAAATTGAGGATAATATATTTATCACGCTGTTACATCAGGCTGCCAGCCACATGAAATACTTTTCATACCTGTAGGCCTACTTTAATCAAGTTTGATTCTTTTAATATGTTTTATCATGTGACTTGCAGTATAGGCCTACAGTACAGAGTGTTTCATAAGTAACGAGTCTATCGAAAAATCAACTATTTTGGATAATTTTTTGAAATGATGTTCATTCTCATGAGAAAGAACTCTTTCCGGTGCCGTACAGTCGATTTGGAAACAAACAACCCTTCCCCCGCCGCCAGAGAAAGCTACTTATCCAAGTGTAATGTGCATTTGATGCCAACTTTACTAGTAAAATGACCTGGAGCATAGCCTTCTATACGCCAACGATAATGGCATACGACCATGCCTATACACATTGTTGTGATAGACTGGAATGATGAAATGCCACGCAGCCGCTTAACGTTATTGCAGAAGAGAAAAATTGCTGCCTGGTTTCAACTTGGAAAAAGTGTCGCTCAAATTAAGTATTTATTTCGTAGACGAAGTGTTTCCAGGCAGGTGATCGGTCGCACGAGCTGAATCCGTTGGCCTCCTCGATCACCTGATTTGACTCCCCTGGACTTCTTTTTCTGGGGATTCATCAAGGATCGTGTCTATGCGACTAAGCCACGCACATTCCTGAATTAGTGGAACGAATTGAACACACAATACAAATGGTTATGCCTGACATGCTCACCAGAGTCCATGAAGAGTTGATACGTCGCTTACATTTGTGCATTCAGCAGAACGGAAGACATTTTGAAAATTGTGCACCATAATTTGTCAACAATTGAAACTGTTTTTATATTAATGCGTTTTAATAAAGGTTAAAACACTAACTATTTTTTAGTTTAATAGCTTTGGCGGCGAGGGGAAGGGGTGTTTGTTTCCAAATCGACTGTACGGCACCGGAAAGGGTTCTTTCTCATGAGGATGAACATTATTTAAAAAAATTATCCAAAATAATTAATTTTTCGATACACTCTTTACTTATGAAAGATCCTGTATATAAATGTAATAATTGTTTTAACGCACTACTTGGTTAAAGTGTCTATTAATTTCACATGCATAATAATAATAATAATAATAATAATAATAATATGTTTGTTAACCTCAATCATCAATGTAGGCCTATTCAGAAAGCTTATGTACAAATATGATCTGAAGAAGGCTCAATGAAGCTGAAAATGTTAATCAATAAAATGTAAAACAGCACTATTGTGTAACTCAACACATATTGCATTTGATAAGCATAGATGGTCAATAATAACTTTATTATCATTCATATTGTAACGGTTTACTTATAGAAAAACTCAATATGTGAACAAAATTCAAAATGTTTGTGGTTCACACAACTACTTTTACTAATGTGAGATCCACAACAGGAACGAGGAAACACACATTCATTTTCTTCCCATTATCCATTCTTTTTCATTGTGTCTATACTTACTGTAAATAGGCCCACATTTTGTTTAAAGCCTTCGGCTTCAAAGAAGCAATTTATCCTTAATGTAATAAATAGTAGCCTAGATGTAAACCAATTATTTTAAAACATTTTCATTTGCGTTTACTGATAACAAATTTGTAATATTGAAACATTTATTCCAGTACGACAAAAAAGGAATGATTCAACATAGGTCTACTATAAGAAAGAAAAATAGGACGAATACCGCGAAAGAGGAGAATGATAATTATAAAAAATGAGACAAAAAAAACGAAACATACGAAGTTAAAGAGAAAAAGTAGTAGTAGTAGTAGTAGTAGTAGTAGTAGTAGTAGTAGTAGTAGTAGTAGTAGTAGAAGAAGAAGAAGAAGAAGAAGAAGAAGAAGAAGAAGAAGATGATGATGATGATGATGATGATGATGATGATGATGAAAAAGATGGCTCACAGGAAGATATTTGACGACAGTGATTGACTAGGCCTAGCACATAAGTAAGTCTACATTCAGGAGGAAATTGAAATGTGTGCAGACTTTCGGTTCAAAGGACCAAAAGAGAGAGATTAGGAGGAGTTGAGACGCAGATAGGAGGATGATATTACGACGGATTTGTAGGGGGTTTTGATGTTGCAAATTGGATCCATTTCTCTCGGGATGAAGCCCAGTGGCGGGTCTTCGTGACAAGGGGTCTGCGAATTTCATAATCACTCACAAGTTCTTACTATGAACGAGAAATTAACAAGCCGGTGTGCTGACGTATGTAATATATGTTAAAAGTACTCGATGTAGCAGAGGAGTCCAAAAGAGATTAACTAGTTCTTTTCTCATAGTTTTTCTCATATTTAAAAGGTGCTGTCGGCACACCAGTAGGCTTATGTAATAAAATTACATTTTGTACTGAAGTGAAATACTAGTCTAAGCTTATGTAAATTTCTTGCGAAATAAAAGATTTAATGAAGTGTAATGTAATACATATTTCTGTTGTTTTAATTAGTAACACTTCCTTTCAAGTAAGTCCTCATTTCTAAAAACTCAATTCTCATTAGGAGTCAAATTAACGCAGTCCACAGAACTATGAACTTGAAGGGCTGGTGTTTGATCCCTGGATGAGGTAAGTATTTTTTTCCTACTCCACAACTTGCAGAATGACTCTGGAATCTAGAGTGCCTCCAGCTAGATGAGACCAAGATTCTTTCCTGGAAGAGAGTTGTTGGAATGTGACAATAATATTCACTTCATTTTGACTAAGTTATTAAGAAATATTCTAATAAGAAGTAATTTAGCTACAATAAAAAATTACCTATAGCACATCCTAAAATTTGATGACTTAGATCTACACTGGGAGCTTAATACTTTATAATCATATTAACAGTTTTGTATAACTGAATTAATAGACATACAGTACGTTTTAAATTTGTATTAGTGTCGTGCATTTCATGTTCTCTACTCGGTTCAAGTTTGTAGAGCGCGACAAGAACCGAAGTTTGCTTTGAAGAAGCGTATCTGTCTCTCTCGCTCGATCTTGACCCTTGTATGATCTGTGCCTTTTAAGTTCGCTGGCCTCTCCTACACTCCTCTCCCAACTTTTTAGCTGAGTAAAGATTTTAGAACAGATCTTGTGAATTAAATTACATAAGTTAGGTCAGATGCAACAGTGTTCATGAGTAGGATAGTTATATACAATAAAAGTGATTTAATACAGTTATGTGAACACTTTTTAATGACTGAATAAAATTAATAAAATCGGTTAAAAACCATACATGTTTCGGAGGAATGCTCCTCCATCTTCAGTGGTAGTACTACGACTGTAACAAGAACATAAATTGTGTAAAGCTCATGGTTAATAATAAAATTTTACAAAGATACATAATTTAAAAGTCAACAATTGTTAAAAATAAAATGACCTAAATGTTGTTCAGTTTGCATGCATATTATAAACTCTAATACAAATTAAATTGATTAAAATAGTATTAAACATTTTAAAAAATGCAATATCTAATAGTAAAAAATATATGTATTGAGTACAAAATGATTAAACAGAGAATACATAATTGGTGTATGATATTGAAATTAACAAAAAGCAATGTTAAAATGTCAAGATTATTAAAAATGAAGACTCCAACTCTCAGAAGGTTATTAAATGGATACGTTACGTTGACGACACTTTCCTAATATACCAAAACACCACTTCTCAGAATTTACTTGACAATATCAACTCCATACATACCAACATCCAATTCACTAAAGAAGATGAAATTAATAATTCTTTGCATTTCCTTGACTTGACAATTGAAAGGAATGACAACAAGTTTTGTTACAAGATATACAGGAAACCAACCCAAACCACACATTTGATCCCCAGTCATTCCAACCATCCCATTCAACACAAAAAAGCAGGGTTATACAGCTTAGCCAACAGATTACTCGACATTCCAATGTCCAAATCAGACTATGATAAAGAACTAGGCATAATTTATTCTATAGCATTAGATAATGGCTACAACACGAAAATAGTAGACAGAATCATTTATCAGACCAATCGGAAAAAACAACTAAAAATTATACCCATCTCTCAAACAACAAAGAGCTCAGAACTGTGACATCATTGCATTTGCAGACGATGCCCTACTTTTTGTGAAATCTAAATGTATAAACAGTCTTATAACCTCAGCAAACTCTGCCTTAAAAACAATCTCCAAATGGGGAGCAGAAAACAAACTAAAATTTAATCCAAGTAAGAGTAAAGCAATGCTAACCACTAGAAGACATAAGGTAGCTGCCGCACCTCCACTCATAATGGAAGGAGAAAATATTCCATTCGTCGACACACTGAACTACCTAGGAGTTATCCTTGACAAAAAGCTGACATTTAGACCACATCTCGAGTATGTGGCAACAAAAGCAAGCAAGCTTCTTCGAGGTTTGTCTACTGCCACCAGGCCCACGTGGGGGCTTAATTCCGACATTCTGAAAATAATATACCGAGGAGCAGTAGAGCCATTAATTCTTTATTGTGTATCGGCATTCCAGGAAGTTCTACATAAAAATATGCCCAGAATAAACTCTTAAAGATCCAAAGAGAATATGCTCTACGAATCTGCAGAGCATACCGCACAATATCAACAGATCCGGCTCTAGTCATTGCTGGTATAGAGCCACTTCACTTGATCGGACTCTACAAAGCAGGAATAAGCGACATAAAACGGAATCGGAAGACAACATTTCAAGAATTATCCTTTGATCCACAATACAAATCACATTTTCTGGCCGCAGGACATCCGGGACTACAGCACGACTGCTATCAATCTCACAACTGTAGCGATATCCATACATATGAAATTTACACAGATGGGTCAAGAATTAACGAATGTGTTGGCTGTGCATTTGTCATCTATTGTGAGGGTATAGAAGTCCATACAAAACTCATCCGACTATCTCCCACCAACACAGTTTTTCAAGCGGAACTCTACGCTATCAAGGAAGCGGTGAAATGGTGCGCAGAACATGATCATAGTGCTCGCATCTACAGTGACTCTCAGGCAGCAATCCATGCAGTAGACAATAAATATATATTGGATCCCCTCACAATTGAAATAAGAAATAACATCAGGAATACAACGCATGTCTGTGTAAGTTGGGTTCGTGGACATGCTGGAACAACTGGAAACGAGCGTGCTGATGTGTTGGCGAAACAGGCTGCCGCTTCGGATCTGGAATATATGTACACAAAATGCCCTATGTCTTATGTGAAGAAGCGTTTAAAAGAACGTGTAATTAATCAATGGAATGATTACTGGGTTCGCAGCACAAAGGGAGCCTTTACTAGGGAATTATACTTCCCTACCATATACGATAGACAAAATTCTAAATTAATGCAACCAAACTTTGTTCTTACTCAGTTCTTATCTGGACATGGCAAGTTTGGTAGCTATTTCGAAAGATTCAAGATAGAAACAGAAGGTGGAAATGTTTGTGCATGTGATGACTCCCTGCAAACAGTCCAACATTTGTTATTTGAGTGTCACAAATTTGAACTCCAACGTCTTGAACTAGTTTGTCGATTAGACAGGTGCGACACCAAGTACTCCCCACCAATACAAGTGTTCCGAAATAAATGCTGTTATCAAGATTTTATGAGATATGTAAATTACGTTCACAAAAGTTGTAATCTGAACACATGATAAAATTTGTATATATCCACTGAATTATTATTATTTTTTTTTTATTTTTTTATTTTTTATTTATTTATTTATTTATTTTTTATTTTATTTTATTTTATTTTATTTTTTTTATTTTTTTTTTTTATTTTTTTTTTTTTTTTTTTTTTTTTTTTTTTTTTTTTTTTTTTTTTTTTTCCGTATGTTAGTGTGATGTATTTTTGTGTTCTTGTGTTGTGATGTATATAATTTAAAAATTGCTTGTGACAACAATGTTTAACGGAAAACTGTGTAACGTCTTCAGAGATTTCAACCCACAGAAATTTAAACTACATTCTAGTGAATATTAGGATTAGATATTTGCTTAGGTTATAATATAGCATACATTTCATGAAACTTATTAATAGAAATATAAGATTGTATTTTAGGATTTAATTTCAACTCATTCCATTTCATTCATTCATGTGTATAACTTAAAAAACTTTGTACAGATTTGCTGAATATATAGATTTGTTAAATTGTATTAATTTCATAATTGACACGTAAGACTAATTCAATAGGAGACTTCATTAACCTATATCATATTATTATTATTATTATTATTATTATTATTATTATTATTATTATTAGCCTACTATTATGTATTTATAACCCTAACATACCTATCTCAGGTAAAATAGGGTTCTTTGTAAAATTGGAGTATAATATAAACAACAAAGAGCGAAAGGATTACGTTAGTTTCGTTTACACAAACCCACATGTTCATAATATTGCTTCCATTTTCAAAAAGCTTAACTTTAACATAGCGTATAAAACAAACAACTCTTTAGGCAAAACCTTGTTTAATAAATTTCCCACAAGTAACTTTGATAAATTTAATACTTCAGGTGTTTATAAATTAACGTGTCAATTTCCAGAATGCGAGGCCACATATATAGGTCAAACAGGCCGTAACTTTAATATAAGATACAAAGAACATAAAAATATTCCTCATGAAGTCTCGCATTCAGCCTTCAGTGAACATATATTTAATAATCAACATTTCTTTACAGACATTAACTCTGATATGGATATATTACACACTAACAGGAAAGGAAAATTATTAAACATTTTGGAATCAATTGAAATTTATAAAGATAAACTGGTTAACTCTCAAAATTTAAACGATAAAGCTATATATGACAATAACATCCTTTTTGATCTTTACATCACTTCCGAGTTGAATAGGAACGATTATTATTTTATATTTATTTTCAAATAAGTGCGGCGGAGCGCACGGATACAGCTAGTATAAAATAAGACGTTTGCAATGTCTTGGTTGCTTCTCTCATGTTCGAACATTGCAGGATACTATTTTAAACCGCTTAAGGATTTGAGCACATATTTTGCAATTAGTTGTTTAATATGGAATAAGACGAAGTTACAATGTTTTGGTTTCTTCTCTCATGTTTGAACTTTACACATGCTAGTCAGTACTTTGAACATATGAGTTTTCTAAATATATTTTGTTTGATTTATTTATACGTATATTTATGTGAATGTTTAGTCATATTAATAATAACAAAATTACCTATACTCATTACTATGCGTAACTTTGCAAGATATGTGCCTGATATCCTTATGCAGCTAAAGCGTAAAGGCGCAGGGAGAGGAGGGACTAAGAACATTGTAAGGAAGGGGAAAAATTGAACAAACGCAAAGGGAGCTTCAGTTCTACAAAGACTAGGCAAACATGAACCGAATATAAGGCCTCTTACCGGTTTTCAATGGACTTGATTATTTTAGTTTACATGCTTCACTTCCACGTACTGTTGGGATGCCTATGGAGTAGGGCGAAGTTTGTAGTATCTTGACATCCGCTCTCATGTTCGAACATTGCATGACACTAATTTGTATAACGCTCACAGAATTATTACACTTTAATAATAGACTATATGAATTTCGTTAAATAGAGGCTAGGCCTATGTAAAGTCATAATTTAGTCTAAGATAACACACGACATCACATTGACATAACCTACACACATTAATTAGGCCTAATTAAGCGGTACTCGAACTTGGCGATCTTTTTGTGAAGTTGTGTGCAGTATGTTGACAAATCGTATAGGTCTAAGTTAAATTACACAGTTAACAAGTAGGTTAAAATAAATAAGCCATAATAAAGAAGTGTTCACACCATATAAGCAAACAAGTCAGTAATATCCTTACAGTTGACATAACTAGCCTATCTGTTCCTAAAGAGTTTCCGAATAGACCTACTTCGATTTCCCTTCGCCTCATTAAAAAAAAACTTGATGCGAATCAATACTTACTTAATAGGGATAAAATTATCATCTACTTTCAAATTAAGACCTCAGATCAGTTCAGTTCTTCCAGAGAACATTAGAATTACAAGCAGAGGTAAAAGAACTTCTAATCACGTGATTAGCATGGTCCTCAGTCAACGCAAGAACAACACAGGATAATCCCAGACAAGGAACACACATACAATTCCTGTACGAAGATAAATCCCCTTTCCCGTGCCCACAAAATGTCCACAGTAAAAAGATAAAGAAGCATGGTGTCGACCACACGAAGTTATTCAAGTATCGAGGGGAATTTAAGGTCTGAATATCATTTACCTCCAGGAAAACTCTATATTCAATTTCAAAGGAGGTTGAGTGGACCAGGGGTCGTTCTGAATATTTTGGTAAATAATAATAGTAATAATAATAATAATAATAATAATAATGATAATAATAATAACAATGATAATAATAATACTAATACTAATAATAATAATAATAATAATAATAATAATAATAATAATAATAATAATAATATGAGGCTACACAACAGCATAATTTCGAAATCTGCTTAGGCTCATTAGCCTAATTTGTTGAGTTCATCCCAGATTTTCTTAAGTTTTTTCAAATGTACGTAGGCCTAATGCGAATGGAAGGTAATCTCATATCGAATCTCCGACTCATCTCGTTAAATACTATCCAAGCTTAGCACCAATTTACCAACACTAGGTGGCCTCCTAGTTGATGCTGCGTTGTTAAATAATAATAATAATAATAATAATAATAATAATAATACTTACTTACAAATGGCTTTTAAGGAACCCGCAGGTTCATTGCCGCCCTCACATAAGTCCGCCATCGGTCCCTATCCTGTGCAAGATTAATCCACTCTCTATCATTATATCCCACCTCCCTCAAATCCATTTTAACATTATCCTCCCATCTCTCCTCCGGTTTTCCAACGAACACTCTATAGGCCTATGCATTTCTGGATTCGCCCATACTTGCCACATGCCCTGCCCATCTCAAACGTCTGAATTTAATGATAATAATAATAATAATAATAATAATAATAATAATAATAATAATAATAATAATAATAATAAGTAATCTGCCAACATTTATTAATTGATTGTAATAACCTAAATGCTGCCATAATTTCAACCTTTTAACATTTATTTCGTTCCCTTCACATCCCATACAGTTATTCTCCTTTCAATTGACAATCTTCCTAATTCCTCCCACCATAAATAGGCCTACAGAGAGATTTGATTGAAATAAAAATGTCTCGCATTCACTTAGATCACTGTTCCTCGAAATACTCTCGCCAGAGCGGACACGGAGCAGACTGACGTGCCGTGGTAGAAATGAAAAGGGAAAAATGTGAGAAGAGTTGCTGGAGAAATCGGAAGACAAGAAGAACAAATTCGGTTCTCCTTTTTCCCCACCATTTGCCGTGTGCCGCTCTAGGTGGTGGATGTTTCAACGGTTTCATGTGTAGCTCTTAAGTTCAGATCTCGGTAGATCTCTGCATACTTTTCTAGTCACCAGAAGAAACGTTACGAAAGATTCATGCCTCTCTCAAGTATCGCGCTTTAAAAGAGAAGCCTTGTACTAAAATTAGACTAGATTATGCGGGATCTCTGAACATTTACAGGATAAAAACTTCATTATAGAGAAGAGATATTATCGATCGTGATGTGGGCAATTATCACACACAATTATTGATGATTATTTCAAATCCTGCCTAGGGTATAGAAATTATATTTTGTTTCTGTTTCACACTATAGACTCTAATCGTTCATAGTAAGTAGAGAGATGATTGAGTGAGACATGTATTTGGATGAATGGATGGTTATATGAATAGATGAAGTGTGTAAGATTGTACAAGTTTAAACATTTTTCATATTATTAAGGGGCAACGGAATTGCA
Organism: Periplaneta americana; assembly: GCF_040183065.1. NCBI lineage: Eukaryota > Metazoa > Arthropoda > Insecta > Blattodea > Blattidae > Periplaneta > Periplaneta americana. The sequence continues at coordinate 90,895,009 of NC_091120.1, read as the reverse complement.
CTTTGGGTGAAAAATTTTTTATTAATTTTTTATTATTTTCAATATATTATTTGGCTTTTTTCTCTTTAAAATGGTGCCATAAATTACGTTTGGTTACCTATGGACCTATTCAAATTGTTTCCATTTTAATTTTTCGATATTCTAGAAGAGATACTTCATAAGTTTACTAATTTTGGAAGGGACAATAATACACGGAGATTCCAAAAGGACTATACAACTTTGTAAGCTTATAGAAATTTATTTATAAAACATACAGATTTGGTTTTAATGCCATGTAATAGCAAAACTCACCAAGTTTTTACTCAGTGTAGTTCAGTGTGACTTCCGTTGGTCATGCGGTAGACATCCTACCTGAACTCAATTTCCTGCCGAACTCGCTGCAGCATATCCGGAGTCACTAACTCAACTGCGGCGGTGATTCGGTTTCTGAGCTCAAGGAGATTGTCAGGTAAGGGTGGAAAGTCTTTAAGGAACCCCCATAAGAATAAATCAAGCGGTGTGAAGTCGGGGAACCAAGGTGGTCATGATTTCGGTCCTCCACAACAAATCCACCAACCAGGAAACCTCAAGTCGAGAAAATCACGGACGTTTTGGAGGTAGTGTGGAGGTGTATTATAGGCCTACAAATATATATATATATATATATATTTTTTTTTCAATTTATTCTTTGACGTTTTCTCTTTGAAATGGTATAGCACATATTAGTATATTAGGCTAAAATGATAGACTATCAATGTTAACTGTTCGTTTTTATGATGTGGGGGCGCAATATACTGTACGCTTAGGCTCATGTCTTGTTTTAAGACTTTTTGTCCATAATTTTCCATACAAAAACGATCCTTTTCTCACCTTATATTTATCCTAGAAGACAAACATTTTCGGGAACTGTTTATTTAAATGTTTTACATATACTGAAGTAATGTTCTTGAAATTCGTTAAATTTTGGAGATGTTATAGGGGGTATCATGTACTGAAAATTTTTGAAACAATCTATGAATGAGGGAAAAATTATAACTCAGTACGGAAATGAATTAAAGAAAAACTACAGCAAACTTACTGTTTCAGCATAAAATGAAATCATGTGTTAATTTTTTTTTTTTTTAATAATTTATTGATCGATCGGAGCATTTAGCTCTCTACAGACCACTTCTAACTGAAATATAAATACAATACGTGACATAGAAGTGAGGGCGGTCTAGAGTGGGCTCCTCAGCGAACAAAAAATTGTTAATAAGTGGTGTACAGCCAGCGCCAGCGTTTTCGGCGCTTGTCCTTCAGTACAAGCCCAGTCAGTGAGCCAGTGCAGCTGAGAATGGTACCACCCAAATACACGTCACGTCATCAATATGCCAGTTATAGTCGTCAGCTTTATCGTCCACACACTGCGGCAAAGGCAGGATACTCTCACTATGCGTTTCTGGAGTGTACCCATGTGTAGCCTACAATGCCCAGTGAGTGGCATCTATTGCCAATTCAGCTGAGAGTGGCACCACCTTCTAGACACAAATCACCTCAGCAATCTGCCAATCACATTGTCAGTTTTCTCGTTTACAGACTGCGGCAAAGATAAGATACTCACTCTTAACGTTCTCATTACTTATTTCACTCGCCAAAAACGGTGGCTTTGGTTATACTACATAGGTTGATGTGCTGATAAATTTTGATTATAATATGAGGTCCATTGGAAGCCTGCTCTTGATTCTGGTGGGAAATGTGGACTTTCTTCCGAGAGAGTAGTGAACAGCGCCTGGAACATTGTTAGATTGTTATAGAACTTCTTAGCTTGTGAATGAATAAACTGTTTGATTGTGTGAATACCAGTTTCTCTGTGTAGTTGACTGTTACGAACAAACCAAGGAGAATTACTGAGTGAAATTCTAGAGCTTTATTTTGAAATTATTGGCTGTGTTTAATTTCACTTAATGCAGCTCCGCCCGAGACTCGTGTGTTAATGAGATGTAAAAAAGTAGCTCTCTACTTGTAGTTTCAACTGTTTTTGAGAAAGAGTTTCTTATGTAAGACATAATTTAGCATGGTCAAGAAAGGCAATTCCGTGTCCCTTAAAGTTTGTCACTATTTTACACACTTTACTAGCCTATAATGAATAAATTTGAGAGTAGCAGCAGCATTAGTAGCAGTAGTAGTAGTAGTAGTAGTAGTAGTAGTAGTAGTAGTAGTAGTAGTAGTAGTAGTAGTAATAGTAACAGCAGCAGCAGTAGTAATAGTATTAGTAAGTTTTTTAGTATCTTTAGCAATCCTTACGACTAATGTAGGGATTATTCAACGTCGAACTTCAATGTGAGTGAGAAATGCCCGACAGATTTTGCCTAGAGACCTTTGTCAGGGATAGGAATCACATGCCGTAAATCAACGAAATGGATTCCATAGATTTACTTCCCCCGTCAAGGATTTTACCGCCCTTGGCCCTTGAAATCTATCGCTCTTGGTAGAGTTTCAATCCTAGATTCTGGGATCTAACGATGATCGAAGGGGGAGGTGTCAGTTGCATCTCCTTAAACATGTTGACTAAACATGTTGGCTCCAAGGTTTTTAAAAATATATACTTCAGTTTCGTCCACAGCTACCTGTCGGTTTAGGATGTCTTGTTAACTTATGTGTACATAGATTTTGAATTACCTATTCATCTTGCAATAAAAGCAATTCTTCCAAAGACAGAAACAAAAGGGTAAAAGGGTGTCGTTTTCATCTCGGACAGTGTTGGTGGCGTAAGACACAGAATCTCGGACTTGTGAAAGAATACCGCTCAAACAATTCCGAACTTGAACAGTAGACTATTTAAAAGTGTTTTTTCGTTTGCCCTTTTTGGACCCTACCACCATCGACGAGGCATTCACAGACACATAATGCCTTCTCAGCCACAAGACCTCCGAGTTGAAAAGTTTACGTATTACATCTTTGAAACGTGTATACTGTAGCTCCGGATCCACTTTTCCTCCAACAGTATGGACCGAATTTGTAGCAACAACAATGAGAACGACTAATGGCTGTGAGTCATTTCATTCAAAACTTAATCCTAGTCTATTTTATACTGCTTACTCAAATATTTACCATTTTATAGAAGTTTTGAAAGAAATACAAAGCGAAACATACTTGAAACTACGTAGGCCTATTGATAGAGCTCTGGGATTTCAGGCAAGAATGGAGATTGAAGCTTTTATTCATAAAAACATGACTGATTTGCAGCAAGGTCAAATTATAACAAGATTGGATTTCATCCGGAATCTCTCATTTAGGTTTCAACCAATACGATTGTAGTTTTATGGTGAAAATGCAACTCATGAATTTTAATAGGACTACATTTTATGGTGAAAAATGACACTACCAACATTGAATGGTAAATATACCACAAACAACAATCTTAACCTACCTGTAACGTTTAAATTGGTGATGTTACAGCCAGTCCTAAGTCTGTAAAATAAGAAGGGAAGTGCTGTTTGTGTCACGGACGCAACTGACGTATGACCCAAAAAATATAAGAGCACAACTGATGTATGACCAAAAAATATAGGGACACAACTGACGTATAAAACTGACCGCGAGCCGTAACCGCCCGTCTCCGTATCTAAGAGACCGCACACCATCAAAATCAAGTTGTGTCATATGTGTAAAATACTGCAAGAAGTAATCTTCTCTTCTTTTCTTTGACACAGTTCTTACAGATAGAGACCTTTTCTTTTGGAAAAGAATAGGGCCTAAGCTAGAATAAATAATTATAATCAATCGACTTCAAATCATTACCAGAATTAAAATAAAATACACACAATTAGGTGCACATTTTGTTACTGTCACTTAAGCTTCTCGAAAGAAAAATATATAATATTATGCAGTCTAAACATTGACTATAGTGAAATTGTTACGTAGGTATATCCAGTAGTAGATCCACCTACTATCAATTCCAAACAATGTCTTCAATTCTCATCCCTTATACAGACTATATATGTGTGAAACCTATATGTAAATGTGATAGTGATATGTGATTTACATTTTAAATCTAAAATAAGTTACGTAGGCTATATTCCATTTCAGCATTGCGAATCTTAAACAAGAAGTCTGCATTCAATTTCTGCATATCGTTCACAATGACAGCAGAAAATATTGCGAAGCCTCCAAGGAACTCTGAAGGAAATAACTATGGATGGATGACACGCCATCGTTAGGAAATTCCGATTCTACAGTTTTCGGATATGTAGGCTATATCGCCTCAAGAACAGTAAACCATAGGAGGGTTATTGGGATGGGATTGCAGCAATCTGCAAGAAATTCCAACCCCAAGGACGTCTCCACGAGTATCAAGGAAGATGAGAAGAACTTGATGGAGGAAACACTAAATAAACATTTGAGATAAATAATAAAGGTTTTCTGTTAGTATCGATATGATTTTATAGGCCATGTAACATTACCTATTTCTGCTACTACGTATTCAAATATTTGCAGAACACAAGCTTCACATTCCGAAATTTCAGTTACATTTTATGCTTTCATAAAATATAGACTAAAATATTACAGGTTCCATTTCACACATAATAATAATAATAATAATAATAATAATAATAATAATAATAATAAATAACAATACATAGAATTGTAACTGTACATTACTTCTAATGGTCTACTAAACATACGAACTTAGTCAAAGCCATATTAACGACTAACTAATTAATGAAGATCGATATGAGAAAGATATAGACCCCTATGCCTACAGAGTGAAACGTAAATAATGTCATTAATTTCTGGCGATTATCGAAGCTGTGTTGGGAAGAGTGAGTGAAGAAAGAGTGATGCTGAAACTGATCAGGAAGAGAAAAAGAAACTGGTTGGGTCACTGGCTGAGAAGAAACTGCCTTCTGAAGGATGCACTGGCAGGAATGGTGAACGGGAGAAGAGTTCGGGGCAGAAGAAGATATCAGATGACACACAACATTAAGATATATGGATCATATGCGGAGACTAAGAGGAAGGCAGAAAATAGGAAAGAGTGGATAGTGAAAGACTATGAATGAATTGAGGTATTTGAATACAAAGGGAAAAATTGAGTCGGTGATATGTAAATTCAAAATTTTCATTTATAAGCTTTCAGTGTAACTGTTTTTATGAAAACTAAAATGTTTGTAACAATAATAAATAAGGCTAATGTCTGACTATTTAGCCTATAATGAAAGTTATCGTCTCCCTTTTGTACAATATTGCTACCAGCTAGTGCGATGGCTGCGGCTATGAGTGAGAGATCAGGTAGTCACTTTTTTATATAGGCTACATTTTGATTAAATTAAATTGAAAATAACTAAAGATCACTATGACGTTTCTCCCTAATTTCTCGCTGTCTTGTGGTCATCAAGCAAATATAAAATAACATACGCCACTTTCTCTTTCACGATCCATAACTTACACCATATGCTATGCTTTTTTTTTTTCGAAGATCACGTGCCTAGTTTCTTCTTCTCCTTCGTCAAGAAATGCAGCACATGTCTCCCGTTTTGGAGTAAGAGGGTGGCGGAAGTGAGGGGGAGGGGACCAATATCTAAGTCCAACCCATCTCAAGTCCGTCTATATCCATCTCCGCGTATTTGTATTCTCCAATGTGCACGCGAACTCCCTGCTCCTTCCAAGTGTTGTCATCTCTCTGTGGGTGGAAAATATTTTATTTCCCCCATCCCTTCCTTTCACACAGCATTTCAAGTAGAAAGAATTTCGATATCACTCAAGCTTTGCCATATGTCTACTCCTCTTGTGTCCTTTTCGAGATTTTTAAAATAACAACTCGTAACATCCATTAGCGGTACAAAAAGTAACAACATCACACAGTTTGTGTAAATAAATGTATGAAGGTTGTTATGAAGAAATTTAAGGAGACGAAAATAGATACAGATCTACATTTCAGCGTGATTTAAATTGAAATTACTTTAACAAAATACTTTAACGATATGTGTTACATTGCAAGGGATTAACATTACCATTTATGATGAATGTGTAAAAGAGTAATAAAAATGATTTCAATGAAAGATTTAATATGACACTTCAGAAACATAATAACTTATGATAGACCTAATACGGTGGAAGTAAACCTCCTGAGAGCCAATTTATTCAAACTCAGGCCCTGTACAAATAATCGGCAATTTATTATTTATTCAATGTTAAATCAGAAAGAAAGATGATTGATAAAGTTATAATGAAGTTGTGATGGGTTATGAAGACAAAGGACAACAAAGTACTCGGAGAAAACCTATTTCAAACAAGTCCATTAGTTATATAAAATTTCCATAGATTCTTAATCAATTGAAGGATTCAGAGCCATAGTGGGCCAAGCGCCATTTATTAAAACCGGAAAAAGCAAGGGTTAAAGTTAAGTGAATACCACAGTTTAATGAAGATTGACATATCATTTAGTTTGAATGTGTATACTTTATATTACTTGCTAGGCCTATATGTTTCCATTGAATTATGGTGATAACTTAATTTTAACCCTTGTTTTCTACGGTTTTAGTAAATGGCGGTTGGCCCACTATGATTCTGAACCCTTCAATTGTAACAGTTACGAGAGTCAGGAGGAGTTGAGGACTAACTTATATCAGCCATTGTCAACCGATGTGCCGCGGTACACCGCGAATGACCCGCTAGTGTGTCGAGAGAAAATTAAAATAGTAAAGGTTGTCATAGTAAATTGGAAAAGCAAAAATGAAAAGATTAGTAAAAAATGAGTCCACAGGAGTCAACTTTCAGCGAACGTGGCACAAGTCAACATTGAGTAAACACTTTCCCTCCAAAAGCCACCCAAAAATTCTCCCCTGGTTGGGAACCACTGGTTTAGACTATATGAGTGTGCCACGGGATTTTAAATTACATCTTTAGTGCATCATAGCCTATGTTGAAAAACTTAATAAACACTTAACTATATGAATAACATAAAGACAAAGCCAATCTAGTAGAGGTAACACATTTTTTGACATTTTCAATAGAAAGTAAGCTTAGACTAAGTGCTGTAATATAATAAATTACAAACCTTGGACTTCAATTTTAAAATCATTGTTTTCTTTTTCTAATGGCATAGGTTACTGATATTTTTATACCATTGTCCCATTAGGTCTCTAGCTTTCCAATAGGTGGACTTCAGGGATGGACAATGTCGTAGACGTTCTCTGTCCATTTCTACTTGTAAGTCACCATCGTTTACACTTACATAATTAATTGATTCGCTAACGCACTGTATCACGGACAGATTCGTCACTGTTTCTTATTTTGTCAGTATTGGAACGTACGAGTATGTTCTGCTGTCTGTCAAGAGAATCTTTATGGTTAAAGAGGTCAATTCTTTTTTCATACTCTCAAAATAATATTTATCTTTCAAGAGATTAAAAGAACACAAAATATAAATTGTATTTCATCTCTATTCACGAGTTAATATCAATAAAAAATTTACTTATCCTTTCCAATGTATAAGTTAGACTACACTTCGAAATTCATGTATTTACAATCTTAAAAAAACGTACCGTAATATAAAATGTAGTAAGTGAAAGACATGAATTGAGGAAACACATCAAAACAGATAATGGGCTAATGTAATTAACAGTAAGCAAATAAATCTAAACTCATAACGACTTCCAACGTATATTTTTGTGCAAAATACTTTTCAGATGACCTAATATACACAATTTTTAGTGTACAAAAGTAGGCCTATTTTATTATAAAAGAGGAGTATGAAATGACATAACAGAACAAAACACCAAATGGAATATAATAGTAATAATAATAATAATAATAATAATAATAATAATAATAATAATAATAATAATCCGTGACGCCACTGCCCTTGAAGGGCCCAGACCGACCAGCAGGCTGCTGACCTCACGTTCACATGCCGAAGCAGAGGTGGACGATCATCCAACCAGATTGGAGGTATTGTGTGGTTAGCACGATGATCCCCCCCCAGCCGTTATAGCTGGCTTTCGCAACCGAATTTCGCTACTTATTGTAGCTCCCCAAGTGCATCACGATGCTGGGTGGGAACCGGTCTCATACACTGGCTGAAATTTCATGAGAAAATTTCTTCCCCCATTAGGACTGGAACCAGCGCGCATTCCGTAACGCGAGTCCTAGGCAGGATGCCTTAGATCACTACGCCACGGCGCGGGACAGGAGATACTACATGGCAGACAATATTATGACATATGGATCACATGCGAAGACTAAGACGAAGGCGGAAATATATACTGTTAAAATACAATTTGAAGTAAAATTAAAATTTATGTGCATTCTCTTTCTGTGTAAGTTGCTGGAGGATTACCTACATAATCTAAATCTTGTACATATAGGCCTACAATATGCGCAGGTCATAGCTTAAACGTACCACTGACGTAAGAATTCTATGAAATCTGAGAAGACAAGAGTTTTGTTTGAGAATTTAATCTTGAAATGATATTGCTTTACCGAAAAGAAAAGTCTGAGTCTACTTACATATGTTTAAAACCGAAGGATGTGGAAGGTAGATCTGTTATTCACTCACTGATCGTCTAGGCTGCACATGGAATGATTTTCAGAGACAGAACGGATTTTCCAGGAGGAACTACTCGCTAATCCATATTGATTTTATTTATTTTTATTTATTTATTTAATTAGCTAGCTAGCGAGTACAAATTACATTATTAAAACAAAAATGAAACTATATTTATTCACTCGATATAAAGGTTTACTAACATTTGGAAGGATTTCACTAAGCAATGGAATTTATTAACTTGTCCATGGTATATGTTTCTAGATTACTTAGTCTTCAATAATAACATGCAATATTTATATAAGTTAATACCATAGTTTGTCTAATGATGTGTTCTTAAATGTTCCCAATTTGACCTGAAGATAATTTTTTAAGTCGAAGACGTTTGTCGCTAACTATTAAGTGGTATAATATCTATTGTAATTAGATATATTTATACGAGGTTGGACAATAAGTAATGTTGACTGATTTTTTCCCAACTGATGAGGCCAACCCTGGAGCCTCCTACCAGAGATCTGTTTTACCTTGGTCCTCTCTCCACCCGAATGCCAACTGGCACCACCCTGTAAACCGTCAGTGTGGAGTAACTGCTTGATTGGTGGAGTTGTGTTTGCTCCTCGTCAACACAATGGAATCGCATAATATCGCACATCGTTATGTTCATCTTGTTTTGTGTATAACTCGGTGAAAATGCCACGACAACGCATGGAAAGCTTCAGCAGATTTTTGGAAATGAAGTGATGTCAAGAGCACAAGATTTTCGATGACATAAAATGTTTGCTGAGGGCAGAAGCAACGTTGAAAATGAACCCAGCAACTGCACGGACAGATGACAACATTGCCAGGATACGTGAAGTTGTACGAATTGATGAGCGGTTAATAGATAAAATGATGGAACAATAATTGAATACGAATCGAGAAACTGTTCGCCTCATTCTAACTGAAGACCTGGACATGAGAAAAATTTGTACAAAAATGGTTTCAAAAAATTTCACTGGGCAACAACGAGACGAACGGAGAAATGTGGCTGCTGATCTGTTTCAACACTACAGCAGCCTCCATATTCACCCAGCGTTGCTTCATGCGACTTCTTCTTATTCCCAAAAGGGAAATCAGCAGTGGCAGCAACGTTGGAATAAGTGTGTGTAGTCTCAAGAGAACTACTTTGTAAGTAAAAGTGTTTTTTAAACCAGTCTCATTACTTTATTGTCCGACCTCGTATATGGACAGCAGAGTCCTGCGTTTGGTTACTTTGAATGCAAGTTAGGTGTTCGTCGATCATACTAGCTTGGTAGGGAGAGAAAGTTGCAAGTCAACAGTTGACGTTACGGTCTCTCCGCTCACGCTCCGGTACTGTGTGTTTACATCTATTCGTGTACCTATGTGTTGAAGTCGGTGAACAACAGGAATAGTAGGCTACTCATGTAAAAATACCACTTGAATTTAATAACAGCAATAACGAAGTATTTATTTAAAGGCAGCTTATATGCAATAAAATATATTTCTTACCACGGTTAGATAAAACTAATAATTTTCAGGAACCAACCCCTTCATTTTTTATTGCTCACATATGCAATGAGAAAACCATTCGAGCTAAGATTTTATATTTACTGAAACATATTATACAATATTAAGGGTTCGATCCCGGCCCAGGTCGATGGTATTTAAGTGTGTTTAAATGCGACAGGCTCATGTCAGTAGATTTACTGGCATGTAAAAGAACTCCTGCGGGACAAAATTCCGGCACACCGGCGACGCTAATATAACCTCTGCAGTTGCGAGCGTCGTTAATAAATCATAATTTAAATTCTTTCTATGTAATGCAAACAAATGCTCTCAGTGACGCTCTATGGTCTCCATTGAAGCTATATAGTGGCAATATCATGACATGCGCAACAATATTTCTAATAATATTAATCTAAGGAGCACATTCGAATTTCTTCAAACAACCGCATTTGTTAAATTAGGGCCTATGTATTAGTTGTAATGACATAAAAGAAATCGAAGTCTTAAAAAATTGAACTCAATAAACAATTCAGGCACCACGTAAAAATGTTTAGTCGCCATGTCTACATGTTGCCCGGAATTTATATACCTCTGATTTTTACAGCAAGTAAAACGCTTTAAGGTACCGGTACTTTAGATTTAATTAAAGGTTGCAACTAACAAATTAAAAAAGCATATAATATTATAAGTTACCAGCACAAACTTAAAATAAGACAAATTATGAGTGCGAGCTTTACGAATCTCTACACATTACGATGAATGACTGTAAGTTAAACATTTTAAATGTTTCAAATGTAAAATTTCTCCTTCTTTCTGATAAAATATGTTCTTCTTTTCTAATGAAGTGCTGACTACAAAATTCTTCTATTACAACACTGATCTCCAAGTGCCCAGATTTGTTTTGTTTTCGTATGTTCACTGAAAAGCAGACCTGAACTGTAAAACAGGATCGAGTGCCGCCGATCTATACTCTATACTCTATACATAGGCCTACCTACAATGCTGCGGGACGGTTGGCTTTAGGTAACCAAACGCAGGGCTCTAATGATAAGTTACAGACATTGCCTGATTTAGGCCTAGACAACTCCTAGGGCGGCAATTTTCAGGGGGCAGCATTTTCTCCCTCTCTTCCTTTTCTTCTTTCCTTTTTTTTTTTTTTTCTATTTTCATTTTACAGTGAAATTTGTTTTTAAAACACTTGTTGGTAAATCTTTGTTCTTGAATACCTTGTGGAAGTCGGATATTGTTTTGTTATCGCATTATCGAGGCCGCGGCGAGAGTAAAAGGAAAGTGTACAACTGCATAATTACAATTATTGTAATAGCGGTATCACGTTATTATACTATGAAACTGCTTAAATTTAATTATTTGTATAAACAACAATGCATTGTTGAAAATTAAATTGGAAGTGTGTTTATTTATCGCTACGAATTTTAACCACAACTTTCAGTTACATTTCCAATATTGTATATCGGCAACAATACTATTTAATCACTTTCCAACATGTGCACTATATAATTCGATATGACAGATTTATTCCGCTAATAGTTGTAGTTTATTCTTCAATTTACTTATACTTCCTATCGAAGTAAGAAATAAGTACTCGTAATAGTTACCACCAACAAAATCAATGCTTAAAAATAAACCGCAGCCTGTCTTTCACAAATCAAATTTGTTTCAACAATCAATAAGTTTGAATATGTTTTTTTGCATCGAGTCTGATGTGCTTCGTCATATCGACTTTGGTGACATCATCAATGCTTTCTCGGTGAAAAAAGATCGATGTATTTTAATTCCAGTAATTTATTGTATTCTGAATTGTAAATTTTTAATTAAAAGTTAATTTAAACTAAACGTGAACTGTATAATTGCTGTTTATAAATAAATTGCTCATGGGAGTTGGAGGGGGGGCGACAAATTTTAGCATTGCCTAGGGGCGACACTATACCTGTATCCGACCCTGGTTACAGACGGTTTTTATATAAAGTTTATTAATGTTCTTCATTAACTTATGAGAACCAACATGTTAATAAAGATAAAACGCTCAACCCTGAGTATAAAAATAAATAAATAAAATATCCTGCTATTATTAGATAGCGTCATTCGAATAAATTCAAAAAGGAGAGGAGAAAATGAGCTTCCATTCATGCAATTTTCGCTTTAAATTTCACACACAATTTTCTTTGTTTAGGCTACTATTATTATCTTCGTAGCTTTACAGAATACTTCTTAAAAAACTATTACCGATTTTTATTCGCTCTACTATTATTAGGGCCGTAATATTTCATGGAAAGTTTCCTAAAAATCGATAAAGTAGTAGTAGGTTATTTTACGAAGCTATATCAACATCTCAGGTTATTTAGCGTCAGAATGAGATGATAATGCCGGTGAAATGAGTCCGGGGTCCAGCACCGATACTTACCACCATTTGCTCATATTGAGTTGAGGGAAAACCCCGGAAAAAACCTCAACCAGGTAACTTTCCCGACCGGGATTCGAACCTCCGGGCCACCTGGTTTCGCGGCCAGACGCGCTAACCGTTACTCCACAGGCGTGGACCAAAAAGATGTAAATTTCTAAATAAATTGTTTCCTTTCTTGATCAGGTGCTCAATAGGAAGTATGCTAGTATGGCTACGACCCTTTTTCCTGAACCTGTGTTTTTCTTTCTATAAAATATTCTATGACACTATCCCAATAGGTAGGTTTAGACTAATTACTTTTAATTTTAATTACCTGCATGTGTGCTCTTTATAAAGTAATACCTTAAACTTATAAGTACAAAATTAAAATACTTTGAATTTTTATTGTATACAAAAGGTTACGGTATGTAATCTGAAAATTTACAGTATTATCTAAAGATGAAAGTTCTGTGAAAATTCGAATTTAATTAATCTACTACAAAAAAGAGGTTTTAAATATACTGAAGAACACTTTCAGTTGAATAAAAAACCGAATAATGTTCACCTACCATACCAACTTGAGACTGCCAGTGCCTTTACAAATTCGTACGTCTTTATTTAGACTGGAGACGTATTTCTACCTATTCCCACCAACCTCCTTTCCCGTCGTAAAATCAAGTACACTCTGTTCCGTCAAAGACGGCTAAATAAATACAACACCACCTGTTTTGAAATAAAAATCTAGTCTGCATTTTTTGTGCTTTCATTTTTTTTCCTTGCAACAAGGAAGTACTTGGTATATTCGAGGTTTCAAAGTAGCTTACTTCTATATATATAAAATGCTACTCCACATACAGAAAACGAGTCCAGAATTCATAACAGTCCCAACTCACGTTCTTCTCCTTCTCTCTGCTCTTCACCCCTTTCACATCGTCCACCACTACTACCACCTTTTATTCATGAAATACACACACAGAGTAAAAACACGTACTTATTGTAGGAGGTCTACATGCAAAACGATTACACAACTTTTGCCCTAAGCTTTGCGGGGTTCTAATTAAAAATTATACGTCCCAGATGAGAAATAATGGCTTGACTTTATAACTGTAAAGGGGGTGATTCACAAGAGGAAAGAGTGGTTGGGTGAGAGGGAGTAAGGTTGACGAGAATGTAGAAGAAGTATAAAGGGGTTGAGGGAGAGGGTAGAAGAAACAGTGGTGGTGGAAAAGTTTACGATTATAAGTAGTTAAAATCCTCGGTAACCAATTTCAGAAAGCACAAACATACCTACCCAACCCTCTTCATATTGCTTATAATGCAAACACTTGAAATTATGTGGTACTTAGGAACAGGGGGTGGAGTTTAAATCATTAAACTATTGGTCGTCTCCCTCTAGAGTTGCTAGAGGGTGGGGTTGCAATTTCCAGTAGGGATGGCTAGTTAACCACGTTTTTCCTCCGTCTGATCCTGTTTCTGTTACAGACAGTGTTTTATGTTGCAATAAGTTTCGTATTGCACTTATCCCTTCTTCCTTTCGTTACTAAGCTATTCGAAATAAAATTAACTCTTTTATTGGTTTTCTGTGCGACGACGTGATTTAATTTTATTGTGGAATTAATTGTGTTCCCCATCATCACACTTTACTTAAAGAATGCACTGAAATGCGAACAAATGGAGATTTCATGCTGTAATGAAATAAAACAATGTAGTCTATTACCATCGTGTATTAAAGTATTAATTGCGGAATGCATTCGATTTAAACACAAGCTACGTCTATTTCTTTTACTTCATTCATTACCAGACCCCGGAGAAAGTATTGCTTACAGGGAAACGCGCGATGTAGTATAGCTAATGTTTATGAACCGAGGACTCTTGCACGCATCACTGTGCAGGTAGGAGTACTGCCGGCGTAGCTTAGTACAACGCAGTCAAAAGCAATCGACACGTGTCTTCAGAATGCCGAGACCAAAAGTACACAGAAGCACTAAGGAAATATGTTCGTCAATAAAATGTGTTTTCCATCCATGGTAATGAACTTTTGTGAATTGTGTCACGTGAAATTGGCAGCCGACATGGCATGCAACGTTAAGAAGCATATAAATAGCAATAAGCATAAACGCGCATGTAAAAGACAACAGAATTTAAGTAAGGTACAGCAGGAATCGCCTTCACAACTACACTTGAACGAACATTTTACGAAGATATGTGTGACGCATTTATTGCTTCAAATATTCAGTTAAACAAATTAGAAAACGCGAAACTCCGTGCCTTTTCAGAAAAGTACACTGGAAGACAAACTCCTAAAAAGCAACACTGCGGAAGAAGTATGTGCAACATGCATATGAGAAATGTCTTCGTGAAGTGAAGTGTAAATTACAAAATGAGAAGATATGGGTTTCTATAGATGAAAGCATGGACTCCGTTGGACGTCACGTTGCAAATGTGGTTGTCGGTGCCCTTAGTGCGGAATGTTGCTGTAGACCCTATCTCTCCCTATCTCTTAATGAGTGAAGTGTTAGAGAGGGTTAATTATTACACCATATGTGAACTTTTTGATAGTGCTATGAAGTTGCTTTGGCCATCATGTGTGCAATTCGAAAATGTGTTACTATATGTTACAGATGCTGCAAGCTATATGAAGAAATCTGCCAAGTTTCTTGAAACACGTTATCCGAATATGATACATGTTACATGTCTTGCACATGCGTGTCATAGTTCATTGCAACGCATCAATACGTAAATAATATTATTACTAGTACTTATGTCAAGTACAATGAAATATTTAGGTCTCTTAATGAGAATAAATTAGAATTGCACTTTGTAAGTTTCATAGCTAATCACTGGAAACTAGTCAAAAGGACGCACAAATAATGAGACTTTCATGTATTACTTCATTTCTCATGAACCAAACTGTACTACTGCCAACGTCACGCTGTCTATCGTTATTTACCCCATCCCTCTCAAAGTAAGTATGCTATGTTGCGTACTAAACTGATAGCAATACTTTTCCCGGGGCCTACTCATTACAAGTATTATAGGGCATGTCGTATTTATAATTTTTCTGAACGTCTTCTATACTGATGAGCTGTCATTGATAGAATAGTAATAAGCAGGGAACGGATTTATATGGACTAAAAATATATGAAATATGTAAATATATATGTAGTTATTTTTACCAAAATATGGAATTAAATATGGATTTTTACCAAAATATGGAATTAAATATGGACTTAAAATTATAAAAAAATGACTATGTACGTTAAATATTGGTACATTTTAATCAAACTAAACAAAAAATATAATGGACGTACCTTATCTTCCAATGTAGTTTCAACAAAACACAATTTTTATTGTCTGTTACCGTAACAATAGGTTACAAACATTTCTTTCAAGTGCTGAAAAGTGAATCTTCTTCTATTGTCTCTGAGGATAGATTTATACTGACTAAAAGAGCGTTCGACGTCACAAGAAGTAACTGGTACATAATTCAATTTCACAATGTCTGCTGGGGATAAGTCCAAGTTAATCTTCACTGTTGATTCACCACTCATCACAGCAACAACCTTTTGTAGTTCTTCATATCCAGGGTTTTTTGAAAGTACAGTGTCCACCTTAGCTCTTACTGCATCTGCAACTTTACCTCTACCACGATTCAGTTGTTCCACAGTACTATTTATAATTTCAAAACTTTCAGATAGTGAAAGGTGCCTATTTTGGAGACTTTTGAGCGTTTTTATGATGCATGAAAATGTATGCTGAATGTGAGCTAAGTCATTCTTCACACTTATGTCACAGGTAACTGTTTTCGCAGTATCAATTGAGACTGCATCTTCAGAGTCCAATGCAAGGAGAACATTGTTAATAGAGTCTATATGTTCGGCATAATATTCAACTGCTTCTAGCCATGTACCCCATCTAGTTAAAATTGGCTTTGGTGGCAATGGAATTTCAGGGTACATTTCTTTCAACACGTTAACTCTACTGGGAGCTTTGAGAAATACTTTTTTCACTGATGAAATCAACAAATCTACTTTAGGGAAATTGTCTCTGACCACTTCTGCCACACGATGAAATGCATGCGCCACACAAGTAAAATGAGTCAATTTAGGATATACAACAGATAATGCTTGTCCAGCTTTGACCATATAAGGGGCAGCATCGCTAATAAAGAATAACACATTATCGTACATAATACTCTTTGGCCACAGGATACCCATAGCTTCGTTGAACAGTTTAACTATAGTTTTGTTATTGCACTTTTCTAGAACATCACAATGTAAAAGAATTCGTTCAGAATATTGTTCACTTAACAAACCGATAACTACATTACCAACAAGTCTACCTTCTTTGTCGGGAGTCTCATCAATGGAAACCCAAATTGAACTATCTTTAATTTCATCTCTTATCTTCTGTATTGTCTCATCGTAGATGGATGGAGCATACGTCTTCCTAAGTGTTGACTCATCCGGGATTGTATGTTGAGTATATTTTTCAAGGAATTCCCTGAAGACCTTATTCTTTAGTTTGTAGAGAGGAATATCAGCAGAGATGAGAGAACGGCACAGGTCGATGTTAAACTCAGATCTTACATTCGATGTTGTTGGTTGTGTTAAAAACAATTGTCTCTGCTTGGAATTTAGTTGTTTGTTGGCCTGATGTTTACTAGTTGTAATGTGTTGTTGCACCAGGAACTTTTGTGTAGATGATACTGCACACTGACACAAATTACAAAATAATATTTTATTGTCAGTTGATAAACCATCTTCTTTAAATTCTGAAATGTAACTTGTTAGTTTTGATTTTAAATTGACTGAATGACGTACTTTTGGCATATTTACCGTCTTTATAGTATGATTTACAAAACTGAACCTATGTGTACTCTGACTGGCATTTAACTGTTGAGCTGCACAACTGAAGTCTGTTAAAAATTTTAAATTAAATTAATACAGTTTTGTAACTTACTTTCCCATTGTTGATAGGACTGCTAATTTTCAAATAACTCTGATGTTAAAGGGATTACTGAACATGTGTTTAAATCTCTATTGTTGAAATGTATTTTTAAAAGTTAATGGAATTTTGTTTTGTTTTATTGTTAAACCTAATATAATATGGACTGTTTTATATGAAATATGGAAAATATATGGAAATTAACGAAAATATGTACTAAACTCTAAAATATGGAAAAATATGGAAAATAAAAGTAGGATTTTTCAACCCTACACATTGTGAAACATAAAGATAATGCAAAATATAAATTATATTAGCTTTATAAGTAAATATGTATTTACATATAAATCCTTTCCCTGGTAATAAGCATTAACATCAATTCTTATTCAGTTGGTCTTTTCAACTACATAGGCAATTTGGAAATGGAGATCGGGAATAGTCGAGTCAGTCTCATCGTCAGTTTTCTACCTCAAAGAATTTTTGGATCATGCATCAGTTCTGTCCGAAGGATTTTTCGGTCCCTATTTAATACCGTCCCAGCGTTCTTACCTTCAATAACTTACTAACACAAACAACAATTCCCTTCCCATTTTGCAGAATTAGGACTGTCTGTAATGTAATGATTTACTTGTTTGCATGAACGTTACAGGTAGGTTAAAATGCGTTTGCGTGTGCGTGTGTGTGTGTGTGTGTGTGTGTGTGTGTGTGTGGGTGTGTGTGTGTGTGTGTGTATGTGTGTATCCAATGTCTATCCACTTCCTTAGTGTGATTCGGGTTCCGCATGTTGCGGACAGATGGCAGGACTGTGACCCATTTTCAAGTTGCACACCATTTCGGAGGGCCATGCTGTACATGATGTGTAGCCTATCTGCGGAGAGTTATGTCGTGTACTAGAGTGAGAAGTTAAAAATGTTGTTTGTGGCATTTTTGTCTGCAAATGTAATGGGATTTAAAACCACTAGCCAACTTCTAAAATTAACTTATTTAGGCAAAAACTTATATGATACATCCTTCTACTAAAATTATTTAGGTAAAAATTTATATGATACAATCTTGATAAAACTCATATATCAATCCGTCCTTGTTGAAACTTAGCTACTTTTTCACAAAGAAATAATTATTTCTCCCTCCTTCCCTTTTTAAAGAATAGAACACAATTACTACGTAGTTTTAAGTAAGATTCATTTTGCATGTCCTTTAAAGCTTGATCCAGACGCAACAGCTTACTTGACGTTTTACTTGCACATGCAAAAAATTACAAGTAAGAAGGAATGTATGGACAGTAAAATTGAGAAATTTTTAGAACTGAATGCCTCCAACACAGTGTTCAATCTTCGATCAGTTCTAAATATCGCTCAGTTTTAAGATCCACACGCTCCTTCTTACTTGAAACTTTTTTCATGTGCAAGTAAAACGTCAAGTAAGCTGTTGCGTCGTCAGGACGAGTTGCCCGGGTGAGGTTTTGTCGAGGTTTTTCCCTCACTCCTATGGATGAATATCAGGTAACTTTATCAGGCGATTGGAACCCCACTCATCTTCGCTACTTCCTTTCCTCCCCCATCATCCTTTCCTCATCATCCCGTTTCTAGTTTTTCAGATCACTCTACCGGCGGCCACCCGAAGCTGCTGACTCTCTCGACCGGCCTCCGTGGAATGTAGTTCAGCGATGTTGGATGGTTCTGCAATGACACCCGAGGCGGACCTACTCGGGAGAGGAGTTTCGCCTCGGACCGACAGGGGGGTCATGGGGGAATTTGCCGAAGCAGGAATGGTAAGTTATATGGATTCTGTCGGCTGTAGGAACATGTCGTTAAGGGAGTCATGTGGTTAGGGCGGTGCGCGTAGGGGTCTGTGGCATGCAGCTCATTCCATATCTAGGGTTAGCGCAATAGATCTCAATAGGTCGCAGTGCTGGACCGTTAGTTAAATTCCATTCCATTCAATTCCATTCCAAGCTGTTGCGTCTGAACCAGGCCTTAAACCTCTATAAAATTCTAAATATTAGGATGAGCAGAATAAAAGAGAGTATAAGTCTCGAATGGAATGATTCGCAGCTATTTGTAGTTCTCATTATCGTTGCTTCAAATTTCACCTGTACTGTTCGAGGAAAGGAGTTATCTCAAAAATATATATGCCTAATATATTTAGGAACTACAATTCTCCATTTCAAGAGGATACTCATATCTTCTGAATTCTTTATGTTCTGTATTCCTTACAGGTACCTACAGATATGGATAGGGCCTACAATACATGGGTGTCTTAATTGTTCCGTTTCAAAATCTTTCTTTTAATGTAAAGAAGGATAAATTTGGAATGTAAACTATGACATATTGTAGTCAGTTTATTCTTACGAATATTTTTTTCAAAAATCTCGATAGCGAAAATGTGAGTGGCGTAGAATTGTGCTAATTTAACGTGCGGAATATTCGGACCTGTCCATAATGATTTAGATTATACCCTATAGACATAGGCAATCACAATTTCTTCTTTCCAAAGGGGCCATGTACAAACATTCTACCATTTCGTGCACGCTAAGTAATCTCTAGAGTTGCAAATCTCGCTAAAAGAGTAAATTTGGAAATTGTATTCTTCCGGGCTGACATAGTCATGTTCATTCTCTCTGCTGTCCTCGAATTCAGGCTAGTTCAATGAGATAATTGGGAGTGTCACTGAATTATAACCACACCTACTCGTACTGCACTCCAGTTCTCATTAGCAGTGACAGCTTGTATGTACTCCATTGTTGTCTGGCGACGACGCTAATGAAGGTGGCGGTACCTCGGTTCCCATTCCATCTGTAGAATGGGATAGAATTAACGCGGGTATGTTCACGAAGTGAGTGCAAATACTGTTGCATTTAATTCATCTTAAATCATTTCTAATTTCAGACGCATTTCTGCAGTAAATTAATAAATGATTTCAATAAATTGTACAACATTTTCAAACCTTCTCTTGTTCAAAAACATACAAGAATTAAAGCCTATAAAACATTAGCGAGATCTATTCTCATGTATGGAAGTGAAGCTTGGACCATGCGATGAACACCGAATCACTGCCAATGAAATGAAGTTTTAAGAAAAACTGCTGGCTAGATTAGACAAGAAGAAAAATTTTGAAAGAATTAAATATTAACCCAATTTTAGAGAAAATTCAAAATTATAGACAGAAATGGAAATCTCATATAAGGTAAAGGTTGGTAATATTGTGATTTGAGTAATATTGTGATAGTTCTTTTTGAGAATTTATTACAATTTTACTGAGCGAGAGGAAGATCACCTTTTTGCGTTAACGTATTAAGGGAATGTTCGTGGATAAGTTTCTGCACAAAACCGGTCCTTCTCTCGCTCAGTGGGGGAAAAAAAACCTATCACAATATTACTCGTGTCACAATATTACCAACCTTTACTCTACTCAGGATGCTTAGAACAAGGGTACCGCGACAAGCATTAAATTACCGCCTTTTAGGAACAAGATCTTTGGGCCGTCCGAAACGATGGAGTGAGACCGTAACAGGCCAACAGGCTTAATACATAATAGGAAGAAAAGGACAAGAAGAAGAAGAAAAATAAGAATAAATTGTACTATTACTACATCTTAATAATCATATAAATACAAATTTTGCTAATAACAACATATTCTTTTCACCAGTGCTCTGTTCTACATTAGTCTTCCTTAAACCGCTTTTCTATCGGTAATTATATTAAGTCTTAATAAAAAATGTAATATACCGGTACTAATAAAAATACCTTGAGCGGTTATGCTATACATTCATCTCCGGACACCCTTTTCATCTATTAAAACGTGACTACTTTATAGAGCTCGAGACATACATTATTATTATTATTATTATTATTATTATTATTATTATTACCACCATAACTTTTCCGCCGTTTTCCACGTTACAGTTACTGTATATTAACCGTCATACGCACCGAACACAGCGTTGCTGAGTGAGCTACACCATCAGACAGGTGGCAGGCCTGTCGCGTGAAGATGATAGAACGACAGATGAAGTAACGATGAAAATGTAATGAACTAATGAGAATTAGGAAGAAGTCGGGTTATGGTCCTTGAAATTTCAGCATTGGGAAACCACGAAACATCCAAGCTAGGATCGCATACCTCCCGAATGAAAGGTGGGAATGATAATCACTACCCCAAGGTCCTTGATATATAATAATAATAATAATAATAATAATAATAATAATAATAATAATAATAATAATTACTTACTTATGACTTATAGAGAACCCGGAGGTTCATTTCCGCCCTCACAGAAGCCCGCTATCGGTCCTTATCCTGAGCAAAATTAATCCAGTCTCTACCATCATATCCCACCTCCCTCAAATCCATTTTATATTATTCTCCCGTCTACGTTCCGGCCTCTCCAAAGATTTTTTTCCCTCCGGTCCCCCAAGTAACACTCTATATGCATTTCTGGATTCGCCCATACGTGCTACATGCCCTGACCATCTCAAATGTCTGAATTTAATGTTCCTAATTATGTCAGGTGAAGAATACAATGCATGCAGTTCTGCGTTTAATAACTTACTCCATTCTCCTGTAACTTCATCCCTCTTAGCCCCAAATACTTTCCTATTCTCAAATACCCTTAACCTCTTTTCCTATCTCAAAGTGAGAGTCCAAGTTTCACAACCATACAGAACAACTGGTAATATAACTGTTTTATAAATTCTAACTTTAAGCTCTTTTGAGAGCAGACTGAATGACAAAATCTTCTCAACCGAATAGTAACAGGCATTTCCAATCTTTATTCTGTATAATTTATATTTGTTACTGTTGCTCTAAGATATTTGAATTTTTCGACAACAACAACAACAATAATAATAATAATAATAATAATAATAATAATAATGATAATGATAATAATAATAATAATAAAACTACTGGATGAATAAAAGGACGAACGGAAAAAAAACTGGAAAGATAGGCCTATAAGGGAAAGTGGCCAGGCGGAGAAATTGATTTCCTCTCGAGTGCAGTTTATATTTGTTACTGTTGCTCAAACATATTTGAATTTTTCCACAATAATAATAATAATAATAATAATAATAATAATAATAATAAAACTACTGGATTAATAAAAGGACGGACGGAAAAAAGACTGGAAAGATAGGCCTATAAGGGAAAGTGTCCAGGCGGAGAAATTGATTTCCTCTCGAGTGCAGTTTATATTTGTTACTGTTGCTCAAACATATTTGAATTTTTCCACAATAATAATAATAATAATAATAATAATAATAATAATAATAATAATAATAAAACTACTGGATTAATAAAAGGACGGAAGGAAAGAAGACTGGAAAGATATAAGGGAAAGTGGCCAGGCGGAGAAATTAACGGGTGCAAGAATGAGCCAGTGAACAAACAAACTAATAAACAAAGAAAGAAACAAAATAAAATTTCAAACAAGAGACCGAACTTCAAACAAGAATATTAACTTACGAGTAAAGTTTCGTGGAGTTGGTAGGGATAAAATAAAATTGTACAGAAACTGTATAATAGGTAAAGAAAATCTTGGAATATAAAATAATAATAGTACCTATAGGCCTAGAGATTTCTTTAAGGGTACAAATTATCTCAAAACCTTTCTATAGGCCTAGTTACTTCATTATTCCAATAAACAACATTGCCACCATATCTTCGAAGAAAAGTGTCTTTAGATAGCCTACGATAAAGCAATAAACTTCATTTCCATATCCCCATCCTGCACGAATTCGGGTGCTTTCACATATATTTCCACAGCTTTGCAACATTACCCGTAGATTTGGAGATAGCAGTCTACAGACACGAATATAAAACATGGATATACATCTACGTGCCAGCCACGAGATTTTCTTCGAAATCTTCATGACTTTGTAGTTCGTAAACACAAAACTAAAAGTAGTGCGAAAGAATACGAATGCATTGCTGCTTGTATTATGTTATTCAGTACGCGCCCTTCTGTTTTCGTTAATAAGGAGCCGTGGTGCACGCAGTGATTAAACACAGACTCGGAGTTGCACCACTATTGTACGTTAAATCTCGTTTGAGTAACGGATGTTTTTCCGTTGGCAATGTGTAATGGACAACGAATTCGTTTACTTCAAAATACTCAAACCAGAGTAGTTCCCTATAGGCTAATGTTCGCTTTCAAAGCCTCCAAATGTGATATTTATGGAAAAACTTGTAGCCTGGCAGAGTTGAATTCATTTGTGATATGAGGGCACCTCCAAGGCGGAATCCATTACCTTCGTTGACAGTTTGGTTTAGACTAAGAGCGATTAATTCTGAAACGAATAGTATAGCCTATTTTATATCATTAAAGCACTACATTATTTTACATATATTTGATTTATCTCAGACAGCCATGTCAACAGTTTACTAATATGCACTTTCCTTATTTTTCAGATAGCAATATCTGATGAAAAGTATGGCATTATCACTTAGCTATGAGATGTCCCTCAAAATTGCAAAGACGTCTCATCCTTCCTCTCTTGGACCTTTCATTAAGAGTTGTATTCTATATCATGTTGCCAAGATATCTCCAATGAAATAAAAAGTATGAAGAAATAGGCCATAGGTTCCTATTTATCCAGAAAAACTGTAGCCAAGAGAATACAAAAATTAGCAGGAGACACTGAAGAAAAAAGTGCAACTTTGATGTAAATAATCTATTTGTTTCTCATTGGTTCTTGATGAAAGCACAGGCATCTCAAAGCTCGTAGTTTTTGTGCGTGGTATAAGTATAGGAAAATCTCCTGCTATAAAGAGAACTATTATAGCCTACTCGTATCGAAATTGGTGGGAAAATGTAATTTCGATTTTAGGCAGTACAAATAAATAACTGGATACTGAGCACAGTGTTACTTTAAAGTGCTTGTTACGTTATAAAGTAACATTTTAGTTTGTGAGAAAAATTTGTTCATTTATCTATTTCTATCCATTTGGACCAGTCACAACTCTTAACATGAACTGCTTATACTACGAGACCGGGCGGTCGCTCACCTCCTCTATACTATCGTACATCGGCAACTTGATTGCATGCTGCGTGTGGCAATTCAACGAAGTCTAGTTATTAATTTATGGAGAAAGTCGTCGTAATTCAAGTGAGGCAAGATGATGTACCGTCAATGTTTTCCGCCATGAAGGTTACCTAATCGGCGAATTTTTTTAGCGGTTTCTCAACGATTATTATATACTAGGAGTCTCTTACCTCGTTTCAAAAATCACACAAATAATAATAATAATAATAATAATTATTATTATTATTATTATTATTATTATTATTATTATTATTATTATTATTATTATTATTATTATTATTATTATAGGAGAGATAAGGCCAGTAGGGCTTCTCTTCCGCCCAGCCAGACTCTAATTCTAATTGAATACAATTGCTTACATAGTTATTACATTAATATCTAGACCATAAAACAACATGAAAGTAAATAATGAAAGTTGGATAAGTAATGTTAGTGTCACAATAATAAACATTGGTAAGAAATAGTTATAGTAATAATAATAATAATAATGAGATAATTTAGATATTTATCTATGATATAATATATAATCATTAAACAATGAGAAACCTGAAACAGCTATTATTGTTAACGAATTGTTAGAAAAATAATTCGTTAGCCTATTCTTAAATTGGTTTGATGTCTGACAGTCTCTGACATTACTCGGTAGGGAATTCCAAAGCCGAGGAACAGCCACAGTGAAAGAAGATGAATATGAGGATGTTCGGTGGGAGGGAATGGATAATATTGAGGAGTGTTGTGGTCGTGTGTCTAGGTTATGATGGGTGGATAAATTTTGAAAACGAGACGCAAGATAGACAGGAGTGGAGAAATGCAATATGAGAAAGAGAAGGGAAAGACAGTGGATTTTCCTACGATCTTCTAGACGGAGCCAGGACAACATTTCGAGGGATGGTGTTACGTGATCAGCCCGGCGAATATTGCAGACGAAACGGACGCACATATTATGAACACTTTGTAGTCTCTGCGCCGAAGTAACGCTTAGGTCAGTAAGCAGAATATCACAGTAATCGAAGTGGGGCATCACGAGTGTTTGCACTAACATATTTTTCATGGAAAAGGGTAGAAAATGCTTCAATCGCCTAAACGAGTGGATTATTGAGAATACTTTTTTTGCAGGTTTCTGCAACTTGAATGTTCCAATTTAAACTTTTATCCATATAAATACCTAGATTCTTTACTGATTCACTGAACGGAATTTCGGTGCCGTATATTTTAATCGGGGACAAATTTGGTATGGTAATAGTGCTTAACAACGTGAATGGCTCACAATGATTGAATGTGATTTTTCGGGATTTAGTTTAAGTCACAGAAATTTATTTAAAAATGGTACTGCTTTATGGACGCGGGAGAGATTAAAATGTTGCATTTAAAAATAGTTCCTGTGATTTTGTGCAGTAAACCATTATTGTTTTTAGTTTTTAGACGTAAAATTAAAAATGGACCAATATTCCCAATATTGTTAAATAAAATGGAAATGTATCATAAGTTCTATTAATGAGACTGAAAGTTTCTATTTCCTGTTCTTTTTATGTAAACACGCTCCGCCCCTGCATTAGAAGAGAGCATCTGTTTTGTACCAGTAAGTCTGTAACCGCTTGAGCTGTACTGTGTACTTGTAAACTCCCTCCTCCCCATCCAATAGGCCCTAACGTTGCCAAACGCCTAATATTGTAAATGTTAATAATTAGTTAAATATTGCAATTAGAAAAAAATTGTGAGGACATTTTTTCATCCTTATGACATGAACAATCATCAATTAAAATAATGGAACTTATACCCTTTCACCTTTCATATATATTGTGACAGCCGGGATACGATCTCACGACCGGCAAAAGGAGGGCAAGGTCGGCGGTGGCTCGGCGTGGCAAATGAAGTTGCGCGCGCATCTGCTTCCTGGGGCATGTGCTGTGGCGTAGAGAGGAGAGGAGAGATGGCGACCGCGGTAGAGAGGGGGAAGTAATGCGCCT
This sequence comes from Periplaneta americana, assembly GCF_040183065.1. Lineage (NCBI taxonomy): Eukaryota > Metazoa > Arthropoda > Insecta > Blattodea > Blattidae > Periplaneta > Periplaneta americana. The sequence continues at coordinate 90,868,636 of NC_091120.1, read as the reverse complement.
GCGACTGACGGAAGAAATCCAGAGAATTCGAGAGGTGCCATCTTCTGGACATCCGTAGAAATTTCCAGCATCGTACTTTCCCGAAACTATGGTTTAGTTATAAATACGACACGCGAGTGAACTTGAGTTAGTTAGTTGCAGTCGTTGCTAGTTTTGGACAGCAAGGCTGTCTTGTGTAGCAGTGAAGCCAGCTTCGAGACCGGAGTTCGACTTGAGTTGTGTCCGTAACTGTGGGAGCCGGATGTCCTGAGTTTGAGTGCAGTGGACCGCAGTTGGGGGACCTGAGTTCGAAGTTCAGTGGATTGTCTCTGAAGGTCTGGGGTTCGAGATACTGTGAACTCGAGTGACTGAGCTAGAAGAACTAGCCAAGGCAAACGAACTGTGAACTGAGAACTGACAGTTTTGATTTGTAAATAGTGCTTTGTGAACATTAGTTAAAATTCGCAGTACATTGTTGTTCTCAATAATCCAAGTAAATTGTCATTGTCGTCTGAGGAGTGCAATAACGAATACTGTGTTACTGTGTGGAGTGGAAATCCCATTGTTGACGGGAGTGTTTACATTCAATTATAGAAAGTGATTATTGTCGTAACAATAAAAGTTACATATATATATATATGTGTATAGTAGCGTGCAAATTAATCCGAAGACGACATATTTTTACATTTTCTGTCATTGTTGGCATCACAGCTGCTCATACCGCTTTAATTCACATCTGTAGTACGTGTAATTCCATTGTTGAAGATCTGCCGTTATTATTTTTTTTATAATAAGTGACATTTTGCCTGTCGTTTTGTACTTATAAGCATTTCAGTTGTGTTGAAGACTTAATACTGCAATCCTGTGTACATTCTGTCGTCTTCACAAATGGATACAACTCCACGAAAACGGTCTAAAATTTTAACATTAGCAGAGCATTCTTCTATGACACAGAGGCAAATTGCTGCAGAATGTCACATCGGTTTGGCTACTGTTAATTCGATCATAAAACGATACAGGGAGACTGGATCCATCACACCCCAGAAAAAAGGAAACTGTGGCCGGAAAAGGAAGACTTCACCTGCAGATGATTGTTTAATTGTCAGGAAAAGTAAATTAAATCCTAGACTAACTGCTGTCGACTTAACCCGCGAGTTAATGGCTACCACTGGGGCGAATATTCACGTCACAACAGTGCGGCGTAGGCTTTTGGAAGCTGGACGAAGGGCTCGTAAACCTATTAAGAAGCAACTGCTAACCCCTGTTATGTGCAAAAAACGCTTAATGTGGGCAAAATTACATCAACATTGGACAGTGAATGACTGGAAGAATGTAATTTTTTTCCGATGAGTCTCATTTCGAGGTCCACGGCCACAGTGTTTCTTACGTACGGAAAGGATCCGAAAAAGTAACAGCAGCTCATCTCCAACAAGCACCCAAATACCCCCCTAAAGTAATGTTTTGGGGTTGTTTTACACATGAAGGGCCTGGAGCATTAATACCTATCAAGGGAATGATGAATTCTGACAAATATATTCACTTATTGGAAACCAGAATCGTACCCCAGCTGCAAAAATAATTTCCGGATGGCAGAGGTGTGTTCCAACAAGACCTGGCACCATGCCATACGTCTCGAAAAACTACAGAATTCTTCAACAAGAAGAATATTCAGGTACTCCCCTAGCCAGGCAACTCACCCGACATCAACCCCATTGAGAACTTGTGGTCAATTTGCAAAAGAAGAATGCAAAAAATGGATTGTTCTACAAAGGAGAAGATGAGTTCTGCCCTCATTGGTGTATGGTTTCGCGGTGAATAAATGAAGAATATTTGTGGGAAATTAGTGGAATTCATGCCAAATCGTCTCAGAACTGTTATTAGGAACAAGGGAGACCACATAGATTATTGAGGTATGTCTTAGATCCTTTTTTTTTATCCCGTTTGAGTGTTTTTGCATAAGTAATTACGTTGTTCGGATTAATTTGCACGCTACTGTATGTATATATATATATATATATATATATATATATATATATATATATATATATATAAGCAATGTAGGAAAGTACAATGGATATCTACTTAAAATCATATTATCTATCATACTTCGTCTAACTATGCGCCTGACGCCCGCCTAGTGTTTGTACACCACTAATTTGCTATCCCACTGCAATCAGCATGTTCCTACAGATTCATTTTATCACTCTCTTGGCCGTGTCCTAGCGCCTGGCGCCAGCGAATTCATAAAATGCGCTTGCTTTTGACATCGCTAATCTAAGACATGACATCTTCGGCTCTACTTTTTCCTACAGGTTCTACCGTCACCAACATGGTTTGAACTCGCGAACCACAGATTTAATGGTAAGAGTAATAACCACTCTCGTCACCTAGTACGTTCAGTGTCCCAATATCGTAAACTAGAAAAGAGTTTCATAATTCTTCCTGGGACTCAGGAAGTAGTCCAAAATAGCAATGTTTGTAATAATGTAATGAATATTCAACAGCTTCTTAACGCAATGCTCGCAGAAGTCATGCAGACCGGTCTCGTATTTGTGAGCCGATTTGTTCCAGGGGACAGAGACGGACCGTTCCGGTTGGGACATAGAAGAGTTATTTATTTGATCCGAGACCTCAGCGTGTACTCGCATGGCTAAACATGTATGTAAACATATATGACACAATGTGCAATCTAAACCAGCTTCTCTTATGTACAATTAAACCTCACATAGCATAAAGCAGCATGAAGCGATAAGTTATATTCATATTTCATTGCGTGATGAAAACTCACTTTTGTAGTAGTGAACCTCAGTTCTTTATTGAGCGACTATTTCATATAGGCCTAGCAGGGAGTATTCAACTTGAATAAAATTAAGCTAAGGTTATGAAGAAGTAGTGGATTGATATGGATTGGATTGTAGAGGGTGGACTATGAGACAAACCTACGAGTACTTAGGTCTCTCATATGGACTTATTGTGCTCTTTCTTAGAAACCCCGCAGTGACTCGAACTTCATTTAAGCCTTAAGATATTCAAGACGCTGAGCGAACTTGAGAATGCTCGAAATTGGAGCACTCCCGACGAAGGCCGTATCAAGCCAAAATTTTCCCAGCAAATACTTATAATCAAGAACTTTTTGGTGAACAAACAATCATACAAACCATATTGTGCCGTTCCGCTTTCTATCTTGCACCTACGTGAGTTAGGGTAACAGTTTAACCCATTATTTCCAAGTGTTTCTTTAAGAGTACGAACTGGTAAGTGACAACCTTATAATTGTAGCTCTAAAATCAGAGTGGTTTAAAATAAATACTAATTAACTTCCACTTATGATAACCAAGCATCAGGCAATCTTTCCTATGCTTTTTTTAAGATAATAATATATCCTTATTCAATTAAATGTTTTTATAGATTGGTCCAAAAGGAGTGACCACAAATAAAATATATAAGTTATTTAGATAGATCTACCAATTTCTCATAAACACTCAGAGATAGAGCTCTGAAATGTTTCCTGCATATGTGGATAAAATAGCTCTTTAAAATGAATATAATGTATATTTCTTGTTCATGTACTTTTTAAAAATGTAAATATAAAATTAGTGATTAATCGCCGACTTGCAAAACGGTCTTAACGTTATTGAAATCTGGGCGGCAGAAAATAAAATGAAAATTAATATGAGTAAAGTAAGTAATATCCTTCTGTAGAACGCATAAATAAATTTCTCAAATACCAACTGAATGGTACACCGGTGCCACAAGTAAACAATTGTAAATGTATACAGTATATTTAAGTAACAAACTGGTTTGGGAGGAAATATTACAAGGAAAGCCTGGAAAGCATTACATTTCTCTATGAGCATTCTTAAGAAATCTAACCGAAAGTCAAAAGAATTAGTGTACAAAACCCTTGTTCGCCCAGTAATGAAATATGGAGCGATAGGTTGGGATCCTTACAGACAAACCCAAATTGATTCAGCATAAAAGGTACAACGCAGGGCAGCAAAATATGTCAAAATGGGGAAGGGATATGGCGAAGAGATAATAAAAGACTTAGGATGGGAAATGCTCGAATCAAGCCGACGAAAAACCAGACTCAGTGCATTGTTTAAGGTACAAGTGGGACACAAAGCATGGATCGACATCAATAATAGATTAGTGACATCATCATACCTAAGCAGTGCTGATCATATTATAAAGTTTAAATGCAAAAAAACAAAGAACAGACGTGGCAAAACCGCACAACAGTAGACTGGAACAGTTTACCTGCTGCAATATTTCAGGGTAGTCCTCTCAAAATCAATACACTTAAGATAAGATTGAACAGATTAGGCTAAGATTTAATACAAATGTAGATTCAGTGTAATTCTCTGAGTTGTGACATTTAATTAATTAAGTTAACGTGTAATTAATTATGGTGACTTATATTAATTAAGTTGACAATAGTTTTAATAAAAATTGGTTTACTTGTAAGTTAGGTATACTTTGGCTTATAGTAGACGTTATTTATAGCATAGTCTAGGTTTATTGCATTTATTTATTTATAGGTAGAATTAATTTTACGTTTATTTTACCTACATTATTTTTTTTTTGTAATTATTGAAATTTATTGCTGTAATTTTTATTGCAATGTTGCTTGTTACTATGATGTACCGAAGTACGTATGATATTTCCGTGCAGGAATTCTGCATTATCATATGGTGAAGAATGGGTAGAACGGAGAATCCGGTGTGGCTTAGTGGGTAAAGCGTCAGCACGTAGAGCTGAAAACCCGAGTTCGAGTCCCGGCCCGGAGAGAATTTTCCTCCGTTCTACCCGTTCTTCACCACATGTTGTTTTTTTTTAATCAACTGTCCGAAGACAGGTCTGAACCTCACAAGTGATACCAAGAAGGCACCATTTATGAGGCAACTAGGCCAGGAGATAATGGTGTAGGGTGCCCAGCTCCTTTCTCCCTCCATTGCATGCATCGTCGATTAGCTACATACGTATTACACTAATCAGACTTCAGATGCATACAAACAATTCTTCCTCTGACACATACCGTCAAGTGACATGTAATGCCTGATAACTTAATGTAGATGTACATACAAAGTATTCAATAAAAAAAAAGTATCCAATATTTTAGGAGGTACTAGTATGCATAAAAACAAGAAAATAATGTTTAATAAACATCGGTCCTACAACACATACTTTCTGAGATCTGAACACTTGTTCATAGGTGGTGCTCAATGTGACGTCCATTCATGACAATGCATTCCTCCGCCCTTCAGCGTAAGGAATCACGCACTCTTTGAAATTTGTTTTAATACGTTAACAAGGAATTCCTGATAACGATCCCCAGTTAATCTCTGCTGTAGCACGTATGGCCTTATTAATCTATCACCAAGAACGCCTGCCCATAAGTTGATTGAGAATGGGTGCTGATGCCTTGTTTCTTCAACTGCATGGGAATTTTCATCAGTCTACACATGCTGAACCCCGCTCATATCCGCAACCAGACTTTTCTTTTCAGTATTTCTTGTGACGTATTATTATTCCTTGCCAGGGGTGTCAACTATGATTATCTGGTAGTCTGCTGTATTATAGGCAGAGGAATGCATTGCCATGAATGGACGTCACATTGAGAACCTCCTATAAACAAGTGTTCAGATCTCAGAAAGTATGTCTTGCAGGACCCATATTTATTAGACATTGTTTTCTTGTTTTGATACATACTATCACCTCCTAAAATATTGGATACTTTTTTTAACACCCTGTATAAGCTAGAACCTCAATCAGAGGATATTGTAATGTTATTGTATATTATATATCACTGCTACTGGGTGTGTACCCAATTACAGTGTTAATAAATACATACATTTATTATGTTCGAGAGCTTTCCGTATAATTACTACATAAATATAACGAAAATACTTTTAAACTCTTTCACAAGGCGTTATACAGTACATTACATACTATTATATGCTCGGAATTATAGTTTCAAGGTGCTTCTCGTCTAGAATATACACTCCTAGTTTTAGCATATAAATTAAGGTCTGCACAGACTTACCGTAAAGCCACAGTCCAGACTACATCACGTAAATGGCTGTTGTGGGTTTACTGAAGAATAAAGCTCTATCAGACTTTCCTGTACAACATATACAAGATAGGGCACGGAGTATAGTCTCTTCCAATATTCAAATTTATGAAAATCGTCTATAAATACAAGGATAATGTTTGCATTGGATGAAAGTTCGGAGAGGAGAAAACCTATTTAGATAAATTAATATTTCGAGAGGCACAAAAAATATCAAGCGCGCTTTTATGAACATTCGGGATAGCTACCACGGTATATAAATGACAGATTTTCAAGAGAAGATTTTCAAGCGTAGGTCATTCAAAATCTATAATCCACGTATATAACAGATTAAAATTCATCAATATAGCACCATTTATCATACTTTAAAAAGGATGTAAAAATGTCTATAAATTATATTAAAAACTTTATTGTTATATATATTATTTTAATGTACCGAAGTACATATGATATTTCCATGCAGATATTCTGCGTCATCATACGATGAAAGAGTAATGGAACGGAGAAAAATTCTCTCCGGCGCCGGGATTTGAACCCGGGTTTTCAGCTCTACGTGCTGATGCTTTGTCCACTAAGCCACCTCAGCACATGTGTGGACTTCGATCCTGCGTTCATAGACATCTATGACGTAGTGCAGAGGGCGGCCACTAGAGGGAACCCAAGAGTTGGAGCTTAATCTGAGACGATTCTAACCGGCGTCGGGGTTGTATCCGGTGTGGCTTAGTGGATAAAGCATCAGCACGTAGAGCTGAAAACCCGGGTTCAAATCCCGGCGCCGGAGAGAATTTTTCTCCGTTCCATTACTCTTTCATCGTATGATGACGCAGAATATCTGCATGGAAATATCATATGTACTTCGGTACATTAAAATAATATATATGAAATGCGTAAATCACTTATTCTGTCGGATCCCGGCCAACTAGTCACTCATCATGAGTGCACCTCAGCACATGTGTGGACTTCGGTCCTGCGTTCATAGACATCTATGACGTAGTGCAGAGGGCGGCCACTAGAGGGAACCCAAGAGTTGGAGCTTAATCTGAGACGATTCTAACCGGCGTCGGGGTTGTATCCGGTGTGGCTTAGTGGATAAAGCATCAGCATGTAGAGCTGAAAACCCGGGTTCAAATCCCGGCGCCGGAGAGAATTTTTCTCCGTTCCATTACTCTTTCATCGTTTATTGTTATAGTTAAAAATTTAACAAGCAGAATAAAAGTGGAATCAAATATGGTTATTTAAAAATATATTTATTTTCTTCTCATATTAATAACTGGGCTATGACCCTCTGATCACATTAATAGCGTAGGCCATTCAAAATCTATAATCCACGTATATAACAGATCAAAATTCATCAATATAGCACCATTTATCATACTTTAAAAAGGATATAAAAATGTCTATAAATTATATTAAAATTTTTATTGTTAATAGTTAAAAATTTAACAAGCAGAATAAAAGTGGAATCAAATATGTTTATTTAAAAATTTATTTATTTTCTTCTCATATTAATAACTGGGCTATGACCCTCTGATCACATTGCTATTTTCATAGTTATTATTATCAATAATTATTTTCTTTTGAAGTAAGAAATACATTTTAAGTGCTGTATACAATTCAAATGCCTAGTTATTGGACGCTCTGAATAGAAGTATATAATAAATTATTCTCTTCGAGTTAAGAACAAGTCAACAGCTGTAAACCAATAATGCACTGGCACGAAACAAAAATTAGTTTTCAAAATTCCAGTTAAAATGCAAATGTTGATTAACTGAAACAGATTTACGATTCATAGGGAATGGAGAAGTATTATAGTAAATACAGTAATAAGTGACTTCATGTGCGATTTCCTTCTTCAATCCACTTTTCCGACATTGACTCTATTCACAAATTGAGACATATATTGATGTTTCCAGGCGGAAGATGTTCGTCATTCAGACACAGATATTTACAACTGATTTTTTGTTTCCTTGCATCTCCTCTTTTTGGTAAATAAATAACATATTTTCGGTTATTATAGGCAAGATATAGGCCTAATAGAAAAGAAATAATAATAACTCGATTTATTTTATTATGTCGGTGACGATATTAATTGATGATAGTGATGTCAGATACTAAGAATGTGACGAATTCATACATCGTAAATAGTAAATATAATTTTATGCAGATTTAAAGCATCTGTTCATACAGTACAGTAATCGGTAATCAGATCTATAGACCTATTGTATAGAGTAGCCACCGGCGTAGCTCAGGCCGTAATCGCGTTTGTCTGCCGATCCAGAGTGCGCTCTAGCTTGGTTCGATACTCGTTTAGTCTGATTACCTAGCTGGGTTTATTGCTGGGCGTAGTTCAGACCGTAGTCGCGTTTGTCTGCCGATCCAGAGTGCGCTCTAGCGTGGGTTCGATACTCGTTTAGTCTGATTACCTAGCTGGGGTTATTGCGAGGTCTTCTTCAAATGTAAGGCGATCACGTGGCGAATCCTCGGCCTCATCCCTCCAAATACCATCTCGCTATCGCCAACTTCATTGCCGTTAATAATAACTTAGTAGTTAATACAGCGTCGTTAAGTAACCAACTAAAAATAAGTAGGAATGTGTTGCTATTTGTCTCTGTTGTTAGATGGTTACTAACAAATCGATCATATTCATAATCCCCTTCCTGCCAAGCCTTACGACTTGTTCCGAACTCACATCCATTTCTTCCAGGGCCTTGTCGGGACAAGTTTACAGGAATGTTTCTGAAAATCCATTGATCTGTGCTGAAAGTCGTATTGCAAAACTTTCAACTGCTATCGCATTTGAGCGTTTGTTGGAGGTTAAGAAGTTTCAGTATCATTAACTTCTTTCTATTCCACACTCTTATTCTGCCACTTGTGACCTGAGAAAGTAACAGCGTCACAAGTGTGCTCTTCTGTCTGTGTAGCAGCAACAACAATTTTTACGCCAGTAGACCTACCCATCCATTCTTGAAATTCGTGTACCGTCATTTATGATGGACGAATGCCCACAATTTCCTCCAATTATGTGGCTTGTTTTGAAAATCTCCATGCTTGGAACAATTGTGGATCGTATTTTCAGACCCGTTATCCCACGACATGACTAGGCACCAAGAACATTGGTTTTTCTTGTCAATTCTTGCTTGCCAGAGCATTTTCACTTAGTCTATTTTGTTGTGCCTTTTTTCTCGGAATCTTGTGCGAAACTCAAGACCATGGTATGCTTTTAGGGTTCAACTTTCTCCCTGGCCGCATGGTTGAATTAATGAAATCGTGTTGGCCAGTAACAAAACAACATTGATGTTCTTCAACTTATAATTGACAATGTATGATACATATTGGTCAAATAGCAAAATGATCTTATGGTTTAAGCTGTTATCCCATTTCAGTATCCATTATTCGAATAATATGGCTGTCATCCACGTAATTGAATTTAGATGGTAACTTACTGAAAATTTATTACCACCTCTAAAGCATCATGGGTTTTTGCTACTGTCAATTGACTTATTGTTATCTCCAAAGTCAAACATGATTTTCTATCAATACTCACAAATGAAAGTCGAGGATGTGATAATTAGACAGCGGATTTTCGGTCCCGACGCAACAACAAGACGTCACATACAGAACTTTGGCTTACGCAGGGAACGTAGCAATGAGTTCAATGGCCTCCTTGCAACTGACAGTACACCTAAAGTTCAGTATTGGGACCGAAAATCCGCTGTTTGGTGATAACATGAACTGAATGGCTGGTTACATGAACACCATTTTTTCAATGGTTAGGTTTCTTCCTTTTGAGACTTCATGAAGTTGGAAATAGGCCTATATCATACCCGAATGATAATTAATATTATTATTTATAATTACAAGCTACATTCACTGAACTATACAGAGTGAATCACGAGGATTTACGGTCCTTTACGGAGCGTATTTCCGAAGACATTCTGAGCAAAAAAGTGATATAAACATGGGTCCTATTCTCAATATTTATAGAGTTACGTTTCGTTATTGGAACGCATTGCTGTGAACGCGTGATCTTGGTCAGCGTGCAGTCAGCAGCCAGCGCGAGCGCAACGGAAATCAAAGATAGCCGTATGCAGTTACGTAGGGCGACGAGTGCCGTTCACAAGCGTGCGACCGAGTGTACTCAAGCGGACGGCGACATTTTTTAAAACGTGTTGTAAACTCTCCAAGACTGTAAATCAGGATGCAAAATTGAACTGCAAATAATTAAGTCAGTGGAAGTGGTGTGAATTGTAATAATTGTTCTGATGAGTGCGTAAGAATAATGTAATTTTCTAGTTAAAAATAGAAAAAGATGTCTGTACAAAGCAACTAAGGAGTTCCCAGCACATTTTTAGCTCCATAATAGTTGCCAATTAAAGAAATGATACTTCCAAATGGTTCATTCTCTATTTGTATTATTCCTTTACCTTCAACTAAAAAAAAAAAAACGTGAAATTTTAAATTAGTGTAACTCTGAAAATATTCAGAATAGGAACTATGTATGACATTTTTTGCCTAAAAATGTCTTCAGAAATAAGCTCCGTAAAGGACGGTAAATCCTCGTGAATCACCCTGTATATACATAAGCGTAGGCCTATTTACGTAAATGCATTAGCTGCAAATTAGGGTATGTATATTTAGACTAAAAGAAAAGGTAACATATCATAGGCCTATACAATTTAATTACAAGTTTATGTTTGAAATTTGTATTAGAAACAAATTTGTTTTAAAATAACCATGTAGCATAATTGGAAGAACTTTCTTAAATCCACATAAGATAATTTCCAAACAGATTAGTGCTGGAAACAGGAAACGAAACTATTAGTATAATAAATTCCTAAATTTCTAATACATCTACTCTATTAAAAAGTTCTTCAGTCAACACAGTATCGACTTTCAAATATTGCACTAAATTGAGTGGCATGATTGATACTGCATACAATCTTTCATCGTTTGTTAATCAATTCTCCTATACTCTGATAGAAAATAAGTTAAAGGAATCGAGAGACTTAAGTCGTTAATTGGTTGTCGCTCCATATACCAGGTGGCCTTGCTTGTCGCATCCTTTCCCTTTACCATGAATTGAATTGAGATCAAATTAGATGATATCCTTGCATAAGAGTTCCATTCTAAAGCACAATACTGACATTTCTTAAACGCTAAATAATAGCTATTTTCTTCGTTCAATCATTATTTCCATCCATTATCAAATTTTATTCTTCTCCTTTCGTAACCATCATTTGAGGAAATTGCGACCTTTTTGTGTTATTTCGATGAGAATTGTAAGTCGATGAGGACCTATATATTCTTACTTTATTTCATAGCTTTCTGAACGACATAAGCCTAACGACAGGATTAGAAGACATTAAAATGATATATTTTTAAGCTTTCCACTGTATAAACTATAATTAAACACGGGTATGCCTTCAAGTTAATAGTCAATTATTCCTAAATGTCAGTTCTCTAGTATACAATTCTTTACGCGAGCAACATGTTTTATCTTTGCACTAAGAGGCAGGTTGATTTTGTAGAATTTACTCTACATCACTGTACAAGAACAAGAGAGATTTAAGTCACTATTTTAAAAACATTAATGCTTATTGCAGGTAAAATTGCAAGAGATAGGTCGATGTCATTATCCATTGTTAATTATACTGACAGGAGCCTACAGATGTCTGTAAATGTCATCGTAAAATAAATAAAAAATTACACAATTTCAAAACCTTCAAACTTTTGCAAGAGTTCAAATAACAACTTCAAATCTCTAATCAATAAAAAAAGTAACTTCAAGTGTATAGATTAAATTTAAGAATGTGAAGCAAGTGACCCCTTTCATTCCATTTCTTACAGCGACAAGTTCTACTTCATATTAACACTAACATAACCTAAAATTCTACAATTTACAACACTAAAGAAACTAGAGAGAGAGAGCAACTCATGTTATTATCCTTGAAATTTAAATGATTTTTGCAGGTAAAATTGTACCAAATCATTTGACGTCATTATTCAACATAACATTGACAGGCTATCTACTGTAGACCGATGTCACCTTGAAATAAATAACAAAATATATACAGTTTTCACATACATCATACTTTACCTTTACAGCCCCATTTCGCACCCATTTCTCAAAAGAATGTCGAAGCTACAAGAAGTATCTATAAATAAAACAAAAATAATAAAACAGAAAACTTTATAAAAATTACTTATGTTTGCAAGAAATGATTTGTTCTAACTAATTTTAGAACACTTTACACTACATATTTATATGGACCCTGTGTGAGTAAGTTATAGGTTGTGTTCTTTGTAAATAATTAAGATATTTTAATTTTGACAAGTACATTTTATTCGCCATTTAATAACGCATCACCTGCTATCTAGCGTCGGTAAAATTGGTAATAAGGAGATGGTATTGTGTGATCCAGTCAGCAATAGACCGCCACGCAGTATGTGTGCTATCGGCCAGCAAGCCAGTACATGCTGGTAACGTAAGCTTCTCTTTCTCAACAATGCACGCAACAGCTACAGATTAGGTAACAATTAAATTGACATTTTTAAGATCTATGTACATCAACTAAGTTAGTAAATATTGAAAGTGTCAACCTTCTTGTTCCAGACATTGCTCTGTTCCTCTGTTCATAATCATCAGAACATATTTCCAAAATCACAATAAAATATTATAATGTTCTAACTTTAATAACTTAGTAATCCTTTTACACCAAACCATACAAAACCCTATTTTGGGAGACATGCCTGTCGAAAGCCAATTTCATCCAAAGTCTCTTCGTATAGTGCTCTTCGCTCTTGTTTAGATGTTTTATCTTTAACATATTTCGTCTCTCAAAATGTATTCAGCAAGCATTATAGCGTGGAACTGTGTGGAACCCTAGTGTCGGGGAATTGAACTCTGAACTGTCTCTGTTAACGCATTAACGCATATGAATCCATATGAAAAATATTTGTGAGATGGGGTACTTAAATCTAACCATATCACTTTATTCAAAATTCACTTAAGCACAAAGACAATCTAGAAAAACTAAATTCTTCATTGTACGAAAACAAGCGCTCGACTGAAAGCCTTATACACTCATTGCCGTCAGCATCTGTACTGTGCAGAGGTGAATTTCGGTCTGGATCACCCGGTATTTAGAGAGATATTCTAAGTCCGAAATTTCACTGTATTAGCTGACATTCGCATTACAATTATGGAAAAACCGAACTAAGTTAACAGTCCAAGACAGATTCGAACCCGTCACATGTGTCTCGCTACCGCTGTGGAGTAACGATTAGCCTGTCTGACCGTAAAACTAGCGGACCCGGATTCAAATCCTGATTGGGACAAGTTACCTGGTTGAGGTTTTTACCCACACGCATTAAGAGCAAATGTTGAGTAACTTTCGGCGCTGGACCTTGGCCTCATCGCGCTAACATTCATCTCACTTAGACGCTATATAACCAGAGCAGTTGACAAGCGTCGTAAAATAAGCAACTAAAAAGACTACGACAGTGGGTTTGACAGATATAATATTTGGTACTCACAAATATGATCTTAAAACATAAAATAGCTGTAATATAAATATTAATTGTATTTTTGTTGAGCATAAATTTCTATACAAGTTACACCATAGCACTGTAACAAAAATGTCCCATTAATTTAATTGAAACATTCATAATAAAACTTCTTAAAAGTTTGCGACAGCCTTTCCACAGCAACTTGTACATGAGACTTGTTAATTTCAGTGCTCCAACTATTGAAAAAGTTTTGCCAAGTCCTAATCCTCACCCACTTCCCTAATAAGCCTACACTCGGTGTTCATACATTCCAAACATTTTGAACTTGCAGGGGCAGGAACTTCTATGACTGTGTAATCTTGTGTGTTAAGGAAAGCTTTTCCGTACAGTGTAAAGTAAGAGAGATGTAATTTGGTGAGATTATGTTGGAAGAATAAAGGAGACAGAAAAAGGCAAGGGAGAAGAAGAAACGAAAGGGATGACAAAGAGAGAACAATATTTTTATTTAACTTCTTCTCATTTGCTATCTCTCCATCTTCTTCTGTTGGACGTAGCAGTAGTTATACTCCAGCAAGTTCGCTCGCACTGGGGAGTGGGAACTAAAACACAACGGAAGTTGTCAATAAAGTCAGTAGATGTTGGTTTGGGAAAGGAAATTTGTTTCAGATTGAGTTCGTAGCCTCGCACTGCTACATATATATGCCAAGAAAACGATTTTCCAAAAGTTAGGTATTTCGTGGCGGTACTAATAGTGTTAACGACTTCTAGCCTATTCCACTTCCTTCTTCGTCGTTCATTTTCCCCGTCTCTCTCTATCTTTCTCTTTCTTATTTTATTAGAATCTTCCTCACTACTACTCATTCCATGAGATTATTTGGTTATAACTCACACTCGCATTTATTGTTATTGCCTTACATTATCGACACAATTAATCTGGCAACGGTATCAGCAAATGATACATACCATCAGATCCATTCCCAAATGTACATAGAAAGCTCCCGTCTGTCTTTAGTTACAACTTAACAAATGAAAGGCATAATGTTTAAAACTCAAGGGATTGTGCAGAACTGATATAAATCGTATGGGAGAAGAAAATTTAGAGATATTTTGACTTGGATTTGAAAGCAATTCTGAAGTCAGTGAAAAGATCTTTCATAGGCATACCGGTATTTATTTTGTTTAATATTTTACTACCTGTGCACTTATAGGGCCTAGATATATGGTGTGACACTTTAAAATTATAATCGGTAGTAATAAAATCAAATTGCTTAATGGTGTTTTCAAATATAATTCTATAAGATACTTCGTAGAGAAGAATAAAGAAGTGTATGTAGGCTAGTATTTGTCGACCTAGAAAACGCTTTTGACACAGTGGATTTGAATAAACTGATGGGGATTCTAAAGAAAATAGGTGTGGATTGGAAAGAGAGAAGATTATTCAGTAATCTTAATATGAAACAATGAGTCAAAGTCAGGATAGGAGAAAGAGAAGGAAATTGGGAAAGGAGTACGTCAAGGATGCCGTTTATCACCTATCCTGTTCAACATCTACTTGGAGGAGTCCACACCTGCGAAGTAAGGGCTAGCGCGTCTGGCCGCGAAACCAGCTGGCCCAGGTTCGATTCCCGGTCGGGGCAAGTTACCTGGTTGAGGTTTTTTCTGGAGTTTTCCCTCAACCCAATATGGTTGGGTAACTTCCGGTTCTGGACCCCGGACTCATTTCACCGTCATTATCCCCTTCATATCATTCAGACGCTAAATAACCTGAGATGTTGATACAGCGTAGTAAAATAACCTACAAAAAAATCTACTTGGAGGATTTAGTGAAGAACTGTTTTTAGAACATAGAAGGAGAGATAGTAGGAGGAAGAAGAATAAAGTGCATAGGCTAAGATTTGCTGGTGATATGGCGTTGTTAGCAGAAGAGGAGATGATACTAAGGAATATGCTACTGAAGCTAAATGACAGCTGTAAGCAGTATGGGATGAAGATAAATGCAAATAAGACGAAGACTATGGTCATAAAAAAAAAAGAAGATAAACTCGCGAATTCTAAATGAGGCAGTAGAGCAAGTGGATAGCTTCAAATACTTGTGATGCGTTATAAGCAGTAACATGAGCTGCTGCCAGGAAGTCAAAAGAAGGATAGCAATGGCAAAGGAAGCTTTTAATAGAAAAAGGAGCATCTTCTGCGGACCTTTGGAAAAAGAACTAAGGAAGAGACTAGTGAAGTGCTTTGTGTGGAGTGTAGCATTGTATTGGTCAAAAAATGACATTACGACGAAGTGAAGAGAAACGAATGGAAGCATTTGAAATGTGGATATGGAGAAGAATGGAGGGTATGAAGTGGACAGATAGCATAAGAAATGAAGTTGTGTTGGAAAGAGTGGGTGAAGAAAGAATGATGCTGAAACTGATCAGAAAGAGAAGGAATTGGTTGGGTCATTGGCTGAGAAGAAATTGCCTACTGAAGGATGCACTGGAAGGAATGGTCAACGGGAGAAGAGTTCGGAGCAGAAGAAGAAATCAGATGATAGATATTGAGATATATAGATCATATGTATATATAATTTATTTCCAAGAAATAGTCTGCCGTTCACACCTGTGGAGTAACGGTCAGCGCGTCTGGCCGCGAAACCAGGTGGCCCGGATTTGAATCCCGGTCGGGGCAAGTTACCTGGTTGAGGTTTTTTCCGGGGTTTTCCATCAACCCAATACGAGCAAATGCTGGGTAACTTTCGATGCTGGACTCCGGACTCATTTCACCGGCATTTTCACCGTCATTTCATTCAGACGCTAAATAACATAGATGTTGATACATCATCGTAAAATAACCCAATAAAATAAAATAAATAGTCTGCCCAGGCATCCTGGGTTGCCAAAAACATACAGCATACATAACATAGCATATACACATACAAGAATAATGATTACAGTAAATAGATGAGTCAAATTAAATGTGAACTTAGAGCTTAAATTTAAGAAATAATAAAAATTTGTACATATATTTGTAACAATCACACACTAATGAATACGATATTCCGTATAAATGATTTTTCGGAATTACCACAGACCCTTTAATGCTAGAAGTAATTATTTTGGAATGATATCATGGATTCCAAATGTTTTGATAGTGTTTACAGTTGATCGTGGGATGGTGCCCCACGCTCCGATAATTAAACCATGTACTTACCAGGTGCCTTCCATCTGATATTTTTCACGAAAATACGGAATAGTAGGCTCATAAATTTATTGTTTCTCTTTGTTGACCTCAGATGGTTGGGTCTGACTCATCTCAAATCTAACAGTTGGGACCAATATAACACCTCTGTCTTGTCTAGAGCCACGATGTCCGCTCTTCTAATTCCGCCGCCTCCAGACGCAACGCAGTGCACCTCTTCTAAGACCTCAAAGGATATTTTTCTAAGTGCCTGTGCTATTAGTTTTCGGATGTTATGATAGCGTGAATTTCTCAGGAGTTCTCCATGTTGGCAGGATCCTAGGACGTATGCTAAGGTTTCAATCTCGTTGCAGTATCTGCAACGGAAACAGTCCAAGGATCTCCCATGAAGATTCTCACTGGTGCTACGTTAGCATTCATCTTAATTGCGTCCCGCCATTCAGAGGAAGACAGACCCTCGTTAGAAAAAATCCATTTATTACTCGGAATATATTCTTGAAATGAAATAACACCTCTTCCTTTATGTGGAAGCGCACACCACTTGTCGTACTCTTGTTTCCTAAGATTTTGTCCTAGTTTATGGACATTGATGTTACTTATATCCAGATCTTCAGGTGGAATTTTTAAATTCCTTGAACAGACAAAGAGGATGGCAGAAAATTGGAAAGATTGGAGAAAGCTGAGTTTGCAGTGAAAGACGCGCCCTTGGGCAGACACTGAATGAAAACTGAAGATACTTCGGATGCATGATGATGATAAGGTGGAGCAGAAAAAGCAAGAAAGTGAGACGGAGAAGATGACAGCTATAAACACGAGGATTAAAGTTAAAGGTACACACAGTGACCTTCAGTCATGTGAGCATAATGCATCATAATGTCCTTAGAGAGAAAAATATAGGTAGTTTGTCTCTCTTAATAGCTTAATCGAAACTATTAGACTTCAGACTTCAGGAGTGTAGGCTGTGTGGTTTGATATTTCAAGGTGGAAGAATTCCGGTAAAAAAAGAAATTAAGAATTCGCATCCTAACATTAACGGTTGGAATAAAAATTAGCCACAGGCGTAACTTATGCGGCAGACGCATTTACCTACTGTTCGGGAGCTGTGTTCGATAGCGGGTTCGATTTCCGCTTGGGCTGATTACTTGGTTCGGTTTTTTCAGAGGCTTTCCCCACATATTTACTTTTTCTTTTATTATTGTTATTCTGTATTAATATTACTGTAATGTGTATTTTCTGAAGTCTGATTAATGTAATATGTTACTAGTCCGCGATACAAGCAATGGAGAGAGAAAGGAATTGACTACCCTACCCCATTATATCCAGACTTAGTTGACTCATGAGTGATGCCATATTCGTGTCATGAGGTTCAGATCTGTCTTCGGACAGTTGTCTAAACAACAATGTGTATTGATGCGTTCTCTTATTTTTTTTATGTTGATAGGCTTATCCTGTACTGTGCGAGTACGGTACGCACAGAACAAGAATAAAAAAATATTTTGTGTTACCTTGATGAGAAAGAAGTAAATATATGTAAATTACTACAAATAAACTCTCAGCTTCAATACGTAGTATGATATGCGTATATAATCACAGTGATTTAAGACAGCACTCATTCCGTCGGATCCCGGTCACTTAATCAATCGTAATGAGTGCACCTCTGCACATTAGTGTGTTGGATATTGTGACACAGTGCATGAGGGTTGGCCACCAAAGGGAAACTAAGAGATGGAATTAAACTGAGAGGATTCAATCCGGCATCGGGATTGGAATCCGATGTGGCTTAGTGGATAGAGCGTCAGCACGAAGAGCTGAAAACCCGGGTTCGAATCCGGGTGCCGGAGAGAATTTTTCTCCGCTCCACCGATCCTTCATCATTCAATACGTAGCCCTACTAGGGATTTTTTATTATAATTTTACTTCGAAACTAGTCAGGCAGGTAAATTCTTCATATTAACACAGGGAAGAAGTTACAAAGTTAATCAGTGAAATAATAACCTTAGTTCTATCAGTGGTCTAGTGAGATTCAAAGCAAATTTTATCGTCCAACTCGAGCCTATTGAGTTAGTAAATACATAGCATATCAAACTCAGAATTTAAAAGAAATCTTATATAGTCTACAAGCTGTCTGCGTCAGGAGCCATAACAACCCGCAGTCAACTACACTTTCTTCTTGCTTCTTTGGTTCCTAACCAGTTTCCACTGAAAGGTCACTATAGATCTAGTAATTCGTGACCTGAACTTAAACATACCAACTCCCTCCCTTAATAGCGTAACATAATGAACTCAAACATGTTTACAATAAAGCAAACACGTTTGATGATTGCACTGCGGCAGCTGTATTCATTCTTGCATTTAGCTTTGGACTTTTCTATTGACCTTTAGAACCCATAATTCGGAAATTAAAGGGTTGATAATAGACTACGCAACTTCCATCTATAGGGATATGAGCTGTAATTCACAACTACTTCATGAACTGGAGTATTCGATTGTCAATTAGAGGCAGTAGACGCAACAATATAGAAACCGGACTACCATTTAAATATCAATTATTTAATTACTAAGCCACCATACATATTATTTTAACACATTCATTTCTTTACAATAGTTCACTGTTCACATAAAGTGGATTTCAACAGAGAAGTGACAGCAAGTAATTTACATTATTTTTGTGATAACTCAGGTGGCATGTGACAACTGCGAAACCGCATCAATACTTCGACAATGGCGGGTTGTGTTTGTGGTGAACACCATGAGTGTCAATGTTTTCTCCCGTTTTTCCCACGCCATTCCATCAAATCTTTCTACAACTCCCATTTTATTATGATCTAAAGAAATATGGTGGTAATATATTTTCTTTCGCAGATGATACTGTACTAACATTTAATGGGGAAAATTGGAATAACACTTATTTAAATGCAAGCAATGGAATTAAGTAGTGAAAAATTGGCTTGACTCTAATCTCCTTTCCTTAAATACTAATAAAACTACCTATATTCAATTTTCTTTAACAACGAAAGGTTTACCTCCACCTATGAATAATTATCACTTAGTAATACATAATATTTCTTGTAATGAATTAACAAATAGTTATTGTAACTGCCCACATCTAACACCTTCCACATAAGTCAAATATTTAGGAATTATTATAGATCAGCATTTACGATGGGATAAACAAATTTATTTCATGTGTACAAGTATAAGAAAGACAATTTATAAATTCATAATACTTCAAAATTTTATAACTAGGAGGCATTAAGAATAATATTGTTAGCTTTAGTACAATCATTAATGCAATATGGTATAATAAATTGGAGTGGAGTAGCATCATCTGTACTTAATCCATTAGTTTTATTACACAGAAGATTAATAAAAATTTGTCTAGCCAAAAATATGGATTATCCAACAAATTTAATTTATACAGTTTTTAAAGTAGGCTATTAACTATTGAAGAAAATTTATAAATATAGTTCACTATCTTACTACCACAAAAATCAAATAAACATAAATCTAATCGACATGAATATCGTACTCGAAGACAAAAGTCTACTTTCCCATTAATTGAGCCTAAATGTCATACAAGTGTAGCTCTTAAACACGGTGCTAGTTTCGGCCCAACACTTTATATATATTTTTATTTTAGTGGGTTATTTTACGACGCTTTATCAGGTAACTTGCCCCGACCGGGAATCGAACCCGCGCCACCTGGATTCGCGGCCAGACGCGCTAACCGTTACTCCACAGGTGTGGACCCAAGACTTTATAATAAAATTACAAACCATTTCCTAAATTTCAAATATTTTAAAATTGAAGCTTTAAAAAAGAAATTTATAAAATTATTCATGATACATAGTATTAAAAAATGTGTGTATATTTTTACCTTTTATTTCTGTCGACTATATTCATGATTTTATTGAATATCACTGGCTTCTGTCTGATTGTCAATTTATATTAAATTTGTTTTTTTCTCTCGTTTCTCTTTTTTGTGTTATTTATTGTTTTGAATTAAGTTACTGTATTTGATAAACTGTCCTTGTAAATTTTATGTTATATTATTAGCTAAGACCACACCGTACACGAGCCTGGCTCTTACGATATTGGCTAGAAACATTTGTTTTATAATTTTAATTTATACTCACTAGATAGCTAGCTAGTTAAATAAATTAAATAAATAAATTATCACAATCTCGAAAAATCTTCTGATTGAGGTTCTGTTTGATATATAGGCTACATCTATTATCAGGCAGTACATCTGACTTCACGATATGTGTCAGAGGAAGAACAATTGTTTGTATGCATCTGAAATCTGATTAGTGTAACATGTAGCTAATCGGCGATGTATGCAATGGAGGGGAAAAGGAACTGGTCACCCTACCTCATTATCTTCTGGCCTAGTTGGCTCATAAGTGGTGCTTTTTGGTATCACTTGTGATGTTCAGACCTGTCTTCGGACAGTTAACTAAACAACAATCTCGAAATATAGGCTACCACTGGTGTTTAAGTGACACCGAATCGGTTATCATGGTGGGTGTTCCTCGCGGTTTGTACAATGATAGGTAGATGGCAGTGGTGGTGGATTCTTTTTCTATAAGACGAAGGTCTGATCCCAATAAAATTACCCGTAAATATATTTCCAATTTTTTTATTAAAGTTCATAACAAATATTAATAATTAAGTATGGCGTTACTTTAAAATTTAAAGAGAATTCCTATGAGTATAGCATACTGAAAATAATTTAATTCATTATCAGTCACTTGATTAATGACATTTTGTAGCATGTTGTAGTTTCTTCAATCCAACATCATCAATTGATTTATGCTAATTTTCATCGACGTATTATTCCTTTCTGACCACCAAAACTTATAAAATTGATAACATTAATCATTGTATTATTAAATTGATTTTAATGATGCTTGTTTAAAAAAGAAAATATAATATGAAGAATGATTACGCATAGTTACTCATCACAGAAGTCAGCTGAGCGGGGAAGCAGGAGAAGGATGTCAATATGTCGGCGAAATACTTACCACACATACATAACGACAAAGTTTTATAGGGCTTATGTAATGTATGTAATTTTGTGTATAAAAATATATGAATCTCTCAATTCTAAACACTAGTCCCAACACTGATTAATATTATGAATTTAAAAGCGCAGCACATTAACACAACAATAATTATAAGTTATTGAAAAAGTTAACCTTGGTACTTAATTTATTTTATTTATAGTTACACCTGAGAATTTTTAAGAATTTAGCGAGGTTAATGAGACTTTTGTTACTGTTTTCTCTCCGTTAGTTTGTTAATTCTGTGATGAATTGAAGTGATAGCCGAGCGAAGACATAAAATTGCAGGCGGTTCTTCTGTTTCGTTTTAAGCACAGCTGTGGCAAAAAATGCAGTTTCACAAAGATATGTGATGGAAAATCAAAGACGAAATCTGATTGCTATGTCATGTAAATTTGTTTAGAGACGATCTGGATCTGCGCTTTTCGACATAATAATAAAAATTATTCTCCTAAGAATATTTCCACTATAAAATATTTATTCGTGAAAAATGCGTAGAAAAGTAAAATTACAAATTCCATGAGAACATCTTGCGGCCCGGTATAATTGATGCCAGGACCCGGTACCGAGGAGCGGCCAGGCGGTTGAGAAACACTATTGTAGATGACTCGTAGTTCTACATAAGCAGCATCAGAGCTTCTCCAGGTTTTTGCTTACCTGAAGGGGACATGACAACTCAAGTAGATCTATGAGGGACGGCAGACCACAATCAAAGGTATCTTATAGGCCTATGGATTTGATGACTGAAGAGAAATGTGGAGTGTTAGAATGTAAGCTTTCACGGCCGGTGTCATTAGGATTGGTGTTTTCCGGGTTAGAGGGCCGTAGTCTGTCGGTAATACAACCAAACGTTTCGTCCACTACTCCGGTGGAAATCTTCAGTGGCGTGGTACATGTGAGCGGAGAGATCTGCTGTGTGTATCAAGGACGTGTACCACGCCACTGAAGATGCCCATAGGAGTAGTGAACGAAACGTTTGGTTGTATTACCGACAGACCACGGCCCTCTAGCTCGGAAAATACCAATCCTAATGTGTAGTGTGGCAGGCTTAGACGCGGCAGCACAATCATCACGCAACTCATTCCATCATGGGTACATGAAAAGCTTGAAATGAACTGAAATGCTTAAGGATTCTGCATGTCCCTCTCGATAAGCACCTCTACAGCTTTGTAACTCTTGTCTTATGTTTGCCTATGTTGTTTCCAAATGGCATTGCACCTTACTGAAGGCAGAGTCAAGAAATCTGCTATTGCTGCATGGATAGTATGAGTAGGGGAGAGTGGGGTAATTGGACGCATCTAACTTTCTATTATAAATTCCAAGATAATATTAATGTAACACTGAAACTTTCGGAGATAATAAAACAATTAGATTCAAATAATGTTTACAAGTTACAAAATGTATTTCTAAACAACATTCTTTACCATTGCTGCTACATGAAAAAGTTGTAATGAGTGTCATTATCCTACTACATGGGGAAATATATTTTTGGTGAGAAATCGTCAACCAATCGACTGAGCTAGGAATGCTGCATTCAAATTCTTATCTATGGACTCTCCAGAAATTTATTTTCACAATAGGTTTGTATGCAGTTTCTAGAACTTTTTTCTGTACAAGTTCGTTGACCTATGTCCAATGATTGAAATTTTTATGAAACTGTGGTGTCGCTATTATTGCGTGGTTAACGTTTTGTTGATGGTGACTGTAGTAAAGCCTACTCCCTCCACGTTGAGCTCGCTAAAACATAGTCCTTGCTAAAACCCTCTTGCTAGAATGCTAATTATCTCTAGGAATATACATTAGTTTGCATCTTTCCTAGCCACTCCTCCTCGTACTCAACCTTCTGCCTCTCTCTCTCTCTCTCGCTCTATCTTTCTCTCTCAGTCACTTAGAGACTACAGTGTTCGGAAACTTAGTTGTAAATCTGCCCTAAGTCCTAGAAAAAATTAAATCAAAGAAATATAGCATATACATATATGCCGTATATACTTATATATAATATATATATATATCCCCTCACTTCACGAATATCATACCAGCTTGGCACTTCATTACAGTTGTTTGTTGTTTAGTCAACTGTTCGAAGACAATTAGAACCTCACACGTGACACCAATAAGGCATAAATATGAGGCAACTAAAGCAAGAGATAATGGGGTACTGTGAGCAGTTATTAAGTTAAATTTCTCAAATACGTTTATATAGGTTCCAAACGTGCTTTAAAATCATTTTTCAGAAATTACG
Organism: Periplaneta americana; assembly: GCF_040183065.1. Taxonomy (NCBI): domain Eukaryota; kingdom Metazoa; phylum Arthropoda; class Insecta; order Blattodea; family Blattidae; genus Periplaneta; species Periplaneta americana. The sequence continues at coordinate 90,844,590 of NC_091120.1, read as the reverse complement.
AAGCAGTTATAACAGGATGGATATTCAGGGACCCCTAGTTTAAATAAATAAGTAAGTAAGTAATAATAATAATAATAATAATAATAATAATAATAATAATAATAATAATAATAATTAATATCTCTATTGAAAATACCATTGTCGATAAAGTAGGTAATTGTTATCCTAATCCTCGCCGTCGTCGTCGTCATCGTCATCATCATCATCGTCATCATCATCATCATCATCATCATCATCGAGGTTGTTCGTACGGAATCTATGTAGAGATTGGCATCAGTTATATTTTTTACTTTTTATTGGAATAGTGAATGTATTTACTATTTTGTCAGATAAGTGTGATGGATTTAGAATCTTTATATAGGGCCTATAGGTTTTCTATAAATAATATACACTCAGTTAAACTCATGTTGTCTAGGAATAGTGACACATTTTAGTAATTGTATTACGATGTAATACACCTAATAAATAAAATTATAAAAGTGAAAACAGTCTCTTCTTCGCAATGAACAAAACCGTAGTTAACACTGATCTCAACAAATCGTAATGATTATGTTGTTAGATGTAAGCTTAAATTAGTTGAAATTTGTGCAGTTTCTTTCATTTACGTACGTTTATTAAATTATACCAGTACCATCTGAAGCTTTAGGCCAAAGTTACCAAACTAGAAGATTTGAAAAAATAATCAAATTATTAAACAAAGTGGTATCAAATATAGGCCTTATCGTATTTCTGTAAAACTTTTGCTTCCTTAATTGGACTGAAGAAAAATAGACACAAGAGTTTTCTTTATTATGCAGTGACAACAGAAAGGAACAACAAAAAGCGACACGAAAAACTCTCGTGCAAGAAGCAGAGGATGAAAAATGCATATGACAAAAGCTTTCTTCTAGCAGAATGGGGATGTACAGCTGGATTTTATGAGAGATGAGAAGCTGTTGTGTATCATGATTCTTTGATGCTGCAAAAACTGAAGGTGTGCTCTATTTTACGAGAATGTGTACCAAATTAAATGGCCATCCACTGGGTACAATTTTGACCTCGAGGGAATTACTGGATAACGTGTATGTAGTTTCTTCAGAAGAAACTAAATTAATTCTTATATCAAACATAGGCCTATATTTAAAATAAAAAATAAGAGTTATACGTACGTAAATGAAAGAAACTGCATCAAATTTCAACTAATTTAAGCTTACATCTAACAACATAATCATTACGATTTGTTGAGATCAGTGTTAACTACGGTTTTGTTCATTGCGAAGAAGAGACTGTTTTCACTTTTATAATTTTATTTATTAGAGACTGTTTTCACTTTTATAATTTTATTTATTACGTGTATTACATCGTAATACAATTACTAAAATGTGTCACTATTCCTAGATAACATGAGTTTAACTGAGTGTATATTATTTATAGAAAACCTATAGGCCCTATATAAAGATTCTAAATCCATCACACTTATCTGACAAAATAGTAAATGACATTCACTATTCCAATAAAAAGTAAAAAATATAACTGATACCAATCTCTACATAGATTCCGTACGAACAACCTCGATGATGATGATGATGATGATGATGATGATGATGATGATGATGATGATGAGGACGACGACGACGAGGATTAGGATAACAATTACCTACTTTATAGATAATGGTATTTTCAATAGAGATGTTTATTATTATTATTATTATTATTATTATTATTATTACTTACTTACTTACGGCTTTTAAGGAACCCTCATGTGCATTGCCGCCCTCACATAAGTCCGCCATCGGTCCCTATCCTGTGTATTATTATCATTATTATTATTATTATTATTATTACGATAATAGTGATGATAGATCTAATATCAAAAAGGATAATTCAAAGACTTTATCTCGTGCATCAATTCATCAATGAAGTGCAAGAGTCCTTCAGCCAATCAGAGCTTTCCTTCACTGCAGTATTGTTGATTTCATATTCTCACTTTTGTTTTGTCGCTGATGATTCGCAATTGTTTTCATAAATCATGAAAGAAAACCATAACCTAATTTTCAATTTTATTAACTCAGAATAATCAGTGAACATCAATTTCCTCAAAATCAAGTAAGCATACATCCAATAAATTTACTTTTGAGAAATATCACTTCATAATTTTATTATTGTACATTTAATTAAATTTCTGTCTTTTTACGTATCATTTCTTTTGTAGTAAAAATGATTACTTCCATTATTACACACTACCCATCATTCTTATATAAGTTATAATTATCAATATTTAATAACTATAGCTGAATTTTTAAAATAAATAGTCACATTCTTTTCTTACTAATCCGAAAGAATAGGTAAATAGAAAATTATGCGATATTACCCTTATTTTATTTATCATTTATTTATTATTCTATTCGCGAAGTGGTCTTATTAGATATCATGCGAGGTTTTCATTTTCTTTCTATAAATTCACGAGCGCTATAAATGAAAACCTCTTATGAAATTACCTGTGATAATTAACATTGATAGATTAATGATCAGAAGTACAGGTAGGTCGCATATTAAATTATAGTGACTATTACACTTTTACTATGTCATAGTACTTTTTACCAATAAAACGGTAGGAACGACGTGTTTCAACCAATCATGGCTGCTTATCCTACAATTTTTATCATCTCCGTAGCATTTGTTTTTATCACCTCCCTAGCATTTGTTTTATCACCTCTCTAGCATTTGTTTCTTTGTTTGTCAACATTTTACTTTCAATAATTGTACCTTTTAAAATTATTCATGTTTATTTCATTACCCTAAATTAAAACTTCTCTATCATTTATCTTGTTTATATTAATTAGGTTATGTTATAGCTTCTGCTGTATGAGATTATGAATAGTCACCTAACAGAGATTGTTTAATACATATTGATAATTGAAGTGGAATGCAACTGTTTTAATAAAAATGAAATTAATCAACAAAGCCTTCTTGACTAGTAATCGTCCATAGAGTTCAATGAAGATTGTATAGTTGGCACAACTGGGAACAAGAGAACAGCTCATCATAATACACTACTGTCATTTGTAATGATGAGATGGTACAACCATATATTTTCGATACATATTAATACGTCAATTAATATTTTATTGCATTAGAGTACGGGTACTTTATTTCTTCTAATCTTTATATACTTTCTTCTAATCATGTAATAGACAATTAATTCCACTCGAGTTTAAATTTTTATAGATAAATCAAAACCTCTAGTGAGATTACTGTAGATAAAAATTACTCTTCTGTATGATTATGCAAAACAGACTTCACGCTTTATACACATTCGGTGTCGGAAATGAATGGGACGCTGCATTTTCTTTCATATTTTGTATATTTTAATGTACGATGTTCACTTTCCAACAAAGTATTTCACGTCAATACTATCCTTAATAACTGTATATTGTTATGTATTATATTCATTATTCTCAACATTACACAATTATTCTTATAACAATCATTGTGTCGACCTGGTTGGCGAGTTGGTATAGCGCTGGCCTTCTACGCCCAAGGTTGCGGGTTCGATCCCGGGCCAGGTTGATGGCATTTAAGTGTGATTAAATGTGACAGGCTCATGTCAGTAGATTTACTGGCATGTAAAAGAACTCCTGCGGGACAAAATTCCGGCACATCCGGCGACGCTGATATTAACCTCTGCAGTTGCGAGCGTCGTTAAATAAAACATAACATTTTTTTTTAACAATCATTGCACGAAAATTGTCCGAATTATGAGGATTTGTGGCTGCGGCGTACAGTTTTCGAAATCCCAGTAATTATTTCACGCCCATTCCCCACGCTAATACCCGTATTCATTATCATTGGAAAGCACCTTTGTTTCCAAATATTCTCCACATCCGCGTTTAGATGATACCAGCCTGGCACAGAGGTGTTAGCAGCTTAAACCCCACACCTCCCTAGAGTAAGACTCAATGGGCCCAGGAGTGTAGAAACCTCACCCCATCTCTAAAACCTGCTAGTGCTAGTGTAACCTTTGAAACACTGATCCCTCAGTGGAAGCATCAGGCAAGGAAACCTTTGGAGAACTGTGGTCTGGTCTTCATTCCCCTCCCGCCACTATCCCCTTTCTAGCAACCCTCTTCATCCCCTGGGCTATATTCCTGGGATGAATCTTCCCTCTCCCATCAAATACACCTGTATCGTCTTCACAAGACAAAACTGGACCTAATGACTCTTTCTATCTAATGGACTGTGTACTCAGTTCTCATAACAGTCATAACTATTGAGTAACCTTCAAAATGTCACAATAATTAAGCTTTATGCTGATAAGATTTCTTTATAAGCTTAGGGAATAATTTACATTTCAAGTGAGTATAATTTAATACAGGCCTACATATTAATAAAATAAATAATGAATGGGAAAAATGCAACTAATTCTGCAGTACTAAGACGTTTTATATTATATTCGGTAAATCTGTGAAAACGAGGAAATGCAGTGTATGAAAAGATGAAGGCCTTGTTGAGGAGACTATATTAAGGACATTCTCTAAACGTAAAGACATATGGTTTTACATATAGCGGATAATTGATTGCGCCAGAGTCCGGATAAATCCACAAAAAAAATCTGCTAATTCCGCAGTAAATGTAAGGCATATAGGACTACACTTATATAATAAATATTTAAATGCTGGTATAAATTACTTGCGAAACAATCTGTAACTAATTAACATTTTTAAATTCTATTCTATACCTCATTGAAAAGCGACAACTTAATGTTCAATTAAAATTAGTCTTGATTCATGAACATTATATGCTAAATTATATTCTAATTTCTGTTATACAAAATAAGTTACTGAAATTACTTCAATAAAGATTCAATACTCTGTAAAATACACAAACAATAACCACTACACATCTTAAATTACTTTTGTGAAGGGTCGGAAATAGAAACCATTATTTAAAAACACTTGGAAGTCTAAAGATGCATCTACACGGTTCAATTTTCCATGTGCGATCGCATGCGATCTAGAAAGAATATTGAAAGAATCAAATTTAAAACGCACGTTCAATTAAGATGCATGAAAATTTTGTGTCTACCTGCTGCGCCATTTTGAACATCATCTTCCAACAGTGTGTCCGTCGCTGTTTGGCCAACAGCGTCTTCGTTTCTGTCCAATAGTGTGTTTGTCTTTGTCCAACAGTGTGTTCGTCTTTGTCCAATAGTGTTTTCATCTCTGTTCAACAGTGTAGTCATCTCTATTTGTCCAACAATATGTCCGTCCCTCCTTGTCCAACAGTGTGTCAGACCCTCTTTGTCAAACAGGGTATCCGTCCCTGTATTTCAAATAGTGTGTCCGTCCCTGTTTCGTCAACAATGCATTCGTTCCTGTTCAACAGTGTGTTCGTCTCTGTTTGCCCAACAAAGTATTTGTCTCTATTTGTCCAACAGCGTGTTCGTCTCTTTCTCCAATGGTGTGTTCGCCTCTTTGTCCAACAGTGTGTACGTGTTTGTCTAACAGTGTGATCGTCTCTATTTGTCCAACAGTGCTTTCGTCGTTGTCCAACAGTGAGTTCGTCTCTGTCCAACAGTGTGTTCGTCTCTGTTTGTTCAACAGTGTATTTATCTATGTCCAAGAGTAGGCCTATATTCGTTTCTATCCAACATTGTGTTCGTCTTTGTTTGTCCAACAGTGTATTCGTTTTTGTATGTGCAGCATTGTGTTCGTCTCTGTATGTCCAACAATGTTTTTATCTCGTTCCTGCTTTCCTCTTTATTGTTCTGTTCATGTTAAGCAGGAATGGCAAGGAATGGAAATATTTAGGTGCGCCACAACCAAAAGATGGTACAATGATCTCATATGAGAAAAGTCAATGGCTGCGGGTTGACTTGGAAGAGTCTATATTAATAGATATTCTTTTAGACGAACAAATAAATAATGAATACAGCACACTGTAAGAAGAAAATTAGAAGAAGCAATAGGATTTAGAAGACACGAAAAATCGACAAAAATCTTCATCCTCCTTCATGACATGTCCCTCCTGACCGCGTAAAAGTGACACAATAATTGGATATGAAGTCTGCCGCGATTTCCATATAGCCTAGTTTCAATTTCTCAATGGTACTTCATCTGTTTGGACCGTGGAAGAAAAATCTTAAGAGGCAAAGCATTTGCAACAAATAACCTGATGATGAAAGAGGTATGAAAATGACTACATACTGTAAACAAGCAAAGATGTATTTTAAAGAAGGAACAAAGCAGTTTTCCCTTGTTACTGACAAAAGTGTATCGATAAGAGGGAGGACTATTTAGAAAAATAATCGGAGTTTGTGTGTTAGGCCTATATAATGTTCGCAAATAACGTTCAAATTACTTTTCAACGCCGGAAGTATTCATTCATCTAGGAAGATGCAGAAAGATTAATATAGCGAACCACAGCCTAGATCCTCTAGATTCAGGTATTTTAGAATATTATATGTTAACCTTTATTAATGCAATGAAATAGCCAGACATTTTACTGAAATGTAGAAAACAATAGAAATCAATTACATGTTATGCAGTTTTTATGCATACAAACTAATGTCAGACAGGTATCTATGTATTTTTCAGGAGTTTGCTTCAGTGTGCGTCTTATTTAATTTCTGACTTTAGGGTAAAGATTTAAGTACTATTGAAAGCTCTTAAGATTTTTTGAAATTTTGAGAAAAAGTATTTCTTCAATTTTAGCCCTATCTTCCTAGAAAATCTGAAGATGTTTAAGAGAACAAATAGGCCTATACAACAAATTCTTATGAGGAAATGTCATTAGTACACTATACTATATAGCGTTCATTAATATACTTGAATGTAAACAGACTGTTTTTGAGTCTATGTGAGTGTACATATACTTCAGGCCTGCCATATAACTCCCGAAACCACTCGGAATGTTCAACTTTCACCCCTTCCTCCTTGAACCATCCCCACCGTGTCTGTACCATCTGAGTAGAAACCATGAAAGGTACCTCCTATCTCTTAGCCAGGCCAACTCTGCGATCCATCTAGCATCCACGTAGCAAGCAGAATCACCCGCCTTTTCATATAGGCTATGATACAGCCTTAGAGAATTTTGTAATCCCAGCAGCGAAAGCTAGATGCAGATGCGAGTAGAAAAACTGTATCGAAAGTGAGGAATGTCGTCACAAAAAATAAAGACGAAGAAGCATCTTCCGCATTTCAATCTCTTTTTAAGAAAAGTAAAATTGGATACGGCAAGATAAAGCTTTCGACGCTACGCGGCATTACTATTATGGGTTCGAATCCCGCATGTGGCATAGACCTATCTGTTTTTTTTTTTTTTTTTGTCATCATGATTTTATGTTGTTTTATTTGTAAGTCTAGTGTCATAATTAGGGATCGTACTTTGTCCCAGGTGGCTGCTTTTATTACTAGAGTTTTTAAGTGAACGATGAGCTCGCGTCTAGCAAGCTAAGTAGGCCTACTTGACTGGCGGCTCACACTACTTTTGTTTCGTCAAGTGGGGCAGAAAAAAACACGGACCACTTTAACAATTACACTAATATTTACAATTTAAATTATTTAAACTATGTACACTAGAAAACGATATTTTTACTAAGTATTTACATTACAATAAAGAATGTATGTCTGCATTGATCGAACATTATTTACACTATCAAGCTTATGTACAGTGTTGTGTATTGTAATGCAAGGTATTTTATTTCATAATACTATAGTCTACTTATTTTGTAAATTGTGTATAACAGTGTTATGTTTTGTTTTATTTAACGACGCTCGCAACTGCAGAGGTTATATCAGCGTCGCCGGATGTGCCGGAATTTTATCCCGCAGGAGTTCTTTTACATGCCAGTAAATCTACTGACATGAGCCTGTCGCATTTAAGCACACTTAAATGCCATCGATCTGGTCCGGGATTGAACCCGCAACCTTAGGCATAGAAGGCCAGCGCTATACCAACTCGCCAACCAGGTCGACTATAACAGTGTAAATAATGTTTGATCATGTAAGCCTTTATTCTTTATGATAGTGTAATAAAATAGCATATTTTAGTGTGCGTAGCGTAAAGGGCTGTCAGACATTAACTACTTTCAAAAGCCGATTATCAGAAAGACTTTCGTCTCTTGAGTATGATCTTTTTTCAAATATTACTTTCGTAGAATATTACAATTACTTTTAATATATTTAAAATAAAAAGTAAATCCATGGAGCTACAGCCCTAAAGAGCCCAGTCCGACCAGCCGGCTGCTGGCCTCACTCCCACATGCCGAAGCAGAGGTGGACGATCATCCAACGAGAACGGAGGTATCGTGTGGTTAGCACGATGATCCCTCCAGCCGTTATAGCTGGTTTGCTAAACCGGATTTTCCCTACCTATCGTAGCTTCCTAAGTGCATCACGATGCTGAGTGGGCACCGGTCCCTTACACTGATCGAAATTTCATGAGAATTTTAATATATTAATTTTCCTAATTGTAGTAGCTTACTTATTTAATTAGTAAATACACTTACTTACATTTTACTCCTATTATTATTATTATTATTATTATTATTATTATTATTATTATTATTATTATTCCATTGTTTTCTCTATTGATGTTAATTACATTTTGACATGAATAATTTTATACTGGTTGAGTGGAAGAGAAGGCCTTATGGCCTTAGCTCTGCTAGTACCAGTAAAAATAAATCAAATTAATAAATGAACAAATAATTTAAATTGTACTATCAATCTTTATCATTAGAATGCATTTTCAGCATTTTTAAGGTGAAGTTTTGAATCATTAAAAGAACATCAACTGCAGAATAAACAAGTTCCCTCGTAGAGGTCTGCCTGTCCCACGAGCCAACATGACGTCAAGCCAATATAGTCTATGAACAACTAACCTTATTTCCGTACTCCCTGGGAGAGAATACGATCCCTAGTTATGACTTCACTTTATGGGAGTCCCATTTTGTATCCATCTACGTATTATTACAAAGAAATAGTACCTATAAGCTTACATAAGCATAGGTTTTGCTCCGGCAGAATATGGTATAAAACCCTCAAATAAGAAGTCGAAATAAAGATAGAAATGCCTTTCATACACATCGAGAAGGAGGTAAGCGTTTCCTGCTCTCAAAACTTTGAATGTATGTGCTTAAAATCACGCTTTTGCATATGCAGTACACAAAACATAACCTCTGAACTACTGTACGCGATAAACTGTACAAGAGGCTTATTAAAGCTCAATACAGGCCTAGCAGTTGACGAAAAGAAAAATGTTATCACTTGACATCAAATTCGAGGCTTCTCATTTGGAACCCAGTCAGGCCTATAGGATAAGGAATTGTCGAAATTTTCAAGAAAGAGTCATCATGGTAATAAATAGTCACACATCAGTGTGCCTAGCCCTAATTATTACTGAGACGGGAACTGTTAATGAGCTCAAATCGAAATCTCCCCTCAAATTACGATCATAGTAAAATCTGTACAGTAGAAAGAAAAGTAGGAATATAAAATATTAGCTACTCATAGTAACCGTAAGTGCATGAAAATTTACTTGGAATTATGCATTAAAAATAAAGGCACATGATTGCGGAAAATAGTAGAGTTGCTATACTTCTTACACCATGAATCCCAACCCTTTTACGCAATATGCAAACTAAGATAGTGCAGCCAACGGGCTGTGCCAACTGAATGAGCACTTCTCTATTTGAAGATGAGGGAGATTTATTTCTCGACAATATTTTATTCCATTTTTCAATCTTACATTTAGTATGGGCAGATAATGTTTACATTACGTTTATCTGTTGTGAAGATCTAACTATATGCGCAGTTTGAGAGAAAGTTTCTATGTGAGCCTATGAAATAAATCCATTATACTAAGTAAAAGGAGCAGCAAGAATTTAATTGAATTTACGGGAGTGGGGCGCTATGGCCTAGCACTGCGACCTGTTAAGGTTTATTGCGCTAACCCTCAAGCTAGGCGCATTCTCAAACTCACACCGGCTGACTAGGCCTACACTAAGTTTCGTTGCGTACCCAGGTGTCGAGCAGGCAACCCCTCCTCGTCCCTAGGCCAGCCTCCTCCGTGCGTCGCCAGCCGGCGATCGGGAAATGCTACAGAATGATGTAAATGCCTAACATGGGGGAAACGTGAGAACCACGAGAAAAACCACCAACTGCGACCTTGTCCGCCACAAGTGTCACTATGGATTTTTTCAATGAAAAAATATTGACAAAATCCCAGACTTGACCGGGACTCGAACCCGGGCCGCCTGCGTGACAGGTCAGAGGTCTGACTACTCAACCACCGCAGGGGTTAAAAAAAAAAAAGTAGCATACCTCTCGAGGAAATATGAGTCCCATGCTTCATGACCGCGACGTGATCCAATATTGTAGAGTGAATACAGTGTAATAAGTAAATCAAACTCAAGAACAGTTTTATTTCTAGTCAGAAAGATACAAATCATTAACAACAAACCGTTGCCAAGGAGAGCTAAAATTTTCATGGCCCACTCCGTTGTATAATGAACACAGACGTAGGCCAGTTGTGAATTCAGAACTCAGAGCCCTATATGTCTACATTATACTTGTAATGGATGACAATGACGATGATGGCGAATTATTGGTATGTTACAGGGAAGCGGATTATCCTGAGAAAATCGCCTCATTTTATCTGGATCACGGGCTTGCCCATCACAAGTTGAAGTAGAGTGAGCATACGTCCTGTTTTTAACGGGACTGTCCCTTTTTTCAGCCTCTTGTTCCCTGTCCCAAGAAAAGTATGCTCGGGATGCCAGATGTCCCGTTTTTTTTAAAATGGCGTCCCGTGTCCCTAAATCAGCAATTCCCAAAGTGTGGGTCGCGACCCCGAGGGGAGTCGTGTAAGGAGTTGGAGGGGTCGCGAGATGATTTACAAAATAAGTCAGAAAGTTCTTTTATTAACATTTATTTTGTATTTAGAAACATAAACATAAACAATATTGAACATAAGAATAAAAAATGTTTCCGAAGTTATAAAGAAAAACATAACTAATGCGATAAATGTGTCTGTTTTTCACAAAGTAGCTTCTCAAATCTGGATCAGCATTCCATACACACAATGATATCATTTTAAAGTTCACGGAAATGTCTCACTTTTGATGATGAACATAGACGAGAAACTAATTTTGAATAGGCTAAATAGGTACAAGGTTACAAATATTTAAGGGCCATATTCATAGACATTCTTAGCGCGGGCTTCTGGTGGATGATCAGCGAACTAACGTTTTTCGTATTCATAAACCAGTGTTAGCGATATGATACGATATGAATCCTGTACAAGTAACCAGTCGATAGCCGGGGCTAGTTTAGCACGCTCGTAGCGTGGGCTAGCGAAATGTCTATGAATAGCACCCTAAAAAATTAAGAATTGCGTAATTTTGCAAGCTCGGGGTATTCTTTAATTCTTTAGATCCAAAATTGGTCTACGCTCTGCGAAAAAAGTATAATTTAAACATTCCATTTCTAGGTACATCGTATTTAAATGAGATTTTCCTTAATAGTTTCTAGAATTTCAACCAGTTGAACGTAACTGCCTAGAAACGGATTCATCATCTTTGTAATAGTCGTAATTGTTTTGAGTTTCTTCTGGAATGTCCTCAAAAATTGTTGATTAAAATTGTGGAAACTTCGTTGCATATCCGCAAAAACACAGTATTTGCCTATCATATGAAGCAAACTTTTCCATGAGCTCTTTAATACACTGGAATTAATTAAATATATTTTTGTCAAAATGCTATTGACCAGGAATCAAGTTTCTTTGTAAACACGTTAATTTTATCTCTGGCTGTTATAATGTTAACATCTTGGCCCTGCAAACTATTATTCAAAACGCGTTCAGTGCATTTTTATGAAAGGACTGGGCTAAGAGTCTTTTATTCTCCGGTCTACGAACTGAGCTTGTTTTCAAGTGATATACACAATAACACAAACTTTTAGACAAGGATTGGCGTTGTTTTGGAAGAAAAGAAGCTTAAAATATAATGATATAAATCTAAAAAAATCATATATAATTTATGTACAAAGTGTATTTGATGTATACACATTTTGAAACACTATTTCTCAGCAACGAGATGAGTCAGAAATACGATTTTTGCGGTTTTGTATTCCTTAACCCCGTACATGTTCAAAATGGCCCTCTTCGGACACAGTACACTCCCAACAGATGTATAACAGAGGCGACATACCACTATTATTCCTAGAAGATTGACGGCCTGTTCTTGAAAGATGTGTGGGTTTTCGTTAGCCCAATACACACAATCGTGCCGGTTAATTGTGCCATTAAGTTTAAATGTGGCTTCATTTTACCAAAAAATTAAGTCTTGAAAATCATCCCTTTCAAGAACCACTCATAAAATTCCAGTCGCCTATCTGGATCGTCCTCATTTAGTGCGTGGACAAGTCTCGGAATGTAAGGCTTCCATTTTTGAGCTTGCAATGGATTTGCTGATACCAATCTCACGAGAACATTGCCCCATTGTCTTCTTTGGAGATTGTGCAAAAGCCTACATGACTGCATCAACACTCTCGTTATCGGTGGAACTTCTCTTTCTTCCGCACAGCCCTTTCAACACATCTTGCACCGTTCCGGCGACTTCAAGCTTGTCTCGGATTATTGTGATGGTTAACCTTGTTCTTGGTTGTATTCCAAATTTAACTCTCCAACGTCGTTGAACCTCAACAACATTCTCCACTTTCCAATAACATTTCAGTATCCACTTACGTTCACCGAACGATAATTGCACCGCCATGTTTGTTTATAAACAGATGACAATATTTCCATGCTTTCCACAGCCTTCTGAATCATAAACCTCAAAAATCGTATTTCTATCTCATTTCTTTGCTGTGAAATAGTATTTCAAAAAGTGTATACATCAATTTGGGACACTCCGTATAAGTTTAAATAATAAAAATGGATTGAGTGAGTTTTGGGATCACATTCTTCAATTGAAAAATAGGTTTGCATATAGGGTAAACTAGGGTCTGTTGGACAGTCGGGCATGTTGGACACTCCGTACTTTAACGTGTTACCACGCCACTTGTGGGCACCACATTCAGCTAGAAGTCAATGACGGAAGTAGCAGAATGTGGTGCCCACAAGTGGCGTGGTAACACGTTAAAGTACGGAGTGTCCAACATGCCCGACTGTCCAACAGACCCTAGTTTACCCTATTCTGATTTCTCGTCTTGTATACACAGGGTGTTTCAAAAATACGGGGCATAATTTCAGGTATGTATTTCCCACATGTAGACAATCAAAATAGTTCATTACAACATGTGTCCGGAAATGCTTCATTTCCGAGTTATGGCCTTCACAACATTGAAATTCACAGGAACGTTTTTTCTTTCCGTAGGTCGTTGTCATTACACAAGATGTTCAAAATGTCCACCTCCTGCTTGAATACAGACCTCACATCGATGTCTCATTGACCTGCGAACACGATCCCAAACTCCAGGAATATTGCGTATGTCCTCAGAACATGCCACAACTCGATTCCGAAGGGATTCCAAATCAGGAACCGGAGACGAATAAACCAATGATTTTAAATGGCCCCACAAGTAGAAATCGAGAGGGTTCAGATCAGGTGAGCGTGTAGGCCAAGCAATTAGGCCACCTCTACCTATCCATCGATCGATCAGGAAACCTTCGATCCAAGTACCGGCGAGCCGTACGACTGAAGTGTGCAGGAGCGCCATCATGCAAGAAGTGAATGTGTTGACGATTGATCAGTGGAGTGTCTTCTAAAACATGAGGTATGGTGTTTTCCAGGAAGTTTGTGTACGCCTGCCCCGTAAGTCTCTTTACAAGTAGCCTACATGGGGTCCAACTAATCGATCACCAATGATACCGGCCCACATGTTGAGGGAGAACCGCACCTGGTGATGAGATGGAACAGTTGCACGTGGGTTTTCATACGCCCATACATGCTGATTGTGGAAATTTGTTATGCCATCTCGTGTGAACTGTGCTTCATCTGTAAATAATACTAAGGCAGGAAAGTTCGGATTTACACCACACTGCTGCAAGAACCACTGACAGAACCTAACTCATGCAGGGTAATCTGCTGGTGACAGGGCCTGTACACGTTGCAAATGATAAGGATACAATTGATACTCTTTCAACAGTCTCCAGACAGTCGTATGAGGAACATTGACTTGCAACGCTATCCTTCGTATGCTGATAGAAGGAGTCATGTTCACAGCCTCCAGAATCTCCTCCTGTACTTCTGGAGTTGTAGATCTTGGTCGTCCTCTTCCCAAACCAGGAGAGTTAAATTTTCCATACTCGTACAGACGGTAATGGAGACGTACAAATGTCTTCCGATCTGGACATTGTCGCTGTGGGTACCTCTCCTGGTACAAACGACGAGCCAGCGCAGCATTGCCGTCCGCCTTACCGTACATGAAGTGTATCTCTGCCAGCTCTTGATTTGAATACATGTCGCACAGTTTAACGCCTACACAACACTGAATGTAACCTTCGCCTCGGAATGAACTGTCAGAGTGCCCTCTTAATGTCTCCTTTGACGGCAACGTCCTGCGGAAAGAAAAACGTTCCGGTGAATTTCAATGTTGTGAAGGCCATAACTCGGAAATAAAGCATTTCCGGACACATGTTGTAATGGACTATTTTGATCGTCTACATGTGGGAAATACATACCTGAAATTATGCCCCGTATTTTTAAACACCCTGTATAGATATATTAAAAGTTATGTTCTTAACTGTAAAATTTTTTCAATACATCATCCCAAGAAAGCCATTTTCCGTGTGATAAAGAGTATTTTCATATAACGAACCCACACCTTCACAAATTTTGCTGAAAATACGTGTTTGCAACGCCCTTCCTTTGATGTAATTTACCACTTTGTATCGAACCACCGCCGTCTGGATACCTTAGCTAGGCGAAGGTATCCAGACGGCGCACAGTGGTCTAGAATGCAAATTTAGCGGGACATATTAATAACTTTTCAGCTACCGAACAGATTTTTATGAAATTTTACACAGTAGTTACAGGTAGCATATATGTTTTGTATGCAAGCTCTCGTTACGTTGGTATGAGGGGAACTACCGCTTATAGGGGGGCGCTTTTAGACAAAATTAGAAACTTTTCTCCTATCAGACAGATTTTTATGAAATTTTACAAAATAGTTACAAGTAGCATATATGTTCTGTATACAAGCTCTGATTACGTTGGTATAAGGGGAACTACCCCTTATAGGGGGCGCAATTAGACAAAATTAGTAACTTTTCTCCTATTTAACAGATTTTTATGAAATTTTATACAGCAGTTACAGGTAGCATATACGTTTTGTATACAAGCTCCTCGTTACGTTGGTATAAGGAGAACTACCCCTTATAGGGGGGCGAAATTAGACAAAATTAGTAACTTTTCTCCTATTTAACAGATTTTTTTAAATTTTACAAAGCAGTTACAAGAAGCATATATGTTTTGTATACAAGCTCTGATTACGTTCGTATAAGGGGAACTACTCCTTATAGGGGGCGCAATTAGACAAAATTAGTAACTTTTCTTCTATTTAACAGAGTTGTATGAAATTTTACAAAGTAGTTATAGGTAGCATGTATGTTTTGTATACAAGTTCTCGTTACGTTGGTATAAGGGGAACTACCCCTTATAGGGGGGGCGCAATTAAACAAAATTAGTAACTTTTCTCCTATTTGATAGATTTGTATGAAATTTTACAAAATAGTTACAAGGAACATATATGTTTTGTATACAAACTCTGATTACGTTGGTATAAGGAGAACTACCCCTTATAGGGGGCACAATTAGACAAAATTAGTAACTTTTCTCCTATTTAACAGAGTTGTATGAAATTTTACAAAGTAGTTACAGGTAGTATATATGTTTTGTATACAAACTCCCATTACGTTGGTTTAAGTGTAACTACCCCTTATAGGGGGGCGCAATTAGACAAAATTAGTAACTTTTGTCCTATCTAACAGATTTTTATGAAATTTTATACAGTAGGTACACTTAGTACATTTGTTTTGTATACAAACTCTGTTTACGTTGGTATAAGCAGAAGTGCCCCTTACAGGGGGATGCATTTAGACAAAATCTTATGGGGGAAATGTAACATTTTAGGCACCTTTTGGACACTCAGGAAGCTTATTTGGTACATAATTAACAAGTTGTCATCTTGAATTCCCTGAATTATACTGCGGAAGCAGATTCGGTTCACAGATATTGAAATAACTGCAACCGAGAAAAATGCCACTACTGCACCTCGAAAGAATAGTGCTCATAAATTATTACTTCCGCAAATCTGCGCACCTTAAGACTAGATTTAAAATAGAGTTAAATAGTGGAGGAAGTGAAAAAAAAAAAACATGTTTGGACGAACCAAAGGGGTTTTTTTTCTCTACCTTAGCAAAGTCTGCACTCAATGGTTATATTTATATTTTGTCCCGTGTCCATTCATGCTAATTTTACATACTATAATAACATTCAATGTAATAAAAACAAACAGTGTTACATACCTAAAGAACTACTTGACACGTTGGTACCAAATATGAATGGAATCGACCACTTACAACAGAGTTACAGCACAAGGAAAACGGCAGACTCGCGGCGCTTGCTGAGTAAGAATGCTGGGTGGCGAAATGTGGCATGTTACCGGCCTCTTATCTCGCTATGCAGCCACCTCCGCTGATTAAGATAATCAATTGAGTGTTATACTCAGTTATATAGGAAAAATAATTTAAGGGTTTAATTTCATTTTTTTACATGTCATTTTTCTGCATTTGTCCTCCTAAATATGGATTTTAGACCACTGTGCGGCGGTGTATTGAACTATTAACACAGCGCCACGGTGGTAATGGCTTGAAGTACTTGAAATGACATTTACTCAATATTTCGTGTGATTGTTGCACCATATATAATTCAATTTGGTCATACTTTGGGTTGTATCCACTGATTTCGAGTAAAATTACCATTATTTTCGATTTTACAAGGATTTATATTTTTCGAATAGGGTTTAGTACCAGTACAGCAGAGGAGAAGAGGCCGTAAAAGAAAGTCTCGTCCAAAAGTGGGTCCCCTCTTCAGAAAGTTTGGGAACCACTTCCCTAAATTATTGTTAAAATGCTCCTTTTTCTGTTATTTCATTTAATAATCACGTAAAACATTGATTAATTCTATACTGTTTCCATCAGATGTCACGTAATGAATTAAATTCGGTAATCGATACTTCAGAGCTTAGATCGATAATTAAAATGTTTTGGTGTGAAGTTCAAAAATGTCTTCAAGTTATTGCCAAAATTAATACTAATATTTTAAAAGTGATAGATGAAGATGACGTATTCAGTGAAGTGAATCGTGTGAAGAACATATATGGAGCAACAATTGAATAGGCCTATTGGAAGGAGTGTGATGATAAAAGTACAGAGAGGTGGACTGAAACATTAGGCCTAGAAATTATGAAGACAAAGATATCAATTTTACAAACATAATTCAGATTGTAAGTTTTGTGTTAGGAATACCTGGCACTACTGCATCATCTGAAAGAGTGTTTTCGTTGAAGAATTCAATTTGATCAGGCGAAAGGAATCAGTTTTGAGTTAAAACCATAAAAGCCATGTTAATCATAAAATGTCATTTCAATAATGTGTTTTGCATGAACTTCTATAGTTTCCTGAAAGAAAGACCAACACTTCCAGAGCAAATTAACTCATCAAAGAAATATGATGCAGATTGTACAGTTCATTTTCATACAGAATATTAAAATAGTTATAAAGTAATATAAGGTAAAACATTTTGTTATGAAACAATGTAGAACATGGAATACAGTAACATTGATATGATGTAAGGTCCAATTAACCTGAAGTATTTTTAAACAGATAAGTTAACCTCATTAATCCAGACTAGTTGCAATATAACAAATTGTCAACAATGACTTAAGCCAAGTATCCATGCTAGCCTATTACGTAGGCCTACTTGTATAATTATTATAGCCTAGTTATTGTAAACAGTGCAGTATTTATTACTTTAACATAAATAAAACTGGACCTTATTGCTCACTGACATTATATAAACACAAGTAATAGTGAATGTCTAGATAAAAATGTTGATTCATGTCAACTTTAATAAATGTCCCGTTTTTTATTTTGGAAATCTGGTCACCCTAAGTTAAAGTGCAAATTTTGGCGCTGGCTTGCGACTATATCATGAGTTTTATAGCATGTTATAATAGTATTAATTAAAAGTAAAGAAAAATTACTGACTTTTACTTCGTCTAGAAACAAAATCTAAAATAAGCGCTTTTCCGCTTGGCGACAGTGCGCTGCCGTCGGCAGAGCGCGCAGCTCTCTGGCCTCCACTTGACTCGCCCGGACATCTTGGCCCCTGGCTACCTCCCGCCCGCGCGCTTTCCGTTCCCCGGGCAGTCCAGTGGCCCGGCCCAGCAGCAGACATTGATTTGTCTTGCCCACCTACCCCCCGCTACCCTCCACACCTTCCCCGCGTTCAGCTTCTGTACAGCCTCTGACATCGTTTTCCAATCCAGATCGTCTCCCTCCTGTTCTCAATATAAAAGCGGTTGCCAAAATTCATGTAACGAAGACCCCGCTTCTCGTCTATATATACAATTTGAGTCCAGCTTTGTCTTAAAAATAATGACCTAGGTATATTAATATAATAATTGTCAAATATGTCTTTTATAACCTATCTGAAGCTTCAAGCTAAATTTAGGCTCAACTCACACACAACTTTGCGATTATTTTGCAGTTTGTGTGTGGTTGTGCTGTCGGCGGAACCGACCGCACGCGGACTTCTTTTTTGTGGTCGCTTAAAATCCATGTCGACCACAGATAAGCACACCGCAAGCTTGCTATTTGCCAAGAAAGCGTCTATCGTTTCCAAGGATACGGTGTAAAAGCGTCTGTCGTTTCCAAGGATACGGTGTCGGCGGCGAGTGGTTGGCGTGTGGTCGATGTGTCGCACGTGTGAGTTGCGCTCGACCACCGACAGCGACATTTCTGCAGTTGTGCTGTGGGTGATATCGACGTCTCACGACCACAGACGTCGACAATGACTTCAGTTTGTGGTCCGTGTGAGTTAGCATCATTTGTTTACATATAGGCTAATTCAATAGGTCTACTAATTCCTGACCACTTACAGCACAACGACACATAACCGCAAAATATTCGCAAAATTGTCGGCCGTGTGAGTTGAGCCTTACACAAAATAGGCATATAGTCTAAATACTGCAACATTTACATAACTGTAATAACTTCAATTGTAGCTCAAGTTTCTAACTAGCAACGCAAAAGACCCGCGGTGTATTACCGGTAAAAAAAAGTGGATATTTATCCCCTTCCGATCAAGATTGGACGCTTGTTCTGTGTTGTCTCAAGCAATGGCCTTTTGCCAGATGACCCAAGAGTAGTGTTACTTGCGAATGTGTAGCGTTTGTTCATAATTGTCCAATATTATTTTGAGAAGATTAATTCCATAAAATGTAGATGAAATTATTGGGGATCATCAGTGGGGTTTTAGGCGTAATAGATCGACTATCCATCAGATTTTTTGTATTCGACAGGTATTGGAGACAAATGGCAGTATAAGGGTACAGTACACCAGTTATTCATAGATTTCAAAAAGGCATATGACTCGATTAAGAGAGAAGTTTTGTATACCATTCTTATTGAATTTCGTATTCCCAAGAAAATAGTTCGAATAGGCCTAATTAAAATGTGTCTCAGTGAAACTTAGGGTACAGTCCGTGTAGGCCAGCTTCTGTCTGATGCTTTTCCAATTTACTGCGGGCTAAAGCAAGGAGATGCACTATCACCTTTACTTTTTAACTTCGCTCTAGAATATGCTATTAGGAAAGTCCAGGATAACAGAGAGGGTTTGGAATTGAAAGGGGTACATCAGCTTATTGTCTATGCGGATGACGTGAATAAGTTAGGAGAAAATCCACAAACGATTAGAGAAAACACGGAAATTTTACTTGAAGCAAGTAAAGCGATAGGTTTGGAAGTAAATACCGAAATGACAAAGTAGGCCTATAGGCTATGATTACGTCTCGTGACCAGAATATTGTACGAAATGGAAATATAAAAATTGGAGATTTATCCTTCGAAGAGGTGAAAAAATTCTAATATCTTGGAGCAACAGCAACAAATATAAATGACACTCGGAAGAAAATTAAACGCAGATTAAATATGGAAAATGCCTGTCATTATTCGGCTCAGAAGCTTTTGTCATACAGTGTGCGTTCAAAAAAATCTTAAAGTTAGAATTTATAAAACAGTTATATTATCGGTTGTTCTGTATGGTTGTGAAACTTGGACTCTCACTGTGAGAAAGGAACAAAGATTAAGGGTATTTGAGAATAAGATTCTTAGGAAAATATTTGGCGCTAAGAGGGATGAGTCCACACCTGTGGAGTAACGGTCAGCGCGTCTGGCCGCGAAACCAGGTGGCCCGAGTTCGATTCCCGGTCGGGGCAAGTTACCTCGTTAAGGTTTATCCGGGGTTTTTCCTCAACCCAATATGAGCAAATGCTGGGTAACTTTCGGTGCTGGATCCCGGACTCATTTCACTGGCATTATCACCTTCATCTCATACAGACGCTAAATAACCTAAGCTGTTGATAAAGCATCGTAAAATAACCCACTAAAAAATAAGAGGGATGAAGTTACAAGAGAATGGAGAAAGTTACACAACGCAGAACTGGACACATTGTATTCTTCACCTGACATAATTAGGAACATTAAATCCAGACTATTGAGATGGACAGGGCATGTAGTACGTATGGACGAATCCAGAAATGCATATAGAGTGTAGTTGGGACGCCGGAGGGAAACAGACTTTTGGGGAGACCGAGACGTAGATGGGAGGATAATATTAAAATGGATTTGAGGGAGGTGGGATATGATGATGGAGACTGGATTAATATTGCATAGGATAGGGACCGATGACGAGCTTATGTGTGGGCAGCAATGAACCTTCGGGTTCCTTAAAAGCCATTTGTATTTGTATTTGTAGGCTATAGCTTCTGCTGTATGAGATTATGCATAGTCACGTATCAGAGATTGTTTAATACATACTGATAATTGAAGTGGAATGCAACCGTTTTAATAAAAATGAAACTGAATCAACAAAGACTTCTAGACTAGTAATCGTCCATAGGAGATTGTATAGTTGACACAACTGTTAACAAGCGACAGCTCATCATAACACACTACTTCCATCTAGCGAAATATTTGTAATGATGAGATGGTACAATAAAACATCTTCAAGACAGTTTAGTATTATAGTAAGTCAATTAATGTTTGCTTGTATTAGATTACTTTATTTCTTCTAATCTTTATATACTTTCTTCTAATCGTGTAATAGTCAATTAAATCCCACTCGAGTTTTGATTTTCTCTAGATAGATCAAAAGCTTTAGGGAGATTACTATAGATAAAAATTCCATAACTTTCATGTCATTTAAGTTATACGAGTTACTTAAAAAAATTAATGCAACTGTAACAGTTAAGGAAATGGATTACAAAGTAGAGAAATTTATGTAAAAAATTTACACTTCTATAGACGAAGTAGCCTCTGATTGAGGTTCTGGCTGATATGTACAGTCTTAGAGAAAAGTTTTTTTTTTTTTTTTTTCGAACATATACTTCATAAGTCCCAGAAAGGAGGCAGTACACATGATCAGACATACAAGGAAACAAAACTAATTTTATTACCTCAACTAGTACAGTAGTTCTCTTGTGAGCCATAGGCCTATCGCCTGTCCTCCGATCATGCCTCCTTTCCGGAACTGTGCGACACAACTGTTTTTCCGAGACTGTAGGCCTACATCTATTATCCAGCAGTACATCTCACTTGACAATATGTGTCAGAGGAAGAACAAAATTGTTTGTATACATCTGAAGTCTGATTTGTGTAACATACAGCTAATCGGCGATGCATGTAATGGAGGGGGAAAGGAACTGGCCACCCTACCCCATTACTTCATTGCTGTATCACTTGTGAGACTCAGGTCTGTCTTCGGACAGTTGACTAACAACATAGACGAAATTGCAAATGTAGGCCTTACCCTGCGAATCAGTATTTATTTATCTGTAGTAATGTCACGAGAGGTCTGAGATCTGCCGATAAATCCACGAGCGAAGCGAGTGGATTAATCTGGGAAATCTCAGACCTCGAGTGACATTTATTAGGACTATTTCGTGAATAAAATAAAAATTTAAATAATATCTCCCTAAAATTCGATCACAAAATGTTAATAATTGTATATTAATGAATACTTAACCTATTCAGACATTGTGAAGTTGTAATACTCGCAGATGAATATCGATTATTGCAATAAAGAAATTCGATGTTATTATTCAGTAATGCCAATTGCGAAAAGCGAAATACAGGTTTAACAATGTTAATTACATGTACTGCACTTTTCTCTTATTATTATAACAAATACATTTTCATTATCTGCTGAAATCATAATTTAATTTAACAGTAACAGTGGGGACAGTTATATGCCAATGCTTATGTATTCACAGCGAGACATGTTGCTACACAGTGAAGCCATCTCTGTATAGATAGGCCTAATTAAAACACGAATTTTATTACCCCATACGAAAGGCAGTTTGATCAAAGACATTACTATGCAAGGTCTTTGAGTTTGATATGCGATGATGTTACATAAATTTGAACGTCTATTAATTGTTTAATTTCAATACAAATGTTATAGGCTACAATTTTATAGGTGTTACGTTACCTGTGGAAGCAGGACCAATGTCAGCTGTGTCTTATTTCGACCGTTACTTACAATCAGTGCTACACGAAAGCATTTTTATAGCTCGACAAACGCATTCTCGCTGTAGTGTGTAACGGAACTAAAGCTGCATCTACACAGTTCAGTATTCCAATCGCGTATGCGTGCAATCTGGGAAGAATATTGAACGAATCAAGTTTAAAAGGTACGTTCAATCAAGATGCATAAAGATTTTGTGTCTACATGGTGCGCCGTTTTGAACGTGGTCTTCACTGCGTAAATATATTAATTAATATCAAATATCAATCTTGCATTCATTGCTTTAAAATTGAAAGAAAAGTTTAACCGTGTAGTTGCATCTTAATGTATTCATGATCATCAATTTACGGGGAAACAGTTGGCTACAACGACTAAACAAAAGAACGACCATGCGATAAATTGATAGCGATAAATCTAGCTGCAGAAATTATCGCAAAGTCTGACTGTGATTGGTTGGAATTCAAAATTTCATTACACTTCATTGGTCGAAAATGGAATGACGTCATATAAACGAAATAGTCTCCATAATTAATTAAAAAATGACTGTACATGATCGATATTTTAAAATGATTACCGGTACCTATTGAAAATTAGTTACAGAGCGTTCAGCTTGGTCCTCAGCCGAAAACACGTTTTCATGGCAGGTGTAGGCTGCGTCATTGCCGATGTGTAATCTGCCGCGTATTTTTACTCACATAACTTCAATAACATCATGCACAAAATTATCTTTCATTTAATAACAGCATAAGTAGCAAGTTCTTAACTTGTGCTGTAGTAATTGTGCAAAGTGACACCTATCCGTCTACATTCATGCCTTCCCGACATCTTTTGATGAAATTATTCACAAGCAAAAGTTCTATCTCCTTAATACTTGCAATACTCTTCAACTTTTCAATCTATCAATTTACAATTTTTACAGCACACACGCAATATTTGCTGATATATTTCGGGTTTCAGATTATTTTTCTACCTCATAGGGATTTATAAAAATGTTTTAAACTGAAAAATATTAATTAAATTTAAGTTAAAAGCAAGGGTAATTTAGGAACATTATTCTCAGAAACTACTGAGCTAGGAAGCTAAAATTTTGCATATTCCTATTTCATATGGTAGTGAAGAAGCCTGGCCACTTTCACATAGTTATCAAAATTGTTATGGTTTCTACAGCCAGAAAAGTATGAAAAATATGAAAATTTTTAAATAATATTTTTTCAGAATGGATAATAAATTTTCTTATATTCAACAAATATTCATAATCTGACGAAAATGGCTGCAAATATAGTCAATTGCATTGGAAATATGGTTGAATTTTTAGGAACCTGTAGTGCAAAGGGTTTCTGAAAAAATGTTCCTAAAGTACCTATGTTTTAACTTAAATTTAATTAATATTCTTCAAGTTTAAAAATATTTATAAAATAAAGTAGCCTGTAAGATGTAGAAAGATAATCTAAAAACCAAAATACAGGGTGTTAAAAAAGTATCCAATATTTTAGGAGGTGATAGTATGCATCAAAACAAGAAAATAATGTCTAATAAACATGGGTCCTACAGCACATACTTTCTGAGATCTGAACACTTGTTCATATGAGGTGCTCAATGTGACGTCCATTTATGGCAATGCATTTTTCTGCCCTATAATACAGTAGGCTACCAGATAATCATACCATAGTTGACATCCCTGGCATGGAATACTGAGACGTCGCAAGGAATACTGAAAAAAAAAGTTTTGTTGCGGATATGAGCGGGGTTCAGCAGAGATGATATGAACTTTCGTAATCAGCATGTGTGGGCTGATGAAAATTTCCATGCACTTGAAGAAACAAGGCATCAGCACCGATTCTCAATTAACGTATGTGTAGGCGTTCTTGACGATAGATTAAGAGCCATACGTGCTACCACAGAGATTAACTGGAGCTCGTTATCAGGATTTTTTAATTAATGTATTTCCTACCTTGCTGGAGTATGTGCCATGTCAGCAAAGACTACAGATGTGGTTCATGTATGATGCCACACCAGCACATTTTTCCCCAATGAGCGTGAACACCTGACGCTGACATTTCAGGACCGCTGGATTGATTTGGGAGGCCCCACACCTTGTCCTGCTCGTTCCTCAAATCTAAATCTCTAGACTTTTGGTTATCAAGAACAACCAAAGAGTGCGTGATTCCTTACGCCGAACGGCAGAAGAATGCATTGCCATGAATGGACGTCACATTGAGCACCTCCTATGAACAAGTGTTCAGATCTCAGAAAGTATGTGTTGTAGGACCCATGTTTATTAGACATTTTTTTCTTGTTTTAATGTACACTAGCACCTCCTAAAATATTGGATACTTTTTTCTTAACATCCGGTATACCTGCAAATATTGTGTGTACGCTGTAAAAATTGTGAATTGATAGATTCAAAAGTTTAAGAGTAGTCTAATAGTAAAGTTTCTTCACTCATACACAACAGCCATACGCTCAGACTAACCAGTCCCCTTAAAGCTTCAATGCTAATGTAAGATCTATGGAACACAATAAATTAAATGAAAAATGAAAAATTCAGCCAGTCGTCCCTAAAAATCGAACCTCGGCACTTTGTTGTTAGTTAAAAGCAGCTCACTTAACGTCAGTTGGTTAAAAATCCTGTAGGCCAGATCCATTTTAGAGCTAGTTATTTTTTTAAGTAGGTTATTTTACGACGCTGTAGCAACATCTTAGGTTATTTAGCGTCTGAATGAAATGAAGGTGATAATGCCGGTGAAATGAATCCGGGGTCCAGCACCGAAAGTTACCTACCATTTGCTCAAATTGGGTTGAGGGAAAACCCCGCAAAAAACCTAAACCAGGTAACTTGCCCCGACCAGGATTCGAACCCGGGCCATCTGGTTTCGCGGCCAGACGCTCTAACCTTTACTTTACAGGTGTATGCTTTTAGAGCTAGTCTAACCTATGTGGACGACAGAATTTTTGTTATACAATGGCGGGTAGGCTTATTTGACTTTGTGTTAGTCAACCCACCATCCCTATTTAGGAGCGACGCGTCGAAGTTGTTATTTTTGCCGCCGAAGGCATTGCCTTTGGTGCACCGTAGGAGACGAACTACATAGCACCGCATGAAAATGATGATTAATGGATCAATTATATCACGCCGGTAGAGAAAACGGAAGTAACGCTCGAAAACCTACCATCAAGCACTGCCTTTGTCCATCACAAATTCCACTTGGATTTTAACCCAGGTTACCACGTGAGAGACCGACCCTCTAGCTGCGTGCTAATGGATGAAATTAGTCTTTCTTCGATTGAAAACGAAGATAAAACCAACTGTGGAAAATTCTCTATCGTACCAATCATAGGAGACGGATTCGCAAAGTTTTCGTTTCCAGTATCTCTCTCTTTGTCTTTGTTCTCTCTTCTTCTTACTGTATTCTTTGTAATCTCACAGGCACTGCAGCCTCACGGCAATTTGGACCATACTAATCTTCCAACTTCCACGCGAGAAAAACTCTTCATAGATGCGAATCATTAATATTCAGAATGTCCGGGGAGGGGTCGCACTGCTATGACAGTTTGGTTTGAGTGAAGGGCGCCATCACCCCCACCCCGTTCTATTGTAACAGCTCTAAGTACGTACAACAGACAGAGATCGTGTGATCTGCAAGGGATGCTGTAGAAATGGGATAGAGGTACAGGCAGGTTCCTTCTATAACATCGATCTGTTGGGTTTTAGACTCGCTTTGGCTTGGTCCGATATAGGTTCTCCGGCTAGCATAGCCCCTTGCAACGTAGGACACACGCACGATCCCTTTTCCCCGTAACTTCGGCCATCTTGCCTCACCTTTGAGTCTTTAATAGTAAGATAATTCACCCACGTACGTACCTAAGAATTCTCCGTTATTTTCTACATTTGAAATACCTGTAAATCCAACGAAAAGTTGCAAGAAATGTAACAGATACTAATTCAACTTGACTCTTTTTAATAATACAAGTTTTTCAACTTACGCTCCTAAATCCATCTTTAAAAAAAATTGCGAACTTTGTTGTTAATCTCGAACATTGAAATCATCACAGACACTATGACCACCATCATCACCACCAGCCCAATATTTATTTTAAAAAGTATAATTTAAACAACTTACGCCTATTATGATTGTTACCGGTGCAGTTTAAGTTTAACGAACTGGACTCATGCACCGAGATTACTCTGGGGCTTGAGTTTGAATCCTGCTAGGACTAATTACGTGGATAGTTTTCTCCTACTGTAACGAATGAATATCAGATAATTTCAGAAATAGGCGTAACTTACCATTTCACTGCCACCAATTCTATTGACGCTAAGTAACCGTGATGCTGATTTGAAATGTAGGCGCTGACTATTTACTATTATTATTGTTATTATTATTATTATTATTATTATTATTATTATTATTATTATTGGCCTAAGTAAGTTTTTACTTCGTTATTTAACGACTCTGTACCAATGGAATTGGTGATAGCGAGAGGATATTTGGCGAGAAGAAGCCGAGCATTCGCATTCGCATTGCGGTTGAGGAAAACATAGGAAAAACCTCAACCAGATAATCAGCCCAAGCGGGAATCGAACCTACGCTCGAGCACAACCCGGGTCAGCAGACAAACGCACTACCGCCTGAGCTACGCTGATGACTCCAGTAAGTTTTTAACTGATACTTACTTACTTACTTACTTACTTACTTACTTACTTACTTACTTACTTACTTACTTACTTATGGCTTTTAAGGAACCCGAAGGTTCATTGCCGCCCTCACATAAGCCCGCCATCGGTCCCTATCCTGAGCAAGATTAATCCACTCCCTACCATCATATCCCACCTCCCTCAAATCCATTTTAATATTATCCTCCCATCTACGCCTCGGCCTCCCCAAAGGTCTTATTTCCTCCGGCCTCCCAACTAACGCTCTATATGCATTTCTGGATTCGTCCATACGTGCTACATGCCCTGCCCATCTCAAACGTCTGGATTTAATGTTCCTAATTATATCAGGAGCTGTGGTCGTGCCGGAGAATCAGTCCCATTCCGAGGTTCTTGTTTGGTTTCGTAACAAGCTGTTTTTTACGGTGATGGGTTGTTAGCCCTTCGCCCAACCCACAAGCTGGAGGACCACCCCTTATCTGCTGTCCACGACTACTTATTCAATATATTCGCAGCTATCCTCCATAAGCTATCCGGAGACCGTCTCCTCTATCCGCAACCTGAGGACGCGCCATGCCGTGGTGATACGGACCCACAATACATGGAAGTTTTTAACTGATAATAATTTTGAATGTAGGCGTTAGTATAACTCTACCATAGCTTATGCATAACTTTAGACGTACTTAAAGTAGAAATTAAGTAATTTTAACTCAAATTTACGAAGCCATAACACTAATCGAATTGATCAGAGCCAATTTCTGGAATCAATTGTGGACAAAGACTGTATTGAAATAGTATTTGTTGACCTATCCTCTTGTCTCATGCAATTATTCTATAAATTATTTATTCCTATATCCCAAATCAGAAAGGTGTAGCTACCTGACCTTGATAGTAGACATAACATAGTGAGTTAAGTATTATCCCTTTACTATGTTATAAGCTTATATCCGGTTCATTATATGTGGCCAGCTATTCTGACTAGTTCTCTATAAAAACTGAATTTAAATAGAATATGCCTAAATAAAAAAACAACAGACCTACAGCATGAATATTCAGAAATGTAAACGTATTTCCAACAAAATATTGTGATCATTACATTCCAGTACCACAACACTTAACTGATGATTTACACAACGACAAATTAAGAGAGCAATCCAGCTAGGCTACATACAGGCTGCCTTCCGAATTTCGTCGAATTGGAGTAGGTCTACGGTAGGATGCGTGTGTTCTCCATTAGTTAAAACTATGTCCAGCTGAGTAAGTCGTGCACAACGAATATAAACTTACTTACAAATGGCTTTTAAGGAACCCGGAGGTTCATTGCCGCTCTCACATAACCCCGCCATCGGACCCTATCCTGTGCAAGATTAATCCAGTCCCTACCAACATATCCCACTTCCCTCAAATCAATTTTAATATTATCCTCCCATCTACGTCTTGGACTCCCCAAAAGTCTTTTCCCCTCAGGTCTTCCAATTAACACTATAGCTATGCATTTCTGGATTCGCCCATACGTGCTACATGCCCTGTCCATCTCAAACGTCCGGATTTAATGTTCCTAATTATGTCAGGTGAAGAATACAATGCGTACAGTTCTGCTTTGTGTAACTTTTTTCATTCTTCTGTAACTTCATACCTCTTAGCCCCAATATTTTCCTAAACATCTTATTCTCAAACACTCTTAACCTTTGTTCCTCTCTCAAAGTGAGAGTCCAAGTTTCACAACCATACAGAACAACTGATAATATAACTGTTTTATAAATTCTAACTTACAGATTTGTTTGACAGCAGACTGTATGATAAAAGCATCTCAACCGTATAACAGGCATTTTCTACATTTAGTCTGCGTTTATTTCCTCCCGTGTGCCATTGTTGCTCCAAGGTGATTGAATTTTTCTACCTTTCCAAAGGATAAATTTCCAATTTTTATATTTCCATTTCGTATTATGTTCTGGTCACGAGGCATAATCGTATACTTTGTTTTTTTTTTTCGGGGTTTACTTCCATACCTATCTCCTTACTTGTTTCAAGTAAAATTCCCATGTTTTCCCTAATCGTTGTGGATTTTCTCCTAACATATTCACGTCATCTGCATAAACAAGCAGCTGATGTAATCCGTTCAATTCCAAACCCTCTGTTTTCCTGGAGATTCTAATTGACACAGGCTTATTCTAGAGCAAAATTCTAGGTGATGGTGCATCTCCTTGCTTTAGCCCGCAGTGAATTGGAAAAGCGTCAAACAGAAACTATCCTATACGGACTCTGCTGTGTTTCACTGAGACACATATTAATTAACATAAGTTAACTAGATTCTTGGGAATACCAAATTCAATAAGAATATTATATAAAACTTCTCTCTTAACCTAGTCATATGTCAATAATATTGGTCTAATAGCTTATAAGTATATATATTTAACTGCAAAACAATGGTAAAAAAATGAATGTAAGAACGAAACGTAGCTGAGCTACTCATAATTTAACGTAAAATTATAACATTAATACATACTAAATTAAATCGAGAAGAGGTAACTTCATACATATGAATTTAATAGGAAAATCAACTGTAGTAGAAGATTAAGTTATATGCTTCTATAGGCCTAAAATATTAGTATTATAGATGACGCTAGTAAGCACTCACGATTTACAGAAGGATAGGTTACTTACATATATATTTTCTGTAACATACTTTCAGCAACAAAAGTGATTTTTTATATTCTACATACGTATAACAGAAGCTCTGGAGAAGTTTTTTTCATATCCTGTAAGTTATTAACGAAATGATTAGACCTATCTGGGAATTATGTAGGTCTATAGGAAATTTCAGAATTGCTTTTCATAAAATAACGATAGCTTACTAATTTCAAATACTAAATTTCGCAAAACAGAGACTTATTAGAAATTACCTGTAACGATTTTCTTCTTCAATTTTATCCACAAAATAGGATAATAAAAATCATTGCAATTCTAACCATAAAGGACTGATTTTGTCCCTATTGAATAGGCCTAGGCCTAACAATGCAACATTTCGAATATGAAATGGTTTTATCCAAAATTAACTTTAACTTGCTTGGAACTTTTGGATAAATTTACATATAAGAAATAGTGCAGAATGAAACTTATAAAGAGAATAATGAAATTGTAATACAGCGTGAATAAATTCACATTTAGAGCTATTATAAACAGCTCTGAATGTTTAGGCCTCTTCATAAGTTCCGTTTTGACTAACAGAAAGATCTCTGCTGACACACACTTTGAAAAATAATAATAATAATAATAATAATAATAATAATAATAATAATAATAATAATAATTTGTGTTCTCAGTAGTTCCAACACTTCTTCTTTAATGTAAAATTCTTTTCAAAAGTCACTCACTCCCCCATTGCATCTCGCAACGGGACATCTGTTTCAATTATAAAAATAAAGCAATTAAATTTCTTTTCCTTTTTCTTAGTTTTTTTTCCAAGAATACGTCAGAGAGAGACAACGTAATATAAATTAGCGTAACGGAAATTGCGTGTGAATGAAAGTTGGGATAGGACATAGCGTAATCGACATCGGGACTGAATTATCTTGAAGACTTAAAGAGTTGCCATGCAGTCTCTCCTATACCGACTCCCACCCTTTTCCACCCCTCAAACCCCCTAAACCCTGGGGGGAGAGAAAGAATCTTATTTGACGCCTCATTAAGGAGAACGAGAAGTAGCAGAAGAGAGTAAGTAAAAAAAAATCTGGGAGCTAACGAATGCTTCCCTTTAAATAGATTAGTGAAGTCTTGAAGACTTGTTTTAAAACACTTTATGGAGTGACAAATTAGACCAAAGTGGTTGCTGTCGTAACAGAGTCGATTTAATGAGTTTGACGGAGAAGGAAAGAAAGTTGTGTGTTATATGCGGCTCGTAACAGAGATGGGAGAAAAACACAAAAGAAAATGACGTTTATACAAAAATATAAACATAGCAAGAGAAGTGTTTACATGCATATTAAAAATACTAATTATATTACAGGCTTCAAAGAAATTAACTTCATTTTTATTTTATGATATTAATTTATCGATCATACTTTAATAATAAGTACAATTGGCAAATGTTAACCATTCAAAGAGTTTATTACAAATTAAAATTTACGCAAATTAAAATAAAACAAAATAAATGAAGATAAGTAAAAATAAAATCACATGTGAAGATACAGAATACAAACATTTGAATTTTACAACAGCAATATCTGAGGAATATAAATTATTTCTAATAATTTTATCTATCAGACGTTACGAAATTCAGGCATGCTATAGAGTTAAAGAAATGATAAAGATAAATTAACCAATCAATCTAAAAATCAGAATTCATAATGTACAATACAGTAATATTAAAAGCAGCACTAAGGTGTGGATGTGAAGCGTAGGCTCTAAATTAAATGAAACAAGAAAACATGTGTTGAAGCACTCAACATGGTCTATATATATTGACTTCACAAAAAGATCAACCGAGAAATTATTATATAATTAAATAAGCCTATTGGATTTATCAACAACTTAGAATAAAATTTAAAGTTTCGAAAATTCTGAACAGGAAATCTCTAAATAAAGTAGCACTATATGCTAACAAATTTATTACTTATTAATTACCAATACAAATTAATTACAAACAGGATTTGTTCCAGAAATTACGGTAGGTACAGTTTTTAAAAGAGGATTAATGTGACAGTCTTCTGGGGCGCCTGACGCCAATAATTAAAAAAAAAACCCTTTCAAACTCTAAATATAATTTTTAATTAAAATAATACTAAAAAGTAAGGTAAGTTACATATGAATTCAATTTATCCTATACAATACGAAGTAGGCTCAATTAATAGGCCTATATATTTTTTAATGTCAAGAACATAAATTATGATTAGGGGACGAATTCATATGCACTAAAAAACGAGAAAATATGTATGCACGTATGCACTTAAAAACCGGGATATATGCACTAAAAATATGCACTCTTATTGAAAAAATATATTATAAGCTAAGTATATTAACAATTTACTATTTTTTATATTTTTTCTGCTATAGGCTACAAAAGTCGCTAAAGTTGCGTGTTCTTCAACCCATTGATTAAGCAGTACACTTTTAGCACAATTTTCGTTAGGCATCGTTCATAAAACTAATTCAAAATTAATAATTTTCTTGCAGCTAAGCTGTTCGAAAATACAATGCACTCTACACACTGTTGAAGTTTCTACCACCTGTCATTATAATAACATGAAATATCCCGGTTTGCCACGTAAAAAATAGAAAATTGCATTATGGTGCCTATATTATTGTTGACAGGTGGCAAAATTCGAGTTTAGCGAGTACAAAGAAGCCTATGGACACTTCCTGTAACTTCTGCTGCAATCATATTGCAGTGTTCTGGTGACAAAATCTTACGCACATGGGGAGTAGACAATAAGGTGGCTTCTTATTTTGAATAACTGTTCTTTTAATCACAACTTTCATCCATCATAACATCCCAATATTTTAAATCTGCAATGAGTCAGCAATGCACTTAAGTTAATTGAGTGCTTTGTTGATTGTCAAGGATTTGTCAAAATATTCGCCGATAACAGTGCTCTGTCTGTATGTTGTCAGATTGCAATAAATAAAATATAACTTAACTCCTGTAACATGTTTAAATGTCTGAGTTTCTTTTGTATTTCATTTTTCCGATTTTTCGTATTCTTAATCTTGGTTTTGAGTACCACATTGCTGAGAAATAACGAAATATGCTTTTATATGAGTTAAAAGCTTAAATATGTATTAACTTCTTAAATATGCATTTATGTATATGCACAAATAAAATCTTGACCTTTCGTTACGAATAACTCGAAATGCATTTATATAAAATTTATATTTTGGATAGTCCTAATACCTTTTAATCATTCAACGATGTAGACATAAAATTAAGTGTAAAAATAAATCGACATATTACGGAAAAATAAGAACAAAACTTCTTAAATTATGCATAACTTACAACAGTGTCAGCACTACTACACTGAACGGACCAGAATATCGGATTGTGACGAAACAACGAATGGGAACAAACGTTGCAGAAAT
Organism: Periplaneta americana; assembly: GCF_040183065.1. Classification (NCBI taxonomy): domain Eukaryota; kingdom Metazoa; phylum Arthropoda; class Insecta; order Blattodea; family Blattidae; genus Periplaneta; species Periplaneta americana. Next base: position 90,811,069 of record NC_091120.1, on the reverse strand, counting down.
ACGATTATTTAGAGGAATAAAAGGTTACCGAAAAATCATATTAGAAATAAAGACATCAGCAACTAACTAAACAATTTCAATTTAGCCTATTACATCTCCTGGCCTAGTTTTCTCATAAGTGATGTCAATAGTTTTGTCTTCGGACAGTTGACTAAACAACAACAAATAGTCCTAAAGTACGAGTAGATAGGCTAGTACGTTCATGCGAAGACAAATATACATATAGGCCCTACATATATAAGACATTTTAAATGAAAGCCCTGTATATATATATATATATATATATATATATATATATATATATAAAAGCCGTAAGTAATATTATTAAATTCAGGGGATTATTCTTTGAGACATTTCAAACATAAAAGTTTAATACAATTTTCTTCGTTTTTGCTTCCTTTCCGAGATAAAAATTGTTTTATATGAAACATTTCATAGCGTGTTTTGGGAAAGCCATTGATTTAATTCCCAATATGTTCAGTCAATTTAAAAGAGCAGTGTATTATGATAGTAAATGATTGAAAGAATTTTATGTATGTGTTTTAAATGTGCAGGAATTTAATGTGAACAAATGTAGCTTTTCGTCCTGAAAAGGAATTTTAAAATGTTACGGGGACGCAGAAGAGTTTAGGGAAAGTTACATTGCGGGTTGCATAGTGACTTTAGAGTCGCAAATCACGTAATAGACATCGATGACATAGAGAATTGAGACCTACCAGCCGACTGCTGGCCTCACATCCACATGTCTCAGCAGAGATGAGCTATATCATACAACCAGTATAGGATAAGGTATGGTTAGCACGATGACGTCCCCACCCTTTTAACTGGCAGAAACTGAATTTCGCTATTCTATGTAGCTCATCAAATTCTTCACGATGTTAGGTAGGCACGGGTGCCATACACTGGCCGAAATTGTATGAGAAAAATTCAAATATTTACTCCCCTGTTCATTTTAGGGAAAAATATTGTAAGTATAGTTTTAAAGAATTAGAAAATAAAAAAATCAATAACAAATTTATACAAGAATAATGTTACTACAGTTATTAATTTTTATATCAGTAATTCCTTTACATTTTATTCTTTATTTTTTAAGCTTATTTAGGTCTATACACTCTTTAACGTCTATGGTCATATCGTGTGTATAGGAGCTTTGAGTATATCAATACAAGAGGGATATTACAACCCTCTTGTATCAGTAGGCCATTTTTACTATTGTGGAGTTCTATTTCTATTGTCGTGTGTTATAGTATGTAGCTAGATAGCTTGTATTCTATGTAGTTGCCTAACTGATTTTAGATTTTGATTAATGTTTATGATATTGATGATTGAGATGGTGTATTGATGTTGTTGATGAATAATGATATACAGGCCTAAAAGTCCACTACGGTATTTGCCTTTATTACTGAGGAAAACCATGAAAAACTCCAGTCAGAATGGCCGGCCAAGGATTTGGACCCGGGACTTCCCGAATGCGAGTCTCAAACGTTACCGGTACCGTCTTAGTGAACTCGCTCGGTATTTGATTCTTCTACAGTCAATAAATAATTGTATTTTATTCCTGTTACTTTTAACATAGAATTTCACATAGCCTATCGAGTTTGATGGGGTTGTGGCAGAAATAACATAACATTAAAAAGATTTAGGTCTAACACTGTTAAAATCAAGCAAATGAAGTTACATTTTAGGATTGTTGTATTTAAGCTGTGACATACGAAATCTGCACCTAAAACACTTTCAAAATTTTTGCAAATAAATATACATTGTTGGAAATAACAGGAAGGGAGAATTTTCTCTCTTCTGGATTTTTTTTTTTTTTTTTTTTTAGGCCTACATACCTGTGTTCATTCCCAAGCGGAAAAATTCTCCCTGAAATATTATGAAGCCTATTGCTATTGTTTTAATTATACATTTCTGTAGCCTAATTTATTTGTGAAATATCTACCAGACATCAGTAAGCTAGAATGAGTTATCATATTACTGCAAAATCATAATAGACTCTCTTATATCATAGTTGTTAAAAAGGACGTTAAGCAACACGAATAATAGAGCCTAATAATAACAATAATAATAATAATAATAATAATAATAATAATAATAATAATAATAATAATAATAATAATAATAATATGTAAACGAAAAGTTGTTTTTTTCCTCCCTCGTATTTAATCACTTCTAATCTCACGGTTTCTATCGGTCTTATTATGGTTTCAATTACATGTTATTTATTTATTTATTTATTTATTTATTTATTTATTTATTTGTTTCTTTGTTTGTTTATTTATTTATTTATTTTATTTTATTTTATTTATTTTATTTAATTAATTAATTTATTTATTTATTTAATTAATTAATTAATTTATTTATTTATTTATTTATTTACTTACTTACTTATTAATTATTTATTTATTTATTTACTTATTTTCTAATTCATTCATTCATTCATTTATTCATTTATTTATTTATTTATTTATTTATTTATTTATTTATTTATTTATTTTACATTTGAACAGAACAGGTTAACCCAATTACAAGTTATAACATCGTTATGATATTATTTGCATTGAGTATCACGTAGATATTCTTAAATGAAAATTTAAATTTTGAGTAAACTAATTCTGTAATTATTGTGGACTTTATTTTAGTCTCAGTACATAAGCAGCCTAGCGATTTATCGTTATTGGATCAGTCTTTTAAGTCGGTTTAATCAAGATATATTTAATTTACTTCAAATTCTCCTTGAACTCGACATACTATTTTCCAGAGCAGCCTTCGCCGGAACGGCGTCAATAAGCATGCGACATCTCTGGGTAGCGTGGAGAAACTGCATTCCTGTCTCGATTCTGAAGCAGATTGTCGATTAAATGCTTAAAAGACCAAGACGAGCACCAAATCCTCCCCCACCCCTCAATCCCAAAACCAGTGTGTATTTTACCCTACTTCTTAGAAACTAATAAATGAATATTTAATTTATGTAATGGAAAGGATGCGAAGTAATGTAATTATTCAGTGTTCCTTCACTCTTTTACTCAGCGGTATGAACGCTGGAGTTAAAGTGGATAGACGTCTATACTGCCATGATAAACTTTTTAACGCTTTTCAGCAATTTTAAAGCTTTAAACAGATGGGTACAGACCAAGCAAAAACAACTTACACACGTTCATCAATATCTGGTTATGAAAAACAAAAATATATCTGAATTGGAAAAACAAGGACTTGCACACAAAAATTACCAAAGAATATTTGTTAAATACGCAGTAGACCTATGTTCCACTGTCATGAGTTAGTTTTTTTTTATATAATTCATGTTTCAGGAAAAGGTAAATCATTTCAGAGGCATTTTTTATTAGTTCTATATTTACTGGGAGAATCATTTAACTAATCAAGGATACAAGTTTATTCTGCTATTGAATGCAATAATTTTATGTTATAAATGAATGCTTCAAAATTACTTTCTCCACTTAAATCATATATTTGAATAATTTGATGTTATTACCCGTCCAAGGCGAGTGAGGGCCTGAGAAATGCGCGAGCCACTTGTTCTGTTTAACCCTCCTGCTATCAAAAGGGGTAATACAATTACCCCACTGACAATTTTTCAATATCATTTTTATTTTTCTCCATGTTTCTTTTTGAAATTCCATGTATTTGTCCGTTATATGTCTACTAACAATTTGAATTAACGATACTATAAATAATTACTATAATTTAAGACGTAATTCACATTATTTATGTGGGGCGTTCTTGTTACCCCCTTGGTAGTCTGTGTCATGACAATTCCAGGATATAAAATTCAATCTGTAGCTTAATTTTCTTCATGTCTATGTTTGTCTGCCTCCAAATTATTTTATTTTGTGTTATTTATAACAATTTTTATGTTGTTATTTATATTATCATGATCTTTTATTCGCATTTTTTATTTTTTATTTCTGTGTGACAAGGTTTTTTTCTGAAATTGATTTTGTTACAAATAATGATTAGTTTAGCTTTTTTTCGAGATGCTTGTTGTAGTATACACAGGTGGTATTCGAATACAATAGCCCCTATTTGAATTTCAACAAATAACTAAAATTAAATGCATTAGTTTTTTATTTGGTTATTTAACGACACTGTATCAACTACTAGGTTATTTAGTGTCGATGAGATTGGTGATAACGAAATGGTATTTGGCGAGATGAGGCCAAGGATTCGCCGTAGATTACCTGACATTTGTTTTACGGTTGGGGAGAACCTCGGAAAAAACTAAACCAAGTGGAAATCGAACACACGCCCGAGCACAATTCCGGGTCGGCAAGCAAGCGTCTTAGCCAACTGAGCTATGCCGGTGGCGATTTATTATTTTCATATTTTTTAAATTAATTTTTAATCTATTTTATTTTATTATAAACAAATGTTATTGAGTTGCTCATGGTTGTATCTATGGTAGACCTATTCTAATATTTAATTTTCAATAACTAACTGAAATGATTTCCAATTTATATTATAGTACTGTGACATTCATTGCTTGTAAATGTGGTTTCCACCATGTCAAAATTATGTAGCATTAAGAAGTTTGTCTTGAAATGGAAGCGAGGCAAATTTAAATTTACTGTTTATATCATCTTATAGTGTCACCAGTAACATATCTAAAGTTCATTAATTTTAGTGCACGTTTTCAACAAAATGGAATAGGACTTTTGAACCATTCTGTGTTTTTAAAAATAGGATGATTGTTTTATATTTTTACATTTTTTGTAAGTCTATAATCAATAATACATAAATTGTTTATATCCAAATGCTTAACGAAGATTGATGTATGATTTGACTGGAATAATTATATTGGTAGTAGTAAGTTGTGAAAAACCTTGGTAGCATGAGAGTTAAGATGACAACGTTTTGCAGGCGGTACAGTCAGACTATATACTATAGAGAGAATTGAAGCAACAGATAGGCCTACTAACACAACGTCATATGAAGCGACCATGCGACGTATTTGTCTGGATTTCATGGCATCATTTTTGCTTGAACACTAGAAAAAATCTTATATCCTTACATAAGTAAATAAAATTTAAAAAGTTAATAATTATTAGTGATATACTTAGGCCTAGTTACACATTTTTTTAGTTACTTGTTATAAATAACATATTTCAATAAACACAAGTTCCGCCGACGCATTTATACTCGTAACACAAAACGAGTATAACTATCATTATCAATCTTATACAGTAATTACACTTTGAACTGCAATAATGTTTAATGTTTTTATATAGGCTCATGTCCTCTGGTTGAGGGACTGGCTGATATGTATATCTATTATCAGGCAGTACATCTCATTTGACGATATGTGTCAGAGGAAGAACAATTGTTTGTATGCATCTGAAGTCTGATTAGTGTAACGTGTAGCTATTCGGCGATGTATGCAATGGAAGGAGAAAGTAACTGGCCACCCTACCCCATTATCATCTGGCCTAGTTGCCTCATAAGTGGTGCCTTCTTGGTATCACTTGTGAGGTTCAGACCTGTCTTCGGACAGTTGACTAAACAACATACAGGCGCAATAGTTTCTGTCACACCCAGAACTAACAGAAATTGAAGAAAATGTTACCGCAGTAGACAACAAATAACTCATAAGGAATCAGTTGTATGTTGTAAATAATAGTAACTTATCAGTCACTAAAATCATGATTTTAAATTGATTCTAATTTATAGAGCGAGTCAATTTGCCTATTTTATATTAAAAATAAAAATACTTACAGAAAATACTCCTATTGAAATACTTATCTACCTTTATTGCATTTGTACAAGAAGGACCGTTTTCTTTCTACTATAAGTTAGAATATTTTAACAACAATTTCAGTAACTCGTTAATGCTATTCTTTCATATTCTAGAATGTAGCAACAGTGGAAATAAAAATCTTACAAGCTTCCTCATTAATACAGTGTTGTCACCTGTTAGTTTAAGTATACATGCATAAATATCTTAAGTGATCAACATAATATTTCTCTAGTACATCATTATGGTGTTGATACTAAGGGTATATGTCAACATAAACGTTAATACCGACAAAATGTTAGAAAATAGACTTAAGGCAACATGATCATTTTACTGTATTATGACCTGCACTCCAACCAGACACAAGTTCGTAATACGAAATAAAAACTTAAATTTTTCTTTTTAATAGCTTTTCAGATACTAAGAATTGTAGAAAGAAGTGACTTGAGCCCCATTGACTATTCACCGAAGAATTATGAAAATAAAAAAATAAATAAAATTTTTACTTTAGGTAGGCCTATACGATAATCTTTAAACCTCCTGCGGCTCGGTGAAAAATGTAATCAGAGGCCTAGTTTTTTACTGGTTATAGTAGAGACTACAAGACAACTTTTGTACATCCTTACGTTTTGAATTTCGCAATTTTTTTTCGATATGCCCTAGTGTAAGGTCGACTGAGAGGGAACACGAATGTACTCACAGTCACAGCAGATTAACAGTTTAGTTCGCAGAACCGCCGGGTCCTCACTCGCCTTGGACGGGTAATAGCCTACATATTTTTCCGGGGAAGTCTTCATTTGTCGCATCAAAGCCTGCACTCCAGATTTCGGAGATTGATAGATCCTATGAGATTGAAGTTAGGTTACTTAATATTACATTAAATTACATTTACAGCATGAAAATAGATTCTCCAAAATTTGGAAATGTTGACCTTACCTTATAATAGCCTATATTCTTTCCCTGATGATGTTTTATATTAGACAAGAAGACGGCGCCATTAACTTTGTGCACCATAGGAGAATAGCGAACAGTTACCAGATTTTTGTGGTTACAGGCCGTCAGTCTTCGTGAAAATCATGTTGGAAAGATACTGAGGTAGCTGCATTAGCAAGAGGAGAGAGTACAATTATATAGATGTGTTTAAGTGCGTGCATACGTCAATCTTTGATAAGCAAAGCTCTAGTCGTTCCAGTACAGCTCATGCATTATGTCCAGAAACTCCCCCACACTTCCTACAGAGCTGCGCACGAGATCGGATGAGTGTACTTACGACTTATAGGGGAATGGGTTAGCCTTTGCCTTGAACTCGGTAGACACACGCCGACTTTCCCTTCTACTCCTACCTCCTCCACAGAAACGTTGTTCCCCTACTGCGCATCGCGAGTGTCTTGACAAATCAGGCAGTACATTTCATTTGACGATATGTGTCAGAGGAACAACAATTGTTTGTATGCATCTGAAGTCTGACTAGTGTAATATGTAACTAGTTGCGATGTATGCTATGGAGGGGGAAAGGAACTGGCCAACCTACCCCATTATCTCCTGGCCTAGTTGCCTCATAAGTGGTGTCTTGTAAGGTCACTTGTGAGGTTCGGACCTGTCTTCGGACAGTTGACTAAACAACAATACAATGTGATCCGTGGCACGACAGCCCATGAAAGGCTAAGGACGACCAGCCGACTGTTGTCCTCACGTCCACATGCCTCAGCTGAGGTGAACAACCATCCAACCAGAACTGTGATATCGTGTGATCAGCACCATGAGCCCCTCAGCTGTTACAGCTGGTTTTCGAAACCGGTTTCGCTACCTATCGTGATTCCTCAAATTCATCACGCTGCTAGATGGGCACCAGTCCCATAAACTGGCTAAAATTTCATGAGACAATTCCTTCCCCATGATTACTCATATCAGTTATCATTCCGTAACGCGAGTTTTAATCATGATGCCTTAGGTGATGCTGCGACAAGGAATGTAACATTTGTTCTGCAAAGGAATTTTACAATGTGACATTTGTTCGGATCAAATTTCAAAATTGAAATTCTTTCAATCATTTATTATCATAATACACTGTTCTCTTAAATAACTGACTAATTATATTGGGAATTAAATCAATGACTTTCCGAAAACATGCTATGAAATATTTTATATAAAACGATTTTTATCTCGAAAAGGGAGTAAAAACAAACAAAATTAAGCCACCGGCGTGGCTCAGTCGGCTAAGGCGCTCGTCAGCCGATCCGAAGTTGCGCTCGGGTGTGGATTCGATCCCCGCTTGGGCTAATTAGCTGGTTGGGATTTTTTCCGAGGTTTTCCCAATCTTAAGACGAATGTCTGGTAATCTATGGCGAATCTTCGGCCTCATCTCGCTAAATACCATCTTGCTATCACCAATCCCATCGACACTAAATAACCTACTAGTTGATACAAAGTCGTTAAATTTACCGAGTGTGAAAAAAATTGTATTAAATTGTTATTTGAAGTATCTCAAAGAATAACTCCTGAAATTAATGATATTTCTTAGGTTCATTCTGCGTATATATATTATATATTATTCGTATATAAACTAGAATGGTTCAACAAGTGAGTGACAACATGTATAGGCTATATATTAAAACTAAATAGTTCAACAAGTTTGTGAAAACACCGTTTAAGTAATCCATATAACGAGTTTGATTCATATGAGACTTCTGTAGTAATTAGCTCTACGCTGTTTATGCACGAGTCGCAATTGTCTGTAATATTTTTCAGTAATAATTTTAGTGTAATTATAAATTATATGGAAGACAATGTAGAGCCTAATAGTGTAAGTAACTTTAAATCTTGAAAGTAACCAGTCTTAGCTCTCAGTAACAGGGTTGGCATGTTTAAAACAAAACGTTTTAAACAAAGTGTCCAAAATTGTTTAAAACAATATCCGTTGTTTAAAACGTTTTAAACAACATTTAAAACTGTATGATGATATTAAATTTTAAGCCAACAGAATTCTCTGTTATATTTAAGACTATATTATCAAAACATGTCCTTTTTTCTTTCCATAAAAGTCATTTCTCTCGTTTTCTGATTGTTTTATTTTATTCTACTTGTTTACAATATAAAATCATGTTCGCCTTCTATTCAGGCCTTTACAAAATGTACAGTTATGAATTTACAGTGGTGCTCCTGACTGTATGAAGCCAAACTTTAACTTTTTTCCAACAAACATTATTATTAATAGGGAATTTTTGTAAGTTATACAGTGCAAACAATCTGAATGCTGATATCTGCATGTAGGCCTATCAACTGAAGTAGGTTTTGTTATATTTGTAAGAAATCCACTGAAAAAATTTTAAAATGCTTAAATTATAAAATATTCTAGTATTTTTTACTTTTCTACAAACTTAGCTTAAAATTTCAAAATTAAGAAAAACTGAGCTATAAAATAAAATTTTCAAAGTACATACCGGATACCAATTTTTTCTGTTGTGCCACTGAGTCATTAAACCACCAGATATCACTTCTACTTCATGAAATGTTTTGATTGTTGAGTGCACGAAAAATACATACATGCAAATTTGGCAGCCTTCTCTGTGGTATAAGTAATAATTCGTTCATGATCACTTGCTCACTAATTTATACTCAACAGTGGCATCATAAGAAAGCAGGAATCCGAATATTCAATTTGATTGGAAATGTATCTTTGTGTTTCTGTTATGTGGTCCAAGTAATAAATGGTAAATCCATAGTAAAAGGTGCTTTAAGTATACTGTCTAAATATTTAAAATAATCCAAGGCGCTACAGCCCAAGAAAGGTCCAGACTGACCAGCCGGCCGCTGGTCTCACGCCCACATGCCGAAGCAGAGGTAGACGATCATCCAACCAGAATGGAAGTATCGTGTGGTTAGCACGATGATCCTCCCAGCCGTTATAGCTGGCTTTCGCAACCGGATTTCGCTACCTATCGTAGCTTCCCAAGTGCATCACGATAGAAGTGAAATTCTGATGATGAGGAACCTCCATAAAAAAGTGCTTATTTAAAAAGGTGGAAAGATGTGCACAATTGGTTGTGCCCACGTGGAATAATCCTTCTTAAGTTCACAATGAACTACAAATGGTCAAACAGCAGAAACAGATTCCTCACTGTTTTAATGAAATCAGAACTATAACTTTGTACCAATTCAAAACTGTACTGTCAAGTTTTCTTATAATGTTGTAAAAATGATTTCTCACTGTTAATAGATGTTTGATCTTCAAAGAAATATAAGCACTCAAACTGAGCTAAATTTGAAAATATTACTTTTTATGAAATTCACCATTAAGTTTCATAAAATGTATTTTTTTTTAATTAGTAGGATATTAATTTTATGAATAAATAACCTTATTTAATTAATTTAATAAACAGCGCGATCAATTTAAAATGTCAAAAATGCCGCTTTCCCGAATGTTTCTTAAAAAAAATATGGAGTTTTGTTAATTTTTACAATACCCATCTGGCAACCTTATGTATAAAACATGTTTAATATTAAAAATAAAACATGTAAACTTCATCATTTTCAACAGTTAAAAGATTAATCTACTCAAAATATAAACCATTTTTCACGAAATTTCAAATAATAGAAGATGCGAGAGTCTCAATGTATAAAATATTATTCCTGAGTATCCAAGGAAAAGTGCAGTTGCATCCTTTTGATTACTCACAGGGTATGACTATTTGTCAAAACACTTGAACAAAATTAGAATTTTTTTAACCACTTTGTCCATTGTGCAATGGAATGAAATGGATCATAAACATATGACCAGCCCTTTCCTCTAAACCCACTGACAAGGGAACATTCCCTACCTATGAACTGCGATTTCAATCAAAATTATGATAATTGCTAAGGTTGAGTCAGTAAATAATCTGGTAATAGTCACTCACCTAGCTTTTCCCTCATTAACGAAATATAACGTGTTTAATTACACGTCTTATACGCCGCTCTTACACGCAACTAACACTGCCACTGTGCTGGCTGCTCACCTGCCTAGCAACACAGCGCCACTTGACAATCTATCACTTGCTACAAACAGTATCGAAATAATCACTACGATTTTAAGAAACGTTGTTTGTTATACTGTATATACAAACACATATCAACCTCGTATACAATAATATAATTTTATTATTTACACATACCTGAATCATTATCCACTGTGATAATGTGGCTCTGTTACGAAATAGTCAAGGCAGAGGATTCTTTTGCAGTACAAGCATGTCATAACAGCTGGTTCTCCACATCCAGGTCTTTCACAAACACCATTTCCAGTACGCAGAATTGTTTGGAGAACATTACTGAAATCGTTTATGTCCTTTTCTGTCACATATCCACATTTCTGCCAAGCATATTGCAGCATGTCCCGGAGTTCGAGTGAACAGAACTGATGATACACAATAGAATGCATTTTTTGAATAAAAATTTTATCATGCAAATTTTCTGCCGATTCCTGAGTAATTAGTTTGGACCTGACATAATTTTTTACTTTACGAAACACAAGCTTATAGGTCCTACTGTCTAAAAATATATACATCTCATGGCTGTATAAACCGCTTTGTTTTGGGTGGAATAATTTTCATACTTATACTTTTTCCATCCAGCAAGCGAATTATTTCCTCATTTCTAAATATATTTATATCTGTTTGTCCACTCCAGGAATCTAAAAGTGTTAAACTATCTTTCTGTTCAACAGGAATGAAAATTTTTTTCAGCCAAGTTCTTACATGGAGTTAGAGAGTTTACCTGATGAGCTAGCACTTACTACAATATTAAAAGGGTTTCCCTCTCTATCAATTGCTTTACCCTAGGACCAAATTCGCCCCTCGTATTCCTATAGTTCACTGTATTTTGAAACGACTAGATTCTTTAGAATGTATATGACAACTGGATTAATAGATCTCAATTTTAGAAACTAAAATGGTGAAAATGAAAGCAAATACTCTCAAATACCCAAATTAGGACTGCGTACAAATATAATAATAATAATTCTTATAGACGCTTCCAAACTAAATTGAATGTTTTATCACTTTTGTTATTATTCAAAACTTATATAAGCTACTATACAACCACATATTTTCACAACACCACTTCCACATGATTCATCAGAAGACACTAACATACAAGTATTGCTACTGTAACTCCCTCTCAAACACAGGATTTGAAGGTCAAGAGCTCTGCAGTGTGGTGGTGCATATCGGTACTTACAGTATGAGAATTCATAGCATGCTGCGTTGCGTGTTCTGGTAGCGTGTAAGAGTAGCATATAAGAAGTGTAATTAAACATGTTATATTTCTTTACTGAGGGAAGGTAGGTGAGTGACTGTTACCAGATTATTTACTGACTCACACTTAGCAATTGTGAGAATTTTTATCGAAATCGCAGTTCATAGGTAAAGAATGTTCCCATGTGAGTATGAAAATATAGAGAGCAAGCATGTTAATGGCTTTATTGCCAAGAACTCAGCATTAGTTAATGACAACGATAACAACAACAACATATTTTTAAAACACACTATTTCATGGTACTGTTTAAAATAGCACATAAACAGTTTAAAACAAAAAACATGTTTTTTTATTTTTTAATAAAATGTTTTTTCAACCCTGCTCTTTACTCGTTATCCACGATTTACTTAAGTACATGGCTACTTACTTAAATATGACGTAATAAATGATTAGGAAATTTAACAAATGAGTAAAGATAAATAAAACTTCTAATTGTTATTATTTCAAGTAATCTTCTTTATCTTAAGTTTTGTATAGCTCATTTAGTAGAAACCGATAGTTTATGCGTTGAGGATAATGGCTGACATTTATCACTACACTCTCATTACTCAAAAGTGATGATGTGTTGCAAGAAATTACAATAATTTATCGCAAATTTGGATTTTAAGGTAAGCCTATAATGCTACAAGGTAATTATCATTCTTCAACCGTAGTAAAGCAAATAAACATATTCTTACTCTTATCTTAGATTGTCAAATCGTCTGGTTCACTGCGGAAACTACGCTCATATCATAATCATATGATATTAAATAAATATTCATGTAAATGAGTTCTAATCGCACAGGTTTATCGACATTTACTACTACGAAATGGACGACAACATTGTTTCCAAGTTACACCACAGTCTAGTATATACAGTCACGAAGCTTGAGTTTATGAGGGTACTAGGAACAATAGACTGTGCCGGTACTGTTTCACATTGTATGTGATGAGGCGATAGCAGCGATCCTAGTGGTTAGTAACTATCTATGGATGCATATTCCCTACGTATTGAACTTCGTGACTGTATACATATACTAGACTGTGGTTGCACTGTTATTTCTTCATAATTAAATGACAAGCCCTGTATGTCATCACTGTCACCAATTTAACTAGGCCTATCAAACAAACTATTGATTTACCAAATAGCAAAATATGTCATGTAATAAGAGATCCTTCTTGCATCGTGTTTGATCTACAGTCAAATAGTATATATATATATATATATATATATATATATATATATATATAATTTATTTCAAGAAATAGTCTGCCCAGGCATCCTGGGTTGCCAAAAACACAGAATAACACACATATAAGAATAGTAATGATTACAGTAAGATAGATGAGCCAAATTTAAATGTGAACTAGGAGCTTAAGTTTAAGAAATAATAAATTTGTACATATATTTGTAACAATCACACACTAACGAATAGAAAAGGGGGGGGGGGTATTATGATATTCCGTATAAATGATTTTTCAGAATTGCCACAGACCCTTTAATGGTTGAAGTAATTATTTTTGGAATGATGTCATGGATTCCAAATGTTTTGATAGTGTTTACAGTTGATCGTGGGATGGTGCCCCTCGCTCCGATCATTAAACCATGTACTTCCCAGGTGCCTTCCATCTGATATTTTTCTCGAAAATACGGAATAGTAGGCTCATAAATTTGTTGTTTTTCTTTGTTGACCTCGGATGGTTGGGTCTGGCTCATCTCAAATCTAACAGTTGGGTCCAGTATGAAGCCTTTACTATTAGTCTTGTCTAGAGCCACGATGTCCGCTCTTCTAATTCCGCCGCCTTCAGACGCAACGCAGTGCACCTCTTCATGGACCTCGAAGGATTTGTTTCTAAGGGCTTGTGCTATTAGTTTTCGGATGTTATGATGGCGTGAATTTCTCAGGAGTTCTCCATGCTGACAGGATCCTAGGACGTGTGCTAAGGTTTCAATCTCGTTGCAGTATCTGCAACGGAAACCGTCCAAGGATCTCCCATGAAGACTTCTCACTGGTACTACGTTAGCATTCATCTTAATTGCGTCCCGCCATTCAGAGGAAGATAGACCCTCCTTAGAAAAAATCAATTTATTTCCGGGAGTATATTCTTGAAATAAAATAACACCTTTTCCTTTATGTGGAAGCGCACGCCATTTGTCGTACTCTTGTTTCCTAAGATTTTGTCGTAGTTTATGGACATTGATGTTACTTATATCCAGATCTTTAGGTGGAATTTTTAACTTCCTGGAACATACTTTCTTTTCTGCTGCTATGTTCCTTGTAGAAACGACAAGAGGATTCGAGGTTCTCAATAATGTGTTGCAAATATTGAGATGCTGTAAATATGCTTCCCATTGAGCTTTGAAAAGGCTGAGACCCTTATATTTACGTTCGGTGTACAACATCGCGTCGGGCGTGTCTCCTGGCAAACATAAAATTTCCTTCACCGAACTTTTAATTAACTTATCCACATCTTCGAGAAACCGGTCAGAAAGCTGGTGAAGGGGAGCATTTTGAAGAGGATAAACAAGTATAGGCCAAATATACATATTTAAAACATTGAGTTTTTGTTCTGGTTTCAGAAGATAAGTAGATGTTAAAGCTTGGATCTTATTATTTAAATTATTGATTACTTTGGCAATGTCAAACTTAATTTCATCAGAAAAATTAATCCCAAGGTATTTGATTCGTTCATCTCCATCAATACTATTAACAATTGATCCTCCAAGATTCAATGTCGTACTACTTAATTTTCCTTTCTCGATAACGATGGTTTGAGTTTTAGATTCATTTAGACTTAATCCGATCTGCTGTAATGACCGTTTTGTCATGGTAAATATTTCAGATGCAGCAATTGTACTTTTAGCAACAAGTGCAATATCATCCGCAAATCCTAATGTTACTACATTATTTAGATCCGATACAAGGTCATATCCAAATTCTTCAGCCACACTAGGCTCGGATAATTCATCAAAAATGTGGTCTATGCTGAGATTAAAAAGCATTGGGGAAAGAGGAGCGCCTTGCATAACCCCTTGTTTAAACGGTATGGGTTTTGTTTTATGGATTCCAACCTCTATCTGGGTTTCATTTCCACACTGTAAATTTATAATTAAAGCCTGTAATTTTTGGGGAAGGGCAGAATTGTGAATGACAGATTCCAAATGCCGATGTCCAACAGTATCATAAGCTTTATGCACATCAAGAAACAAGATGGTGACATCTTCTTTTTCGATTTTGGCCTTACGAAGAACTGAATTTAATATAGAGGCATTAATCTGTGCACCAGCAGTAGATACAAATCCTCGTTGGTTTTCATTAAATTCTACGTATTGTTGCATTCTTGAACAAAGACACCTCTCCAGAACTCTTCGAATTACTGAACAAATGGTTATAGGTCGATAATTATTTGGGTCCTTTTTTTCTCCACCTTTATATATAAGAACAGTTCTAGCTTTCCGAAAAAAATTAGGTACCCAATTGTGTGATAACATTGTAGTTCCTATTAATGCTAAAATTACTGCAACTTTTTCACATTTAATAGTTCGCATCAATATTTTATCTGGTCCTGCAGAAGTGTCAATCGAAATACCTTGCATAGCTTTAAGAATTTCTTCCTTACTAACAGTATCCAGAAATTTGTTGTTAATATCATCTTTGTCAACTGCAGTAATATGGTTCGGATAATTATCCAAGTGATGGTGGTTTACATTATTAAATTTATTATTAAACGTAGTTTCAATCTCATTTACCGGAATACTTAAAGGACATTTCTTTGGTTCAAATATTCGACGAACTGCTTTCTTTCTTTGGTTATAATATAGGAATTGTGTCACCTGGTAATTGTATTTTTCTAGTCTGACTTGCTTTTCTCGTTTGGATTTCCTTTGCGGATTTGTGGTTTCAGTATAGTGTCTATTATTATTTTTTAAGTCACCACGTCTGCGTGCTAGATAATACCGCGTGGCGGGGTGTTTGGGGCCTGGGAGAAAATGATGAGCAGTACCAAGAAAATCTTTGAAATCTTCCGTATATTTTTGAAAGTTTTCCTCGTCCATATTACTCTGAAAAATTTGAATCCACTCATCCTTCTGCGTTGAATTGCTTCGAAATAATTCCACAAAGGCCATTTCGTGACCTTTCCGAGATTTAAAATTCGCCAATAAATACGCAGTGCCTAGCGTGATACTTACTGGCTTTTAAGGAACCCGGAGGTTCATTACCGCCCTCACATAAGCCCGCCATTGGTCCGTATTCTGAGCAAGAATAATCCAGTCTCTATCATCATATCCCACCTCCTCAAATCCATTTTAATATTATCTTCTCATCTATGTCTCGGCCTCCCCAAAGGTCTTTTTCCCTCCGGCCTCCCAACTAACACTCTGGATTTAATGTTCCTAATTATGTCAGGTGAAGAATACAATGCGTGAAGTTCTGTGTTATGTAACTTTCTCTATTCTCCTGTAACTTCATCCCTCTTAGCCCCAAATATTTTCCTAAGCACCTTATTCTCAAACACCCTTAACCTATGTTCCTCTCTCAAAGTGAGAGTCCAAGTTTCACAACCATAAAGAACAATCGGTAATATAATTGTCTTATAAATTCTAACTTTCAGATTTTTTGACAGCAGACTGGATGATAAAAGCTTCTCAACCGAATAATAATAGGCATTGCCCATATTTATTCTGTGTTTAATTTCCTCCCGAGTATCATTTATATTTGTTACTGTTGCTCCCAGGCATTTGAATTTTTCCACCTCTTCAAAAGATAAATTTCCAATTTTTATATTTCCATTTCGTACAATATTCATATACCGGTACTTTGTCTTTTCGGGATTTACTTCCAAACCTATCTCTTTACTTGCTTCAAGTAAAATTCCCGTATTTTCCCTAATCGTTTGTGGATTTTCTCCTAATATATTCACGTCATCCGCATAGACAAGCAACTGATGTAACCCGTTCAATTCCAAACCTTCTCTGTTATCCTGGACTTTCCTAATGGCATACTCTAGAGCAAAGTTAAAAAGTAAAGGTGAAAGTGCATCTCCTTTCTTTAGCCCACAGTGAATTGGAAACGCATCTGACATTAAATTAAATTCACCCAAGCTTTGCCAAATGTAACGGTGTTTCATATTCTTATACGACACCTCACACGATTCAGTACTTTTCATGTCTATTTAATTCTTTTATTGTTTTCGTCTCTCTTTCCTAAATAAAAACTGAAACTAGTGAAAACATAATAATGTCCTCAGAGGAAAAGACATGGCAATTCGTAAACCTATGAGTCCAAAATAAAGAGTTGTATCATGACACCGTTTTATTATAGGCCTTCTATATTTAATGCTAATTTTATTTGTATTTGTAATGTAATGTTTTAAATTATTATAAGTTATTCCAAATTGAATTAACGTAGTCCAAAAATGTTCACAAAATGCACACCTACCACTATGACATACCACAAAACAAGCGTGGTCCAATTCCCCCCCCCCCCCGAAGGATTACAATGCAACCTGAGGCTTGTTATGCTCACCACTATTTTTCTGTGAATGATGGAGATTTGTGACTTAATGATGGCGAAAGGAATTCGAGGTCCATCGCCGAAAGTTACCCAGAAATTTTGCTTAAATTGGTTGAGGGAAAACCTCGAAAAAAACCCCAACTAGGATTCGAACCCCGCTAGTTTCACGGCCAGACGCTCTGATCGTTACTCCACAGTGGTGGACTGGCCCAGGACTACTCAAGTACATCTGCTATCTGAATGCAGAAAAGTTCGGGGCAGAAGAAGATATCAGACGATAGACAACATTAAGATATTTTTGGCTTAATTACTCTTAAAAGCTCGTAACTGCATTTAAGGAAATAATTGTACAAGCGAGCAAAATAACTTAATCTTTTTATACCTCAGCTAACAATGTTATGCATTTGTTATTTATAAAATATAGCAACATTTTCACACTCACGACGTGTTAGCAGTAGACGCATTTTGAAAATAGAGGTACACAGATTTCGATACTTTTTTAAAATGTTGGACTTAATGGATTTTAGAAGTAAGCTCACGATATTATATGGATCGTATGTGGAGACTAAGAGGAAGGCGGAAAATAGGTAAGATTTGAGAATGCTGGGTTTGCACTGAAAGACTTGGCCTTGGAAGAAAACTATGAATTAATAATAATAATAACAATAGCAAAACAAAGGCAATGGATTACAAGAGTTCCGCGGTTACACTGTTGGTTAAAAGGGGTTCCACGATGGAAGAAGTTGGAGAAAAACTGATGTAAAAATATTGAAGCGCCAAAAGAAAATGTGATTAAACATCGCACTTTTTCACCATAAACACCAAACAAGTTCACATGGACCTGAACCTGGTTCTCCAGCGTAGGGAGCTGACGCATTAATAGTTTGGATACCAGTAATAGAATTTGTATACTAGGAAATATTTTTGGATATCTATATAAAATCGCAAAATTACATAACGCAGTTTCTGAGATCTCCCCAAAACATAGATAATTATATTCTAGTTTCCTTTATACTATAGTTTATTTATTTATTTATTTATTTATTTATTTATTTATTTATTTATTTATTTATTTATTTACGACATATATATTTAAATTAAAACAAAAACATAATACAGTATGGTGATTTAAATAATACAGGTCTACAGATACCGTATCTAGCTTGTATTAATAAATTAGAACTGGATAAGATGCAACTTTAATTTTTATATCTACCGGTAAGCTATAAAATATAAGATACAGATTTCCAACCTATTTGGATAGTTTCCAGCCCCCATCGACCCTGTTTCTCATCTCTGCCTATTCTTAAAGCATATCCTTTTCCTTCAAGCTTAATAATCTTCATGCGAGGTCTTTCAAACCTGTTACTCAAGGAGTAATGCGAAATACATGCAAGTAAGCAAAGGAGAGGATGTGAGACGAAAGTCTGCTGAGCGCTGCTTCTTATAGGGTTGACAAGGACGACCTTGCTTATATGTAGCGGAGAAGGTAGCTAGCACATGGGTTGAAATGTGTGTTCTATCTCGTCTTCTCAAAGCCTTCACCGCCACAGCTCGATTCAATTTGCGTGCGGCAGGAGAGAAGATTCAACGAAAGGAGCCGTGGAAACGACTTAAGAACCCATGAGCAAAATCCGTGACCGTACATTTCCATTAGCGATGTACAGACAGGCACTAACCAAGCAAAGAGGGATATCTAGTATCAGAGTGTTTAGGGATGAAAAGAAACGCATTTCGAAAACCTATCGAAGTTCTTAGAAGAGTTATTTTACAGAATATAATTATGTTTGGGATATGTGAGTATATCCGTCTCTCCATAATTCCGTTAATATTTTCTAACGGAGTAAGTCCGTTTGAAGTATGAATATTAAATATTATTGACATCCTTATTAGCGATACTGCGTCTCAATATTACAAACATCTGCAGTAGGGTGCCCTTAGTCATATGTGATTTTCTGAAGTTGTTTGTTTTTCATCTCCCAACCCCAAAATTTGTTCCAACCCACGAAAAATTACTCTGTGTAAAATTTCACCTCAATCGCACAATTTTAAAACGACCCCCAAAGGCTATAAAGTTATTATCATTACAGTAGGAATTTTAATACAGGAAATTGCAACGCTTTGGTCTTACACTGGCATGTAAAAAGTTGACAGATTAGCCACTATTGTTAGGCTACTTTTCGTTGAAAAGAACAGTTGTTAGGCATACCTGAAATTCCAACATCTAGAGGAGAAGACCAGACTGATGCTGTTTACGAAGAAGTGCAAAAGTGGGGCATACAAGAGAAAGTGCAGACCCTCTGTTTCGATACAACAGCAAGTAATACTGGTCGAAAAAATGGTGTCTGTACGAATATTGAAAAAATGTTTGATCGTGATTTACTTCACCTTCCATGCCGATATTACATCTTTGAATTAGTCTTACGAAGTTGTTTTGATGCAGTAATGGGTCCAACATCCGAACCAGATATGAACTTATTCAAAAGATTTAGAGAAACTTGGTCGACGATGAACATTAAGAAATACCGTATTGGAATAGATGATATCCCTGAAGATGTCCATGACAATATGCTGAAATTTCTTAAAGTATAGTTAAGTCAGAGACAAGTTAGAGATGATCACCGCGAATTATTAGAATTGGCCATGATCTTCCTCGGTGGTACTTCCCTAAAAGGAGTTTCATTTCGCGTTCCTGGAGCTATGAGCCATGCCATGCTATGTCATGCCATGCCTTATACATATACACAGTAGATATATACGTATTACCCGACCATTCTGCTTGTAGAACGGCAGTTGCATGTACTAATACCCAGCGCGCCGCTGTTACGTCACCTGTGCAGTACGATCGCTCTCTTTCTCTTTCCCACAGAGTAACAACATAAGATAGCAGCGCCGCTATTTACGTTCCACATACAAAATGGTCACCTAGAACACTGGCGTTCAAAGGTATCTGACCTCCAATTTTCTGATCATGTAAGCGTATTTTCTACCCACGGGAAAAGTCAGAGCCAAAGATAAAATAAATTGACAAACTTTGAAATAGTCCTGCTAGTTCTCAATAGGTGGCCCGGTTATTTGGACGGGTAAAAAAGTATGTGGCAAAATGTTGATGTAGATTAATTAAATATAAATTATTCTCGTAGTTGACAGCATAGACAAATAAATTGACAGTATCAGCGGTTTCCCGCTAAATCTAGGAGTTTTTTTCACAATCATTAGACGGGGATGAAATTTTGAATTTTATAATGCAGGCATATTGATGTACTATTGGCAACAGTGATTGTAACCTTCGCCATCTATTCATAGAAGTATATAATAAGAACTAAAGAAGCAACACTTACACGGATAATTATTCGAACACTATCAATTAGTAGGAGCCAGGTATCTTCGAACGTCAGTGTACACGAGTACACACAAAGTGGCCCACATAAAGTATTACAAGTTAATTTTTCTTAAATGAGTCAATAAAACTAAATGCTGATTTTTTTTCAATCTCATTAGAGGAGCGCGAATTTCAGATTGCGTCATGAACGGTATTTCGTTGGGTCCCATTCATAGAACACGGGGGAGTACGTGTGATATTTTGAATGTAACTATGGATTCTTAACAAAACGGGAAACTTTTGTTTCAAACATTTTTTTCTGAAGTGAGATTTTAAGAAATTACAGTGTGTTTGGAATGAGGCATAGGCCTAATAGGTGAAGATAAGCTTACTAAATAAACAACACTGAAATAAGCTACTATTTTGCACCAATGTATTAAGTGCTCTCAGTGATCTCCATTAACATCTAAGCACTTATTAATTCTTTTACCATCATACTGGGAGTTATAGAGTCATACGTTTCGCGTATTCGGTTATTCATAATGTATTCTTTTAGTGGTAGGTGCTGTAGACATGACTTTCTTTTACGTATCCCCCCACAAAATAATATAAAAGAATAGTGTCAGGTGAGCGGGTAGGCCATGTGACAGGTCCAGCACGCCCAATTCATATATCTCACTGCCGGAAGAGAGATGGTTATCAGAATGTTACTGTTTCCTTTCATTCCAAAGTTTCTATCTCTAGTTCACAAAGAGTATTAAGAGTGTATTAAACTCCTCCGGTGGATGCGTGATCAACAGCACCAGATTGCCACGCTTGTGGCCCGTGTTCACAAGCAGACAAGGTCGCATTTGGGTTTTTTTTTATCAGGATTTGTACTATTTTCAAACAAACTGTAATTTGTTAATACCTCACTTTAGAAAAAAAATTGTTTCAAACAAATGCCCGATTTGTTGAGAAGAATCAGAATATAAAAAAAAATCATAATTCTATTCGAAATATCAGAACTGCGCTATGTGCCCCATGAGTAGGGCCAACGGATTGACGCAATCCGTGCGCAGCCTCCTCAAAAGAAATTTGAAAAAAAAAAAATCAACATTTAGTTTTATTGATCCATTTAAGAGAAACAAACTTGTAACACTTCATGTGGGCCAACCGGATTCAAGAACTCCGAATTCCAAAGCAAGGAATCTATTGGAATTGTTGCGTCCACCTCTCTTTGGTTTGGTGAATATATTTATTTTTTTTATGGACAGGATACCGTCCTACCGCACAACCCCAACCTGGAGTGCCAGGGACTCTTCTGTGTTACCAAGTCTATACAGGGTGGAAGTGATATACTGTAGGCCTAACTGTGCAGATTAAAGGAGACAATAGAATACACTAAAATAAATTAAAAAAAACTACTATGCGTTTGTAATTAAGTGCAAATGAATTATAACATTATTCTGAAAGTCCGTATAGTTTAGCAACAGCGCATCGTACACATGAACTCAGATCTGAATAGCAGCATTCCTTCCCTTAGTCACTGCAGCAGGATTGCAGACTTTCTAATGCAGGAAATAACGATAGTGTTAATCTTTTGTATAATTCGCAAGAAAACCGTCCATTTCATTTAAAAACTGCAAAGGGATAAGACATTCCTGATCAGTTTCTTTAATATTAAGAGTAAAAATCAGAATCGTAAGGATAGTACTTATTATCGAGTAAAATAGTTTAAGATTTGGGAATAAAATTATTTTTTTCTGAGAGAAGTATTCATTTGGAACTAATATGGCATTAGGATATTTTGTTGCACACTATCCAAGGAATAAGCTGTTAAAATCTGCACAGTTATAGCCTATTACTTCCATCCATCATATGAGCTGCCGAATTAGTGTATATATATATATATATATATATATATAATGTGCATATACAGTACACTACATATACATACAGCATAATTTATGGATGAGGTACACTAGTGTATAGATAGATACACAGAGTTAGTTCTTTTTTCGTATCACTGGAGCAAGTTAAAAAGAATACAGCAGTAAAATTTTTGGAAATATTCAACATTTTTTCTCTATTATTGTATCTTGCACAATAATGAAAATTGGTATGTGTAAAACACTGTCCTTCTGCTATATGGGAAAAATATTTTTACGATTTAAAAAAAGAATTATTTATATAATTATATATTTTTTCAAAATTCATAATGGTGGTAGTTCACTGTGCAGTGATGAAGCGTTTCCCTCATTACTCATAAACTTGTTAACTTTTTCATGTTGTCTCTCTTTTATTTTATTGCTGAAACTCGTGTTTACAATATCATGCTCTTTCAACTACATTCTTTAATAAATAATGTTCTTTTTTTTTAATTTTGTGGTTGAAGAAAATACTGATATTTGACCATTTTTAAATTAATTTATTTTTTATCAGACAATCCATCAAAGACAGTGAAGTGACATTGCATTATATTGTAGATATGGCATGCATAAATATAGGCAAAAAATTTCATCATAGAATGTTGGATAGTTTTTGAGTTATGTGGGAAACGCTTCATCACTGCACAACGAATTGAATTTTGAAGAAAAAAAAAAGTAAGTAATTTTTAAAACCGTAAAAATATTTTTTCATATAGCAGAAGGACAGTGTTTTACACACATTAATTTTCATTATTGTAAAAGACACAGTAATTGAGAAAAAAAATATTGAATATTTAAAAAATTTTACTGCTGTAAGCTGTACCTAACCCCTTAATTGACTAATAAGTGTTTATGCATATTATAAGATATTATTATTATTATTATTATTATTATTATTATTATTAAAATGGGTTTCTAGAATCGGAAGATATCAACAATCACAATCCTAAGAAGAAAATAAATAGGTAGACTTCGGAGAATGACGCACACCACGTCGAAATTAGTTGGCCAGGTAATTTATCATTATATTAATACAGTAGGCCTAAAACAGTTACTACTTGTTCAATGATAAAATAATCATCATTCCCAAAGACTAGTAGGATAATTATGTAATTAATTATTACTAATTACTATTTGGTCAATGACCCATTGGAATTTATTATATTTATATTTTATTCATTATAATAATCAAATATCAATCCACAGGCTCTTTTCAGATAACTGATCCTTTTTTTTTTTGAGCTGTAAGATGTTTTTATTACAAGTATCAGGTCTCTTGGACCCTTGCCTTTTACAAAAATATGATTATACAAATTGAAATATAAAATAGGTTGCATTAAACAAAATTGATTAATAAGACCGTCAAAGACGGAGGTATTTTTTGAATTTATGTTATGTCAAGTGAGCCTTTCCCCCCCCCCCCAGAAATGTATATTTATTTAAGTACCAGGTCGCAAAATGGACCCATGCCTTTTACAAGATGTATGTAACCTAATACATGATTCAGTATAATATATATATATATATATATATATATATATATATATATATATATATATATAATTTACATTCAACACTTTCAACAGGAGTGAAGTGTTTTACAAGAAATCACTCATACATTAAACACTAGAAATTACTAAACTATTGAGCAGTGGATTTGGATGTGTTTTTACAGATTGTATAAATTTGGTTCTGGCATTTTGAATATAATCACTAAATAGCATTATATTTAGTGACTCACATAGTTGAGAGTTACTGATGTCATAGTCTGCTCCCGTGATTGTCCTACATACTGATCTTTGTATTCCGTCCAGTCGTTTAATAGGACGTATATGTGTATTTGACCAGATTTCGCAAGCATATAGCATGTATGAACGGATCAGACAAGTGTATAATAAAACTTTGATTCTAAGAGAGATCCGACTTTTGAAAAGAGAATACAGCAGCATGAAACGTTGAAAAGCTCTGTCTCTGATTAAACCTATATGTTGTCTATAAGTCAGTCTTCTATCAAGATAAACGCCGAGATATTTTGCAGCCGAATTGAAAGGTATGTTTTGTTGTTGAACTGTGAGTTCTTCTGGTAAGTGTGGGAATCTTTTAGTGAAAACCACTGCCTGTGATTTAGTTCCATTAATCTTTATTCGCCATTTTGTTGACCATTGAGTAAGTAAATCAAGAGCTGCTTGCATTTGTTGACAGGCGAAAATAATATTATAATGTCTTGTATAGACAACTGTGTCATCTGCATAGAGCATATGTAAGCATTCAGGTTTCTTTGGAAGATCTTGTACGTAAATGGAGTATAAAGTAGGTCCCAGAACTGATCCTTGAGGAATCCCAGCTTCAATAACTCGAGAACTTGAAAGTGACGATCCACATCGAACTCTGAAGGTTCTGTTGTATAGGTATTTAGAAATGAATTGAATGTAGACATTAGGTATGTTAAGTTTAATAAGTTTATATAATAACCCATCGTGCCACACGGTGTCAAAAGTTTGCTCAACGTCAAGAAAAGTAGCAACAGTATGCTGTTGATGATTGAAACCATCTTGAATATAAGACGTCCTTGGTACTGTGTAAATTTTTGAAGCCAAATTGTTCATGATGAATGCGCTCAGGTGTGTTTAAGAGTGGATTAAGGCGAGACAAAAGTAGCCGCTCAAGAATTTTACCAAAATAATCCAAGAGACTGATTGGTCTGCAATTTTGTGGCAGTATAGGATCCTTTCGTGGTTTAGCAATAGCTGTAATTATTGCACATTTCCATTCTTGAGGAAAGTAGATCAATCGAAAACAAGAATTATAAATTTTAGTAAGGTGTACAATAGCTCGCCTAGGGAGTCGTTTCAATGCAATCGGCTTTAAACCATCTGTTCAATGGGAGTTTTTGTATAATGCTTTTCACTTTCTTTGGAGTGACATGGGGTATGGTTTCTGCAGGCTGTTGTTGACGGAACTGTTCTGCTATTGTTGTGACCTCATAATTGTTTATAGAATCAGATGGATGTTGATGTGGTTGAAAACGTTATTGAAAAGAATTTGAAAGTACTTCAGCTTTTGCTTGAGGATCATAGACCATCTCTCCGTGAGCATTTTGTAGAGGTGTCACTCCTGAATGGGTAGTTTTTCCAAGAAGATTTTTTGTGAAGGTCTAGAACTCTTTCCCACATGGTTGTAATGATTCTATCTTATCTGCAAAATCTGTAATTATATGTATCTTGTGTTTACGTCTGATGGCTCGCTGGTAGCGATAGAATGCTCGTTTAGCTTGTGGATCTCTGAACTGTTGCCATCTCTTTCTTGCAGTATTTTTAGCTTTGAGTAGTGGTGTTAAATCATCGATTCTATCGTTTGTTTGCTTCATAGGAGACAAAGTCGTAGTTTCTTCAAGTGTAGAAGTGATAGTGTCAGTAAGAAGTTTCACCGCCATGTCTATATCCGTTGGCTGGTGAATAATTGGGTTTGCAGGAATGCATAAGTGAAGTCTTTTGGTGTATTCGTCCCAGTCAGTATTCATCGATAATGGTGTCTTATATGGTTGTCGAAGGATTGGAGAACTAAAAGTCAGAAGAATAGGTACATGATCGGAGTCAAGTGCTTGTAGACATACTTGTTTTTGAGGAATTTGTTTTGTCTTGTAAAGACAAATGTCAAGAACATCAGGTTGATGTGTTGGAACCCAGGGATAACGAGTAGGTTCTGCTGGCCGAGTAATTGCATAATTATGTTGAGTGGAATGATTTAGTAATAATTCCCCCTTAGGTGTAGTGATGCGGGAGTTCCATATACGATGCTTTGCATTGAAATCACCACATATAATGAAATTTGTATGTACAGAAACAAGAGAGGTTAAGTCTGCCTCATACATCTGATAATATGGTGGATAGTAAGCAGATGCAATTAACGTTTCTACTCCATCTAGTTTTATATAAACGCCAGTAGCCTCCAGAATGTTGAATGTAGGCAGAGTAGCAAGACGATGTGGTATTGATTTCTTAATAGCAATTGTTGTACCACCACCTTCTCGTTCCAATCGATCAGAGCGATAAATGATATAATTACGTAGTCTGAATTTCATATGTGGCTTTAAATGAGATTCAGTTATGCATGCCACATCAATACTATGTATATTTAACAATTGCTTGAATTCGTACAATTGATTGCTTATGCCATTGGCATTAAAGTTTAACAGAACCAGATCTTTGAGTAATGATGCGGATTTAAGGGCCATATTCAGATTCATGGTTTGTAGTGTAAAGTGCAAAGCCTTCTATTATTATCAAAAATGTTGATATAGGGTCACTTGCAGTTTTTAGACGCTGTAAAGTGTGCTGGAAGATATTGAGAATTTTCTTAATATTTAGGCCTCGCATTAAAGTTATAATATCTTTGAGTGATTCTGTCAGTGATTCTGAACCAGAAGAAGAATTAAATGTGTTTTGATATGCATGAACATATATGGGAGTCGACCTGATTGGCAAGTTGGTATAGCGCTGGCCTTCTATGCCCAAGGTTGCGGGTTCGATCCCGGGCCAGGTCGACGGCATTTAAGTAAGTGTGCTTAAATGCGACGGCTCATGTCAGTAGATTTACTGGCATGTAAAAGAACTCCTGCGGGACAAAATTCCGGCACATCCGGCGACGCTGATATAACCTCTGCAGTTGCGAGCGTCGTTAAATAAAACATAACATAACATTAACATATTATGGGATATGGTTTTGGTAATGTAGGAAAGTCAAACGACTGCCACACAGGGGGCGTACTCTCCTTACTTGTATTTTGTTCGTTTCTAATCTTTTGCTGTAGAACAGCTCGTTTTGCAACTTGTATTGGACACTGTCCATAGCTCGCTGTATGGTTTCCATTACATTTTGCACATTTTGGCAGAGTTGAAGGACCCTTAAATGGGCAGTCTGCAAATAAATGACTATTGCTACATTTAACGCATTTGATTTGTAAATTACATCTCTTGGAAGTGTGGTTAAATCCCTGACATCTATGGCACTGAATCACATGTGGTTTTGGTTTGTATGTTTCTATTTTTATTATGTGATGATCTATATCTTTTAATTGAAAAATTGTCTTTGAATATTCGTTATTGGGTAAGGTAACTATCCAGACTGGTATTGGACGTCTTTGTGTACTTCCATCCTCTGTCAAGATAGGGACAGATAATTGTCCAACATGTTCAATCGAATATGATAATTTTTCTAGTTCTGTTTTCAATGTTTCTGCTTCGACGAATGTGGGAAGTCGTTTAATAACTACTTGAAGCAATTTGTTTTCTCTAGGCTCATGAGAATAAAATTGTATATTTTCAGCTACAAGAGTTGAAT
Source organism: Periplaneta americana (assembly GCF_040183065.1). NCBI lineage: Eukaryota > Metazoa > Arthropoda > Insecta > Blattodea > Blattidae > Periplaneta > Periplaneta americana. The sequence goes on along the minus strand of NC_091120.1, from coordinate 90,782,962 downwards.
ATAGCTTATCATAGTCGGACCTGTTGGCAGTGTAATATCTTATACCTTCGGGTGTATAGCTAATTTTCATGGGTTTTGTGAGCAATGACTGTAATTTATTATTTTGGGCAAAGAAATTTCCATCTGGTAATTTACTCACCGTTATCGGTGGCATTCTTGGCTGTTTTGTGTGTTGACGCCTATCTCTTGGTGTTGTTTCTTGATTAATAAGTTGTGAAGTTCCTGTGTCAACACTGTCAACTGTAGTTTCAAGAGGGGAAAACCGATTGTTGAGAGTTACAGAAGGATGTACTATATCTTCAAGTTTTGAAATAGAAGATTCTGAAATGCTAGATGTAGCAGGATTTGGTTTCATCTTTTTAGGTTGATCTTGCTCTTTCGTACCATTACGTATTCGTGAATAAGTCTTCAGATTCGTAGGAAGCTGAAATTTAACACACTCTGACGAGACGGTATTAATTGTATTTTGTGAATCGTTCATAATATTTTGAATGTGTGGCCCTTCAGCCATGTAAAAGTTTACACTGTCAGTAACACAATAACTTAAATAAAATTAAAAGAAAGAAAAAAAAGACAACAAACAGCAATTTCTTAACACTGAACACTATAATATATTTAAACTTTATGTTGTTTCTATATTCCTTAAATATTAAATTAAAATAATAACCAGACATCGGATTCTAGGGCAAATGCCTATTTTGTTTCTTTAGGAGAAAAGTAAAAATAATTATTAATATTTGTGTTTCATGGAAATTGAAAGGTATTCAAAGAGTTTTATAGTGCCCTAAAATGCCCTAAAACGGTTATTAGAGCCTAATTTGTGAATATTCTCCTAAAAATGCCTAACTCACTGTAAAGTTTCGCATTTTACTCTTACTTTTTATAATTTATACATGCATTCACTGCGAAATTTAAGGCATTTCAAAAGTGGAAAGTTTGCTTCACACCGGCCATGAAACCATTGATAAAGGAAACAAAATGTTTTGAATCTCACGACACTCGCAATAGATTTCACCGAATTTAACATGTTTGGAGGAATAAATGCCGACAAAGAACCAACCTTAGTTTTGAAGCAGGCAACAATCACAATATGTGCTGCTACCGATTCAGAGATATGAGGAGCAACGTATATTGTCCATTAATATAATTTTTTTAGGAGAGGCGAAAAACTGTTTACTGGAAAAGTATCCAGTGAAATCTGTTGCACTTTTTACAGTTAGTTAGATGAAGAGGTACTGAATGAAATTCCATATTGCAGCAGATCTTTAATTCACTGGTTACATTGCAAAACTCAATAATGTTTTGGACATTATACGTTTTGATTTGCAATACTGGACTGCATACATTTTGATGAGTTAATTTGAGTCAAATTAATGTTCTTAAGCTAATTATGTACCTAAAAGAAAGGTTTGAAATTTATTACTGAACTTATTATTACGGAAGTTCACAAAATTACAATGGAATGCAGTTATTTATATTTTCAAGTTAATGATACAAAATATATTTTTAAACCATTGTTACTGTCCTGTGATTACAAATTACAAAATCCAGGCTCTTCATGTAAACAATCACAGGTGTGTTCTTCGTCATCACGTTGTGCTGCATGCGGCAGATCCATTGCATCTTTGAAGAAGTTCAGCTCTTCTTGCAAAATCCAGTCTTCGCCGAATCTTAATCTGAGCAACTTTTTCACATCTTCCCTTTTTTCTACCTTTACTCTACTAGTTAATGGGAGTTCAGAGACCTCGCCTACAGCATGGACCTTATACCCACGTTTAGCTAATGTTGTGAACGATTTTGAGGGATCGTCAATGTTATAGTGGATTTCTGTTTAGAATGTGACATCTTCTTTGTTGTTTTTTCCAGCCAGTTTAGATTTCTTCAAAATAATTCTCTTCATTTCACTTATGCCTTCTATCTTTTTCCAAACCTTTGACAATTCTTTATAATTGTTTAATTTCCAATCTTTCCCTATATCCCTGGTTTTTCCTACATCGTTGTAAACTTCCTTATATTTTTCTGGAGTCACAATTTCAGGAATTGTACGTAGTTTTTTCTCAAGGCGCCCAAAAACTCTATCCGCGGGTAAGAAAGAATGCCCACGAACAGGGAAGAAGAAACACACTTCTTTCAGATTTGGCGGAGATCTCTTGATGAGCCAAAATGCAACTGAATGTATTAAGTGTTGGTTTTTATTTTGGCCACCACATCCATCGGCAAAGAGTCGAAGAGTAGTGGTGGCTTCATCAAAGTTTGTATTTGACAGAAAATCTGTAACAGCAGAAGAAATTTCTTGTGGCCCTCTTCCAGCTTGTGTTTCGTTCCAGATATAGAAAGCCGGTTCTGTAGCCTCTATATTGGTTACGCAAAAACAATCAAATTATATCTGACGGGCATAATATGCTTCGCCTATATTGAGCTTTGGAAGAGGCTGAACTTGTTGTAAATCAAAAGCAAAGGATAGACTTCCATGCTGTTTCTGTTTCATTAACGTATAAAATGCCTTTGCTCTTAATCTGTGAGCACGAAGTTCTAACATTAACTGCTGCTTTTTGTTACCATCTTCAGCGTTTTGTATCTCATGGCGCATTCTAAGGCAGTAGCTGCATTTGTCACTAGCAGGTGTGCCAAACCCTAAATTGAATTTTGTATTGAAAATTTTGGTAACAAACGATTTCTTCACTTTCAAATTGGATGCTACAGTGTTGATGTACATTTTGAAAAGCTTGTTTATGCTCAAGTCAGAAGATAAGTAAAGTCTCTGAGATTTACTCCTGTTATAATGACTCTCTGTCCCTTTTAATTTTGATATGAATTTAACGACTTCCTTCCTTCTGGCTTCATACTTCCCAACCTTATGGTCACCTCCTCTTTTGTCAATTACTCCCTTACCAGATGCAATGCCCTTTGAAATTGTATTTATACGTGTTTGACCAATGCTGAACAGTTTTCTGAAAAATATAGCACATACAGGAATTTTTTCTCCTGCTGATTTGACCTGTGAATAAAATTAGGAGAGTGTAAGAATGTTTCTAGGTACTTTGGTGAAAATAAAACTCTCTGCATTGTGTTAATTAAACAATATTCAATTTAAAAACTGAGAGAAATCTTAAATAAGTGATGATTTCATTTTTTAAATCTCTATTTTCGGGGAAAATAGGCTACATTAAAGCCTCTTAAATAATAATAAAAAATATATATCAGCAGCATACTGTACAAATTGGTTAAAATTGAACACTAACTTACATGGTATTTTACTGTGATAGCAGTAGGCTTTACTTTAGCAGTATCTCCCCGAACACGCCTACGTTTTGGACTATTCACATCCAAAAGGAACGATAGCCGCATATCCTGCTGTTTTTTATTTGGATTAGCAAATGCTGTTCTTTTTGCTTTACAGAGAGCATTAACAGGAATAGAACAGCAACGAAAGCGGCCTTCTTTGTGCTGGCAGGGCGGTTCAAACTGCATAAGTGCGGATCATTATCACGATATCTGTGGAAGACAGAACCGAGAAGAGACTGTAAAAATATTTATATTGAAAAATTATTAAGTTTAATTTTAGAGCAGAATGCATTCACCTGACGATACTATTATAATAATACAATCTGTATTTTTTAAACTTTACCTGTTTTCGTACTCTTGTTCTCTCTTTGATTTCTCTTTCATTCTTTTTCTTGTCCCACGATGTTCACTTCCTTCTCCCACTAATACAGTTTCCTCTTCTAAATCCATAATAATTTGATTAAGCAATACTAGAAGAACTCACTTATTGGTTTGTTTTTTATCACTAACTGTCTTTATACTCAGGCAATAATAAAGTTATAAAAGTGCCAATTCTCGCAACAATGAACATAATAATTTTATTATCCATAACATAAACATGGACACTATGAACGTTTTGTAATTCGTCAGTAATTGCCAACCATAACAAATAAAAATAGAAAAAGAATATATGTTAGTGGACTATATACGTTTCGATTCAATCACCTTCATGGACAATATACAATTTGTTTCAACCACTGGTTTTCAAAGCACTTTTTCACTGTCAAATTATACGATTTGATGTAATCTGAATATGGGAACGTTTAGAGCGTATTAAAAAGTACACGATAACATATCAAACTCAATTTTGTCCACTGGTGGACAATATACGTTTTGATTAGTTGCTCCTCATATACTATACTATAAAAATGACTGTTTTCGGTCTGAAACCGATTAGCTGTACTGCCCTTCAGAGTGTCATAAAATCACAATTTTTGGAGAAAGAGTGTTTTTGAAATATTTATGAAAAGTCGTAAAACTGCGAATTAGTGGGGTAAACCGTTACAAAATATTTCAAAGAATGGCCCTCCTAGTGTTAACACTACCAGGAAATGCAACAATAAGTGGAACTTTGTGTTTTTGTCCAATTGAATCTCAATAACAACGGTTCATTTGAATGCTCGTTAACAGTTGCTCTTTCCCTCACCTTATTTGTGTTGAGAAGTTTTGAGCGGTAGGACGTTTTCCTGTGAAGTTTAACGCGATAATGCCGAAAAATATAAGTGCAAAATCTACATTGATCCGGCAATGGCTAACAGAATATTCAGAATTCACTTATGATGGAAAAATAATATTCTGCAAGATTTTTAGCAAACAGGTATGTAACAATAGTTGAAATATATAAATTCTATTAATTTTAATGAGCTGGCCTATACATTGACTGAGCTATCCTGAGGTATAATTCTTTTTAAGACCACTACACTTTAACCTTTTAAATTCCGATAGTTAAAGTATTTGCAGGTCATTAAAATTTTGATTGTTCGAACCCACTAACTTTGTGATAGAAATACGGCAATACAACAATTAGGATTTTATTTTAATTCAGTTTACTTTACATTTTTAGATTTCGCAAGAAAAGAAGTGCCACCTAAAGCAGCATGTGCAAGGAGCGGCTCATAAGGCTAAAGCTCAGCAGAAAAATCAACTGCAACAAACTTTACTAACACAGCCTACTTCATCCAATCTCAGCAGCAATTTCTATGCTGATTTAACCAGAGCGTTTGTTGCTGCTAACATTCCCTGGAATGCAATTGAAAATCCGGTTTTAAGACAGTTTTTACAAAAATACTGCAAACAAAATATCCCATCTGAGTCGACCCTAAGAAAAAATTACTTAGACAGAATATACGATGAAACTTTAGCTTCCATTCGAGAGGATATAGGTGATTCTTACATATGGGTCTCTGTGGATGAAACCTCAGATCCTATGAAGAGGTATATAGCAAATATGGTAGTAGGAAAACTTAGTCCTGATGGACCTTCGATTCCACACCTCGTATGTGTTAAGGAACTTTCGAAAGTGAATAGCCAAGCCATTGCTTATTTTGTAAATAAAGGCCTACAGTCTTTATACTCAGGTAATATAGACGATTCTAAAGTTCTGTTGTTTTGTACTGATGCTGCCTCATACATGGTTGCTGCAGCTCCACTTAAAACATTTTATCCTAACCTCATGCATGTAACCTGTCTAGCACATGGCCTTCACAGGGTTTCTGAAACAATCAGGAATGAATTTCCTCTTGTCAATTCGTTTATTTCTAACACAAAAAAATGTTTTTGTAAAGCCCCATCCAGGATTTCAATATTCAGAGAGAACTTTCCAGATATCCCACTCCCACCTCAGCCGGTTGTTACACGATGGGGAACCTGGATTCAGTCAGTGGTGTATTATTCTAAATATTTTAAAGAAGTTATTGATAAATTACCTGAAACTGATAGTGCAGCGTGTGTGAAAGCAGTGAATGACTCACGAGTGAAAAACGATATAGCCTACATAACATCAAAGTTTTCTTTCATACCTGCAAGCATTGAACAATTAGAACGTGAATAACAATCTCTTTGTAGCCAAATAGCAATAGTAAAGGAAGCTCAAGTGAACATACATTCTGCTTTGGGCGAAACTGGGAAAAAAGTTAAAAATAAGTGGGACAACGTATTAAATAAGAATGTAGGATTTTCATTGTTGGAAAAAGTATCAAGAGTGATATCGGGGGAAAGTGTAAATGTTCCAGTAAGTATTGATGTTTCTATTGTACCTAATTTAAAATTTGCGCCTCTCACATCAGTTTCGGTTGAAAGAAGTTTTTCTGCTTTCAAAATGATTCTCAGTGACAAAAGGCAAAGGTTAACTGTGGAGAATTTAGAAAAAATTCTGGTGGTGTACTGTGCAGATAATTATAATAAAGTCTGAGCATGGAACTGAATTTCAATAACTTAAAATGAGTAATATTGATATCAATAATCATTATTTCATTAGTTTCAATATATTAAATTTGTGCAGCTCTGTTTATAAATATAATATATTCTTTTTTAATGTTTAAACATACTTTTTTGTGCGTATTTTAGTGTATAACTAAAAATTTCAGTGAAAGAAATAAGTATGATACCTTGATGTGCCTAAAATGCCTATTTTCATTAAAATAGAGCCTAATTTTACCAATTTTGAGCTTATTTTAGGCGCCTAAAACTGCAATTTTAGTGCCTAAAAATCCGATGTCTAATAATAACCTAGGCAAAATGTGCGCGTTGTTTACTTTTCCACAGCCTTCTTACTCTAGTGAGCCTTTGAAACTTGGTCTTCGTAATACTAGTATTAGTCAACAGATGTCAGTCATTTCACACCTAACGGTAACTATCTGAAATAGACTGTCGTTTGATAGTGCAAAGAACATAAAATTTTGCTATACTCGTTGTTTGTGAAATATCGAGTTACTATCATCCTTGTCGCGTAGGTGTCTATATTCTTTGAAAAATTTGCCATTTGTAAATATGTCGGGATGTGTTTTTCGATAATATCTGTCACAGTGTTGACGGTTCATTGAAGTGTTATAAATAATCTCATCATATCGGTGAATAAGTGCAGTGATATTGAACTATTAGTCATTTATAGCTATGTCAACAATATGTATTGTTATGACGTGCGTCACTAATTTCATTAATTGCCTTTTTTCCCCCCCTCAGATTTGATTGGAAGAATTTAAATTCTGTAATTTTGCCATAATAATGAGCAGTCACCATCACCTTGGCCCAAATGCTCCCACTGGAGAAATAGAACACATAAACTATTTATCGGAGCATATTGGAGCACTCTTTTTGAACGATGAGTACAGCGATGTCGTTCTTACTGTGGATGGACAACGTTTTCATGGTCACAAAGTCATATTGGCAGCTCGTAGTGAATATTTCAGGTAACTTACTAAATATGTATTAACTTCTTTATATACATTTAAATACAATCACAAATTTTGTAACGATGTTGTTAAAACTGGTTTCTTTGGTTAGTGTCAAATCATCCAAGCATCGGTTGCAACTGCAACAGTTAGTATCATTTATATGTCTAGGTTGTCAGCAGTAAAAAAAAAAGCATTGTAATTCTTTACAATTGCGTTACCAAAGGGAGACATATCTATTCATACCTACCTAGTGATTAAAATGCGTATATTATTATATGCTTGGCTTACCAGAATCCTTAAACTAACCAAACCTAACCTGTCACTGATACTCGACCTTAAGAAAACTCGTTTTCTACCCATATTATATATGTACGTACTAAAAAGCTTACATGCGATCCTGCCTGTACCGGCCACCACGTTCACAGCAACTTTCCACCCTTATTTCATTACGAAATTGGTGTATTTTTCTTTTGTTTATGGTACATAAGACTCTGCTAGAAACCAACTACGTAAATACATTCGTACCTTAGCCTGCTAACGCAATAGTACAGTAATACCAAAAACGTAATATTTCAAATAATTCGAAAACACAAAGGTTTTCTTAATAATGGAGCACTTACAATATTCGGGAAGGTATAATACAGCTTGATCATTTAATAGGTTAAGCCTACATGCAGTGAAAATCTTGTGATTAAATATGATTTTAAGTATGCCTATCTATTTCAGTTCAAATGTTTGATACATAAGCTCGTTTCTAATATAAATATTTTAAAGTATTGTATAAGTATTGATATTTATTTACAGAGCTTTACTCTTTGGAGGTATGAGAGAGTCGCAGCAATCGGAAATTGAACTGAAAGGGACATCATTGGGAGCATTCAAAGGATTACTAAAATACATATATACAGGGCACATGTCATTAGCTAATCAAAAGGTATGTTGCTAGAGGTATAATATTTTGTTTAAAATAGTATTGATAGTATTTTATTTTGTTTGATGTAATCAAAATAAAAAGTGTGGCATGTAGAACTGTGAGGCTAAGTCAGTAAATATCCACAATCTCTTTTTATAATTTATTATAACAACAATAGAAGACTTATAATTATCTCATTTTTCAACATACTATTCCCGTTGCTTCTCAATGCACTTGGTTCAAGCTTCCTGACGCCTTCAGAAAAAAAAGTTTTTTAGCTGAGCAGCAATTCCAATATGCACCCTTTCTTCAGTCTTTCGTCTGTGGTGAATCTACAGTCCCTTAATTAAGGCAGCTGGCATCTCTCAGTGCAGTCTCTACCAGGAGATCTGATTGAGGGACTATTTTACCTCCAGAGAATTTTAAACTGAGAGACTCCATGTAAGTTATATTGAACAATTGGTTGTTGTTTGCTAATGCTGAATTTCTGACAACGAAATCATTAATTCTCTCGCTCTCCAGTATTTTTCACTCAAGGACGCCAAGTTGATAGTGGCTGAGCAATTGGTAGTGATATTGATAACATTAGTAATACTGATGGCAGTAGAAGTAGTGAAAACAGTAACACTGCACCTGAATGTGACGCTGACATGGGACTTGCTCAATAGCTTCTGCTATGAGGTAGGAACAGAACACAATTTTTAGACAGCTGGTAGCAGGGTAGCATTACTAATAGGGGTCACTATCGCGAACTGTAGGGTCGCGTCGCATTCCTGTCAGGTTCCAAGATTAGAGTCTTCAACAGTATAGATATCAATAGTCTGAATATTGCCAATGTGTCTTGTATGTGTGTGTACACATGTGCGTTTGTGTGGATGGGTAAAATGTACGAAATTATTTTATCATATGTGATCTATTTCTATCCTGTACAGATTACTGAAATAAAATTAGGCCTACTTAAAACTACGTATTGTTTTTAACTTTGTATCAATGGGACTTTCTAGTGATACGTACAAAGCATCATATTATGTGATCTACTTATATGTATGTCTTACAATACATCTACTTCGAATCGGCTTATTGGACTCTGCTAAATGTTTATTGTGCAATAAAGAAGTTCTTTTTTGTATTTTTATCTTTTTCCCCCTTGCAAAGGTGGGGGTGCGCGGTTTATTCGATGGCGCGAGGTATTCGAGAAATGTATTCAGGCAAATTAAAAACAATTAAGCAAAAATATAGTTAACAATAAATTTTAAGTAAATTTTATCTTGAAAGAGGACGCATTTTGAACCCATCTGATATGCACGCCCTGCATACATGTCAGTTTGTTATCTTGCTTAATCTTAATCCCCTGTTTGTTTACACGATATCCTGCAGAATTAATAGCTCGCATCAGTAAATTAACTACCGATACCTTTATTTTGTATGTTACTGCCTGGTCTGTTATAATAAATACCTGTAATTACTATGAACTTCATTATACGCTGTTTTCGTCATTACCTGGGAATCGTCTTCACTCCACACACACTCGTCTGTTCCATCCAGCTGATTGGAGATGCTACACATTTTGAAGCTCTTTTCAACAAGAGGGAGCAATACACGTGCTCATGCATCACGGATCCATTGAAAATATAAGACGCACAAATTATACACTTATCACACTTGAACTTGATAATACTTGTACTGCTGCTCCAAACACCATTTCACAATGTTAAGAATTGAAACACCCGCGCGGAAAGATAATGCGTTACCATCTAAGAAGCGGGAGGAAAATCGGGCAATGTTGCCAACATCATTTCGAATAAACCGCGCATCCGTATTTTTAACTTTTATTTTATGGGAAAAAAGTGTGCGGGGTATTCAAGAAAATATGGTATTCGTAATAAATTATTATTAACGTAGATTGAAGAATTCATGCACAATGAAACTTGAGACATGAACTAAATTATTGTCTACGTTATCTAAAAAAATACACAAGTTAAAAAAAAAAAATGTGATATTCGGTTGTTTAGCTATTATCATTATATGAAGTTAAGGGATACCGAGCTAAAAATCACATTCTGGAATTAAACAACATGCATAACACAATGGCACAAACTATAAAAAAAACTGAAATCCTGATAAGAAAGATATTCAGGTAAACAAACATTTGATGCGAAATGATTTATTTCGCTGTGAACGCAACGTGATGTCATCTTTTTTGCAGCATGGGAACACTCCATGTGCGTTCGGTACAGTTTGTTAATATGGAAATAATTTTCGTTTCCTAAGAAGACGGACATTGAATTCTGTAATGCATTTTTATAATACCTTGTCGATGATTAGACCGATTTTTCCACACAAACACGATGTGGAGGTACATTTGATAAGTGTGTGAAAATTGTGTTACACAATACGCAGTCTTAATCACAGTCTAGTATATACAGTCACGAAGCTTGAGTTGTGAGGGTACTAGGAACAATAGACTGTGCCAGTACTATTTTGCATTGTCTGTGAGGAGGCGATAGTAGCGATCCTAGTGGTTAGCAACTATCTATGGATGCATATTTTTTACGTATTGAGCTTCGTGACTATATACTAGACTGTGTCTTAATGGTGTTGGCTATGTAGGGTCCATCACACTACAACATACACTCCAATCTCTCTAATACAGTGGCAAGTGTTTCCGTTCGTTGTTTATGTTCAGTATAATATTAATCATGTTTATATGCTTAGGCACGTACAGGAGAGAGAACTTTGTAGGGTTACGAAAGAGTGAGACAAGTTCCAGCATTACATGCGAAATGGTATAGGCTATGTTAATGCAACAGTACTGGCTAACAGAATCCCTCCTACATTAAACAATGGATTGTAATAACCCATATCTGCATTCTAAACATACCACGAATTTCGGTTCATGATTTTAACTTACTCCATTTCTATCTAAATCAGTTGTCAACACTCGCTGAAATGGGTAAAGGGTAAGCGGAGCAATGTGATATGTCCCGTCGTTCAGCATACCCGCCAGCAGCCACGGATGCAACATAGTGCAATCTCTTCTCCATGGGTAAGAGACGTTAGCCCGAGGGTGCAGTGTGCTGATGACCACTGGTCTAAATCATCAATCATGATGAACATCTCATGAGAAACTGCGAACTAATTTCTAGCGTGTATGTTAACACTACCATCATTAGCCAATAGGAGCATAGGTGTGATGTGGTAAGATGGTATGGGAGGTGACAAAATTCCACCCTTTTGTTTATCTGGAATTCAGTTTTTTTAGTAGATATTTCTATGACTAATGGTTTCCAAGTAAGGTTTGCCCTTATACAGTCACGCGGGGTGTTGTCAATACCGTAGTCACATATACGAAGCTGTTAACTGCATATTGAGTAAGTCTGTACTTCTTAAACTTTCAGTACCTTTCTTAGAATTGGGAGGGCAACAATGACCGTAAACATATTTGAAATCGGAATTTGCATACTCGAGATAACGGTTTAAGTGGTGTGGGGTGGCACCAACACTCCATGCTCCTATTGTAAATAGTGTCACTGACTAAACTGACCATACTTGTCTAACAAATAATAGCAATGGATGTTAAGTAGAGACTGTGCACACAGAAAAATTAAGAAAGTGGTATGGAAAGGAAGATAAACAGCAAATTATGATTAGAAGTGCATAGACATTCGAATATTACATGTGACCCAATATTGAAATATCACCATTACTATAATAATAATAATAATAATAATCCGTGGTGCTACAGCCCGTGAAGGGCCTAGACCGACCAGCCGGCTGCTGGCCTCACGCCCACATGTCGAAACAGAGGTGGACGATCATCCAACCAGAATGGAAGTATCGTGTGGTTAGCACGATGATCCCACCAGTCGTTATAGCTGGCTTTCGCAATGGCTTTCACAGCCAGATTTCCCTACCTATTGTAGCTCCCCAAGTGCACCGGTCCCATACACTGGCCAAAATTTCGTGAGAAAATTTCTTCCCCAATGAGGACTCGAACCAACGCGCATTTGGTAACGCGAATCCTAGGTAGGATGCCTTAGGCCACGACTCCACGGCGCAGGACATTACTGTACATACATTAATTATAATATTGTGATAAGTATTAAAGTATTTCATATAGTTGTAGAAGTAAAATTTTTCGCTAAAAATAGTCCATAAGAAAATCCATTATATTCGGGGTGTCAGCAACACCACGCGCGATTCTTAATGTTAAAATTTACAAAGTTAGGCGTGACTGCTCAAGGATTAAAATCGTTGCTTAAGTATAGCGCTTGAAAGTCAGCTCTCAAGTAGTTCCTGCATAACACCAATTTTGTCATTAGGAACACTCTTCTGTTCTAGAGATTCATAGCAGAACACTTAAATTACAATGACATTTGGGACATTTAAAGGACTCACTGTTGCTTATTAAGTGCTTCGGACAGTATTTTATGGATAATAGATGCCATTTCCTAACTTCTGTTTCACAATTATATTAAAATAAATTGTTGGCATTATCGATATTAACCCATTAGCGCCAAAATTATTATTTTTATTTTATTTTAATTTTGGTTACTTTATTTCTTGCCTAGATAATGTCCAGAAATAAGAAGAATAGTTTTTATTATTCTCACATGTGTACTTCATGAGAATTTTGCCGTTGCCATATGGCAATGCTAGGTGTCTGCTTGATCTTTTTGTAGCAACTCTTTATTATGAACTTAGTAATGGTTTCGTAAGCTTCTAATGGCTGTAAAAACAAATAAATATAGCTAAGATAAAAGTATAATAAATTATGAACCCGTAACATGCATTAGCCTGATTTTAAAGTCATCTATAGATTATACATTTATAATAATGACAGGGCTGGGCAAAATACTGACATCCAAGTATTTCAAATACAAATACAAAATATTTCAAGTAATTGTATTTGAAATACAAATACAAAATTAAAAAAAAAATTAACCAAAATACATTTGTATTTCAAATACTCGATACAATATATAGGCCTAAAGAAATAAGAATATTACCGTACTGAAAATCTAAAATATTATATTAACATTAAAAGTATTTTTATCTCGAAGTTTTATATAAACACTGTAACTGAACATTCTTCCTTTTCCCAGTCAGCAATGAAATTATGCTACATATAAATAATTACTGCTCCCTTTCAAAACAACTAGTTCCTCAAATGTTCATAAGATAAGGATCCCCTTGCTTGTGAATGAATAAATCCTGCAAAACAGAACAGTCTTTCTACAGGCGCAGAGGAACACAAACTTGTATTATATTTATAAAGGCTTGTTTCACTGTTGGTAATTCTCTAGAGTGCACACGGTTGTCCCTTTGCCATTGAAGAATTGTATGAGCTCATACTCCACAGTAGACAAGTTTTTTTTTTTTTTTTTTTTTTTTTTTTTTTTTTTTTTTTTTTTTTTTCAAAGTCTGTTTTACTTGAGTCGAATCCAGAAATGCATATAGAGTGTTAGTTGGGAGACCGGAGGGAAAAAGACCTTTAGGGAGGCCGAGACGTAGATGGGAGGATAATATTAAAATGGATTTGAGGGAGGTGGGGTATGATTATAGAGACTGGCTTAATGATGATAGAGACTGGCTTAATCTTGCACAGGATAGGGACCGATGGCGGGCTTATGTGAGGGCGGCAATGAACCTTCGGGTTCCTTAAAAGCCATTTGTAAGTAAGTAAGTAAGTTTTACTTGAGTTGAGAACATAAAAATTGTTTTCATCGTCTGAACTGACCAAAGATGTAGCAGACAACTGCTCAGCTGATTTCACACACATATTCTATGTCCTCTTCTTATCATTTAGTGAGGCAATGTCAGGTAGCCATCTCATCTTCAATGATGGGTGGAGCAAGCTGCCAAAATAGCTCAATTTTCTTCTGGGATCAGATCAAACATCACTTTAAATCTTGATGAAAGTGAGTTTATTAGGATTGGAGTTACTTGGAATAGATGGCGTAGATTACTAGGTAACAGAATATGTAATCTGTTTTTAAGGGAAATTAATGTGGACAAAAGTTGGCCGTAATAGCACGTCTTCTCATTTTGCATTAAATTAAGGGCTATGCAATGGGTTTCAGAACTGCACAACATTCGTCAAGGTACTGAAACTCAACATCTTTGAAGGCTGGCAATCCCAGTTTTTCACATATAGGCCTACTGTTTATATCATATTTGAATTGCAATATTTGAGAGATTGAGTCATAAAGAGAATTCCATCGAGTTGGGCAAGGAAACTTTAATGAATATTTCAAGACATCTGATATAATTTCTGAGTATTTGAGTCTCCTAGACGCATTCCATAATGCTAAACATTTAGCAAGTGTTGGGTGATGGATCCTTGATGCTATTGGAGATTTCTTTATGGCATTAAGGAATCAGTTGTGGCAAGAAAATTAAGTGTAAGGCTAGCACAACTGAAATGGGCAGGCAAATAAGACGAAAGTTCATTCTTCAAATCCAAATCCAACACTTGAAGAACAAGAAGGAGAAAAAAGTATTTTGAGTATTTGAAATACAAAATACATTAATTTTATGTATTTAAATACAAAATACTTTCGAAAATCCTTACAAATTACAAAATACAAAATATAAATGTATTTCAAACACGTATTTCAAATACATGTATTTCAGATACTGCACAGCCCTGAATAATGATAAGAATATAACATCACAATCGAATTAGCGGGAATGGAATGGAATGAAACACTCAATGCACAGATCAACATTGCATTTTGAACACTGTATTCTCACAATCGACTTGCATGTATTCCGAGCACACCTTCTCTTTTTCTTCTCTTCTTTGTGTTGCACAAGATGGTCCAGTTGATTGTATTTGACAGAATCGGATACCCGACTGTTTAGTGATGATGCTGGCGAAGCTGCTAGTCTTCCAGCTGACTGATAGTACCTGATACATCCGCAGATAAACATAGTCACTTCTCTTCAGGTAACCAATGGCCAGTACCATTTTTTCCCCTGAATGCCAATATGGTAGCAGCTCAGATTCTTATCTATCTGATCAGTTCCGCCCTTGTACGAATTGTATTTCGCAATCAATTTTGGGCTTGGAACCATTACATTTCGCTTTTGTTTTTGAGAAAATCTTTTCACTTGCGTAATTTATTGGGTACCACAAGAGATGGATATCATAGTAATGATGGCGTTATCCATCGATCGCACATACAGATGGCTGTCGTTCATTTACATAACGGTCTTGAAATATCGTAGTTCTTTCTTCGAAAAACATTTTTACTGATCAAGGGGCACTCTTTGGGAATTCGATTTTCACGAATGGTTCCAATTGCTGTGTACCCATGGAATGTTAGAAATGAAAAAAAGATTTACACCAGAGAATAAATTGTCCATGTAAAAATTGAATTTTGGGTTCTTTTTATTGGGAAGTTCATCAAATAGTACAAGTAATGGACTAGCAGCCTTGCCTCAATACTTTCTCATAATCTGGATTTGATTTAGGTCCTTTTCCCTAGTAGAGTTCAGAATTGACCAAATAACGTCTTTAGTATTTAGGCTCCATATTTTGTAACCAAAACGAATGGGCTTAGTGCGGATGAACTGCTTACAGCTGTGACACCTGTAATATTTTACCGTACTTTCATCATATGACAGGGTTCTTCGGTTATAAAATATTAAATTTGGCTCTGATTTACTGGACGGTGTGACTTTTGGTGTTCCAAATAAATACTTTAGTATGATTCTTGGCATCTCTCAGTGCAGTCCCTACCCGGAAATCTGATTGAGGAACTATTTTACCTCCAGAGAATTTTACACTGAGGGACTCCATGTATATTGAACAATTTTGAGGAACACATTTCTTTCTCGTTGTTACATTTTTTTTTTTTTTTTTTTTTTTTTTTTTTTTTTGCCCATTGTGGAATATATGGTAATGAGAAAGCTGATATGTTGGCAAAGAAAGGAACTAGAATAAACGTAAAGAAGAACTACAGTTTTTCATATGAGTCCATAAAACGAGTTATCAAAAGGAAAATTAACAGCAATTTCCACACTAATTCTCCAAGTGAACATCAAAATTCAAGATGGAACAATTTGCTACAAGATTTAAAATCCATTCCTGATCTACCACGAAAATCTGCTGTGGCCATGTTCAGACGGATTGCTGGTCATGACTGTCTTACAAAACATCTACTTCGAATTGGCTTATTGGACTCTGCTAATGTTTATTGTGCAATAAAGAAGATGCCATAGACATGGAACATCTCAAAATCTCTGGAATCTCTGGAAAATTTTATGAACCTTACATCTAAATATTGGGAAGCAAGAAGGAGAATAACTTTACTGTTAAATATTGAGCGTTAGATACACACACACACAGATACTTTTTTTTTAATGAAACTACTATTTACTTCAATTATTATTATTAAAAAAAGTTTTCTTAATGAATTTACACTTTTGCTTCTCCTAGCACATACCATGAAATTACAAAATGATCTTCAGTGATTCATACAGTAAATCAACCAACACAGATGATCTGATGCTATATAAAGCCTGAAACTGGCACTTTTCTAAAAAAAAAAAAATGTATACTAATCATAGCATTGCTAATTTAAAAAATAAGCAATCACATACCCATACTTAAAAATTATTCAAATTGAACCATGCTGCCAATACTCACTAGTGTTTATTTATAACCAGACTATGGAATTGAACAGCTTGTCAACATGCAAAAGCGAGAGTGACTTAAAACCATATGGTAGGGGACAGCACTGGCATTCCACTATCTGAAATTGAAATGTAGGCAATGCTCATAAAAATGCGGGAATAATGCTAGACAGAAAAAGTGAAATAGAAGCTCTCCCACATGAGAAGTTTTGAAATATCTCGAATTGCAGGACTGCCCCTCAAAATGAGGTATGGTTGGTCATCTACCTGTAAGAACTGCAATTGCTGTAGGTAAGTGTCTTGTGTTTAATGCTGGGTGCTTCAGTTGTAATTGCTGTTCTCCCCCTATAATTCTTTTTCTGTTTTTATCAATAATGGTATATCATTGTAACCTGTTACATCAGCTGTAACATAATGTAAGATATTTCATAGACAGTATGTGCATATCATTCCTTCAACTGCTTGCATAGCTCTGTGGTTAAAGGCATGGAGAAATTCTTTGGAGTGTGGACAGTGTCACTGGTTCGAATCTGTCACTGCCAATAGTAAGTACTTTTAAAATGTAGTAGTAAGATTGTGTGCGATGTAGAATATAATGATTAAGAGACGTAAGACAAGATGGAATACAGAAAAGAGAGGCAAGAAAAAAAAGAAAGATGTGGGAGAAGAGTGAAACTGAGTTCGAAATATTTTGCAGTATATGTTGCTATATTCAGTGGTTCAAGTCACGTTATATCTATTCCAGATTTTTACCTACAATAATAGTGAAAGCTACCATGCCTTAAAATAGAAATAGATTAAAGACAATAGCGTAGAACCCATCACAACATCTAGCATTGAGGTGATGTGAATTATGGAGTGCATTGTATAATTTTCATATAGCTCACAAAATTGAATAACATCAAATATTGAATATTTTAATTTACTTCTATCTGCAAAGAGTCTCAGAAAGTAAGCTGTTATGTACACAACAAAATCATTTACTGATAAACTACTGATCAGCAAGTATAAATTTAAAATCAGAAGTCCTTTAAAACTACATTGGTAGTTGTAATAGATTAGGTATTGAGTTTTCGTGCCTTTTGATGTGAAACTGTCAGCTATCTGAAGTAAGTCAAGATTTAAATATAAATGTAATGAATTTGTGCTGTAAGGGAATTTATACAACTTCTTTACATGAGACCAGTATATATTATATAAAACTACAGAATTGACACTTGCGCTATATGAAGATTCAACAAGTTGTCATCTTCATAAAAGGCTTCATATTAAGTAATCACAGTAATAAAAAATTGTATAATTGTGTTAAAATCTAGTAGAGTACTTTGCTATTTGTAGGTTTTATTGCTTTGTGCGTGTGTGTGTATATATATTTTTTTTGTGAAACCTCTTAAAACCTAAGGTACCTTCAAAATTATTGTTTATTTTTTCTCTTCAACAGGAAGATGTTATCTTGGACATTTTGGGTCTGGCTCATCAGTATGGATTTGTGGATTTAGAAGCTTCCATCTCAGATTATTTGCGAGAAATTCTTCAAATTCGGAATGTCTGTATAATTTTTGATGCTGCTCGTCTGTATCAACTTCAGTTTCTTACCAGAGTCTGCTGTTCCTTCATGGATCGATATGCATTGGACATAATTCATCATGAGACTTTCCTGCAGCTCTCTGCTGTAAGGACAGTTTTAATATCAACTTAATCCATATATAATTTTGGAACATACAGTATTATGCGTATCGTATATATTTATTTATTTATAAGGAATATGAAAACATTAAATGTGTATAGTTATCATTTAATTACAGTATACAGCAAATAAATGTATGATACTATAAGATCTGAGTTAATGCTATTGATAACCGTAATATACCGTATCGACATTTTGTTTAATTAACAATCAGTGGTGCAACTGTTTTCTACTTGCAAACATACAGCCATTTGTATGAATATCTTACATAAAAAATTGAAGTATTTTGCTTTTTGTGCCGGTGAGTATATGTGCACCTTTATTCAGAAATAGTTAAAAACAATAGAAACAATTATGTTTATTTAGTCGTGTCGAGAGATTCAGAGAAATTATTAGTGAAGAGTAAATGTTATTAATAAGAATAGTTATCTAAATAGATTATTGCTACAACAGTTATTCACATTTTCTCTTGTAATTTGCATAGGGAAACGATAATGGCAGATACAAAATTTTAGTCTAAATAAACCTTCAAGAAATGCATTTTATCATTTGTGTGATCTGATTTATTAACGTAGCTTCTAAAATATTTTAGAATAGAAAACATCATTCTATATTATTATACTTTTATATAAAATTGGTACTCTTGTTTTCACTTCCAGGAATAATCAGAAGTTACTTGAAGGTATGAGGATGTTTGGTTCCAAAATGAATTAATATCGACAGAATAAAGAATTTTATATATCATATGTATAATTTATTAAATACAATGACAAAGTCTTTGAAATTGCGTTCTTATTTTTCAGAGTGCCCTTAAGGAGTTAATTCTTCGTGATTCTTTCTATGCACCTGAAGTGGAAATTTTCCGTGCAGTGTGTGAATGGGTACAAGCCAATCCTGATGAAGATGCAAATGACATTTTAAGTGTTGTTCGACTCCCCCTCATGTCACTATCAGAGCTGTTGAGTGTTGTGAGGCCTGCTGGCTTAGTTAGTCCTGATACAATTCTAGATGCCATACAAGCCAGGACGCAAGCAAGGGACTCGGAGCTTAATTACAGGGGGTGTCTCAGTGAGTATTTGTGAAGACAAAAATTGTATGCACCATATTTTTAACATTTTTTTTATAAGGTTCTAATCACTACTATGGTTATTACTTTTCACCCTTGTTCATCGTAATTCGCGTTACTGCCTTAGTTCAGTTCTTGCCTGTAAAAACAATCAAAATCAAAAATACTACTGGTACTGAGTAATAATCAGACATCAGATTTTCGGTTCCTATACAGTGACAAGACATCACGTTCCTTAGCTTACGGAAGGAGCATACTGTACAGACCGATTATTTAGACTTGACAGCTCGGCGACGCGAAAGAGGGGAATAATAGGAGTAGTGGGGAGAACTTCGGATTAGAGATAGGAGCGAGCGGTCAGTAAAGAAATGCAGTACAGCTTAACTGTACTGGAAACACACCGTTCTATCTCATGTGTGACATCCGATCACTCTGAATGCAAGCGACTGACTAACACGAATACCCCTTGGCATAACTTAATGGACTCGTCTGACCCAGATGCACATTGTCGGCGACTGTCAGGACTAAATAATTATACTGTACACTTGTGTTCAGTGTCGAGACCCAAAATCTGCATCTGGTAATAATGATTCAATAATTATTTTTTATTTAATCCAGCAGAGTTAAGGCCAGCAGATCACTTTCTCCCAGCAAGACTCTAGTTGAATACGATAGCTTTACCTATTACAGTACTAATTACAATAATATGACAGTGAATAATGATACAGTAAAACCTCGATAAGACGTGCCTGCTTATTATGCTATTCCGTGTAATGCTTTTTTGGTCTGGTCCCTGCACATTTCATATATAATGCCTTTATAAAATATCCTGTTTGTTGCGCTAAAGTCCCGCATAATACGCTATTTTTGTGGAATATTTTTGATGTAATTTTCAGCAATGTACTGTAACAGCAATGAAACATTTTGGCCATTGAACTCACTGGTGCCATAAACCTGAAAATTACTGGTATTCAACCCTTTGTCTGCGCACTTATACCTTCATACCACAGTCTACTATATACAGTCACGAAGCTTGAGTTTTGAGGGTGCTAGAAACAATAGACTGTGGCGGTTCTATTTTGCATTGCCTGAAAAGAGGCGATATTAGCTATCCTAGTGGTGAGCAACTATCTAATGTTTGCATATTTACTACGTATTGAGCTTCGCGACTGTATATACTAGACTGTGTTCATACTGTACAATACCCACCTCTTGTTACGCTCTCTTATTCGGCTCTTTACTTGCGTGCTTAAAGCCTACATACAGTTACAATAGCCCACCCTCTTGCTAACCCTCTCTCTCAAACACCATTCCTCACTTGGCCATAATAAAATTCTGGAAATTGTTGCTGGTCAGTTTGTTGTCCTTTAGTGTATTGAAGTGTCTGTGAGTGTGATTATAATGAATGTTAAACAAAAAGTACTTTCTGTGTTGGAAAAATTGGCAATCTTACGAAAGTACGATGAAAACAGTACTCTTAATCAGAAACAACTCTCTGATTCATTAGAAATCCGATCATCGATATTAAGGACGATAACAAAAAATAGCAACTCAATCACTGCAGCTGTGATGTCTGGAGGATGTAAGTGCAGGAAAGTGAAGTGTGGTAAACATCAGGACTTGGAGAATATGCACACGGCAAGCAACTATAAATGACTTTTTTTCGAAAGAATTAAGTACAGTACATATTGTAAATGTCTTTGACGTACAGTGCAGTAATTATATAATGGAGTAATACTATATTACTTTTCATGAATAATGTATTTCCGCCTTGCAACTGGACACGATTGCTTGATGCAACATCTTCACTGCTTCAGTATTTATCCAAATCCAACCCTGTACTCTTTGCGACCTTCAAGAAGCGATGAATAGGGATCATCTCCAATGCTGTCCAGCTCTAAAATCACTGACAGAATGTGGCAGGTACTGGGAAGCAAGAAGCCTCATGCCTCTGCTTAGTTCTTAATTCTTTAAGGATTTTGTTTAGTTACTTTTTCAGGTTTAATTTTAAGTTATAGCAGTTTTATTGTTTTAATCTTGAGGTTGTGATTAGGTCAAAGATAAGTTTTCTATGTACCTGTCATTAGAATAAATAAATATTGCAGCTATATGACGCTAGTGAACAAATGCAGAGTTTTGCATGAAAATTACTGTCACTGTAATTTTGAGTATCACAGATATATGTCGTAAACGAGTTTCCATTCAGAATGGAATGTTAGAATTCAGTTATTTCCCTTGTTAATGAAATATTAGAAAGATTGGGTGAATAAGTGACTCAGTCATGATATTTAGGAATCATTTATATGGTAACAAGTTATTTTCCTTTTATATCAAAACCATATTCTTTTTTTTTTTTTTTTTCAATGTTAATTGTAAAAATCATTGTGCACTATTCTGTGTTAATTGGCAAACCCCGATATGGAGTCAGACTTGGAATCTAATCTAAGTCGTAACAGCAGTAAGTTTTAACACTTGGTCATCAAATATAAAATGGATATTCTGTGATTACAACCGTATATTATCTTAATGAATGCTTTATTTATTGTAAGAATTACTTCCATAGAACTTCCAGTTGAACTTCAGTATATTGTAGAATATAATTTAACAGTATTTTGCAACTGCAATCGAGCAGTTTATTTAAATGAACTGTAATGTTTCAGTGCCAGATGAGAATGTAGCACATCCAAAACATGGGACTCAAGTTTTGCAAGGGGAGATGAGATCAGCTTTGCTGGATGGAGACAGTCATAACTATGACATGGAAAGGGGATACACCAGACATGCTATAAACGAATCTGGTGACCATGGTATTCTGATCAAGTTAGGAACACAAGCCATCATTAATCACATCAAAATGTTGTTATGGGATAGGGACTTGAGGTAAGAGAAATGTGTTTAATGCCAGTATTAAAGTTGTGTTTTTCCAGAAAGCTGTTTATAAGTTAATATTGAGGGAAATCTCTGTAACTAACTTTACTTTTGTTCTTAGCAATGATATTGAGAAGAAAAAATTGCACTTTTCAACTTTTATCATCATCATCATTATCATCATCATAATCTTGGTGTTATTTATTTATAGTCACTTTAACTCCTAGATGATATCATGACTGTGATTATCTGGTAGCTTACTGTTAAGAATGCTTGTTGTTGTTGTTGCACTATGTCTATTATTTCATGGTAATTGGAATCTTATTCGGCATTCGTCTTGTTAAGTCAGTGTAGGAAAACCACGGGAAAAACCTTAACCAATCTGGCCGAGATCGAACCGGGATCTCCAGAATGCGAATCTAGTGCATTATCACTGAGCCATCTTGCTCAGCTTATTATTATTATTATTATTATTATTATTATTATTATTAATGTTGCTAGGTGTAGTGACATGTATTCTATAGTCTCTCCTACCAAAATTCTATTGTCCATACATATTGTGCAACCTGTTGTTACAATGGTATAACTGTGCAATCAGTACTGAGAAAATGCAGTATTTAAAATTTTAAAAATTTCCATTATTGAACCCGTCACTGGCCTGTCATAGCAAAGAGGAACGTTTTCAGTGTGATTAATGAGAGATATGATTGATGGATTTGCTTCAGTAGTCTTCCCAGCTAGGTTCAATGAATTTGTTGACCAGTGAAAGGTATGATCCTCTAGGCATTTTGGGGATTGACAATGAATAATGTAATTGCCAAGTCATAAAAACATGGTGTTCATTTTAAACACTGTTTACAATTTGCTCATCATGATAAATGATTCCCAAAGCAAAAATTTCCAGAGTAGAAGTCCTCTGTTTGGATCTCTTGGTTCCATCTGCCGAGGGAGGAAAACAAGATGAACTCAAGATTTTACAATGGAACTGTAGAGTCTTCAGTTATGACAAGAGAACAGAATTCAATAAGATCCTACACAAAGAAGACATAGATGTGTTTAGTATTACAAAGGCTAATTTGTCAGAAGACCCAATTATATATTTCAGCATAAAAGGATTTACAACACACATCCTTCTCAAACCAAGGTAATAGCTAGTGAAATTGTTATTGAAGTAACAAGTAAGTTAATATAAACTTTCATAAGCATTAAAGAAATTAAGGAAACAATTAAGGTGAAAATTACAAAATTATAAGTCTGGAAAAATAAAGAATGTTTTGAGATATCTATTTTATTTATAATCAATCAGGCCCTTAGGCACCAACTTGTAAAATTTTTTGGGGGTGCTCACTCAGAAAAGGAAAACCACATTTAAGTTCAATATAATTTATGTTGAAACTGTTAAAAGTCCTTCATTACAACAAACAACATTGTTAATTGGTAAACATAAACGCTTTGTTTATAGCCTGTTTAATCAATAATTATTTCATTATTAACAACACTACCATTTTTCATGAGGATTAATAAAATCTTAACATGTACTACAGAAGAATAGTCCTTTTGCGAATTACGTTTTCATAACAAATGTCTGCCTGCAAATTTCATTTCTAATGATGAACTCATTTGCTGTTTCAATTGAATGATTTTGTTCAGCAAAGTTGACCTATTCCCATGTTTTAACATGTAGCCACGTGTCCAGGATATCCTTGTGAATAGTGAAGCTTTAGTATTTGGAAATTGTAAATTTTGATCTCTTGTTGATCTTGAGACCTTCCTGTAAAGTGACTACTTAGTCTTTGAAATCCTAGTGAGTCATATGGACGACTTCAGAGGTGTGTGATGCTGAGCATATTACATCTATCTAACCACATATGTTGTATACCACTTCATGATGACGTGCTTCTTTTTCTGTAACTGTGAAATCCTGGTTGGAAGAGAGGTATGAATGACTTGGCTCAGGGAATATGTGACAGATTTCTTTAAATCGTCCATACTCGATGAGACTAACAAAAAGGTGACTCAGAGCTGAGCTGCACAGTTAAAGTGAATATATCAATAGTCTTTATATTTGTATACACATAGTTTCTAATGTAATGATCCACGCATGTAACCACCTCATTTGGACCTTTGTGCCTCATTCTCGGTGAAGACATACATTGTTGCTGCCTGATTTTTTGCATAATGTATATTGTATACTCATGTTATACAGCCAAAGCCACCTGGAATAAAAAACAGCACCGACTGTCAGCTTGGGTAGGTGAAGATTTTGTTGAAAATCAAATGATATCATTATGTGTGTTGCAGAGGTTATTGTCTTTTCTTTGAATTCCATAAGAATATTCGAAAAAGTTTCTGTCTTTCGCAGGTGCAAATCGTGCACTTAAGGTTTTTAAGGAATACAGTGTCAGTTTCATTATTCATGCTGGTAGTTAATGCATCGCACTTTGCACATGTGTCAGAGCACATGAACCCAAATGTCCTGTTAAAATGTACCATAAAATACTCTCTGTAAAAGTCATACTTCACTTGATGATTGCCAAATACAAGACAAACTTTAGAAAAAACAGAACATACACATAACACAATGAACTGTTACTCTCAATAGCTGCACACAGAATGAGTTCACAATACAACTGGTGGCTGCATCAGTACTGTACACACTGAACATCATACCTTTGGCAAAGCATAATAATTCGTTATGCTTCAAACAGAGAAATATGCTTCACTGCTGCATCATAAGTCGGAAGTATTGATATCTTAAAAATGGACCGTGGGACTGTTGTGCTTTTTGTACTAGCTGATGAGTGAACATTAGAAAAGTTGTTGTTTTCTAATGCCAGGCATTTGACAATGAAGTCATTTGTCATTTGACCTCTTGCACTCAAAGATATTTTTCAAAGATATTATCATGACCAGCCACTGAAGCACAGATTTTGAGATGTTCCGAATCCATTTCTTGGTTTGAGTTGCACAATGGACAGTTAGGGGACTGATATATTCCAATTCTATGCATGTGTTTGGCCAAACAATCATGGCCTGTTGCCAATCTAAATGCAGCTACAGATGATTTTCGTGGTAAATCGGGAATTAACTGTGGATTTTGGTGCAGAGAGTTCCATTTTTTCCCTTGGGATTGTGTTATTAAATTTTGTTTGTTGAAGTCTAAGTATGTGGATTTAATAAATCTTTTCACAGAGTAATACGTAGATTTAGTAACAGGTCTGTAAGTAGCAGTGGTGCCCTTCTTTGCTAAAGCATCCGCATTCTCATTTCCCAGGATTCCACAATGGGATGGTATCCATTGGAATACAATTCTTTTATTGAGTGATGTTAATTGAGAGAGCATTTTAGTTATTTCTGCTGTTTGAGATGAAGGTGTGTGTTTAACATTAGAAAAGTATGAAATCGTCAATAACTCATTTTCTCAAAAAAAAACCTGACTTGCCCTTTTTTGACTGTACCTTGAATTCTTCCACTAACTCAAAATTGCAATATCAGACATACTCCAAATTTTGAAAAGCTTGTCAATTTAAGTGATAAAGAAGAATAAATATGATATTAAATTTTAACCGTTCTGAAATTTTACATGTTTATTTCATTATTATAAGGCTTTTATAGTAATAATTTAAGTTAGGAACACAGTTATGTTTTAGCTATTTTTAAAATCTATTATTTTAGAAATCTATTTTTTTTCATTGTCGTTTTTCATAAAAATGACACTCCTTAATGTTGAATATCTTTTTGCCCCATTTCAATTACTTCATGTGATTCACCACTGCTTATGACGTTAACAGGTGATGTGTGTTGCCACAATCAGAGCAGTACGACACATCTCTTCAAATGCCCATATCTACTATAAAATGTATGATAATTTAAATATCACAACAGAATTTTTAATAGTTACTTTACATAATATTAATATGTAAAATAGCAGAGGTGTAATTGTACATAAATGGAAAAAATGCCAATGTTTGATTTTAATTTTTGTTGTAGGTCCTATTCATATTACATCGAAGTTTCCATGGACCAAAAGGATTGGGTTCGTGTGATAGAGCATACTCGTTTCTTTTGTCGTTCCTGGCAGTACTTATATTTTGAACCTCGTGTTGTTCGATATATTCGCATTGTAGGCACAAACAATACTGTGAACAAAGTGTTTCATGTTGTCTCTTTTGAGGCTATGTTCACACACAATAATATTGAACTGCAAAATGGTCTAATTGGTAAGTATACACTAACATTTCTTACATACTGATAAATTAATGTTGGTACCATAATAAAATTCTATATAAAATAAAAACAAATCACTATGTACTTAATTTATTTTCTATATCTTGAGCTGTAAAATGTGTAACTGTTTTTAACAGTAAATTGTGAATGTTTCAGTACCAAAAGAAAATGTGGCCACCATTGATAAGAGTGCATCTGTAATTGAAGGTGTAAGTCGCAGTCGAAATGCTTTACTGAATGGAGATACAAAGAATTATGATTGGGATTCAGGATACACATGTCATCAGCTGGGCAGTGGAGCCATTTTAGTTCAACTAGGACAGCCATATATGATTGGCTCCATAAGGTAAAATATAATTTAAGGAATGATTTTCAAACCAGTGTGTTTCTGAAAAATTCCAGACAGCCCACTAATTGTAAAATGAATAAATAGTGCAAAAGTTTCAGTTAAAAAAAATATGTATTTTATTATTTCAGTCAATCATTATATACATTTTAGCATACAGTAATAACATCCGAGAAAATTTCGACAAATTTGGTGTAGAAAAACTGTTTCAAAACATACTTCCAAATAAATGAAAGTTGTTATTCTTGTTGTTGTTTTCTAATGCCAGGCGTTTGACAATAAAGTTATTTGACCTCTTGCACTCCAATATTTTTCAAAGATATTATCATGGTCAGCCACTGAAGCACAGATTTTCAGGTGTTCCGAATCCATTTCTTGGTTTGAGTTGCGCGATGGGCAGTTAGGGGACTGATATATTCCAATTCTATGCAGGTGTTTGGCGAAACAGTCATGGCCTGTTGCCAATCTAAATGCAGCTACAGATGATTTTCGTGGTAAATCGGGAATTAACTGTGGATTATGATGCAGAGTGTTCCATTTTTTCCCTTGTGATTTGTTATCAAATTTTGTTTGTTGAAATCTAAGTATGTAGATTTAATAAATCTTTTCACAGAGTAATATGTAGATTTAGTAACAGGTCTGTAAGTAGCAGTGGTGCCCTTCTTTGCTAAAGCATCCGCATTCTCGTTTCCCAGGATTCCACAATGCGATGGTATCCATTGGAATACAATTCTTTTATTGAGTGATAAATCTGAGTATCATAATGTGGGGAACAATACAGAAAATAGTGGGGCAAGTGGTTTATCTGAGTGAGGCATTTCTGATATTAGTATCAGTAATAATGACGCGGATCAATTATCCTATTTTATTTTATCCCCAGTGACTTAAATAGGGCGAAAGATGATAGTGATCCTATTTCTGGCCATCCTACAAAGTGGATAATAAATTAATCCTTTTGCAATCATATCGTTACAAGAAATTACGTTATTAAAAATATGGAGCGTTATTTTAAAAATTCACACAAGCAATATGTTAACTTTCCAAGATATACTTAAGTAAAAGTTTGTTTTACAGAACATGAGGATTGATGAGAAACATCAAAGATAGTGTCAGTTCTCTCCATTAATATATTGCGGCCATAGATTATTATTATTATTATTATTATTATTATTATTATTATTATTATTATTATTTTATTATATATATAGTATATATATATATATATATATATATATATATATATATATATATATATATATAGGGTATATATGAATATAAAACCTAAATTATTTATGATAGTGAGTAGAGAAGAAACACTGCCTTGGAAGATTCCACATCTCATAGCGAAATTCGCATCTTTTTTTAATGTAGTCGGTAATATAAATACAAATGTGGGAGGAATAACTACGAAAACAATAGCCACGGCAGAACACCAATATTTTCTGTAACACAGTAACGAAGATTATACTTTTGTGAACAAAACTACTGCTACTGCGTGTCCACTGTGAAACAGTCGGCAATGCCGACTTGTCGCCATGGACTCAGTTTGGCTGATTGGAGTTGTTAAAGGCTGGTCCACGATAAACTGGGAATGGAAAAATTGTTAAAATTAGTGCTGTTGATCGATCAAAATATTTAATCGATTAACTATTTGAATTTAATCGATTAATCGAGTTTTGATCGAGTTGAAAAAATGTTTTAATATACTGTAATACACAATTATTGTTAAATTTAACTTGTGTTTGGTGATAAGTAAAAGTATTAAATTAATGTTGTATATCTGTATATATTGTATCGTTATATTACAAAACAACTATTTTAATTACTAACATATTTATTATGAGGCTTGTAATTTATTGTGTTAATATCTCCGGGAATTTTTGAGACAAACATAAATAACAAAAAGTATAAGACTCACCTAGTTAATACTGCTTCATCCATGATTTTAAACATGTGAGTGCATTACATGCTCTGATATAAGTGCCGCTCTACATTTAGTTACAATGTTTCCTGCATCACTAAACACGAAAAAACTTTTTTTCTGTCAAGCACTTCTTCACGATCGTTCAGTTTAAATCCAATTGTTTCACCGAGTTTACCTCTCAAATTCTCATATGACATAATGGAGTTTACACTTTCACAAACCGCAGAAAACTGATTTTATTTCTTTATCAAACTAAACATACAACCTTCATATACAAACTCAGTACAGAAACTGCAACTGCAAAAGTACAGCAGTCGAAACAGAAGACTATTGTAATCGAATTACCAGATTTTAGGAAGGGAAGGAGGTAGTTACGCTGTCACTTGCATACAGTGTAGACATGACTATTTTAAAAGGGATGAGGGGGACGAATCCCAGAAAAG
This sequence comes from Periplaneta americana, assembly GCF_040183065.1. NCBI lineage: Eukaryota > Metazoa > Arthropoda > Insecta > Blattodea > Blattidae > Periplaneta > Periplaneta americana. Next base: position 90,753,628 of record NC_091120.1, on the reverse strand, counting down.
TATGTATTTCATATGCTAGGAAGATGAGCTGACAAGGTGGAAGTTTTCTTGGAAAATCATAAAACTTAATAAGGGTTTCACATTGTGTTTCAACTTTCAATAGAGGTAGACTAGCTCACTGTTCTCATATTTCCATCTCTTTCTGAAGTGTTTGTGCAGAGATTTTCCCTACTCTATCTGTTTTACAGTTAGAAAATAACAGTACTCTTGTGCTTTCAAGTAAGAAATTTCCGAGAGAAATATTGTCGGAATTTTTAGTATGAATTTGTATTAACAAAATAATAATTAATATCAACTACAACCGATTAATTTTAATCTACTCGATTATTCGATTAAATGTTTTTGATCGATTAATCTTACAACAAATTGATCGATTAATCGATTAAATCCCACAACACTAGTTAAAATACATATATTTAAATGTGAGCATTCACAATTAACAAGAAACTTACTGGGGCCCTAGAATAGGAACATGAAGGATGGCGAACTTTTAACTTTGTTGTTCTCATTTTCGATCACAGCCTATTACATTCATTCTATTGTCATAAAAAAGCCATTTGGTCTTCGTGTATTTTGTAGCAAGGTGGGCGTGACATAATTTCTTCTTCATCTATTGCTTGTAACTAACCCAGAAATTCAGTAGAATCACTTTCAATATACAGGGTGATTCACGAGGAGTTACCATCACTTACGGAGCATATTTCTGAAGACATTCTGAGCAAAAAATGTAATATAAACATGGATCCTATTCTCAATATATTCAGAGTTACACTAATTTGTAGTTGTTCATAAAATACCTTTTTTTCTCTAGTTTTAAAGGTAAAATAATATTACAGATAGAAAATGAACTATTCAGAAGTATCATTTCTTTAATTGGCTAGTATTCTGAAGCTAAAAATGTGTTGTGAATTCCGTAGTTGCTTTGTACAGATTTTTTAAAATACATTTTTTTACGCACTTATTACAACAATGTTACAAATCACGCCACTCGTAACTTCTTTAAGACTGTACATTAGGATGCAAAATTGAACTGTAAAGAATCAAGTTCCTAGAAGTCGTATGATTTGTAACAATTGTTGTGATAAATGCGTAAGAATAATGTAGTTGTTAATTAAAAACTAAAAAAAAAAAAAATAAATAAAAAAAAAAAAAAAAAGAAAGAAAAGGAATGTGTACAAAGCAACTAAGAAATTCACAACACATTTTTAGCCAATTAAAGAAATGATACTTCTGAATAGTTTATTCTCTATCTGTAATATTATTTTACCCTTAAAACTGAAGAAAAAAGGTATTTTATAGACAACTTCATATTAGTGTTACTCGAAAATATTGAGGATAGGACCCATGTTTATATGACATTTTTTTGCTCAGAATGTCTTCAGAAATAAAGCTCCGTAAATGGCAGACTCCTCATGAATCATTTATATGTGACCAGACTACTATGTGAATGTACAGTACTTGTTAAATATTCCATGCCATAAATTTTGAAGTTGGTTAACCTGTGTTCATGTTGACTTGCTTGTACTCATGAGAGAACGCCGTTGGTCAGTCACACAAAAATAACATCAAAATGAGTAATATTGACATACATATCAATATGCATAGCTGTTTCCATTCTCAGTTCATTGTGAATAAAAAATCTTTACGTTTACGTCCTCTGCTTCCCGTTCTTGTTCTGATTTTCGTTCCCGGTTTATTCTGGACCAGCCTTAACCATGGTGATGCCTTGAAGCCGCTGAACTATCAATACCTTTCTAGTTGTGTATAAACTTAGGTAAATAACATTTCTGTAAATAAAGGTTATGTTAGAATATTTATATTATTGCTTAGACTTCGACTTTAATTATTGGCATCTTTTCAGATTGCTGCTGTGGGATTGTGATGATCGAAGTTACAGTTATTTTGTAGAAGTATCTGTCAACATGTGGGATTGGGAACTGGTGGCTGATAAAACTCGTGAAAACTGTAGATCATGGCAGACGCTGAAGTTCGAACCAAGACCTGTTGTCTTCATTCGCATTGTCGGGACACACAACACTGCAAATGAGGTATTAGAATGTTTCATAGAATTCATAAAAAAGAAGGCTGGTAGTATGAATTGAAAATTAAAGTAGATTTAAAGAAAATTTCCTTCAAGTTTGCTTCAACTGATACATTGTAAGTCACTATTATGGGGATATTCCACTAACACAAGACAGTTGCCAATAATTTAGCATTCGATTGTGTGATAGTGATACAGCCAACACAGAATAAAGGAAAGACAAGTGACACATACCAAGCCCCTCTGCACAGGAGACATTTCCACATTAACATTGCGTTATAGTGGATGACTCAGGTAACTGTATATTATAAAAAAAAATTATTTTAATACATTAACATGAATAACTTTTCGCCCAATTGAATCAGTCATAGTTAAAAGGTACACTAAGTCAGTTCTCGACGAAATTGACATTTTGTTGGATTTCTTAAGTTTTTTTTCTGGATTTAATAGAGGATGAAAAAAAAAACAATTATACTTTCTGGCATAGTATTGTCATTGTGAGTAAATATGTAAACACAACAGAAACAAAATTTTAAAATTATTTAAGCTAGTGGAACAGTTTTCTTTGATTATCGCAATACTGGAAGAAATTTACTTAGTGCTTTTTAACAATGAACTAATTCATTTATGGTACTTGATTAGGTTTAATGTATTAATTTAAGGTATGTTGAATATACAGTCATCTATTAATATTCCACCTAGAGAGTGCACATTTGTTCCTTGTCTACATAATACCCATTTTTTAGAAGAAACTTGTTGTTATGGCAGTTCCAAGTTCCATATGTCTGATGAAGTATCCAAGGAATGTTGTTGTCATCGCCGTCATGGTAGCAGATGTGTTTTTGCATAGCTCCGTTGATTACAGTGTCTGTGTATTCCAACTTGCCAAGTAAGGAAATTTATGTTGGTTGGCTAGCAGAAATGTTTGAAGCGCGTGGGGCCTTATGACTTTAGATTCCATCTTGACTGCATGAACATGAGGGATAAATGAATGATTGGGGAAATGGGAGGCGAGAAGTTAAAAGGTACGCGAAAACGCGTCCTTGCAAGGGAGTTAGGGATGAGAAAAACTGAATATGTGAGCTCCAAGTCTGTTGGCCACGTGTCTCCGAGTTTTGCTGTTCCACTGAAGGAACTCCAGAAAATTTTGAAGAGGAAAGCCGAAAATGGACGTAACCTAATAGCTACCACATAAAGTTGGGGGAGGCAGTAAGCATGATTGCAAGATCAGAGGAGAAATGCCAGAAGGTGTAAGTGTGCACATTAAAAGGAACAGTGTCCTTTCGCAGTGTGAGTGGAAATCGAGTAAACTTGCTCATGTAAGAAGAAGGGTAATGTACGAAAGCTAAAGCCAAAACTCCTGTTTCGAAGACTTCTGTTTGGGAAACATTTTGTGAGGGGGAGGGGATATAGGTCCGCAGCCCATAAAACACAGAAAAATCTGAGGCAGGATGAGTTGTCTCAATTTAGAAGACTAGCCAATTGGGTCTTTGGTGAGTCAGTTGAAGAGTTGAAGTATGACTCTTTGCAGGATGCAGAATACGACCTATATATATGGAGAGTGGCAAGTCCATGTATGTGTGCATAGGATACATTAGTGTATCTAACTAAAACTACAGAAGGGGATGACACTGCTGTAAGAAGCAGACTTTCCACAGTCATTGTAAATTTGATTCGTGGTGGTAGTGGTGGCAGCTATCAACAGTCAGATACCTGGAGTAGTACACAGACATGTCCTTAAATTAATTCCGAAAGTGTATGGATTGAGAATATTGAGATTCCTATGACTGATAGATTCACTTTGTTAATTAGCGGTGACTATTTTCCACTTGATACTGATCCGAAGCTCCTAAGAACATATCTCACATTTTTTCAAAACTATCTTAATACACACAGTAATACATTTTCATACGTAGTTGTGTTGATAATTTTACTATTGTTAATTGTTTTTAGGATTTGTAATGTATCATTGATTTTAGTTACAGTAATTCGCGTCCTTTGTCTGTTAAATGGGTTGCAAATTTAGACTTATTACCAGACAGCAGATTTTTGGTCCCGATACTGAACATTAGGTGTATATCAGTTGCAGTGGGTCATTGAAGTCATTGCTATGTTCCCTTTGTATACCAAAGGACGTGAAATCTTGTTGCTGTATAGAAACCGAAAATCCACTGCCTGCTTATTACAGTTGTTATGGAAATCTGCTATGTGCTCGTATATCTCGTCTTAAAGTGTCTTTTCTTGTGACCAATATATTTTTAATACATCTTGATTACTCAACTTTTAACACTGTATCACTTCGGAATATGTATTATATGAAATTCTCAACACACAACTCAATTTCAGAACACACACACTCTTTGACTCCACACTACACCATACAAACACACCCTCACAGGAAACAAAACAAGAGGCGCCAAAACCAACAACGACCAGTTCTGAGGATGACCCTTAATAGGTCGAAACATGTAAACCAGTACGATAGAATTTAACACAAGAAAGTCTTATAATATATCTTCCGAAGATATTTTTTAACGTAATTTTCGCAATTGAGTTCGTATATTCTGCTGTTCAAGTGGCCGCTTCTCCCTCTCAATCTATTAGGGATGATGTTATTTAGTTTATGATTTGTTTTACAAGATACATTAATGTTTTATTTTTTAAAGAAACTACTTAACGTATTGGTTGTTTTACCAAAGTATATCATGGGTACCCAAATTTTGTATTCTTAAATTAATGTTTCTAAGACTGATGTCATAACCGTTTTGAGGGAGAACTATTGCTCTTAAATTCAGTTATTACTCAAAATATTTAAATTATCAGAACAGATTGTGTAAAAAACCGTGGTGTATTCTTCTACAGTAAACTTTATTTTCACAAGCCTGTAGATTACATTATATACAATCATGCAAATAGAATGTTGGGACACATATGGTCAGTAATTATTCTTTCTCTACACCTGCTTCATTTCTAATGATTTACTTTACATTAGTGAGATCGAAACTCGAATAAGCATTGTAGTCTGAAATTCTGTTACAACTGACTTCACTAAATTAGAAAGTATGCAGAATTGCACAATAAATTCGTATCACTGTATACATATTATAGATTTCTGCCCAGTGACTCCAGGAACAGTTACGAGGAAAATGCCACAGTTTGCATTCCAGATGCCAAGAACTTGATTCTCTATTTTTATTCAAGGTCCTTAAAGGTGATATGACCTGTGATCCTTTCATGCATAATATTTTAGCTTTCGTATTCCTATGAAAGCTGTTAGAACACTCAAACTTTTCTACTGCATAAATTATAAATTTTTTTTTCTGTCTCCAGATCCATTAAAACTATTAACTTGTACAGTACAGCAGTGAATTCGTTACATTCAATTTACAGACTTAGATTTTACATACTTATAAAATACAGGAAGGAAGGAAACCTATTAAATTAATTTACAGAGGTAATAGATCAAGTCAATGTGAACAAATTTTGTCAAATAGCTAAGTTTTTTGATATGTGTAACAGTTTTGAGAATACAAAATACAACGTGCTGCAATGCTGCAAAGAGTATCAGTGCTCCTGAAGGTCATTGCTCCGCAGTGGGGGTGATTTTAACTGCAATCATCTACTCCGCAAGACTTGCAGGAGGAGAATGTAAACAGAAACGTCTCATCAGATACTGTACATTTCGATCATATTACTGTATATTCGTAACACTTAAAACAATACATACACATAATGTCATAGTACATAACAGTACTGTAAACTTAATTTCTTTTCCAAATTTATTTTTAATTTCTTTAAAGATAATAACTTAAATATAGAGTTACAGAATGTATATTCGTAACAATGTTATTTTGAATTTGCATCATATGTAAAGGAATCATTAAAGGAAATAGTTTTCGGAATATGTGTGATAAGACTTTCCTGTGTTAAACTTCAACGTACCTTGTTTACATGTTTCGACCTATTTATGGGTCATCTTCAGAACTGGTCGTTGTTGGTCTTGGCACCTCTTGTTCTGTTTCCTGTGAGGGTGCGTTCGTGTGGTATAGTGTAGAGTGTATACTAGCCATACTAGCCATTTGATAGTGTAGTGTAGAGTACCCTCACAGGAAACAGAACAAGAGGCGCCAAGACCAACAACGACCAGTTCTGAATATGACCCATAAATAGGTCGAAACATGTAAACTAGGTACGTTGAAGTTTAACACAGGAAAGTCTTATCATACATATTCCGAAGTGATACAGTGTTAAAAGTTGTGTAACCAAGATGTGAAATAGTTTTGTTTTATGAGAATGTACATTCTTTACTATTTTGTAATTACATAAAAAGCAAAGAAATCAACAGATACTGTGGTGGTATTAAATTCAGAGTTAAAGATGTTATAGCATAATAAAGGATATTGAAAACCAAAGAATTTGCATAATTAATTCAGTGAATATTTTATATTTTGATCTACAGTAATTTGATCGAAATGTATCAGATGAGACGTTTCTACCATAAAATTTACTTAGTCTTACGTTAAAAAAGTGTAAAATTGTTAAAAAAGGCATATACCTTCGACAGACAGCCCTTTTCAACACTATGTCACGTCATCTTCAGTGTCTCTTGAACCACTGGTGATCTTGACTCTATGATGTGCATTTGTCGATGGTAGGGGTGGGGGTGTGTTGTTCCTATGGTGGGGACTGGCTGTTTGTATGTTACGATGTATTATGACGTCGAATAATGTGTGTGTATTGAACTGTAATTGTGTGTTAAGTATATATTGTGGGTATACTATTGTATTCTTATATATTTCGTACTGTTCTAGGATGTTTAATTGTGAACTTTTTGGTGTGATGTGTAAAATTTCCGTATCTGTTTCTATATTATTGTAGTCATGATTATTGTTGATAATGTGGTCTGCATAATTTGATGTGATGTAGGGTTTGGTTATAGCTTTAATATGTTCATTATATCTTGTGTGAAAGGATCTTCCTGTCTGTCCTATGTAAAAATGTGGGCAACTATTGCATTTTAATTTGTAAACTCCAGTTGAATTATATTTATTTGAATGTTTAATGTGATTATTTAGGTATTTCTGTGTTGTATTATTTGTTTTGTATGCTCTCTTGTATTTTAGTTTTCTGAATGAATAGGCTCTTGTGAAAACTAGAATAAACTGATATATATATATATATATATATATATATATATATATATATATATATATATATATATACACACACTGGGTGTTCATTTCAAAGTGTGTCATGACGTCACTGTTGTTGAGTCACCGATTTGAAGCGAGTTTCAGCTTATATGTCAGAGAAGTTGCCTATTATTCAAGGCGTTCAATCTGAACTTGAGAACGTGTACGGTATAACTTGAATGTCGTAGCAACAGATGGCGGTCTGTACGGTCAGTGTGCTACCATAACCTCTTTCGAACTGTGTTTTGCGCAGGCAAGTCGTACGCAGGGTATTTGTTATCATCAGTTGCGTACGGCAACATTCCACAACACAAATCAAATGCTCCGTGTCCATGTTGACCGTCGAAGTTAATGTCAACAAATACGTAAGTAATCGTCTTAACCATCTCCCCATATCCCGACAGTACGTGTTTCCAAACAGTTCAAATTCCTGCCACTACTGGCGTTACCGTACGTATCGGTACGTACTCTTCAGAATGAACACCGTACTTGCTAGGCAACTTCTCTGGCTCATAGGTAATATGCCTCTGCGGAAGTGTAGGAAGATTGAATTCTCTAGGCTCATCGGCTAGCCACATGACGGCATACAGCGAGTTATGACACACTTTGAACTGAACACCCAGTGTATATATATATATATATTTTTTTTTTTTTTTTCAATGCAGTGGCACTTGACTGGAGTCATTGGCCGTACAAAAGCGAAAAATTTTGTATTTATATTTATACAAGATTTAATTTTAGTTTGTTGCATATATGCATATATTGGCGGTATAGTTGAGGTACTTTAAAATCCTGTTTTGTCTTGAGAGAAACTGTTTATGTGTGCAAAGTTTACTAGATACTGCTAGTTCTGAAGTTGTTAAATTATAATTGTTTCGAAAATAAATTTGTATGGATTATTTTCAGGTTTTCCATTGTGTTCATTTTGAGTGCCCTGCTCAGTCAGAAGAGACAAGTGTTATTACAATAGCTCCTGCTCATGATGGTTCTGGTGATGCAACAAACTCAAAAGCCGTCCCCTTGTCAAACAGCCCAGGTATTAGTCATACTGCAGATTTAACAGAGGAAGAAAGAACAGCAGAAGATGAAGCTACTGCAGTAAATGATCCTCAATTCCTGTTGTCATTTCAAGAAGAAGATAAATCAGAAGATGCTACTATTCCTCCACCCTGATTAGTGGGTAGGATGGTAACAGCCACCTCGTCTGTGATCACTCTTCCCATATTATCGGGTAAAGAGTCATGGACATTCCTATGTCCTTGTAGGTTGTGTTTCCATCAACAGCTGGTTCTGTAAGTATTCTACTCAGTGTATTTTTTCACCTTTTTTTAAACAACTTTGTGGGAATCAGTAGTTATGTGGCGAAGTTGTAAAGGCCATGAAATGGTCCTTTATTATATATACAGTATGTGGAAAGTATAATTTTCGTCTTTTCCACAGAATTTCTTAGTGTTCTGTACGAAATCTTTCTCAATTTGTAATAGTTTTCATTTGTAAAATGGATTTTTATCATATGCTAAAAATGTTACTTTTATTTTAAAATCATATATAGTTTGTAAAATATTAACTGAAAACCGAAAATCTTTGGATAAAATTTAAATTTGTCATACATTATGCATATTACAGTTAAGTTAAACTTCAAAATACCAATCATTGTTTGAAGATGATGGTCATGATTTATGAAGAACTGAAAAACTCGATATAGAAAAGAATTGAGCATGTAACATGGAATTTGTGTTACGAGAGTGTAATGCAATAATCTTAAGGTAACTGTGATGTAATGTTCATTCTGTATAAGAATCTGAAATCTAGAAAATTTGTCTCTGCAAAGAATTCTCTGTTACAATACGTAAAATAAATTACTAAAATTTTGTTCTTCAAATTACAACTTATCACAATTTATTTATAATTATTAAATTTAGTACTATATTTTGAAAATTACGCGTGTACAAAGATAACCACTTTTCCTCATTATAGTATACAGCTTTATGTTTAATATTTTTACTTCCAAAGTCACTTTCTTTCCATGACGTTAATGGCTTTGAAATGCACATGAAACATAACTTTTTACTTAATAATTTTATTTAATTATAATAACTTTCTAGTGTTCTAGTCATTTTAACACTAGGAAGTTGTTATTATATATATATATATATAACTAAATTCTTAAGTGATACAAAACGTTAAAATCAAGATATATAAACAAAACTTATTACAAGTACTAACATAATGTCTGTTAATGACATTTGTTCACAATTCTTTATCATGACGAGAAATTCTATATGAAATGGTTTAGATTTCTTATACATATATGTATGATTATTTCAAGATCTTTGTCTGCTCATTCAATAACAAATAGGTAAGTAAATCGACATACATACATGAAGATGGCGTGAAGGTTTATTTAAAATATTTATATTGCAGTATGCTGTTGTAAGTAACTTTAAAAACTTCATTACTATTCGACACTCAAATGTCCAGATTTGAAGATATTAACACGAAGGTAATTTTAATTCGTAGTTTTGCTTTATAACTGCATCAGATTAATGATTTGAACAATCCACAGATGTTAAGTAACAACACTAAGGTAACCTTTTTCTTTGTCCATGTAATGTTCGGTCCACTAAAATTGTAGTCCATTGCTCTTCATGTCTATCTAATTTTTGGTCATTGTGCTATGATTGCCCTTAACATTTCGTCCGTCTCTTTAGTGATCTACACATCTCAAAATTAAGTACTAAAAAGCACACAAACACTGCATTTACTACAGTGATCCAACCTGTTATCAGTGTTAATTTGAAAGTGTCTAACTTATTACACAATTCATTAAATGAATGAATTTTGTCCATTTGTAACCGCTTGATTTGTTGCTGCACAAATCCCTCAAGTTCTTCTCCTTCCTAAAAGCAGGGTCCATTCTTGTTGAAGAAGTATGTAGGATTATTTAAATGTTACGGTAAGACTAGAAATATCCTTTGGATAGCACCAGGTTTCAAAAGACACCTATTTCGGAGATATTCTTGTACACTTCCTTTTGTGTCTCTACAAACATCTCTCGGTACTAAATACAAATCATTTTCTTCAAAGTCTTTAATACACACAACTGAATGCTTTGCTAGTTTGAAGTCCTTTCGTGGTATAGCTTCTAGTCACAAACTTCGATGTTAACTTATCCTTTTTAGTTGGATATTTTAAAACTGTAACATAACCTCTCTCACTCAGATAATTGCTGGCAGATCCAGACACACAACATTTGGGTGCCACCTGTAAATAAAAGAATATTGAAAAAGTAATTTAATTTCTTTTTAGTGAAAGTCTAAACTACTTTTATTTTGAATAATTTCAAGGGAAAAATTGTTCTGGGGCTGGGTATCGAACCTGGAACCTTTGGCTGAGCGCTCCAACACTCTACCGACTGAACTACCCAGGAATTACACCAGACATCTGCTCAATTTTTTCCCTTTATATCCCCATACCTCAAGTGGGCTGACAGGCTGCCAGAGACCCAACATTGAATGTACACAAACTCTGTAACAAACAGTAACGTATAGGCCTATTATTCTGCAAATCTTGCTTTTAGGTGTAGCTCCTTGTGCAGCTGATTTGAATAACTTCAAGGGAAAAATTGTTCCAGGGCCGGGTATCGAACGTGGGACCTTTGGCTGAAGGTGTCAACACTTTACTGACTGAGCTACCGGTGTCTGTAGTTCCTGGGTAGCTCAGTCGGTAGAGCATTGGCGCGCTCAGCCAAAGGTCCCAGGTTCGAAACCTGACCCCGGAACAATTTTTTCCTTGAAATTATTCAAATCACCTGCACAGGGAGCTGTACCTGAAAGCCAGATTTGCATACTTTTATTTTAGTTTAAAATCCATTTAGTTCACTAAACTTGTTTATACATCAGAAGTTACCATTAGCACATGCTCCAGCTTTTAATTCCTTTCAAATTGTATATTTTATGATTTACTTATTGTTCATAATAGTTCAGTGACATACATGTTGTCATACTTACTTAATATGCTACCTATTTATTCTCTTCATTAACTAGCAATCGGAGTATTACAGAGGTCAATTCAGAATTACATTCCTTTTAGCTCGACAAAAAACATTACAATGGTGATGCTGGATGCAGCCAATAGACAAACGGCTTGCTGTTGCCAGAGTTCCTATATTCCAGTCTTTATTGTATGAGGAAGCCATGACTGAGGGTTAATTTGGGATCGATCCAAGTTGTTGGGATGAATAACAAAATTGAAAACCCCTCACAACAAAACTAGACTTTACGGAATCGTGAAATTAGACATACACATTTCTGGGGATTATACTAATTACCGGTATTTTTTTGTTATAGTTATGGTTGTGTATAATGAATGTTACAATAGTCGCATTATTTTGCTTACTACAATCTTTGGGATGAAAAAACGATCAGTGTCCATAGTATTATTAGATATACACAACACACTGAAATGACTTTCTTCAAGATGTCTCAGTTGAAAAAACATCATCCCCTCTTCTGTAGCATTGCACATGGGTAACTCATCATAGAATTTCTGGGCTGATTCACTGCAGAATCTCTTGAGAACTTATAAGTAATTGAATTTTACTTTAGGAATTGGGATTCAGCATCCATATGAAGCTTCTGGTCCAGCTTTTCTGAATGTATTGGTAATTTCATCATTTCTAGACCTACTGGATGAATGCTTATTAATCCACTTAAATGGCTGTCTTAGCCGTTTTTAGAAGCAAGGAGGTGGAAATCGTTAATAATTTTGTCCTTTTCTGTTCGTCTAATATTTTTAAACAATCCAGTTACAATCATAAGGCTCATCTGTAATGTGGCTCATTGCACGAATTTTCTTTGATGCATTGCTGATTCTCTCAGTTCTTGTTTTTTCCTTATCAGTTATCACATTCACTACTGCTTCCTCTTACACTGTTCATCATGAAAGCTTATTTCATACTGTTAAAACAAGAACTAATAAATTATGAAAACAACGCTGGTATATACTCCAACAATGTACTCAAGTTTTATATTAATACATGTTCAATAATGTTTTAATTCATTATTGGTTGTTATATTTTCAGTCTAGAGAACATTGAATCTACACATAAAGGCTGACAAAGGACTATGACCGTTCTTTCATACAATGCATGGACTTTGATAATTCATTCATTTGATTTAATATTTCAAGCCCACTTTCTTGTGACTCTGATCATTTTTTCACTGTAAACGGTTGTTGGAAATGTAGTTCTGGATGCCCTCTAACGAATGGCACCAAAAAAACTATATACATATATTGGACTTTGATCGTTTTCTTCTGGACCCTTCAATTGATAAAATATCCTGGGTACACTTTTGAAGGTACTATCTGAATACATTATTCCTGATCTGTAAATTTGTATAATAATTGCCTGACATTTGTAGCATATAAGGTAGCAATTGGGATTGTCCTGTCCACTATTGAACTGCAAGAATGGATTCCTCAGTAATGGTGTAGTCATAGAGTTCTGTGATTATACACTGCTCAAGTGATGCTGGTAGTGGAGGCCTGTTTGAATTTTGTGAACGATTAACAATATGCAGTATGTAATAATGTGTTTCTCTTAGGAAGTGTTATCAATGTTTCTTCATCCTGGACACTTGTAAGTTCTTCTTTAACAGTACTTGCCTCTCAACATCGGTTCTTGTCACTTCATGTGTGTAAGGCCCTTCTCTGATTGTAGTCACGCCATTTTCCACATCTCTGTTACTAGTGGATCTGGTGTTGCATATTATTTCACGCTTTCCACATCTCTAGTATATGCCATGCTGTCACCTTTACTATGTACGAGTTATTCACTAACATATATGATTTTTTTTTTTTCATTATAATGTATGCCATAATTACGATTTATTATAACAGTTTATTTCCAAAGTAATCTAAAACAGTAATTCATTATTTAATGTGAATCTTTTCGTTAAGACAGCATCAAAAATGCATGTGACAAAAATATAATTGAACATTAAATTGAGTAACCATTTCTGAAACTCGACATAAAGTGAATGGACTGAAATTTAAGAACAAAGTGTCTGTGACCGAAATACCTGTGACCACCATTGATGTGGACAAAGAGAAGTGACAAAAATGTCCTGGCAGCATTTGAACATAGGTATGTGATATAAGCATTGTAATATAAAATATAAATTTTTAAAATGAGTCAGTATGTAATTAAGGAAGAGTAATCAGTATTCTAAGAATTGTTAAAAAGTAATATATGTAATAATGTCGAAGTTTAATTGAAAATATTGCTTACTATGAAAATTATATTTTCCATGATGCTTCTATATAAAGCCTTAAAGACCACATTTACAAATAACCAAGATTTTGGATAGGCTGTGTAATTTTTTAAAATAATTTTTGAGTATTTCAAACATACTCCTAGAATTATACTCATTATATGTAGAAGTTTGAGATAAGCTAATTTATTCCTTAGTACTGCCATTGTGTTTACAGTCTTTCAGGTTTGCTGTTGCCATTCTAAATTTGCATTTATGGTTCAGTTAGCCACGGAATGCGAATTTAAATACACTTCCAAGTGAATCACAACTAACTTGAAAGGCAAATTTATTAGGTGGACTGTTTCTACTCATATTTTAAGTTTCTAGAGATCTGTTGCATCACCAACGAACAACACTGCTGTTAAATTTCAGTCAGTGCACAATTCAATATATAAGCTGTATTTTTTAATGATGTAGTTAACACACCACTTTTATGTTTTTATTTTATGAAAGATATAAGATAATGTTGATGGTGCTACTTGATGTGTGCTAATTATAAGATTTACATAAGTTTATAACATTAATGTATCATAAACATTCTTTTTCTAGTCGGGTGTTATTAAGTTACATTGGAAATGCAACATTTTCTTTGTAATACCTTAGAAAGCTTTCATGTAGGAAATCGACATTGTTGTAAAGGAATATGGTGGACTCTTGATATAGTGTGTTTAGAATTCTATAGAATGAGAGAAAGAAATGAGAGCGCGTGATTTACAGTTTGTTTGTAAATGACTATTATTATTATTATTACCACTATCATATATTATTACCATTATTATTATTATTATTATTATTATTATTATTATTATTATTATGTAAATATATTCCTTATGTGTCAAAATCTATTTATTTTGTACTTATGAAGGGGTGTCCCGAAAGAACACAAGATTTAACCTAGTAATAAAAATAGTTCATTATTGAAAATTACAGATAGGTACAGTATTTTTATTTTCATACAAAGTGCATTTACTGCACCATTAATAGTGGAACATTTCTCATCTGTTTTTGTTGCGATTAGTGATAATGGAGTACTGTTATATTGAACACATAACATGAAAGAAAAATAATGTAATGGAGTTTTTTCGGCGAATGTTATGCAGCACTGTATGTGTGCATGCATATGAAAAGGGACCAGTTGTCGGGTATTGAGATATTGTTATTTTTTAACTCTACGATATTAGTTTAACATGTACATTGAAAGAATAATTAATGTATTTAAGAAAGATAAGACCTGTAAAACTGAAGCTATATTCTTATTAAAGAAAAACCTATTTTTCAGTATAGAGGTTTTTAATTTATTATTCATATTCATAACTCTGGTTACATACATTACTTACGCTGATTATGCTATTTTCTGTTTTATTGACATGTTTTATTTAGACCTTAATTTCCAAAATAAGTGAAAATATAGTGTAGTGTCTTTACTGGCATCTGTTTATCAACAAGAACGTCCAGATTTTCAGTCTCAATTTGTCTCTGTTTATTTTATATAAATTCACACATTTAACAACACATTAGATTCAGCTGACGAGCAACTCCTTTGTGCTACTTTCAGAACATCATTTATGGTAGCGCAAGAGTTCTTTCAGAATGCCTTTTCGAAACATCCAAAATATAGAGCTGGTTGAAACTTTGGGTGTCCAGTTGGCAAGAAAAATATTTTACAGCACTGACTCTTATCACTTATTACTTGCCAGATCAGATATCTCATTAAGAAGTTTTTATTTTGTCCAACATAATTGTCGGCATGCAGTAGCACAGTACCAGCACTGAAAATACTACAACTGCATTGTAAACTTTGCACATTGAACTATTAGGCCTGCACTTTTATATCCTACTATATTACATATGATTTAATTTTTTTTGGAAATACAGTAATACTAAAATTATTTTGTAATGTGTTACTGCTGTGTAGAATAATGGTCCATCTCTTTTAGTGGCTGGTTAAAAACTAAAGTCGTGGCAATAGTAATGGAATATGGGTCCTTCCCTCTTTCCCTTTCGTGTGTAATAAACATATCAACAAACATCCCTCTCTATACGTGACAATGCACGTCTGAATTGGTTTGTTTTGTCTCCCAATGTTACCACTGAAATACTGTTGTTATACACATTGATTGTGCAGGCAGATATCGACACATCTGTTTTGTAGAAGAACGGGAAATGTTTCGGTTAAGTGCATGTGTTCACTGTGCTTATGTCTATCTGCGTTACCCAATGTTTCAGTATTCAGATATAATTCATAATCTGCCTTATTGAATTCGCACAAATTGTCACATCAGTATTTTGCATCTCGAAACACCCCCCCCCCCCCCACACACACACATCAAATTTACTTTCTCACCCATTTCTGCCCCCTTTCACTCTCTTAAAGAATAAATTTGCACAAAATAATGCCATATTCGTATTCTGTGACCTGAAAAACCTCCAGATATAAAATTTCATTGAGATATTTCTCACCCCCCTGCCTCCTCTCCATTAGGCTCTACCTTTGGGGATGATATTTTAAAAAATGATCCAAAATGTTTAATCTAAATTGTAGTTGTAGAAAGTAATGTTCATTTTGAATTTTCAAGTTCCATGTCGAAAAGCTAGAAAATTTTGAAAACTTTCAACCCTCCTCCAATTGCTCTCCTCTTCACTCTCTTAAGTCCCTTAATGTATTTTGCAAAACTCCGTCTTATTTCTTGACTAGGAATTAAAAGAAACCTACACACAAGAAGGAGATACGATGATGAGTCATTGTGTTGATCATAAAGTAGCTTATATGTATATAGACTGTGTTACAGTAATGAAGAAAACATTACACAGCGGGAACTGGTCCCTTTTCGCCTTCGACTAAATTATCAAAATTTCCAGAGTTCCAACTTACCTATGACTTTGAAACTTATACTATGGTTAGTTTACACATAAAAGAACACAAAACTGTAAAAAACGGAAATAGCAACATTTCACCCCATTTTCTTAATTAGCTGGGAACTAGTCCCTTTTTCATATGCACGCACACATATGAAGGAACAATGCGTTATGTGAAAACACATTACAGGTACAGAGAATGTTGTGCAGAGACAGATCCAAGACTTCATGGAATTTTTGTCAATTGGATATTCAGTAACCAAGAAAATAATGGCAATTTCTCAAAGTAAATTCAACTTTAGCAATGAGGTGCATTTTCAACTTCCAATTTTTCCTTTGCCCCCCTGAGAAACTTATGTGTTGGGAAGAGGGGGGGGGGAAATTGATGGAAACTACATTATTACTTAATTAATTATATAAAGCAATAATACAAAAATTTATGTAGCACTATTTTTTTTAGATATAATTGAACTACTGTGTTGTCCATTTAGTACCATCCAGAGAACACATATGGATTAAGGAATTCCACGGACACTAACAACTTTACCTGCATGAAAAGTATCGAAGCACTTGGGTATCAGATTACTACTGCTACTGCTTTTCTTTAGATACTAAACATAATAATTATTTGGGAGTGAGAGGGAATTTCTATTCCACATTACGTACTGATAATAAGTTTCATTACGTACTGATAATAAGTTTATCTGGGGAGGTAATCTATCTTAGGCTTACACATTATGAGATTTTCTAGTTACAGACAAACATATCGAGGTCTACCTCAGGGCGCTGTCCTCAGCACAACTTTATTCAATATTTATATAAATGACTTACCCTCCCTATTAGAGGAATCAAACAAGAAAACAGCACTATTTGCAGATGATATAGTTTTGTGGACTTCCGTATCTTACAGACACAGAGACAAAATTCAAAATTCTGCTCTTAAAGCTCTAAATCAACTACATGAATGGAATACATCAAATTTGATGACACTCAATTTAAGCAAAAGTAACTACCAAATATTTTCACTCGGTAAAAAAGAAAGAGAATTCAATATCCAATACAATGGCCAACACCTTCCTAGGACTTATGAATCCAAATATCTTGGAGTTATTTTCGATAGTAAGTTAACATGGAGCAACCATTTGAAATACATTTCTGAAAAAGCTCTTAAAAGATTCTCCCTTCTAAAAAGACTAGCAGGAAAGAAATGGGGATGCTCTAGGAATACTTTGAACACTACATACAAAATGTTTATACAGCCAGTGCTGACATACTGCGGAGAAATTTTGAATACTTCACCTTTCATAAACGACATAGAATATGTTCAAAACCAAGCTCTCAGACTCATTACTGGTGGAATCAAAACAACTCCAATAGATTCTATGAGATTCCTCACTAACATTAACAGCATCAAAATGACAATAGAAGAAAAAGCACTGATTCAATATGAAAAGCTTATCAGATTACCAGGAAACAATTGGCATTCATACAGTCCTCTCTGTAGATTGAAAACTCAAAAAAGTTTCATATCCATTGTTCAAGAATTAAAACAGAAAATCAATATCCCGAATTTAAAAGAAAACTTACAAATTAAACCAAACCCTTTAACTCTATTAAATATAGAATATAATCTAAATTTAACAGAAGAAATACTGAAATCAGAAGTAAACACTGAAATACTGAAACAATTGTCTTTAGAGACAATTAATATTAGGTACACTCCACAAAACTGGCTTCATTTATACACTGACAGATCCTTGATCTCCAGAGAACAAGGTGCCGGTGCAGGTGTTATGTGCTGTCTCTTCTCTCTTTATAGATCTCTTGGGTATGGAACAACAAGTTTTGATGGTGAAATCATTGCAATAAGTGAAAGTCTCAGGAATCTTCTATGCCACATCAATAAATTTAGGAATGCAGTTATATTGTCAGACTCCAAAGCAGCTATTCTATCAATAGTCTCTAAACACACACCTTCATCTCAAACAGCAGAAATAACTAAAATGCTCTCTCAATTAATATCACTCAATAAAAGAATTGTATTCCAATGGATACCATCCCATTGTGGAATCCTGGGAAATGAGAATGCGGATGCTTTAGCAAAGAAGGGCAACACTGGTACTTACAGACCTGTTACTAAATCTACGTATTACTCTGTGAAAAGATTTATTAAATCTACATACTTAGACTTCAACAAACAAAATTTAATAACACAATCCCAAGGGAAAAAATGGAACTGTCTGCATCAAAATCCACAGTTAATTCCTGATTTACCACGAAAATCGTCTGTAGCTGCATTTAGATTGGCAACAGGCCATGATTGTTTGGCCAAACACCTGCATAGAATTGGAATATATCAGTCCCCTAACTGTCCATTGTGCAACTCAAACCAAGAAATGGATTCGGAACATCTCAAAATCTGTGCTTCTGTGGCGGGTCATGATAATATCTTTGAAAAATATTGGAGTGCAAGAGGTCAAATGACAAATGACTTCATTGTCAAATGCCTGGCATTAGAAAACAACAACATTATGAGATTTGCATTCCTGCATTTGTGTCATTAAAGATATTTAAATTTCCATGAATTTGTTTAATATATTTAAAGGTTTTTCCTACAATTAGTAACTATATAGGCACAGTATAAATGCGATTGTTATTCGTATTTTAGCTCATTATTAAATAGTTGCTGATCTCGAATGATATCAAAGTACTCGTTTTTCACTTGTATTTAAACAAACATTATTTCCTTTTTCTGCAGTATATCACACTGATGAAGAATCTTCACAAGTAATAATGATCTATAGGGTTTATCACGTACAACGCAATTGCCTGCCCACATCTCCCATGGCACATGTACTGCATACGCCTAGCATAGTTGCCGCATCATGGTCTGGCTTGTCTCCCCTGAGTTATGCATAAACTAAAAAGTAATGTTACTAGATTATGTTTATTTTTATTTACAGAAGGTACGTAAATTGATGACCCTCTGCTGCTAGAGAAGTCTGGCACCTTTTGAACACGTTATTAAATACTTGACGAATTTCGCCTGCCGAAATTGTTGAAATCACAATCACTGAAATGCTAAATGAGGCAACGATTTTCTCGGACTTCTTTCTAAGGCCGCTTCTATTTCGTCTAATTTTTCCTCTATTAGACTGCATGGTTTTATAGTTTTCTTTATGTTTAACACGCATCCAGTCTCTTTAAATTTTTCTAGTAATCTACATATTGTCGATTTATTGGAAACATGTACGCTGGAAAATTTCTGTATAAAGCAAGCTGGCATTCTACATACGACTCTGTTTCTGCATAGTTTAACCCAATAAAAACTCGTTGCTCCCTGTGTATAACATAGTAAATGAAACTACACACAATAAGAATGAACAAATGTGTACTCAATCACACAGCAAACGAAACAGTAATATGCACTGTTTACAGTTAAGGCACCTACAAGACTAATCTTATTATGAGAAATGGAGGAGACCGTCAGTTGCACAATCAATGAGTACGCCTTCCTGCCAAGCTAATGCTTTCGAAGCAACGCTGGAGACCTCAAGTTGCGTCGTACGTGAGAAACCCGTTATTAGTTTTTATCAGAGCCCTTTCATAGCCCTCAACCAGCTACCATTATCTACATAAAGACTAATGCTACCATTATGGTTACAGTTTCTATATAATGTCAGATTACCATATGTGACAGCAAAGCACAGTTGCATATTTAATTTGTGTTTAATATATGTGTCATTCTCCTGAAAAGGTACATTTTACTCTCACAGCAACATTTGTCCGCAAATAATAACACTAAGTACTCAGTATTTATACTAAAATTAAAAGTAAAACTGTATGAAAATATATATAGTATATACAGTTGAAATTGAAAATTAATTTTATTTCCTACAGTTAAATGTTGTCAAATAACGTGAAAAGTCACGTCCTTGGACTGATAAATCCCTCAGATATAAAAGATTGTAAATTAAACCGGGAACTAAATTATAAACCAAAACTACATTATTTGAGATGTAATTACACCAAGGTAAGCCCGAAAACTTGACGTAAGTAAGTAATAGGTAATATCAAAACAATGATTTTTACAACAGACAAAATACTTGTCACAAGAATTTCAGTCATGTCGGTGACAAATCTATTACTTTATAATATAAAAACTGCTAGATTGCAGACGAGTGACTGTTTCATGCCTTGGTTATTGCTGGCCAGCCATATTGTATTGGAAGCATATTGCTTTCGTTATTTCTTAATATACTGGCAAGATAATTTATATTTAAGTACAAGATTTTGATTTTGCTAAAATCATCCTGTCACATTTGTGGACATGTGATTTTTCTAAATATTAAATAAATAGTTAATTTTACATATTTAATAAGTAGGGTTTAGACATTACTTGAGAAGAAAAACTTTATGATCTCAAAATTGCTGGATGTATGGAATGTTTTAAGTAACTTCATCACGTCCATGGATGTGACAAGTAATCAATGGACGTGATTAAACTCTAATTTTAATAAATTTGACATTTATTTAAAATTATGGAATATTATAGAGATAAATTTACAAAGAAACAATATGAAGCTTAACATATAAGCACCTGTATTCTAATACCACTCAAATCAGCAAAGCTCGTGTTTGGGAGCAGTTCAGCATTACTATAATTAAAACTAATTATATAGTATTGCTATTATGTAATTATTTAGTACTAGTATTGTTACAACAATTGTCTAAAAACATAAAATTTACAGATATTAATAGATGCATAATAATAATAATAATAATAATAATAATAATAATAATAATAGCAGCCTAATGTGTCCCTTGAAGGGCAAAGGCCTCCTGCTAGAGGGTAGCTCTGTTTCACTAACGTGGTGAGCTACTCCGCGTTAGGTTGTGTCTAGTGTTTCTTTGTCTGGTTGGAGTTGATTTTCCTGTCACTTTGATTAGATGCATAATGGAAACATTATTTACAGGAAGGAATATTTTAAAAGAATCATGTATTGTATTGTATTTATTAACATTCCATGGTATTTGTAAGTTGCTTCACAGCTAGAATATGGAACAAGTCAAAAAACTTAATACTACTATAAAGTCTTAATTTATAGTCACAGTCTAGTTGAAATATATGTAGAAGAGGTTTACTATATAGTCTACTGGTAGGCCTACAACACAAAGTTTTAGTATCAATTTCATGAAGTGTTATTGAATGTCATGAATTCAAGGCGTGAGAAATTAGGTACTTCTTTAATTTGACCCTAAATAATCTTATGTTTTGAGTTTACCATTGAACATTGAATAGTTACATACAGTCAACTCCGGTTATAGTGAACCTCTGTGGACCAACATATTTCGTTCACTATATCCAAGGTTCACTAAAACCGAAGTGTCTGTTTTTATACTACTGATGTTGCTATACATACAGTATTAATGCCTGTTTTGGACACGCTCAATATCAGTACTAATGTTCGCTGTATCTTCCATCTTAAACACTTTACTCTTTGACATCCTGATGTTCACAGTTCGAAACTTGAATCTAATCTGGCCATGTAAGTAGTAGGCACTGACCGATTTCGCACCTCTCCCCACTAGAAGTATCCTACTGTGTACTCGGCCTTGAAATTTTCCCGAGTTCACTTTTACAAAAATGTGGGAGAAAGGGTTGAGGGCCATTATACTGTAATCCTTCTTGTATTTACCCTTTGGTCGTCACTCTCCTACCTTTTACAAAAGAAAACACTTTCTCTTCCTATTCTTCTAATAACCTCTTTTAAAGGAGTCAGAATTAATCCTTCCTTTATCCTCACTGCATACACTATTCTTTTTAACATGTTTCAAGCTGTCCATGAAGCTGAACAAATCCTTTTTCAATGCACTTAAGGGGTAGAAGGTATGAGATTTTGTTCTGAACATATTCTTGGAAGTTTATAGGAGAAAAGGTTTCTTAAATTATGAGTTTGGCCATTTTAAAATTACATGTTCTTGGAGAAGTTATAGTTTTAGGTCCACTATAACTGAAGTGAGAGTTCACTAATGTATGCGGGCCGTGACCAACAATTTAGGTTCACTATAGCCGAATGTTCACTGTATCCAGAGCTGACTGTAAATAACTTAGTGGCTCAGCTATAATAATTATGTGAACTCACTTTTAATATTTTGCTTGTTACTTTATCATACCCTGAGAAGTTTTTTGACTTTAGATTTTTAATGAAATAATATACTTCTTTTTTTTTTAAATTTTTAATTGATGAATTTCGTTAGTTCAGGTTTTTCAATAAAAGAATTAAATTATTTAGGACAAAACTTGAGCTGTGTTTTAAACCAGTTATTAAAGGTTAGGTTCAATTAATGAATTTTTGTAAGGTTTTTTTCTTGCATAATATTTTCTCTTATTCGTAGATTAATATTTTTAGAAAATGAAGAAGATGGATGAAAGAAAAGAATATGAAAAGTTGAGCATGAGAAAGGCTACTGTCACGTATGTAGATACGCGAAATATTTAAAGTGGATTTAATGCTAAAATACCAAAATTTGATCTAGACGAATTATGAATTTTAATAAAGTTAGTAAAGACTAAGGCAAAAACATACAAAAAATCATTTTTATCTTAATTGTAAATTTCGGGAAACATTACATTCAAAATGCACATTTTCTGGAGAATGACCCATATATTTACATAAGGAAGTGAATGTCGTGTCTATTCTGGAGCATCCTGAGCCATTCAAGGAAATTTTGGATGTTCGAAACTAAAATCAGATGTTAACTTTTCTTTTCATCCTAGGTGGACGATTACTTTCAATGAAATTTTCTGTTCATATTTCTTTGTTACTCTACAACAGTGTGTATGTATGTGTGTGTGTATGTGTGTGTGTGCGTGGCTCAGGATTAACAATACAGTTATCTTCCTTATAAAGATTAGTGTAAGAACGTAAGTTACAAATGTAGATAAATGATGCTAGAGAAAGTGTTTTATTTTTTTTCTCTTAACTAAAATTCAGTAGATTTCATTGTCTTCTTCTATATAATGGAATGAGTACTTTAAAAGAAATTCTTTATTTATGTACTTGTTTAATTTGAATTTACAAACAGACTTCGTGTCATGAGAATTTAATTCTCTCATCTCGTAATTCAGTGAGATTTGAGTGTAATGTAACAGAGCATAATATATGTGACTTCGTTATGTATTTGTAATATATATTTTCCTTCCTGATGTTACGTGAATGCAAATATTATACGTTTATTTTTATATATAATGAAAAAATTAAGTTCCTTTACCTTTTATGTCCTAAACTGTCAAGAACTTGTTCAAATATTGTGAACCTACTTTCTTAGTTCATATGCAAGTAAAGTTATTTAAAATGTAAAAATTATTTATTGTATTCCAAACTGTGTAGCCATATTTTATTACACATTACTGTTTTTCAGAAATTTACTAACATCACCATATATTAATTATATGTACACTGTTGTATTTTGAAGGTTGAGAAAGAATTGTCTACCTATTTTTATGTATATTTGTTATCCACAAATCATACAAGATTGTGAAAAAGCTAAAGAAGTACTTTTCAAATTTCCTACTATTCCTGCAAATACAATCAGTTATTAGACCTTACCTGTTCCCATTTTGTCGCCCAGGTTTGAAGTTGGAGAAACAGTAACATAACGCAAGGTGTTGTATAAAAACACAAATTACATTATATCAAGGGACCACACTTAAAACTTCGAAAACGACAATAATCAGCCTATATCTGAATGCGTAGCTTTTAAATCAAGTTAACAGCAAGATTTAAACGTATAATTTATGGTTTATACAGTACTTAGAAAAAGAAAATGTTGTGTACTGGTTAGTAGATTGCCCATGTTGTATAGAGATAAAACTATTTTAATTAGATTTATAACCAAGATAATCATGGTACATACTATACTAAGATGACCCTCACTTTACTAGTAATTGTGGCATAATAGAGTTGAGGCCTGATTTAAATGTAGAGATGACCAAAAAAATATTGTTATTTATTTTATAGTGACACAACCAGGATATTATAGAAAAATGGAAGCAGATACTCTGGTAAGGTAGTTTGTTAATGTATCATACAACAGTAGAGGTGTTGATGAAATGATGAAAATTGAGTTATTTTTGGAAAGGAGTAATGCATTCATCATAATACGATACTTAAACTAATTCTTTGAAATAATGGTTTTTTGGCATATGTTTATATTTCGTATATATGAAAATTTATTTTTATTTCTTGATTGAAAAGTGAAATTTGAAATGTAAGATATGCACAGTTTTGCTTACAGGTACTATATGTACATAAAAGATCTGCCCAGAAAGTATCCAGCCATTTAATATAAAAAGGTAGCTTTTTGTTCTAGATAGAACAATATCATCTTAGTTCCTTTCAAAGTATTCCCCTTGGGACTTCACACAATTATTCCAGAATCCCTTCCAGTTTTCAAAACAGTCTGTAAAGTCCTCTTTCAGGATCACTTTCAGGTTTCTCGTCACAGTCTTCTTAATCTCATGCACAGTCTGCAGTATCCTCACTTTCATTGGTGATTTTAGCTTTGCGAAAAGCCAGAAGTCACAGGGAGTCAAATCTGGGCCTTAGGAGAAGAGGAAATGCTGCAGTGGTGATGTTAAGGTATAAATACTGGGCAGGCTGAAAAAATCTGCTTACCTTGTATCTTTTTATAGAGCAGATGTTTATTGACTTTTCTATCAAAATTTTTTATGACTCAGAGCCTACAAGATGATGATGATGATGATGATGATGATGATGATGATCACTCCCAAACAGAATACAGGTAAAACAGTATAACTTGTTTGTCTCAGAGCATGCTGTTAGCCAAGGATATTCTTTATATCATGAAAACTGAAAATTTCTATTTTGTCTTCCTCCACCTGCTATTTTAATATGTAAATGTGTGTAACATACATGCATGCACTTTTGATTAAAGTAAACTAAACAACGCAGCACTTTGAGAGAACACCAATATAGTGCGATGTAATATTGTGACAGAAGGTTAGCCTCTTCCCATATGAAGATGTAACAAATCGATACTCCCTTCCGGTCCTCTCTTGAGCTTGTGAGTCAAGGTCGTAGTCATGCCTCTAGAGGCTTTTTGCATTAAGCCTCGCTGCTCACACTGCTGTCCCCATCCTGGAATGACTGCCAACAGTGAACTTAATATATGGAAAAATTGGAGTGCGACCTAGGAATAATAACTCAAATTTTTTGGATAGGCTAAGTCTCAAAATCCTCTTACGAGCTTCTTCACTGAAGTGCTCACAGACCTGGGCGATGCAATGTTTTACAACAAATAAAAAATAAATAAATCTGCATGACACATGAATGCACAAGAGTTCAGGAGCTTTGTCACATTCAGAGGATTCACAGCCATCTTTGAATTGTTAGTACCACAATTTTATCCATGCTTCACTCTTGAATTATCCGTGAAAGCACTCTTTAATTCTTTGTGGACAAATGTTGAAGTTGAAATTATGAATCACACAGTACACAAGCTCACACAACAACGTCTCACAGCTGACTGAGTAGCCTTACAGGAAAGTGACTGTCCACCCGTGCACAATAAGATCTTTGACTGACTGCAAGTTACATCAAGGGCCCAGCAGCGAACTTCTGTCTTGGACCCCAACTGGCCAGGGAAAACAGTAATAATATTTGTTTGTATACTAAAACTTTATATACAGGGGGTGAAATGGTTATACATTGAGAACAAAGGACATGGAAAATAATGTCAATTTTTTCGAATGAAATAGAAAATTATGCAAATCTGGCTTTCAAGTAGTAGCTCCCTGTAAAGCAGGTTTGAATAATTTCAAGGAAAAATTGTTCCATGGCCGGGTATAAATCCCGGGACCCTTTGCTTATCGCATGAATGCTCTACCGACTGAGCTACTCCAGGAACTATACACGACACCGGCACATTGGCCACAGTTAATTTTTTTACAATTAAAGTGGCAACACTGTGTTTGTCCTAAAACTTGAAAATCTTAACAAAACAATTCACATACAGTGGGTCGTGGCACACTGTGGGATCGAGGGCAATGAACTGGCAGATACTCTTGCCAAGAAAGGCACAACAATACAGCAAATAAAAATGACAAATCTGCCAATGACTTCAGTAAAGTGCCTGATCAATTCTAAATTCTCACACCTTCATATTAAGGAAACAAAAAAAACATTCCGAAAACAAAAATGGAACACCCTAATCTTGAACCCAGAAGTAATCCCACAAGCACCACGGAAAACTGCAGTTGCAGCCGTCAAGCTGCTTACAGGACACGATTGCTTGGCAAGCCACTCACATAAACTACAAAGTCTAAATTCCCCATTGTGTCCCCTGTGCAACAGACAAGAGGAGATGAACGAGAGCCACTTGAAGACCTGCAATACACTATCTGCAGAAGACACTGTAGCCCAGAAGTATTGGAGAACACGAATGCTAATGGCTTCATTGCTAGATGCAAGGCATTGATACAACAACACTGACTTAATTCTAGAACATTTTATAGTATATAGTGTCTTAAGATCTTATAGAATTTCGAAGATAGAATGTTCTGGAAGTGATTAGTGAATGGTAGTATGATAGTGCAGGAATATTCTTGAAGGTTCTATATAGGTATTTCGATATTGTATGTGTATAGAAGGTTCTCGAAAGTCCTGAAGTCCACACCTTTGGAGTAATGGTTAACACATCTGATCACTAAACCAGTTGGGCCAGGTTCGAATCCCAGTCGGGGCAAGTTTCAGGGCTGAGGTTTCTTTCGGGGTTTTTCCTCAACACAATATGAGAAAATGTTGGGTAACTATCGGTACTGGACCCTGGTCCCATTTCACTGGTGTTATCACTTTCATTTCACTCAGACTCTAAAAAACCTGATGTGTTTATACAGCATCGTAAATTAACCCACTAAAAAAAGTCCTGTAAAACTCTGGAAATGACCAAAAAGGGAGCCCAACTCTTAACTGCCTAGGGTCCCTGGGTCTGATCAAAGCTGCGCAACAGGTTCCTAGATATTAAAAATGGCTGGATATTTTTCAGACAGACCTCATGTAGCTGTGTACAGCATTTTCCTAAATTATGATTTGCTCACTACTTTTGTTTGTACTTTCCTATAAAAAAAATATATATATATATATATATATATATATATATATAACATAAATTATATACCTGTATTCACTCCCAGTTTTTATGGCACCTGAAAATTTGCACCTAACAACTGAATTTTAATCTTATATTCAATTCTTGATATGTCTTTAAAAAAAAAGTTGGCTGCTGAAAACTTTGGAGTTTTGTTTACCCCTGTTCACTCCTTCATGCTTCAGTTATGTGATGACTTAAAAAAAAAAACAGTCAAAATTATGCTCATATTAAAGAATGGTGTTTATAATTTTTTTTTCTAGGACGTGATATCTGTAACTTCAGTAAAATATCTAGGCATGAAGTTAGACCACATTAAGACATGAATGAAGTGATCAGCACTGAAGTCTTGTTTTGCGTGTTACTAAAATTCCTACTTCGAGAAAATACAGTATAATCTAGGGGTCTTATAGTATACAAATAGCACATTTTCATTTATTAAAATTTACACATCATTGTTTTGAATACTAAAAAAATGAGACATTTACTTTTGTGTTACCATATTCTGGTACAGGAACAAATTTGTTTAGCAAAGCGATTGATTGATAATTAGTAATTACTAACTATTGTGAAGTGTAGAATTATGAAGATGTGTCTAATGCATCATCTATAGAAAATTAGCATAAAACATTACATCTTCAAATATTGAGTCTCGCACTAATGTTTTAGTGCCAATTTTCATACATAAACATATACAGTTATAATCTCCTTGCATGTTGAGTCTCGAGCTAATGCTTTATTGCCAGTTTTGAACAAATATTGTAGTTACATCTGATAATATAATTTTTGTATTTAAGAAAAATGCTTAAAAGAAAACAGAATTCAGTAATTAAAAAATTACATATCCCTTTTACCATTCAAAATTGTGTAGCAATGGAAACAATATGGTACGAACTCCATATGCAAAAATGATATGGTTCTTGAAATTTAATATCAAATTACATTAAAAGTATTTTGTAAAAATCTTGGGTGAAACATATCCCATTAATTTATATGATAGGAAGATAATCCTCTTTTACTTGATAATATTATTGTTTACCTTACCAGGTAGTTCTTCATTGAATTCAGTATTTGAGAATATTTTCTCTGTTATAATATCAGTATTTTGGAACAGTATCATTGGTCATCTCTAGAAGTTCACATTTACTCCGAATTTTCTCTTTGCATGTCCCTACTTTTCACTTTGATAATAGTTAGAATAGATAAGATAGAATTTAAACTGTACCACAAAAAATGCCAGTAATGTACATTTAAATGTTGAAACTTTGCGGGTTACCTCTTTAAGGATGGAGAGACATATATTTCTATAACGTACCTGAGACAGTAGAAGTTCTTTAATTGTATTTTTCAAATGGTAGTTTAACTTCCCAAAGGGCAATTTGCATTCATAAATTTCGTACGGGTTTCATTTATGTGTTAGAAGAGTAGATAGGTGTTTGGAAGTGTATTTGGGTTGGTAAATGTCAATCTGATGTTAACTATAGAAAGAATTTGTTGCTCTTTATGCCATAATTAAGTAATAGGATAACTAAACAATTTATAATTATTAAATTTAACATTGAAATATTTTTAATGCAACTGATTTCATCTTTTGTAACATATTGAATGGAAAGGTATTATTAAGACTGAAGCGAATTATTGCTGACCACATGTTTGAAATTGGACCATATTTGCAATAAGTATCCAGTAGACATGTCAGTTGTTATTTTTGGCATTGAAGATGTTTCAATATTAAGCACTTCATTATCCTTGTTACGTATTGGTTATTTCGTCCAAAATGCAATAAAAACCAAATGAAATAAATTATTCACCTCGTTTTATTGATAATTCATGTACCTACTTATGAGGAAACTATTTTCCTATCTTGCATGCATGTTATTAAATTTACAATATTTGAGACTCGTGATAAATAATTATTATTTACGTAGTTTTACTTTTACTATTAAAGTTTACAACTAGATCATTTTGTGATCAAATTATATGGCATGCATGATCTATACTGGCCGCAACTGGAGGGGGGCAAGGAGAATATGTAATGAATACTAAATTAACAGCATATCAAATCAATACTCTCTCATTCGTTAATTCTCTGAGAACATTCAGCGCTGTATCCTCTTTCACGAGCCTGGTAAGTTCGAACTCTGTTAATGGCAAGTCGATCAAAGCGTTCGATGCTAGTTTCTCTTGGTCAAGCCACTGAAATGATTGCATTGTTACTTAGTTAATGAATCTCCCGTCTTCCTCACCCTTATTAAATCTCCAAATTTTGTTTTGCCTTGAGTCAGAAGTGTTTCGGGGTAATTGAAACTTTTGTTTTGACATTTTAAGTACGTACTATGTAAAAAGTAATAGGCCTATTTACCTAATGTTAACGTATATCAAGTTTTTCAGAGAATACTACCCGAAATTATTAATGTTCAACTTATACTTATCCACTAAAATGAAGCATAAATCGAATTCAAAGCCCCATATGCATTAACTACCACTCCTCTAGGAAACAGCGGAGCCTGGATGCTGTCTGTCATGATTCTCGGTAAAGTAGGACATAACTGCGCAGTGTCATTTAGTATAATCTATACTAATAATAAATCTGTAACCAAAATTTTTCTGATAATTTTTGCTTTTCCAAAATTAATTGGTGCTAACAGTATAATTATCCACCCTGAGATCGAAAATCGCTTTTTTCAAATTTTTGTTTGTATGTCTGTCTGGATGTTAGTTACCTTTTCACGTGATAATGGCTGAACTGATTTCTATGAAAATTTGAATACAAATTAAGTTCGTTTCAACTTAGATTTTAGGCAACCGTAAAATGGGGTAACTTTGCACCTGCAGGGGTAACTTTACACCATCTATGAAAAACTTTTTATATAAGTCTAGGGGTGTTTACGTGAACCAAATTTATCTGTTCATCACTTCCACCAATAGATGGTATATGTGTACAGTATTTTTCCACTGTTCGTGGTCATATACTTTGTTTATGGTATTTATATACCTTAACAACAGAACATGTGCATAATTTGATTGAAATATAGATCAAATTAATTACCTTTCATCACAGATGGTGTGCACAATCTCAAGATAAGTTATACGTGTATCTGTTCCTTATTCATCCATTTAGACTTTCTAGTTTCACTTGTTTGTCGGCAAATGGTGTTACAGAATAATTTTCTAATCAAGGTGAATTTGAGGCTAAATTGGGGTTACTTTGCACCATAAAACAAACGAAGATTTTTTAAATTTTAATTGCATTATTTTCATTTGAGGATCTTCCATGAAGTTTAAAAACACTTACTATAATTCACACTTTGTATTACAGCTAAATTACTTGAATTTGTTTTTCTTTTTATTGCATATTAAAGTCATACATGGTCTCTCGCTGCCAAACTTGGTAACAATCTCCAAATATGCCAAAGGAAAATGTTGAGAAGGATACTAGGCTTATCACTGAGGGACAAAGTTCCAAATGAAGTGCTCCAAAAGATGTCAGCAATTGGTTCGGCTTGGACAGGTACCAGGGAATACAAACAGACAGTGCTGTCATCAAGGCAATGACAAAATCATTCAAATCCTGCAAATGAACTGAAAGGGAGGATATTATGGAATATGAATGGGAGGATGTAATTGGGAGAGTAAATCCACCCAAGAAAGTATCAAGAATGGGCTTGCTTATATTCCATACCAGACTTGACACAAAATAATACGTATAATTTTTTACAGTTATTCACGTGCTGTTATTCACTTGTCATTCGAAAGAACTGAAAATATTTTTGAAACAACATTTTAGAAGAATGTGATGAACTTATATTGAAATTTTGTGTAGTTTTTTTCAGAAAGTTTTGTCCGTGTAACTATTTATAGCAGTTTTTGAATCTGTGTTTCCATTTTTTCTGGTCCTGATACATTATATTTTCATTGTTTAACACGTGTATGGTGCAATGTAACACCAGCAGTGGCAAACTTTGCATCACCCCTCTTAAAACTCTGGCGGTGCAAAGTAACCCCCAACTATGGGTAACTTTGCACCAATTTTTGGCAGATTATAAATTTCAAAAGACATTTATTTTCGAAGATATGACTGGCTAAATACATTCCTGCATATCCTAACATGTATAAAATAAATGCCCATCTCAAAATTAGGCATTTAAAGACTACATACAGACTGAAAACAAATTTTTAACTAGAAAATGGTGCAAGTTACCCATAGTTAGGTAGTTTACGGTATATGACATTCAAAATACTTTATTTAAAGGGGGGTCATAAGGGGGCTTGAATTAAATAAATTGAAATATCTCGCTTACTATTGATTTTCATGAAAAATGTTACAGAACAAAAGTTTCTTTAAAAACGATTTCCGATAAGTTTCATTCTGTGCAAAATTTTGATAGGACATATTTAACTCAATACAAGAGTTTTAAAATAACGCGTTTTGTGATTGTCGCTTCAGACTAATAGGCTATAATGAAATGAAAAGAAATGACTCCGTCTATTTAAGGCAGCCTTACACACAACAAACGCAGAATATTATTAATTGAACACTATTTTTATACAGATATAATATTATTGTTTTATATGATGGGAATATATAAACATTTATATATCGTCGGTTTCTTGGTAAAAGTGACCTAGTCCAAAATGTAAAATTGTTGGGAAAAAGCATTTAAAGGTTTAATGATCCATCCAAAAATCATTGTACTTCTTCAGTTGTTAATAATTAGTTATTTTGAAGGTAAACGTACTATATTATTAGTTTTTAATATTGAAGCCTTCAATATGACTTGATCAGTTTTACTAAGAAACCGACGATATGTTTCTTAATTGTTATTTTATACAAATAATTAAAATAGAATCATTTGGTTGAGAGAACATCCGTTTCTGTTGCAATGATAATTCGTTTAACATTTTTCCCTGAATTAGGCTTGAATACATCCTTTAATAAATCGCTCCAAACTAATGTCAATATAGCGTGGATAATTTTTTGTGTTGGCCTCACTATGCATCATTGTTTACGTAAATAAAAATAAATGAAAATTATACATAAATATTATTTTAAGAAAAACAAGAAACAAATATGCCTAAGTGATGAGCACAAGAACACTATTTCGTGACACTGTAAAATGACTCGGCTCCAGTGAGCTCAACAATAAAATACTAATTTTTACTCCGTATGTAACTGTATTTTTTTGGTCCAGGAAAAATACTCATCTTTTACGACAAAACTCGTAAAAGTACGATATTTTCTGTGGTCAAAATAGAAATTGAAGTGTGTAAATTTAATATTTTATGTGGACCAAGTAACGTTTAAGTAGTTCTATACATTACACACATAATTAAATAATACAATATTTCGACAGTGTATCAAGTTTTTTTGTGCATAAGGATCTGTTTCAATCCTACCTTATGGCTCATTTGTGCTCAGTCCTCGATTCACTCAGTAGTTACCATAATAGCATGTAGCCTATGTCCAGGTAAGGTAATAACTGCCTCCCATTGGAGGTAGCCCAGAAGGACTCGGTATACTCTCCTACATGAATTTTGCAACATTAAATGTTTACATAAATTTTGTAGAAAGAAAATTAAAATAAACATATATGAATAGAAAGTGAATAAAAAAAAATTAAACAGAATGAATATGATGACTCAGAATTTGGCAAGAGCTTTTCAAAACTGAAGTTATGTCAGCAGTAATTGTCTGTGGTAGTTCAAAAGTCTTCCTGAAGCGTTCAAAGAACTTGGGAATCACACCACGAGCTCCAATAAGAAGACCAATCACCTCAATGTCTTCAAGCTGGTATTTTGCTTTGAAGTAATCAACTGTTGGCAGATAAATGTTGATCTTTTCTTGATTGACACCCTCCGGCTGGCTACTCCCCGTTTCAATCCTTATGTTAGGATCAATTATATATCCTTTCTTGGTAGTCTGGGAATACGCTATGATGTCATTACGTCTAGAGGAGCCATTAGTAGCAAGGCAAAAAACTTCCTCTTCTACTGTCCAAGACGTTTTTCTTAAAGCAGTTGCAATTAAGGATCGAACATGATGGTGTCTGGCATTTCGGAGGAGTAAACCTCTGTTACACTGACCTTGGACGTGGGCAAGGGTTTCAGTCTCCAGGCAGCCATGTCTGCACCGGGATCCGTCCAAAGAGCGACCAGGTACTCCTCTAACTGCTGCTAAATTGGCATTCATTTTGAGGCAGGTTACCCATTCAGATGTAGATAGTCCAGACTTATTAAAAATCCAGGCGTTGGCTTTAGGTACTTGGCTGTACAATTCTACACCTCTGCCTCTTCCAGGCATTATTTTCCATGATTCGAATTCTGCATTTCTTAATTCCTCTCTTAATTTCCTAGTCACAGATTTACGAAGTTCAACTGGACAAGAGAGACTTAGATGTTGACAGGAAGAATTAAGTTCAGACATCAAAGGTCGCATACTATTTACATAAGGATTTTCATTTAATATTAAAGTGATGCAGATGTTGCAGTGTTGCAAGAACGCTTCCCATGATGCTCTGACTAGTCCCAAACCTCTGTAGTTTTTGCTTGCATATAACATACTAGTAGGTGTATCAGATGGCAACATAAGCATTTGTTTAACAGAACTACGGATTAACTTATCAATATCTTCTAAGAATGTTCCTGGTAACTGATGGATAGGAGCCATTTGTAATGAGTAGATCAATTTAGGCCATATATACTGGTTAACAATGTTGAGCTTTTGATCTGGACGGAGCATGGAGGTGGATACTAAATTTTCCAAATCATTTTTCAGACTTAACATAAATCCCTCCTGATCAAATGTTATTTCCTCATTGAATGATACACCCAAATATCTTATAGTTTCATCTTGTTTGATCCCTCTTATGGAGCAATCTTCATAAAGAATCAGATCCTCTTCACGTAACTTTCCTTTTACAATATTAATGGAAGTTGATTTATTTGGATTAATGTGTAATCCAATGCCTTCTAAAAGCTCCTTCACCATTAATACTAGGTCCTGAGCAGCTGACATATCTTTCCCTATGACTACTAAATCATCAGCAAAGGCAGCCATGGTTAGATTGTCTAAATTCTCAGAAACCTCAAAACCAAATTTATCACTGACTTGTTTCTCCGTTAAGTTCTTTTAGAATAAAATCTATTGACATATTAAAAATTAATGGGGATAAAGGTGATCCTTGGAAAACTCCTTTCTGCAATACAATTGGATCAGATATCTGATTGGAACTGTGAATCCGAGTAAAGTTCCCCACTACGAAAGCTTGAACTAATTCTCGTAAAGATACTGGAATAGGTAGGGATTTCAGACAATTAGTTACGTGTTCAAATCCAATAGAATCAAAGGCCTGTCGCACATCCAACATAACTATTGAGACATCCTTCTCCTTCTTAGCTTTCTTGAGGCACCCATTAACTAACGAAGTATTAATAAATGACCCTGGTTGCGATACAAATCCCCTTTGGTTTTCATTTAAGTTAACAAATTGCCGCAGTGTAGAATCAAGAACTCTTTCAATCAATCTTCGAATTACTGAACAAATAGAGATTGGCCTCCAGTTATTGGAATCATTCTTCTTCCCCTTGCCCTTGTAAATTAATATAGTTTTTGCTTCACGCATTTTATCTGGAACAATTTTCCATTTTAGCATTATGTCCAATATAAGAGATAGTATTGGAGAGCATTCAGTTAATTTCAAAGTCCGAATTAGAACCTTATCGGGTCCAGGAGCTGAATCAGTCCTCATCTTGTTCAGACACTTTTGAATAACTTCTATAGAAATTTTAAACTCCTGTTGTAACTCATCATTAGGTAGACTAGAATGAAATGTGATATAATTGTCAAGTGTACAATTATTTGGAATTCCCCATTTGTTCTCCATAGCATTTTTTAAATCTTGTATTGGTATCTGATAGTGTTCGTTATTATTGGTATTGTTATTGTTCAATATTGATCGAACACACCGTTTGCATTCATTAAAATATTGATATTGCAAAAGTTCATATTTATATTTTTCGTTTCTTTTTTTCCTGTCTCTTTTTGACTGTTTTTGAGGATTACTGCAATCATGATAGCGCCTATCATTAGTGGTAAAAATTTTTTTGTTTTGTTTTCTCATTTCATAAAAACGGACAGAAGGATGCTTAAGACCCGGTAGTTTATGATTCATTTCTGTAAGGACTTCCACAAAATCATTATAAATTGTATTGAACTCACCAGGACATGGATCCTTTTCCAACAGAGCTTCAAATTTTTTTAGAAAATAACTGAATTTCTTGCCGAACTTGATCCAAACGTACTGCTTCAGTATTTCGGATTAAAGATTTGTCAATTACACTAGTCAACAAGGTTTTTGACACAAAGGTGAAAATGGTCATTTTAGATCAATTTCTGTGTGCTGATAGTGAATCTAAACTTGAAAAAAATTTCCATCACGTACCATTTAAGAGGAAAATTGGAAATTGTGAAAAAAAAAACGAATTTATCAAAGAAATCGGGTATCGAGCTATGGACTTTATTTAAACGGTTACACAGTATATTCATACGTTTTATAAATTATTGTTACTTAGAATATACTAGAAGTGTATTTTAAGGAATAGGTTATTTCAAATACACGATTCTGCATTAATAAGGCATGTAGTGGGTGCTACATATCTGTATTACTTTATTGCTTTATGGCGCTAGACCGACAAATCACTGAGAGGGTGGGCTTTTAGAACGAAATGGATTGCATTTTAGGATTAGTTGAATATTGTTTGAGCTTGTGATAAGTTGTATCGCTGGTTTTAAGTGTCTATCTTCGCGTTAATTTACGCTTTCTCAGAATGAAAAAGTCTCGTCGTGCATGTGTAAATTCGACGGACAGCTTTTGTTACGCATGTGGAGAATTTGCGGCAAAATCGCAGCGTCGGTCTTTATCAGATAAGTTAAAACAAGCATATTATTGCTATTTTGAATGTAATGTGTGTGATGAGGACAAATCATGGTCTCCCCATGTGTGCTGAATAACATATTACTCAAAACTGATGAAATGGATGGAGAGAAGAATCGAAGTATGCCGCTTGCAGTTCCAATGATCTGGCGTGAACCGATAAGCCATGCTGAAGACTGTTATTTCTGTTTAACAAAGATTACGGTATTTTCAAAGAAAACAAGATCTAAAATTGAATATCCTAATGTTCCATCTGCAATAAGACCTGTATCACATGAACCAAAACTCCCTATTCCTAATCCACCTTCGCAATTGGAGGAATTGGTTCTTCCAATAGAACAAACAGATGACTTGGCTCAACATCAACATCCTCTGATCAGTCCTATGGCCCAAAACATCATAAAGAACCCCATTTAATTCAACAATATGAACTGAACGACTTAATAAGAGATCTTAATCTCACTAAACAACAAACTGAGATTTTAGGGTCTAGACTGTAACAACGGAACCTGCTAGCAACAGATACTAAAATTTCATTGTAGAGGAAGAGACATGAACGGTTTTCGAAGTATTTTGTAATGAAGAATTCTATGTACGTGTGTAAATATAAACGGCTTAATGGAAGAACTAGGATTTCAATACATCCCAGAGGATGGAAGTTATTCATAGATTCTTCCAAAATAAGTTTAAAAGCAGTGTTATTGCACAATGGAAACACTAAACCATCAATTCCCGTGGTGTATTCAATGGATATGAAGGAAACTTATACAAATTTGCCAGTGTTACTAGATGTAATCCAATATAAAACATATTGCTGGTAAATCTACGGAGATTTGAAAATTGTCGCCTTATTGCTCGGACTTCAGGGTGGATTCACAAAATACTGTTGCTCTTGTCTGTTTTTGGGATAGTAAAGCGACTGAAAAACACTATATAGTGAAAGACTGGCATCCCAGAGAAAGCTATGTCCCAGGAGGACATAATATCAAGTATGTCCCTTTAGTAAAACCGGAAAAATTACTGCTTTCTTCTTTACATACCAAGCTTGGTTTAATAAAGAAATTCGTTAAAAGCTATGGATAAAAATGGAGAAGATTTTGCATATGTAAGGAATATGTTTCCGAAACTCAGTGAAGCTGAAGTGAAAGAGGAATTTTTGTTGTCCCTCAAATTAGGAAACTTTTGAAAGATGAGAGCTTCGAAAAAAAGTTAAGTGTTGAGAAACTAGAAGCTTGGAATGCCTTTGGAGGTGTTGTTAGTGGGTTTTTAGGTAATAATAAAGCTGACAATTACCCACAGCTTGTACAAGAACTCCTGCATAGTTACCAGAAGGTTGGTTGTCGAATGTCTTTGAAAATACACTTCCCACATTCTCATCTGGAATGTTTCCCAGAGACCTTAGGAGCTGTAAGCGATGAACAAGGGGAAAGGTTTCATCAAGTTATACACAGATGGAACAACGATATCAAGGAAAGTGGGATTCTAATATGATGACAGATTACTATTGGTTTTTGTTCGGAGAAGGCGACCCAAACTACAAGAGGAAAAAATAACTGTAAGCAACTAAATATATTTCTTAAAAATCTAGCTTGAAGTCTGTGTATGGTTGTTTACTTCAATATATGGCTCCTAAGTTATTTGATTTGAGGTTTTAATCAATTTAATTTATAAACCTTAAAAAATTATAGTTCAATTGATGCAGTTTTAAATTAATAAAATAAAAGCCTATTTTGAAGGGAAAAAAGGAATATAATGCTACTTTTCCTTATTGTAATTATTATTTATGCAGCGTTATTATTTTTCTGTGAAACGTCAGTGTATTTTGTATATAAATTTTGTATCTTAGGAATTTATTTATTTTCACTGTTGTAATTACGTATTTTGAAATGCGCGAGAACGTTTTTTTAAATCAAAATACTTCCCCTTCTGTCACACAAAAATGTTACGTGTTACAGATTTTTCGCTGTCATTTTCGTAATCAGCAGGGTCGATTTAGTTAAAATCAGCAGATTTCATTTCTGTGACAGACAAAAAGTTAAAATTTGTTGACTAGTGTTATCATAGTGGTGGATTGATCTGGAGAGCTAGATTGGTCTTCAGAAGATCGATGTCGATCAAAAATACGTTCCCTATGCTTCTCGGGATGAGATTTTGTAATATGTGTACTTAATCTCACATACAATTTGCCACAATATGGACAAGGTGTAGTGGTATTATGAGACTTTATCTGAGAATTTTCAATAATTTCATTATCACTTATTTGTGACTCACGAATGATGTATTTGCTGCTAAATTCGTACTCATAATAGTAGTCCTACATTATAATAAATAATACCACAATAAAATAATATTAAAAAAAAATGGTTACCATATGCAAATAAACAAGTCCAGGAAACCAAATAGCAAAATTCCGTTTTCACTTTTCTTCACATATTAAATCAGATAAAAGGTCACTAACAATTGCACAAGCGTAATATGTAATAATTTCGGTCAATGTAGAATATCCAACGCCCACTGAACGAATATTTCACACTTTTATCACTGCCAATGCGCTATAAACCAATTTTCGGCAATCTAAT
Source organism: Periplaneta americana (assembly GCF_040183065.1). Taxonomy (NCBI): domain Eukaryota; kingdom Metazoa; phylum Arthropoda; class Insecta; order Blattodea; family Blattidae; genus Periplaneta; species Periplaneta americana. Next base: position 90,714,538 of record NC_091120.1, on the reverse strand, counting down.
GTAAAAGACTGCCTACAGATATTTGGAAAGTTTCAGAGAAAATTCACAAATTCAATCTTCTAACACGATTTTTTTTTTTTTGTTTTTAAATAATTAAGTAATTTGCTGGGAGACATCGTTAGACATAGACCACTCTTACACTAAACTGGAGTAATTTGAGCTTATTAATCAGATATGATTCTACTTACTGTTTTTATACACTCACCTGTTATGTAATTTTTATTTTATACATATTTCATTGTTATTGCCCATCCAAAGATCGTTAGGAACGATGAATATTACTTAATATCTCCTATCTTTCTTCAAATAGTGTTTATATGCCATGCTAATTTTCATTTGTTTTCATAAGTTAACAATCATGCACATTGGGAGCAACATATAAGAAATTATTTTCCTACACAAGCCACGCTATATTCACGATGTTTTGAAATTATTAATCGAAGATGGTTTGCTTATTGTTTATTACAAGCACATTTGTATGTAATTTCTATTTCATACGTTTTTTTTTTCTATCCATACGTTTTATTACAAGCACATTTGTATGTAATTTCTATTCCATACGTTTTTTGTCTATGGCGAATATTATTCATGCTTGTTTCCTGTATTTCTTAAAATAATGTTATGTGGCATGTTAGTTTTTATTTGTCGTTATTTACGTAAAAATGATGCGCCAAAAAATAAATAATAATAATAATTTCGTACTCATTCCACATCCTATATATTCACATTTGTTTTTCAGTGATTTATTAAAGAATGTACCGGTATTTAAAAGACTAATAATTTAGAAACATGTTACATAAATCATCCTTGTGCCAAAAGAGAATGCTCCCTGGACCAAATTGTCGTATTTTGCAGTGGTCGTCAATACTCGCTGAAATGGGTAATAATATAATATAATTATATTGTACGTAGCATTTAGAAACATGTTACATAAATCATTCTTGTGCCAAAAAGAGAATGCTCCCTGGACCAAATTATCGTATTTTGCAGTGGTCGTTTAGTACTCGCTGAAATGGGTAATAATATAATTAAGCCCCGATGATGATCCGACGTGTAGCAAATGATGTAAAAAGCGGGGTATCGGGGCTGCAAGCCCCGATGATGATCTGACATGTAGCACATGATGTAAAAAGCGGGTATCGGGGCTGCAAGCCCCGATGATGATCGACGTGTAGCACATGATGTAAAAAGCAGGGTATTGGGGCTGCAAGCCCCGATGATGATTGACGTGTAGCACATGATGTAAAAAGCGGGGTATCGGGGCTGCAAGCCCCGATGATGATCGACTTGTAGCACATGATGTAAAAAGCGGGGTATTGGGGCTGCAAGCCCCGATGATGATCGACTTGTAGCACATGATGTAAAAAGCGGGGTATCGGGGCTGCTATAATTATGTTATGTAGGTTAGATTATGTGTGTAGTATTCTCAAAGGTTAGGTTAGGTTAGGGTAGATTAGGTGTGTAGCATTATATGAAAGGTTAGGTTATGTTAGCTTAGTTGTATAGTATTATATGAGGTTATGTTAGGGTAGATTAGGTGTGTAGCATTATATGAAAGGTATTATATGAGGTTATGTTATGTATAGTATTATATGAGATTATGTTTGGTTAGATTATGTATGTAGTATTCTCAAAGGTTAGGTTAGGTTAGGTTAGATTAGGTGTGTACTATTCCTTAGTATAATTCAAAGGCATTTTCAGTTATTTACTTTTATTCATGCAAATTTGCTGCAAGTGTAAAATCGCCAGTAATTTTATTTACCAGAGTTGGCAACCCTAAACATACATCTTTTTTTGCTTTGGAACCACAGATTTTTTTTTATTTGCGAATTGTTTACTGAATAGAATTGTGTAAATTTAATTTATTGAGCGTGATATATTTATTAATTTGTGCTTTGTGAAGTTATTCCATTTCTATGCTTAATATGATGAGTTAAAAAAATGCAAAGAAAATCTGTTATTATAATATTATTATCTTGTACATAGCAAGATCGATTATTCAATTGATAGGATATTTTATGAGGTTGTCATGACTGAGATATCTATTGTCAATTGCTTTTATTTCTCAGAAGGCCTTGACTGACGGGTATATAAGGACCGGCGCTGTTAGGGGCGGAGGTCGGGGTTTGGTATGGCCCACAAGCAACAAGTTATACTAAATATGTTTAGTGTAAAACTGGCTTATGTCTCTATAGTGGGTGGGACATAAGTAACATTCACCATAATTTCTATGAAAATTATAATAAAATAACAGTAAGTTATGCTTTTCCACTAAAAACGAAGATAAATATCAAGCACAATGTATATTACAATATTGTTGTCGTCATGGCCAACTATATTCTATAGTAGGGAGCAAAGATATTGGCGGGTCGTACATAGCACATTTTTGCACGTACCATCCCCTCTCTTCTGACCTGTCCATTGGGATGACTGACTGGCAGTGTGTCGATGCGTTCGGGTGTAGTTGCTTGCAAGCCAATCGTTGTGTATTGAGAGAGTAGTCATCGTAGCTGTTGTCTGTTCGCTGTGCACATATTCAAACTGTAATTTTCAATACTAACAGTGGAATTGCTTCTGTGCCTAGTTGAGCGACATGTCTAGAAAGGGAGCGGATACGCGAAAGGAATTATTTATAGTGTTTACGAATACTTAAAAAAAAACTCTAATTAATACAACAAATTAAAATTTTCGTAATATGATTGAAATTCTGGTTGTTAAGAGAAAGAAGGAAACAGGAATTAGGTTACTATAAGTTTAAGTGAAATATTTTAAGATCTGCTAATATATTGGCAATATACTCATTGCAGTGAAGTAAATCGTTAAAAACCATTGTGTTAGTATTATTATTATTATTATTATTATTATTATTATTATTATTATTATTATTATTATTATTATTATTAAATTTGCACTGATGGATTTCATTTAATATAGTATTACTAGCAATTGTTAAGTAAATTATATTATATAAAATAAAACCTGGGTACCGACACAATACTATTTACAAATTATTTACATCGTCAACATTAGTGATTTTACTCACGGGACTGGCTTCATCTTTTCTTGCAACCCTTGTCTTGTTCAAAAGGTCTCTGGTCACTGCTGTCAGTTGGTCACCTGCTGTGATTCTTCCTGCCGGAAGGTCCCTGTTGACTTTCTTTGTCGCAATCCCAGGACCGCTGACATCATTTTTGGCCTCATTTCTGAACAGCTGGAGCCATTCATCACGACTTCTACTCTTTGTGAAGCGGATGACAATTGGACGCGTCTTCCCTGGCCTGGATGGTATGCGATGTGCTACGCTTACATCATGTTGCACCAATTCATTACCGCCTATGACTTCCGATATTTGGTCAATGACTTCATAAGTTGATTGTTCATCGATCTCCGGAACTCCAAATAGCATTATATTGTCTCTGCGTGTGTACTGCTGCAGATCACTCACTTCCTGTTTGAGATGGTCATTTTCTTGCACTAGCCTCTTCATCTCCTCCTGCGTGGAGTTGAGTTCATGTCTTGTGTGCGCCAATTCCTCTCTAAGACTGAAGAACTTGGAATATATGAATTCAACTGATTTTCTTAGTTCATTCACCTCAAAATACGAATGCTATTCGATACCAGTATAGTAGTTATAAAATCATGTCGCATATTGTATACCAGTAGTTTGTATGATAACAAATGTAGTGTTCACATGTGCTGTTTAATGAAATAATTATAATGCTGCGCACAGAAATTACACTAAATATGACACACAGACAGTGTTTATATATAAACATTATTTCGATGTTACAGACTTCAGGTTACGTAGCGAGGAGTGAAAGATGTTTCGGAAGCGACCCTTCGAAGAACGTTTACAGCTAAAGTAGGGGTGGAACGTGGGTTGGGTAGTATGAAGGGGTATACCTCCATCCGCCAATATTTCTGCTCCCTACTATAGTAGTAGTTATTGTAGTTATGTATTGTATCTAGAGAAACCACATTTTCCAATAGTAAAAGAATTATGCAAATCATTGGAGTAGGTTCTGGGGTTACTTCATAAAAACACACAAACACTCTCTATTTATATATTAATATTTATAAACTTTTATGTATGCCTTATGCCTATCATAGAATAAATTATATCTGTATAAAAATATTGTTAAATTAGTATTTTCCGTTAGTTATGCAAGGCCACCTTAAATAAGCACAACGTCATTTGTTTTCAATTCATTATAATAGTCTGACTGAGGTGGCACGGACATAAAATGCATTATTTTAAAACTCATATAATATATGAGTTAAAATAATAACGAGATATTATCTCGTTAAACATCAGTCCTATCAAAATCTTGCTTAGAATAAAACTTGTCAGAAACTTTTTTCAAAGCAACTTTTGTTATGTACCGGTATTGTTCTCCTGAAAAATCAATAAGCAAGATATTTCGATTTATTTAATTCAGTTCCCCTTATAATCCCACTTTTCAAAAAAAAGTATTTTGAATGCCTGATAGCCTAAATTCTAAGTGGGACCCAACTTAATATACATACCAATTTTCATAGAAATTGGTTCAGCCATTATCGTGTGAAAAAGTAACAAACATACAGACAGACATAAAAGATAAATTTAAAAAATGCGATTTTTAGTCTCAGGATAGTTAATTTACAGTGGCGGCTCGTGGGTATTGAATTCAGAGGGGCTGCATACAATATAAACCATGCAACTTATTTTATTTAAAGATTAGTTCCATGCGCCTTGTCTTGTATGTTGCAAACGTTTGAATCACCTTCTTATTAAAGTCCGAGATGTCGTTTAACATGGTAGGTATTTTCTATGGACAACTTGGTTAATGCGATCAGTCTCTCTTCTCTCATCGTATTTCTAAGATAGGATTTTACTCTTTTCAAATACGAAAAGCAACGTTCTGGTTCGGAAGTTGTCATTGGTATGGTGATAGCTATGCGTAGTAGTTTCACAACTTCTGAAAATGCAGGGGCGTATTTTGCGGACTACCGGGGCTACCACCGGTAGCCCAAGGAAATTACAAAAGAAAAAGTTTATAATATAACATAATGTAATAATTTTGTATTATTAGTTTTACCACAGTAATTCAAATTAAGGTAATCGTTAGATTTATATGCGCTCTCTGCTCTCGAAAAGAAGCAAGTTGTCAAGGTGGCATCGCTGGAGAAACCGCTGCTACGAGGGGTAGCCTGTGACCGTTCCGCTAACACTGTTCTGTCGCACAACTGCCCGTCCCCCTCTCCCTTCTGTTTCCATCGTGCAGTGTAGGCGGGTGAGTTGCCGCTCTCGTGATCGGTTTCTTCGCAAGCGCGAAGCAACAATACGCTTAGTACGCTAGCTCATCAATGTGATTGCGTTCTTGCAGTGCAGTATTTTAAATTTGTGATTTGTTCGAGTGTCTAAGAGTTATATTAATTGTTAATTATTAAGTTTTTAATTTCCCAATTAAGTGATATTGTGAAAAATATGGCAGAGCAAGTTTCTGGAGAGGTTTGTGTTGAAAATGACTGTGTGATAGAAGGTTTATTAAAAGTGCCTTTTAACCGTCGTACATACAACAAGAAAGTTGAAATTGTGAAAATGGAAAGACCAACTCCTGAGTTAAATTTGTCCATGGACGTAAAAGAAAAACAGCGTGAATACACACGCCATTTCACTTCAACATCATATGGTAAGTGGAATTGGTTGTGTGGTAGTTCTAAACTGTCTAAACTATTTTGCTGGCCATGTTTGTTATTTAGCCCGCGAAACTAATGTGTGGTCAAAAGAGAGGTTTTCTAATATGAACTCCCTTCGAACGGCAGTCCTAAAATACGACAAATCAAAAGCTCATATTTATAGTAGCATGAACTTTGCAAACTTTGGGAAGACAAGAATTGATTTACAGCTAGATAAGCAAAAAGCTCTACACATCAACCAACACAATGACCTTGTGAAAAAAAATCGGGAGATTTTACTGCGTCTTACTAACGCAGTCTGCTTTCTAGGAAAACAAGAATTGGCTTTTCGGGGTCATAATGAGAGTGTGGAATCAGACAATAGAGGAAATTATATTGAATATTTAAGTTCCTTAAGTGAATTTGACCATTTACTGGCCAATCATCTTGAGAGTTCAACAGTATTTCGTGGTACTTCTCCTGCAATTCAGAATGACTATATTTGCTATAAATGGGGTTATGATAAAGAACATAAAATCTGAAATAGAAGAAACACCTTTTGTGGCCATTGTTGTTGATGAAACAAGTGACTGCTCTAATCAGAGTCAATTGTCCACTGTTTTAAGATACGTCGATAGTACTGCCAATGTTCAAGAACGGTTTATAGGATTCACAAATGTCAGTTCGGACAAAATTGCTGCTGCTTTGTTTCAGCATGTGGAAGGTGTTATAGCAGAATACAATGTCGGCAATAACTTAATTGCACAGACATACGATGGTGGTTCAGTTATGGCGGGAAATATTAATGGCTTAAAAACAAAAGTTCAAGAAAAGTATCCTCAAGCACTATTTGTCCATTGTTACAGCCATGTTCTCAATTTAGTTTTGCAACAAACTACTTCATCCATTCCAGAATGCCGCATTTTTTTCAAAACACTGTCGGGTTTAGCTGCATTTTTCTCATCATCTCCTAAAAGATCAGAAAAACTCAAGGAATTTATGAAACAGAAACTCCCAAAAGTAGCACCAACTAGATGGGATTTTACATCTCGGCTTGTAAATACAGTGAAGGAATACAGAGAACAACTGACTGCTTTTTGAAAATATCATTTGTAATGACTCTGAAGAAAACTGGGATGATGATGTAATTGTGCAGGCTCAAGGATATTTGTATTTTTTCACACAGTTTCAGAATATATTTCTTCTTGAAGTCTATGCTGGAGTGTTCGCACATACAGATGTGCTCTACAATATTCTTCAGACAAAAAGTCTAGAAATAGCATACTGCTTGCAAGAGGTATCGAAGTTAAAAAATACTATATTCGAGTTCAGACGTAGTGGGTTTCCATCCATATGGAGTAATATGGAAAATAAAAATTCTTCAGCCAATACAATGGAACCACCATTAAAGCGAAGAAAAGGAGATGATGAATTGAAATACAGGCAGCTGTACTACAGTATACTAGATCGTATGCACATGGAAATTACTGAAAGATTTTCAGATTATGGAAAGCTTCAGTTCACACATCTTCTAAATTCTCAAAAATTTTCTGCTTATAGAGAAAACTTCCCGAATGAGGCACTAAACAAATTATTTCAGTCCTATAACAGTCACTTTGATCAAGTGCGTTTGAAAAATGAATTAAGTGTAATATATTCAGCAGAAATCTTTGATTTTTCGAACAAACCTATCCATGAAATATTATCTGCCATATATGAAAACCAGCTGAACCAAGTTATTCCTGAAGTCCTTAAATTGGCAACATTAATTGTGACAATACCAGCTATGTCAGCAACGGTAGAAAGAACATTTTCTGCGTTGAAGAGAATAAAATCCTACTGTAGATCAACTCATACACAAGAACGTTTATCCGGCTTGGCACTGATGTCCATTGAAAAGTCATTTCTACAGAAACTTCGCAAGCGGCCCAACTGTAATTTCAATGACGAAGTCATCAAAGTATTTTTGTCCCAATCAAGACGTCTGGAATTCACATATAAATAGGTAAGGAATTTTATTATAGGGATTTTAAAATATATTTTGTGTAATAATAGGGTCAGTGGTAGCCCAGACCCTTAAACCAGTATACGCCACTGTGAAAATGAGGCCTGCAAGTTCTCAGATAGAAGAAGCTGCAAGAGCTTGAACTTAAACTCTCCTAATATTCACTCTTCTCAACCCAGCCAAGTTCAAGGTGTTATTAAATAATATGTTTCGCTGAATTTGCATGTTTATTAACCTTTTCGTTTCCGAGTCCAGATAGAATTGCTACCAAACAAATGACATGGAAAACAGAATAGCGAATTTTTAATATCACAGCCTATCAACCATACAAACTTCTTATACACATCACAATTAAACCTCCTCGTATATTCTTTTTGTCGGCTTGTCGAACCCTTTCTTATATCTAGCACTGGCTTAGATCTTCGACAATTAATTTCACATTTCTCCTGAATTGTTAAGGTACTGAACTGATTAGACTGTAAATATTGTACAGAATTAAACATTGTTGCTCACAACATTAATTGACAAACTGCTGTAAATTTTGCAGCACCTGGTAACATTGAATTTATGGGAAAAGGGGCAGCAGGGGGAGGGGTGAAACTAAAGCGCAAAGCATCCGAGACAAGACTGGGACCAGGGGAGGAAGTGGCTTCACCCATAGCCCTTGTCACTCGTCTCTGACTTCGCTCCTAGATCTAGGATATGCTCTAGGCTTCGCTCTGGCAGCACCAGGGGAGGAAGTGACTTCACCAAAGATTGCGTGCATGTTGAAGAGAGCAAAATTAAAAAAAATTCGAGCAGCAAAACAGAGACTATATAATAAATGTATTTCACAACATAAAACGAGACAATGAGCCACAAATGTCTGGGGGTGCTGCAGCTCCGCAGCCCCTCTTCGAAAGCCACCCTGGTTAATTATACATGTTAACATTAATTCTTTTTGCAAAAGCTAAAATTACCAGAAAAATTTTAGTTACAGTTTTAATTTTAGTATAGATTATTGATAATGATTCACATAAGCAACAGTTATAAAACTGGAATATGCAACTCATTAACAATAGAAATAAAAGAAATGAAAACACAAAAGAGAGATGTGGCCTGTAATGAATCAGTATTGACAAAAAAAATCAGAAATTTAATAAATCGGTAATAAATTGTAGCTAGGACCAAAATAAGGAAAAAGTTATGTTATTCCGGGGAAAAACAAAATGTGCTATGAACATGAGTTACATAGTGATGGCTTAGATCTAATACTACATATATGATTTTTCCAAAATTTTCAGGAGAGACATAAAACTGTTTATTATTTATACATTCTATCTATTTGAACCACTGAAAAGCACAATAATCAGTAAGAATACTATATTCAATACTATATTCTTACAGATTATTGTGCTTTTCAGTGGTTCAAATAGATAGAATGTATAAATAATAAACAGTTTTATGTCTCTCCTGAAAATTTTAGAAAAATCACATATGTGGTATTAGATCTAGGCCATCGATAGATAATTTTTTTTTATGAATTTGGCTTCTGAATAACTTTTCTGTAGGTACCGGAAAGTAAATCAATTTCCTCAGTGAATTGAAATTGCGTAAGATTTTCATTTCTAATTCTCCAGAAAAGCTACCACATCAAAGAATGCACAATTTTCTTTTGCTTCATTGGCTTCCGTGAGAAGTATATATAGAAATAAACATATGGTTTTAGTTTGCAGCTACAAATACTTTCAAAATAAAAATCGTTTGATACTTAACTGTAATGTAGGCACTGCACTGTTGTAGCCCTTTCCCCACTTGTTATTAATTACCAATATAACACGCGAGAGGTCCAGCACGAATTATTAGGGAAATGGTTAGTTTCCCCTAATATCGCGTCCTGGACCTGTTCAGTGTAGTATTTGTCACAAGTGGTGAGGTGGGGGCTACAAACAGTTATCAAACGATGTTTATGTTGAAAGTATTTGTGACTGCAAAATAAAATCGCGTGTTCGTCAGTATATACTCCTCACAGAAGCCAGTGAAGCAAAAGAAAAGTATGTATTTTTGCTCTTGTACAGAGGAGGTGCAAGCCTGAGGCTTATTGTGCTTAATCACTTCTATTCTGTGAATGACTGGGTAGCTGAACGGCTGCGCTCTTGTACAATTACAGCATGCCGCATCATGAACTTAACCCGGGCTATTATACAGATGATATGTGAACTTAAGATGGCGAAATAATTGAGGTCCAATGACGAAAGTTACTCTGCAAGTCTGCTCCAATGGTTGAGGGAAAACCCCGGGAAAAAATCCAACCACGATTTGAACCCGGGCCTACTCGTTTCATGGCCAAAAAAAAAAAATGTAAAAAATTGCACAAAATTGTAAAAATTGTAGAAAATTACTAAATTGTAAAACTATAAAAATTTGTAAAAATTGTAATTGTAATATTGTAAAATGTTGACTTGTTCCACATCTTAAAGCTTCATTGCTCATGTAAGATCTATGGAATAAAATAAATGAATGAATGGCCAAACTCGCTAACCATTACTCCACAATGGTGGTTTGGTCAAATATCGAAATTTAATTAATGACTAGTTTATACGAAATATTTTTCTCGATCTTGGGATATTAAATACCTACACAATTATATATTTGGAATGATATAAAATGGAATTAGTTTGAGTATTTCTGCAGAATCAATATTATTTTTGTTAATAATTTTTCTTAGAAATATCATCGTGTAAGTGATCCTTCTGTCATTGAACGTATGCAAACCAAAAATTCATCTCAATCTAGTTGGGAACTGGAATGAACAAGATGTTTTAAATATTTTATATTGTAAGAACCAAAGGTATTTATTCTGATTACCATTTTGGTGAATGATTGGGTATTCACTGGCACTGTGTGTGATCTGTGATGTATTGCACTATTCTCCGCTCGGCACAAGGTATTAAAAGGTATGGATAGTGGCATGCAAGTGCAACTACGTCAACATCATCAGCTCCCTCCCCTTCATCGAGCTACACCACCATAGACAAATAAGACACCACAACTTATCTTGGCGCCAGCGTACGTAAGCAGGGTTATCAACCGTGTAATATGTAATGCAATTATTTTGATATCATGATAGCCAATATGCATAGATATAAAAAATACTAATGAGTATTCAGTTTATTTTTAATAAGAGTGTAAACGATTTATTAATAAAGCTTGTGGTTTCAGAAACATGTAAGACTTTCAATTAATGTTAATAATATTTATTATCGTGAAAGACTAGTTATCTGTACTATTTACGAAATATTCCATTGGCAAGCCTGTTTGTATGCCTACGGTCTATGGTTGTATTTCTTATTCTAAGGAGTGAGGTTATACGTCCTCATTTTCGCAAAAATCTGACTTATAGAATACATTTCAACCGATATACTGCAATATCAAGGTAATTAATCGAAGTTAAATTTGTGGGTGAAACATATAATTCCGTTGTCAAATTCTGAAATGTTGTAAACCTATTTTAATCTGTATTTGAGCTACAAGTTGGACCATGGTAGCAATACGAATGTTTGAATATATTTAATTTTACACTAGAAACGCACTAACAGTTAGAAATGAGTTATTCATACTTGGATTTCATCATCAGGTATAATAAATTCGATGTAGGCCTGAAATTGAAGACTAACTATCGATACTATGGGTGAAGTGATGGAGAGTGTCATATCTAGTGCTGAGGCTTATGTGACCTATGTCAGAATTATTATCAATGCATATGTGACAAAATTCTAAGTGTTGGAATAAATTGAGTATCTTTTGGAAATGAAAGTGGCCCTTTTTGCCTACTTTTGCGTCGAACTTCAGGATCTCGTACATTCAGTATTGTATTGAAACATGTTAAATGAGTCTTCGTTCTTGTTTCAAAGCTTGATTTGAATACTAGGTGAAACTTCGATCTCGGTACGCACTAGTGTGTATATGGACGTTTCATTATAGTAGTCTCGTTTTCATTATAGACAAGCAGTATGTAAAAGGTTTTCGTTATCGCGTCAATGTTGTTGTTCAAGTCTTTGAAATGGGAACCTTGCCGCACTTTAACTGCCTCTTAGTCACGTCACTTGAAGTGTCTCGTTGTTGCCTGATGTTGGTTAATGGTAGCAACAATTAGAATATTTGGTAATTGGGTAGAAAACTGTCAGTGTGGTGGACATCATCGAGGATCTGTGATAGGTTGGGTTTGGTTTGTTCAGGTTTTTGGTATGCCTGCTAAAAAGTAGATATGCAAGGCAAACCAAAAACCTAAACAAATCAAACCTAACCTGTTGCTAATCATCCATGTTATTGATGTCCGTCATAATAACCAACGTTTTCTACCGAATATTTCTATGGTCCGTCCCAGGAATCTGTAGAGTGACTTGGAGCATATGGGGGCGGAGTCTATCTGTGCCGGAGTGTATTGCGGGCAGCATCAGCTCAGGACCGCTAAGGGGTAAGATGCTCATGGTAGAGACTTCAGATAGAAATGATCCCTTCCCTTCAAGCAATTGGTAACTTTGTTCAACCAATGCCTCACCCTCCCCAGAGCGGTAATTGGTCCTAGCCCTCCCACATACCACTTGCGCAGAGTTCGTCTTTCCACTCTACAAATTCCTGGGATGGTTAGACACCACGAAAAAAAAAAAAACTAGACTTGGCAATGCAGCACATGTTTCAAAGTGGGTCAGGTGGCTACAGTAATTGTTTATGATTTTATGCATGTAATCACTTTTGCCAGACTAATAACCCTAAGATCCACACATACAGCAACTAAATTTCAAACATGACTTTGGGGTGCAGCTTTATATAACATTACAGTCATGCATTTTATATTTATAGAAAGTAATGTACTTGTACTTAACCACCAGCACACGAGCATGATTTTATAGCGTTAGTTGAACAGTGTTACCAACAACAAAATGTAATTATTACTGAAATGCTATACATTTATCATTATTAGGAACCTTTCAAAGTAATTTGAGATCTTTTTGTGTAATTTAACACTACAAAACATGAATAATAACTTTAAGTAATAAGTCTTCCTCGCAAAAACACTTACTTACTTACTGGCTTTTAAGGAACCCAGAGGTTCATTGCCGCCCTCACATAAGCCCGCCATTGGTCCCTATCCTGAGCAAGATTAATCCAGTCTCTACCATCATATCCTACCTCCATCAAATCCATTTTAATATTATCTTCCCATCTACGTCTCGGCCTTCCCAAAGGTCTTTTGCCCTCTGGCCTCCCAACTAACACTCTATATGCATTTTCTGGATTCGCCCATACGTGCTACATATCCTGCCCATCTCAAACGTCTGGATTTTATGGTCCTACTTATGTCAGGTGAAGTATACAATGCGTGCAGCTCTGTGTTGTATAACTTTTTCCATTCTCCTGTAACTTCATCCCTCTTAGCCCCAAATATTTTCCTAAGAACCTTATTCTCAAAAACCCTTAATCTCTGTTCCTCTCTCAAAGTGAGAGTCCAAGTTTCACAACCATACAGAACTACCGGTAATATAACTGTTTTATAAATTCTAACTTTCAGATTTTTTGACAGAAGACTAGATGACAAAAGCTTCTCAACCGAATAAAATCAGGCATTTCCCATATTTATTCTGTGTTTAATTTCCTCCCGAGTGTCATTTATGTTTGTTACTGTTGCTCCAAGATATTTGAATTTTTCCACCTCTTCGAAGGATAAATCTCCAATTTTTATAGTTCCATTTCGTACTATATTCTGGTCACGAGACATAATCATATACTTAGTCTTTTCGGGATTTACTTCCAACCCAATCGCTTCACTTGCTTCAACTAGAATTTCCGCGTTTCCCCTAATCGTTTGTGGATTTTCTCCTAACATATTCACATCATCCGCATAGACAAGAAGCTGATGTAACCCGTTCAATTCCAAACTCTCTGTGTTATCCTGAACTTACCTAATGGCATATTCTGGGTTCAATAGATCGGTCTATTAATCAATTCATAATGAACAATGATTAAAAACAATGTGACAATTTGAAAGAAAAAAAAAACATTAAGATAAATGATAAGAAAGCATAGGAAATCATTTGCAATAAAAGTTTCTTGGGTACAAATGATTACTAATTATAGTTAAGGATGATTTTAACACATGAGATCCTATGGCATCAATTGTTGCGTCAGAAATTTTAAATTGTTTAAGTTGATTTAAAGTTTCTCGCGGGATCATGCCACGGGCACTGAAGATGAGTCCAAAAACTGTCCAATATGTGATGTGGTATTGTGCTCCGAGATGCTGACAACAAGGCTCATACATGACTTGCTTTTCACGACACACCTCTTGTGACTGTTGCTCATGCATCTCAGAATGGATTGTGGGATCAAGAATGACACCCTTACCCTTCTGCCTATCAATTACTAAAATTTAGAAGAGACATAAATTAGATTTGGGATTCAGATTGGAAAGAAATAATTGCAAAGTTTGTGCCAATAGAAATGTTAAATAAATGTTCTGTTTTTCTAAATGTAACATGTCCTCTTTGTTTCATGTGAACAAAAAATGCTCATTTTGGTTTGAAACATTTTTCGCGTTTTCTTACATACTACACACAATCCAACAACAATTTATTACTGTATCAATAACTATGCACAGCTATTGGTTGGAATAAAATTACTTTTAACTGAATCAGAGGCAGCTAGAAGATTACATTTATTTGCTGCTTTGTCACTGTTGTTAAAAATAAAGTGACTGATTCTTATCATAATTCTACAGTATGATATCTGCACAAACAGTAAGGAAAAATTGCCCATCTGTGACATAATGTCAGTAAAATCCATAAGGATTTCTTACTGGACAAGTTTTTTCTGCCTCAAATATGAGACATTCTGTAAAATACAGGCCACATGACAACCCTGTCTGGTAATGGAATGAAGGGATGTTACATAATCAATTTTATTTCCTATCTAAAAGCCCTCATCTTCTCATGGTCTATCATGATATTGCTGACGAGACTATGGTGATCAAGTCATTGTATTATATTTATTTACATTCCATGGTATTCGTGCATCACTTCACAGCTAGAATATGAAACATGTCAAATGAAAAAAAAAATCTTACTAGTACTATAATTCTTAATTATAGTCACAGTCTAGTTGAAATGTATTTACATTCCATGGTATTCGTACATCACTTCACAGCTAGAATATGAAACATGTCAAATGAAAAAAAAAATCTTAATAGTACTATAAGTCTTAATTATAGTCACAGTCTAGTTGAAATGTATACAGAAGAGTTTTGCAATGTAGTCTACTAGTAAAACACAAAGTTTTAGTATCAGTAATTAATACAACACAGAAATATTCATGAAGCGTTGTTAAATGTCATGAATTCACCTACAAAATAGAAGGTGTGAGAAATTAGGTACTTCTGTAATTTGCCCCTAAATAATCTTATGCTTTGAGTTTCACTTTTTATATCCATAGGGAGGCTATTAAAAATGTTTACTGTCATATAACGCACTCCTTTTTGATAGCACGATAGACTTGCGTATGTCATATGAATACAACTGCTTTATCAGTAGTTCAGAGGAATTGCTGTACATGATGGCCACTAGTGTCGTGCAATGTTAGAACGTGAGAGGAGATATCAAGGTACTACAAACTTCGCCCTACTCCCTAGATATCCCAACAGTACGTGGAAGTGAAGCATGCAAACTAAAATAACTGAGTCCCTGGAAAACCAGTAAGAGACCTTATGTTCGGTTCATGTTTGCCGTGTCTCTGTAGAACTGAAGCTCCGTTTGCGTTTGTTCAGTATTTCCCTTTCCTTACATATGTTCGGTGCCATTCTCTTTAGTTCCTACTCTCCCTGCGCCTTTATGTTTTACCTGCATAAGGATATCAGGCACATATCTTGCAAAGTTACGAATAGTAATGAGTATAGGTAATTTTTCTTGTTATTAATATGACTAAACATTCTCCAAATATACATATAAATAAATCAAACAAAATATATTTTAAAAATTATATGTTCAAACTACCAACTAGTATGTGCAATGTTCAAACATGAGAGAGGCAACCAAGACATTACAAACTTCGTCTTATTTTATATGAAAAATTAATCACAAGATCTATGCCAAAACATGAAGGGATGGGAGTGGAGGACAGGCAATATTTTTATAACAAAGTGGAATAAACATGATAGGCCTTCTTCTGCAGAGCGAACATCGACGAAAGTCGAACTTCGTCAAACTCGACTAACTTGAATCGAACATAGTGCCTGTAATACTTTTATCAACCGTATAGTCACACAAATATTGTTACCAAGAAACTGTGATTTATTTGAATATTATGTGAAGAATGTAATTATAGCTATTTTCTTTCTGCAATTGGTATAGTAATAACTGTCATGTATTTTAAAAACATAATGTGATGTACCTATATGTACGTATATTTCTATCGAAGTTTAATCATATTTTTTAAATTAAAATTACCTCTCCTTACAATTAAATAATACTTCACAAGATTTGTTCTAAAATCCTTACTCAGCTAAAAGCATGAAGGGTTGGAAGAGGAGCATAAGAGAGCCCAGCAAACTTCAAGAGCACAGATCATACAAGGTGCAAGACCGAGTGAGCGAGACATAGCCGCTTCTTCAAAGCAGACTTCGGTTCTTGTCACGCTCGACAAACTTGAACCAAACATAGAGAATGAAATGCACGACACTAATGGCCACCACATCACTGAACTCGCCTTCTGTTGTTTAACAGTCAATTCAAGAGCCATATATATTTGCACAAAGTTTAAGGTGGTCCCTCAGAAAATGTAAGGATTCTGTAATAATATTTGTAATGGGTCTATATAACCTATAACTGAACAGGAGGAAGATTAAAAACTGTAACTGACAACTGGACTTCTTTATATTTTATATTCCACTAATGAATTTATGGCTTGTATTTGATTCATTTCAGAACGCATAAGCAGCATAGTATGCATGGAATCAAAGATGACCGGGAAGATAGTGATGGAGAGGAGATGGAACATGAATCAGGAGAATCCGATAAATCTAGTTCAACCTGTGACAGTAGTGATGCTGCATCAGATTCTGATGATAGTTCAGGTAGAAAATTGCTCAATTGTTTAAGAACATCAGAACTTGAAATAAAAATATCAGTATTATATTCTTCCAGCAGCTTTACTGGTCATTTTCTTATTTCAGAAATGGATGAAGAGGAATGTGAGAGGCGAAGAACAGAATGTATGGAAAATTTAGTGGATTTAGAAAGACAGTTCACTTTGCTTCGAGAACAGTATGTATAAACTAATATATTTATGATCGTCTGTTTCTGAAGCAGTATTTGTTCACATTAGACAGTATTTTCGGTTGTGCACTCAAAAAATTGCCACGTCACTCCTATTAATTTGCATTTTGTCTATGTATAGAAGTAATAAACGCAAAATGCGACAGTGAAATGTTAAATTTTTACTATAATGTAAACAAAATTGTTAACTGTTTTGTTCTTTTTAATTGATTTCGGTTTGCTTTTCTCGTGACATAGATATAACAATTGAAGAGGTCTCTCAAATAATGTTGTAAGCACCACTTTTTCCGAAAGTGATGCCTTTAATGTGCCGCAGTTTCGTGGCAATATCTGAACTGGAAGTCCATTTATTTTTCGTGAAAAGTTTTGTATAGGTGGTGTATAGTCCTATCTTTGTTCAATAGTTTCATGTTAACACAGGATGTAGCAGGATGTAGTACGTTGACTTGCATACATATGGCATCATTCTGAGGAGGCTGCAAAACTCTCAGGGGGATGGAGGGGCATTAATCACTGACTCCATCAGAACTGAATGTTGTGTAGCTGAATTGATAGATGGCACCAAGCAGTGAATCACGATACTTACAGGGTTGCAGTCCTAGTGACTTAAACAGTCGTCAATAAAAAGGAATGGAAACACAATAATCCTCGAGCTGCAGTACAGGTCTTCAGGCCCCTCCTCTGTAAAAAAAAAAAAGTATCTTGCAATGAGATTTTCAGTTACACAAAATATATATATATATATATATATATATATAGAGCCGTCTTACTTATTACAATGTGAATAATTAATGTGTGTTATAAATCTGAATTAGGTTTATGGCACAATAGTTTGATTTTTAAATTTAATTTACTAGAATGAATGCTGTGTAAAGTTAAAAGAAATAGATTTTATATACTTTTTGTCCTGTATTTCACAAATTTGAGCCTCTCTTCTTTATAAATAGCACACATCTTTTCATTATCAGGAGAAAAAATATGGAAATGAGATAGAGTTTGTTCTAAGATCAATGTAACTAAAAATAGGGGAAGAAATTAAGTATCGAGTATGAAGCCTCCTTGTGTATCACACATTCCCAGTTTCGCCTGATTCATTCTGCTTTCTTATGTCAAATAAACTTTTATTATTTTATAATTCTGTAATAATTTTAGGTTATATCGGGAACGCATTACTCAAGTAGACACAAAGTTAGGGGAAGTACGATGTGGACGTGCACAAGAATATTTGCAGCCACTGGAAGAGCTGCAAGAAAATATGAGAATTCGTACAGAAGTGGCAGGAATTCTGCGTGAATTTCGCCTCGCTAATATCCGTAACAAATTTGACGCTGAGGAACTAGCAGCATCTCAGAACTATGAGGTATTGAATTAATTTAAACAATTTTGAGGGTCACTGGCTAATGTTTGTACTTGCATGTTTTACGTTTTATATTTTGTAATTGAACATTGATATTATCCTAAGAGAACATTATTAGTATTAATAATCATTACTAACATAAATTACAGATCAATTTTTCTTCATTATCATAAGTTTAAAAAATCAGAATGCAGTCTTTTAGGCTGTACAGTAGGTCTAAACATAGTCTACGCGTCTATAAAATAAGAGGATATTTTAATGTATATTTGTTAATCCTAAGTGGTCATTTTTATTCCATTACCTTATCTCATTGAGCGAACTACGCTTACTAAAGGAGAACTGAAGCATAATAATTTTCTTCATAATATAACAAATCTTTGCTTTAGCAGTTGTGTTGTACTAGTTATATGGAGTATTTAAAGTTTTAGCATTGAAAACAAATTGTATAAATTATTTTTAATATTACATTTATATGACAAAAAAGTTGCAATTATTAAAAAATAAAATTTACTTAATACAACTTCAAAAAATATATTTGATAGTATTTTAGTATGGTTAGACGTGTAAGTAGACCTATGACTTATTCTAGGACAACTAACATGCTAGCTATTGCCAGTCAATGATTACTGTTTCTTTTCAAATATTTTGCTGTTTCTCTTTTGTTTATTAATGCTATCAATGTTATTTTAAAACATATTTAGAGGTTGTTTTACAAACGCTCGTTACTTATCCAAAACTTGAAACTAAACCCCCCTTTTTTCTAGAGTGAAAAATGTCTGTTGTGGGATTCTATTCATGGTGACCTGGAAGACAAAATAAGGCACTTGGAGGAAGACCGAAACAATGTCGATATTAGTGCTGACCTCTGGCTGGTGGAGCAGAGTTACAACAATTCCGGAAAGATGATGAGACGAGGTGCTGGGGGTACAGGGAAGATGGTTGATTCTCTCAATTCATCCCGAAAAAAACCAGTGACAGTTTCTGGTCCATATATTGTCTACATGCTCAATGATGGAGATATTTTGGAAGATTGGACTGCTATCAAAAAAGCACTTTCTGTTTCCAAGAGAAAATCTGAGTGTAAGTTTTATTATCATAATAACTTCATACGATCTGAGCCTTGTAAGAGCAATACATAGTCTTCTTAATGAATATGGTACATTTATATATGATTCAGAAAGGCTGATAAAGTGAAATTTATTTCATATTTTTTTTTTTTAATATCCCTCTTCCTTGACATTTTGGTAACAAAAGTGTTGCAAGTTCATTAATTTGATATATGGCATATGTAACGACTCTCCCATAACAGTACATTATTTTATATTACATTTTGCATTAATAAATACAGTATATGAAGATATGTGGAGAAGAATAATAAATGTCACATTTTACTAAAAGTATCATGCATTATCATTATGTACATATAGTATTATTTTTTCCTCATTTTCTTCTGTTTATCACTTGTAACTGTTGCTTGAGCAACAGATTCACTTCACCTGAATTCATGATTGAAGGCAGATGACAATGGAGTGCAATGTGGCAAATATTGTGATAATGCGCTTTTACTTCACATTCATTTTCAATCGGATGTGAAGTTAGTGTACAAATAGATGTTCAAGATTTCATGCTCTATATCTTTAAATCACACAGAGGTTTATTTGCCAAGTTTTTTTTCTTTCAAAATGTTACAAAATGAATGAAGTTGTGAATAAAGCAGCATGGCAAGCAAGTGAATGCATAGTAGTGGAAGAGCTTTCCTGAGAGCAGGAAAATGAAGGGAAAGAATTTTTGGTGGAAACATTGTTTATATTGTACTCAATAATATTTCCTGCTCATGTTGATTGTCTGTAGACAAATAACCATGCTTATCCCATTAGATCCAAATTTGAACAAGAAGTATGGATTTTAAGTAAGAGTGATAAATATCCTTAACAAGACTTCATAGAAGAGAAATAAAAGTAAAGTTCTTGCGTCATTAATTTGTGGCTCATAAGGAAACCCTGTTCTTGACTGAATGGACAACAGGCAACATTTGTTGATAATTGTATTGCTTTTGTCAACTTTAGTTTTACTGATCAACTCCTCTCATCCAATCCGCCATTAAGTGTGATAAATTCCACTTTGCAGATGTCCTCATGTTATAAGACTAGGAGAGATTATGGTTGAGGGAAGGACTGAGTCAAGCATTATAATCAAACAATTACAGTAGTAGAGCCTATGTCTATGGTTATTTTTATGTTACTTCATTAATTTAAGAACATAAATTGAAGGATGATGCAACAGTATTCTCATTCTGCACGTATAAGAATTTCTCTCTTTTTCTTTCTCCCCCTCCCTTTCTTGCACATACCTCTCTTCTCGTTTGTGCATTTAGATATGTAAGAAATTTCAGCACTACACTTCAAATTTTAGAAACAGTTAGAAATTGTGTAGGGATTTGAATGACACAAGAATATATTTTACGAAAAGTGACAGGAGATTTTTAAATCTCATCAATTGCATGACTGCGGCTTTTTTTTTTTTTTTTTTGAAGGGGGGAGCTATTTTATTAATTTTAACAAGAATATTATGGGAATTAAATTATACTAATACTCTCGTAGGTTATTGTTGATACTGTGTTATAATTGTGCTAATATATACAGAATGCGGAAAAACTACTTTTGAACAATTTGTGAGGTGACAGATTGGAACAAAAGAGACATATTAAGGTAGGAAATCATGGGTTGGAAATGCGCAATTACTCCATTATGGTCATAATTCCGTAACGTTGGTTGCTGTAGAGATAGACAATGTTTCAACGCCATTTAAAGTGTGATGTTTGATGTGGCTGTACCACTGTTAATACCATTGGAATAGTTTTTAGCAAAATAAAAAATATTTGTAGGAATTATTTTACTTAAGAATATTTACGCTTTGGATAAAAGATCTACTGAGAAAAAGGCTCAACATTTCTACCTTTAAACTGCAGACAAAATGGGTCTCAATAGCTTTGGAGACCTTTGAGAAATCACAAACACAACTGCATCCTTTCATAGAGGTTAAACTCTTCCTTCTACAATAGTCTTTTATTCATCGAGCTAGCTCTGTGGTAGTGCGTCTGCCTCCAAACTAGCCGGCCTGGGGTCAGAGATTTTCGTGTAAAATTTCTAACTCGGTACTGGGAGAGGTGGCGGTGCACAACTTCTAATTCTAGGTTGTGCACCAATATGCCTGGCTTAAATCCCAAATCTCTCTGTAGTGCATGTGAAGAGAAGGTATATGTCACTGTTGATAGTAATTCGTTCATCGGATGGGGACGCTAAGCCTGGTGGTTCCCTTGGTGCTATTCAACAGGAATAGGCTATGTGCCGGCACCAGGTTTTCCCTTCTCTCTTCCTCATCTTCATCATTTTCACTCATTCTTTACACTACCAAACACACATACTCTAGTAAATGTCATAACTAGACCTCGGACTTTTAGGTCCTAAAAATCTTAAATTAGGTACCTAAAATAGGGTATATCACAAATCAAAATAGGTTCTAAAATTACAAAAATAGGTGAACAAAAAATGACATTATTTCATTTCCCATTACAAATTAGCCGAAACATTTGACATTATTTCATTGTACATGTCCATAATTAGAGCCAGAGTAAACAACTAACACCTTTTCTAAGTTTTCCATTGAGAAACTGCATCGTTTCTCAGATAACACCATCTTATATGCCGAAAATGAGCGTTCCACATCAACTGATGACACCAGAGCATATTTAAATGTTGGTATTAGATGCAAGGGAACAGCACATTCATGTTCAGGTGTTTTGCCAGCCAAGATGTCAGCAACTATGCGGAGAAATGTCAGTCCTAGGTTTTTTTGAAGCACTGATTTGAGTTTTTCAGAAACTTTTTCACCAACATAACCAGGAACCAAGTTGATTTTTTCTGTCACCTCTTCTATCAAGCCCAGTTGCGTGTAGGCCGGTTTGCCTGAAGACTCTAGAGCATTAATAATGGGGACCAGAAATACATAATGTGATTTGATGAATGCAATATCCCGGGCAATTGTTGGGTCCTGCAGAAGTTTTTTAGCTGAAGTAATGCTCACTGCATCCTCCCCCAGTTTCAAAACAAAGTTCTTAATGTCCTTCAAATGCTTGCTGTAATATTCCACGGCCTGTAACCATGTTCCCCATCGGGTAAGAATAGGTTCTGGTGGAAGTGACACATTGGGAAGTTGCTCTCGAAATAATTGAATCCTCATAGGTGCTTTAAGAAAACCCTTTTTAATTGTGGAAACCAGCTTATTCACTTGTGGATATTCAAGCCGTATCGTCTCAGCTACGCGATTCATGGCATGGGCAAGACAAGTAATATGGAGCAAGGCAGGGTAAAATACTTTAAGTAATTTAACGACAGCAATCATGTACGGGGCTGTATCAGTGTAGATTATTAGCACTTTATTTTCATCTACATTGTTGAAGTAAAGTGTTTTGAGAGCATTATTAATAAAGTGGGCAACAGTTTCCTGGTTAGTCTTTTTTAGTTCCTTGCTGCAGACCAAATGAGGTACAGATGGTGTGTCAGGATCCAATTTTCCAATGATTAGATTGGCTACACATCGACCTAATCTATCGGTTGTCTCATCGACAGAGATCCACATGTAGGAATCGCCTATATCTTCTCTTACCCCGCTTAATGTTTCTTCATATAAGATATGTAAATAGTTTTTTCTCAAAGTGGATTCAGATGGAATGCTGCGGTGGCAGTATTTCTCTAGAAAGCTTTTGAACTGGCTATTTTCAAGTGTATTGAAAGGAATGTTTGCTGCAACAATGGCTTGACACAAGTCTGAATGAAATTCATTTCGGTTTGTTGCATTTGATTGTTGAGTGGTCATGAACGTTTGCTTAAAATTTGATTTCTTTTGTAAATTTGATTGGTGCTTAGCTCCTTTAACGTGCTGGGTTAAATGTGATCTTTGTTCACAACATACCTAAAAATAACAATACATTTTATGAAATTCATGAAATAAAATATTATTTTCATGAAATGTTTATGAATGAAATCTATTAGCAAAATGCGGTAGCCCTTACGGCAAGCGTTCGTAGTTTGTTTTAACGTGAAATTTAGAAAATGAAGAGAAAATCTTTTCCGAAATATTTAGTTAGAAGCTACTCACTCCATGGAGTGTCCTACATTGTCGATAATTCTTAACGTAATGCTAAGTGTAATTTACTCACCTCTTTATGGCACACATCACAGTGAATAATTCTTCCATCCATTGAGAAATTAGGACATTCTTGTATCCATTGCCGAATCAGAGATAATCTGCTACTCGGTACTTTTGGCATGTTTTACTTTTCACTAAATACAATGTCTTCGCTATGAAATCTCACAATGTAATGAATAGAGGAGACGAACTATGCTGCGATTGTTGTCAAGGCACGACTGGCATACAGAATTACACAGCGTTTCCATATTACCAACTGTAGAAATTGGAAAATGTAAAATTAGGTCAAAATAGTTTCTAACGTGAAATGAGGTATTTTTAGGTTGTATAGAACCACCATTTTCGAACATATATTTCCATAATTCGTATATATACAACTTTTCTTTTGAATATATCATGAGGAACAAAATATGTTTTTACCTAAAATCCGAGGTCTAGTCATAACTCTTCGTAGATACAAGTCATGCACAGCATGGCCTGCCAAGTGGTGTGCAACTTGAAAATGGGTCACAGTCCTGCCATCTGTCTGCAATATACGGAACCCAAATCACGCAAGTGAAGTGGGTAGGTATTGGATACACACATACACAATAGCCATTCACAAATACACTTCTGGATTTCGAAACACAAGCCTACATCAAAATTCGCAGCTGCCATATTGACATAATTAACCACAAAGCCAGAAAATTCAGTGGCAAAATAGTGTCACATTGCGAAGTGGGTACATTATATTATGAAAGTAAAGAAATAAACCCAGTACGATTTTGTAAAGGAAGCTTGATATGAAAGCAAGATTTCGAATAAAAGTAAAATATTATAATTGCATGTTCAAGACAACAATTTCAAAATAATTCACCATTAATTTCTGCAGATAACCAGTAATTTTAAATCACACCTACGAAATTGTATATATATTTTAAAATTCATGTTTATTTAAAAACAACATTTTACATATTATGGTACCATTTGGAATATTCTGGTTGCGTCTGGAGTGTGCACGTGCATCCAGTGAGAAGGAAGGTGTGGGGAAATGGAACTTGAGCTTCGGTAGGTGCTGTAGCACAGCACAGAGCAAGGGGAAAGAAGACTATGGGGATAGAGCGGAGCGGAGGGAGCAGGGGGGGACATTTAGAAGCATATCCCTCTCAAAGATTCGGAAAGCCATGCGAATCGAAGATTCGAGATGTTACGGTTTAGTAATAAAAGCGCGAGCTGTCTTTGGAGCAGTTAGTTAGACTTCAGTCAGCCTTCAAGTCTTGTCTTGGACAACGGCGACGTATCCAGAGGATCTGAGTTCGATGTGCAGTGAACTTGAGTGGGGCTGTAACTGTGGCAGCATCCAGGCGAGTGCGGCATATCCAGAAGACCTGAGTTCGATGTGCAGTGAACTTGAACAGTGAGAACTAGCCAAGGGAAACGAACTGTGATCTGAGAACTGACAGTTTTGTTCTGCACATAGTGCTTGTGAACATTAGTTGAAAATAGGAGTACATTGTTGTTGTTCTTAATAATACCCGTATATTGTCATTGTCGCTGTGTGGAGTGCAATAACGACTACTGTGTTGCTGTGTTGAGTGGAATACCTATTGTTGTAGGGTGAATCATTAAGAATAAAAGTCACATTGTTATCGGCGTGTGGTGGAAAAGTGGAATAAACGTTACAATATTACAGTTTAATGTAAGGAATTTGTAAAATAAATTATTGTAGTCCTAATCTGCTAAGTGAGAAGAGAAATCTTGGTTGTTTGTGCTTGGGGTAGCTAACACTATCAGAACTATTAGAATTGGGATACCATTGTGGGTCTGACACTACCAGAATTGAGATACCATGGTGGAGCTGACACTGTTTTTCATAAATTATTAGAGTAACCATGGCAGAGGTGGTGTATGGTCCTATCATCATTCAATAGTTTCAGGTCAAGGCAGGATGCAGCAGAATGTAGTACATTGACTTGCATTCAGATGACATCATTCTGAGGAAGCTGCAAAACTTTCAGGGGGATGGTGGGGCATTAATCACTGACTCCATCGGAACTGAATGTTGTGTAGCTGAATCGATAGATGTCACCAAACAGTGAATTACTATACTTACAGAAATGCAGTCCTACTGACTTAAACAATCGTCAGTAATAAGAAATGGTAAACATAATAATCCTGAGGCTGCATTGCAAGCCTTTGATAGGTGTGAAGTCTCAACAACGCAAGTGATAAGATATCTTCTTCAGACTCCCCTCGCTTGGAGTAAATCAGTCCTCTCATATATCCCTCAAGGAAGAAATTCAGAGGTCTGGAGACCTTGGAGTCCAGGAAACTGATCCTTCACTTCTAATTCATCTCCTGGTAACATTTCTCCCAGATGATGTTGCATGCCACCAGCAAAGTGAGTAGGAACCCCGTCATGTTGGAGCCACATAATTTCACATTACTATGGTACTTGCTGTAACAAATCTGGTAGCACATCTTCCAGGAAAATATAATAATTTTATGCATTCAGTCTTGGTGGAAGTAAGTAAGAACCAACCTAGTGATCATAAACGAGAATCTCTATAAGACAATTAAGATGCATAAACAGTAGATAATCGACTAAAAATTTTAACTTCTGTTGGTACTAATAGGTGATTTGAAGTATGCTCATGTATTAAAGTCTGTACCTACAGAAAGACAGTCACTATACCTGTCAAGCTGGTGTAAATGTTTTTGACATGAATATATCTATAAGTTCGGTCCAGTAATGTGGCCATTCCAGAAAATCGAGTGACACAAAGTCATGTAAGGTTCGTTGCAGCTATAATTCACAGAATACAGCAGCTAGCAATTTTGTAATCAGTAACAATCAATAGACAAAGGACCAATGCTGCTAAGTTGATCTTGAGCAAGACTCATGGGCACCAGAGTGTGATGCAGGAAGTGGGGGAAGAGAGGACACAAATTAAGAGACCATGCTGCATTCAAGTCAGTATAATTTGTGATAGCACTGAGCTAGGATGACTGTTCTGGTGTCAAACGACCACTGACAATTAGTGATCAGAAGCCATGACGAGTTAGTAAAAATCAGCAGTTGTGTGGTGGGGAAAAATTAATGATATCAGGCTATATGCAGTGGTTGAATTGGATTGGTATGAGCCGGTATAGCATACCAGAAGTAAAATAAGATGCCAAACAGCATACCTGATTAAAAATTTAAAAGTAACTGTTATTTAGTGAAACTCATCACACAATCAATTATGCTAACTAATAATGTCATCCATCATACTCTGTATCTTCTATTAGACAATTCCTGCAGTAGTGCATGATATCTTATGTAGTACCTACATTATTTCGTTCACGCATGGGCGAAGTCTTATTTAATAAGTATCCAAAATAGTATTACAAGACAAGTCTCTGCATACCGAGAGTAACTTATTTCCAATTCGACCACTGGCCATATGAATCGCAAATATGTTCAAAATTTTAGGAAACATGTCTCAGGTGATAGGTCTCGTCGAGACAAATCCAACGAGCCCAAACTCACCAATGCTGGATGATGCAGAATGTACTGAGAGAAAGAAAGAAGAGATCATGTGGTGTGCTGAGGCTAGCACGATTCAGCGAGTGTGTCAGCCCTGGTTTCAAAACAGAATTACATTGTAATGGCCAATAAAACCAACTTGCAATCTTACACTTGCGTTCTATTTCATCCCAATCCTCATCGCCATGCCCAACATAATGACGAAATAAAACTTGCAGCTGTGTCCTTGATACAGCCTAGCCCTAATTTTTTATGTGAAAAATATATAATGTGACAGCTGTAAGTAAATCCTTAAGATATGCAATGAAAAATGCAACGAAAATCCGTTACAGAAGACACATTGTGGACCATGCAGTCTACATATACCATGGAGATTAGAAATGCAGGACTCAATGCATGCGGTATCTATACTTTCGAAGATTATGAAGACATTAACAAATTACATAGTTAAAGTTACAGAAGCTCAAGCTGCAATGTAGCCATTTTCAAAATATGTTGTTAACTAATGCTGAGTTCTTGGCAATAAAGTCATTAACTCTCTTGCTCTCTAATATTTCTCACACACAGTGGGTTTATACGAAAGGGCTGGATATCACTGAAGATGATTCTGATCCATTTCTTTTTTAAGACTGCACAATGGACAAAATGGTGAAGAAAAAATTCTAATTTTGTTCAAGTATTTTGACAAACAAGATTGCAAGGAATAGTGAAGTTCTTTCCGTAACCTCTCCTACTCAGTTCCCATTCTTACCTTCCCATGGTGCATCTGTTTTTAACAGACAAGGTTCTGGTGACCAGGTCGCAGTAGTATAGCTATTCCATAAAAAATGAAGGAAATGCCATGTTAGCATGCTGAGCTGCCATGGCATGCATAAACATTCCCTAAGTGGTGAAGAGGGGAGGGATATGGTCGGTGGAGTTGTCTGACAATCCTCCTAGTTGGCAGATGTGATCCTCCAAACAGTTTGGCAGTTGGGAGTTGTGTGTAGGTAATATAAAAATATGATGCCTACGTTAAAATGGTTATATTTTTTGTTACATCACTCTCCAATATCTTTATTTTCAAAATATTGTTTGCAATTATCTTCTTTTTCTTTTCTGGCTCTACAGCCATTTGTGAGCTTTGGCCTCCTTCACAATTTTCCTCCACTCGTCTCTATCTTGTATCTTCCTTTTCCTCTTATACCCATTTTTCCCATATTCATCTCAAAGTCCTGTAACCACCTCTTCCTAGGTCTTCCTTTCTTTCTTACTCCTATAATGTGTCCATGAAGCAGAAGTTTTGGCATTCTTTCTTCTTGCATTCTCTACATAACCCAGCCAGCTCAATCTCATGGATTTGATATGTCTTACTAAATCTTCTCGTTACAGTTTTGGTCAATTTACGTGTTTGATCTAATTCTCCATTTTCCAGCTTTAAAAATTGGTCCATATATGCGTCTAATAATTTTTATTTCGAATATTCTTAATGGATTTTTGTCATCTTTTTTTCAATACCCATGATTCAGGAGAATATGTCACTACTGGCTCTATTAAGGGGTTAGGTACAGCTTACAGCAATAATTTTTGAAAATATTCAACATTTTTTTCCTCCATTACTGTATCTTGTTCAATAATGAGAACTAGTATATTTAAAACACTGTCCTCCTGCTATATGAAAAAAAAATATTTTTACGATTAAAAAAAAAATTATATACATTTTTTTCACTTTGCAGTAATGAAGCGTTTCCTTCATAACTCAAAAACTATCCAACATTCTGTGACGAAATTTTTTGTGTGTATTTATGCATCTCATATCTACAATATGATGCAAAATCACTTCTCTACTTTTGATAGATTGTCTGATAAAAAATAAATTCATTTAAAAAAATGGCCAAATATGATGGAAACACTTCACCACTGCACAGTGAACTGCTATCATTTTGAATTTTGAAGAAAATAAATATTTTTTTTTTAATCGTAAAAATACGTTTTTCATATAGCAGAAGGACAGTGTTTTATACATACCAATTTTCATTATTGTATAAGATACAGTAATGGAGGAAAATAATGTTGAATATTTCCAAACATTTTACTGCTATAAGCTGTACCTAACCCCTTAAGGTATTATATATTTTTAATTTGGTTGTTCTGGTTAAAAGTCTTGATTTTATTAGTTTAATGTTTCCAAAATGGGCTTTATTTCTTATTAATATTCTTTTGTTTATTTCTTAAGATATTGTTCCTTTGTTATTTACTTTAACTCCCAGATACGTACGTAAATGTAGTAACATTTTGTTTGCAATTATATGGTAATAATTCAAAACGAAAAATTGTTTGCAAATTCATAACAAAGAAAACAATATATTTATAGATAACTAAATATAATGGAGATGATGTGTGTATCTTACGTAATTTATCAAATTAATATGTTACTTATCACATAATTTTGAATAACAGCAATATAATGAAGTGTGACAGAGCAGTGCATACAACGAATGGTGTAACACTATCTATGCTGTGTTGTAAAGATGGGATTAGATATGTTAGAATCGCAAGTATATGTATCTCGTACTTTAGTTACCATAACTGTGTCTGGTGTACTGCAAACTAAATATGTTATGGAAATTAAATGCAATAAATTGTGTCGAAAAAAAAATACGGAGTTTTAATATTTGATGCTTTCTCGTTCATATTACATTACAATTAGATTCTTATGTGTTTTTTTTTTTTTTTTGCAACAATCCACTGCAGTACCATAAAAGTAGAGAGTACTACATCAAGCATCACACTTTTAATGGTTTTAAGGAAGTTGTCTCTCTATACAGAGATCGATGTTGTGAACTTTCTCTCTTAGTGCAGTAATTACACATTTCCAACCCATGGTTTTCTACCTTAACATGTCTCACGCCTCTACTCACAAATTCTTTAAAATTAGTATTTCTACACTCATTATATATTACACAAGCTGAAGAGAGATCTTCAAGTTGCCATCGTCACCACCATAATAAAATTTTCTGTAGCGATATTTCTTCAGCATCTTTATGGTGTACACTCAATTTAAATTGCACTAGGTTCTATTTTTTTCTATATGTCTTAATCTCTTTTGTTTGAAACGTGCTTATATAATTTTTATTTTAAATTTTATTGTGAGCTATTCTGTGCTGCAAAGCAAACCCAAAATATTGGGTCAGATTGATAAATTAAATTAAACCACATATATTAGGGCATGATCTATGTTTGCTAATTTATACTTTGTGCATTGTTAGCCGAATTGCTAGAGTGTCTGCTTTGCACATTGGTAACTTCCTGGTTGGTCCAAGTGGAATTTGTGTTGGACAAAGATTGTGCTTGGTGGTAGGATTTTTCAGGGTCCTCCTGTTTTCCCTATTAACATTCACCACTGCTTCATTAATTATCATCATGATATGTAATTCACCTCCATTGGTGCACCAAGAGCAATGTCTATGGCAGCAAAAAGAACTATCTGAATTATCCATTTTTCCTTCTGTCAGTACTGAAATATCACACTGTAACTTAATGTTCTTATCCTATACTTATTCATGACCTATAAACAATTCTAGTTCGGTATATTATCATAATAAGCTCAATATTCACTGTATTTACTAGTCCTAAATCTTTTACTATTATTATTCTAATTCATTGTTTCACTTTTTACTTAACTATTTAACAGGTTACTAATTTGGTTACTCCTTAAGTAATAGCTTTTGTAGAGTGAAGGATTCTCTCACATTTTAATCTGTATTCATATTGTTCCTTTATCTTCTTTTTCTATCTAATTTTCACGATCTTCAAAAATCTATTTTCTATTCTGCTAATTCTCAGGTCATTTGTTGTGCTTTTTAAGAGTATATGGATTGCGTCTTCAAAACATCCACATAGAGGACAAGTATCCTTATTCACATTACCTCTTCCATTTTTGACTCTCCAAATACCTATCTCTATGAGACTTCTCTTGTGTTTAATCTAACATACTCTTTCTGTTTCCAGACGTTTTTTTCATTTTTATATAATACCTTAATGAATCCAAGTTTGTTATATTACTAAAAACATCCTGTCTTGAGATTTCGTCTTCTTTATCTTTTATAGTTTTTGCAGTAATTTTGGCATTTAGAGTCCTTATTTCTTTCCATAACCAATTTAGACCTAATATGTTTACCTGTGATTGTAATTCTTTTAACCAGTTTCATTTTAGAGCAGTCTTATCTAGAAATACATTTTTTTTAAATCGACATATTATCCCTCAACATATTACTACATAAATATTTTATTTTCCTTTCCAGGATTATTCCTAGGCTACTATCAAGCCCCATCTCCAATCTCACTGCTAAGTTGGACGTGTTCCATGGTACACCTAGATTTTTTTTTGCACAGTTTAGCTCTTAACTTATCGATATTTATACTAGTCTCTCTACTCCCCCCATATTTCAATGTTATATAATAGTTTCGATTGTATTAGTGCCTGGTACACGTTAAGAAAATCCTTCATTCCCAAATTCGGTAATTTGTTTAAACATTTTATCTATTACTAGTAGTGCATTCTTTCCTTTATTCATTGCTGTTTCATTTTGCCATTTTCAATTTCCCCTATTATCTATTACTACTCCTAGATACGTAAACACACTCAATAGGTATCCCATTTCTCTTGTTTACACCAAATATTCCCCTTTTTTACATATTAATACTTTGGGCTTCTCATTTATTTTTAGATCCCAGATTTTAGAGAAATTATTAATTTCATCAATTGCTTTTTGCAGACCCGTCACTGAAAATGCACCAATCACACAATCATCTGCAAATATCGCCATTATGTGTGATAATTCTGTATCCAAAAATTTAGTATTAGGTATGCCTGATTTGTCTTGCAGTAGCTGTAATTGGCATTATCATTAACAAAAGATGAACATTAGTGACATTCACTGCTGGATGAAGAAATTAATGTATTAATTACGTAACAACTTTCATCATTAAGAGTAACTGTTTACCTTCGTCATATTCCAAAAGTAAGATCCAATTAATCCTATCATTATGGTGCACTATGCAACTATTTGCTGTCATACATGTCTTATTGCAAACATTTGGAGTTTCTGTTGTCCAAGATCGACGATTCTGTGTAACAATACTTCCTAGTTGTAAATTTACTTCATCCAGCATCAATAGCATGTGAAATCTGTTTTGTTGCAAATGTCTTTCAAACTATAATCTTGATTCATGCAAAAATCTTTTGATGCAAGCCATTGCACAAATTGAGTATGAGATGATTTTCCTGTTATTTATCATAATGCACCTCAAAAGACAGTTTAGCAATTTGGAGCTGAATGTCTCCTTGCAAATTTTTTAGGACTGCAAGATGTTGCTATACAGCTTCAATTCTCTGCTCTGCACAGTGTATCATGTTCGTTCAGTACAGTAGGTGCATTTCATATATTGTTAACATGTTGATAAATTGTCCGAGCAGTTGTCCGTGAAGATCAAAGCATTGTTACTATTATTACATTGGCCACCTTTTCAACTTTAGTAAATCTTAGCATTTACATAACTGGAGAGAGTAGAACAAGAGGAAATCATTATTAAAGACTTAAAAATACTACACAGTTAAAGGTGATTTAAGTCTTGCTGTTGTGATTTATATTTATCACACTGAATTGAAATCTGTTTTGGCAGACTCCTATATTTTAACTAGAATAAAAATTTGTTCTGCTTTCAACGAATAACTGGTGTATTTAATTATACTATATACATTGGACATTAAAACAATTCTCGGTTTAAAATTGTTTTACACAGTAAAGTGGTAAAATGGTCATATTTGTTTTCAAGTATTTATCTTATTAGTTCACGAATCACTTACCGGTATTTAAATGTAAATAATATGCCTTATTGAGACACAATAATAAGAATTCAAGCCTGCTGTACTTCTTAATGCCTTTACTTATTTTAATGCTCCTGTAGATATTCTGGAAATTAAATTCGAGAGAAAAACCTGGTTTATGTCGCATGGATTGAACCTCTGCTTTTCGTAAGTGGTCATTTGTAATGACTGAACTGACCAATAAACTTTATTTACATAAGGCAGAAAAAAGATACGTGTAGACAAAAAAAAAAGTAATACATGAAACAAAATATAACAAGTAATGGCATTATTTCAGTTTTTTTTATTTCAGTCATAGTTCTCTCTATGAAAGACTAAATTTAAATTCTTTAAAATCAATAATGTGCTGTTATGTTCACGCTAAAATCTATTGCTTTTCACATTAGCTTATAAAAATAATTTGGCAGTTAGAGCAGAATTTTTTAGAACTGGTCTTAATGTGATATTTCTCGTTTTCATCATATGTAAATGCCATTAATCATCCCAGAATTCTTTTTTTTTTTTTTTTTCACAGACATTAGGAATAATTATAGCATCACACAAGATAACAGCATGTTGTGCTCTTGTAAAATGGGAATTGTGGAATAAAGTGAAATATTTAATCCATTGAAAATTTATCTAATCCATTTTCTTTCCAGTGCATATTTGACGGTAATATATTCAAGACTGGTCATATAGAACTCCTGGCGTTGATTGGTAAGTGCTAACTAAGGTTGCATAATTCAAATGCAATAATCTGGTATGTTAGTTCCTCGTGAGGAAAAATCACATAGCAAAGGAGTATGAAATTCATAACTGGCAGAGGGTACTGGATCGTCATTCAGAAAAACGAGACGAGGACTTAAGATTATAGTAGCTCTCTTGATGTGAGTTATGTTCAGGAGTAAGCTTTGCATAATTATGTAGGTATGCATTATATTCACAAGCTTCAAAGTGATCATTGGTTTCTTTTGAAGTTTTTGAAAACTGTAAAATAATTTTGTTAATATAACATGAAGTCAATATAGATTTGAAGATGATATTATTTATATAATAAGATGACTTACAGGTGAACACGAATGTGGGTGCTCTCTGTGAAAAAAAAATAAAGAATTTCAGCTTGTAGACAGGATTTTTTTCTATGCATTTTGCTACCATCAGGTAGAAATTTGTTTCAGAAGATAGATTTATGTTTTCTTCTGTTTTACTGTATCACTTACCTGAAGATACCAGATGAATGGTTTTGCTTGTCCAGTGAGTATGGATTTTATGTTTTTCCTTCCACATCTTCCTGTTTGACAAAATGTTACGGACACTGTCTTGCTGTTTTGCTGTTCTTAACACATTATTGTTTACTTTGCTCTTCACTGAATTCTCAAATTTCAGGTATATTTTCCATAATTTTATTATTTTCGATGTTTTATACAAATGTTAATTAGCTATGGTTATTTACTACAAAACATACATGTTTGGTCCTTCAGAACGGAAGTTTCAAGCAGATTGTAATCAAATAATTGGTCTTGTACATGACAGTGTGTATATTAACATATGCTTCTTTTTTATATACATTTTTATAATTAATCATGTGAAACCCCCATGTAAAATTTTACAGTGAATAAACAGGATACATAGGTTTGATTATATAATCATAGGTTGAAAGTATTGAAACGTCGGTGTTAATTTATATTGGGTATAACTGATCTAGAACTAATAGACTGTGTTACATAATGAAGTCATATATTATTATCCTAACTTCAAAATCAAGACTTGATTTTTAAATATTGTATTCACCAGATACTAAATTATCATTGAATAATAAGTGATAGATTGTCATGTCAGAGAACATAACATTTCAATTTTGTCCTATAAAATAATGAGCATTGAGGAGTTGCATGAAAATATGCAAATAGCATAACGTGGATCTGAATAAGTTACGCTGTTGCATTGGACCAAATTAGCTTCGAATAAAAGTAATATACAGTAATTCATCTCATTACAAAGATCTGATTTGTTGTGCCTCTACCCAGTCAAAATCTGCTCTGATATTCTTCTACAATTGTTTCTATAGAGTTGCTCTACGTCTCTGCAGAATATTAGGAAAGTTCTTATATGCAGTGTTTAGCTGCAGCACGATTCCTTGATGGTTTTAAATTGAGTTTTTCTCTCTTTTTGAAAATCGATATGATGATTGTAGACTTCCATATTTCTAGTATTACTTCTATTCCAAATATATTATGTAACTACAGTAGTTTTTGTATTTTGATCATTAGCACAAGACACTATATTTCATCATTTTTGCTATCGAATCACCATCTCCTGTTGCCTGTCCTCTCAACTGCTGTGTTTCATTGTGTACTTCCTGTAGACTGGGAGGTTCACTTTCATCCTTTAGGCCTACTATTTCCCTTCATTGCATTTCAAATTCCAGTTTTTCTTCCCGTTTCCAGAGAAATATATGATACAATTTCCTCTGCAAATAAATTTGATGGTGTTCGAGTAAAGGAGGTTGAATAATTTTTTGAGCAAATGAAGTTACGTTCCTCAGGTGAATACGCAAGTTAAATCCTACAAGTGAGTATGCAAAAAAACAAAATAATACTAGCATTTCATGTGTTTTATTTGTGTAGAGAATTATTTGCAATAAGGATCCGAATTTTATTTTCATTTATCTCAAAACTCATTTTTATGACTTATCTCCCTTTACCCTAACACCATCGAATTACAGTTTGGTGCTCCCAGTATGTAATAAATTTATTGCATGTTGAAGTGATACATGGAATTCAAGTTACAGTCTCGCAAATGACTGTTATAGACTTTTACGCTTATTGTATAATCTAACCTTGGAGCCAGTAATATATTCTCCATTATCTAAGACAATCTTGTTTCTACAAGCTGCTACTGCTGCTGCAGTGTTGAGAATTTCATCAATCACATTTTGTCCGTTCATTATAAATTTGGCAGTCTTACAGTATAGTCTTTAAGGATGTGTCGCAGTGTCATTGATATAGATTGTTTTCAGTGTTGCTGTAAGTCCAAGTTGATTTAAATAAAATAACCTGTTACGTTTGTAACTTCGATCTTTTCACTATCTGCAGAGTTCGTTATGTATTTATTAGTGTTGTGGGATTTAATCAATCAATTTCTGTTGTAAGATTAATCAATCAAAATATTTAATCAATAATCGAGTTGATTAAAGTTAATCAGTTGAAGATGATATTAATTATTATTTTGTTAATACAAACTCATACTAAAAATTCCGACAATATTCCTCTTTCGGAAATTGCTTACTTAAAAGAACAATAGTACTGTTATTTTTTTCGGAAATTGCTTACTTAAAAGAACAATAGTACTGTTATTTTCTATCTGCAAAGCAGGTAGTGTAGGGAAAATCTTTGCACAAACACTTCAGAAAGAGATGGAGATATGAGGACAGTGACCTAGTGTACCTCTATTGAAAGTTGAAACACAATGCAAAACCCTTATTAAGTTTTATAGTTTTCCAAGAAAACTTCCATCTTGTTGTCAGCTCATCTTCCTAGCATATGAAATGCATACTTTTTTGGGATTCGTCCCCCTCATCCCTTACAAAATAGCCATGTCTAACTGTGTGCAAGTGAGAGCGTGCCTCTCTTACTCACTCAATGTTTTCTGACGTCCGTACCTTTTGAACATGGCCTGGTGGTTTCTTATTGGAAGCTGGTGATGTTAATCGAAAGTTTTTTACCCTTCTCAATACGGTATTGCGACTAAGAGCAGTTCCGTGGAGGCCAATATTAAAATGTAGACGAAAGATAAGCTGTGTTTTCAAAACTGAATCACCATTCTTGAAAAAATGTTTCGACGATACAAGCATGATGCTCTGCACTCCACGCCTCCATAATTACACAAAATGGCATCTAAAATGCTAACCAACGACAGTCAATTGATATCAATAACCCCCATGTTGCTCAGTAAATGGCCTTCTAAAACCGTCCAACTCCTTTGCCGCACCTTTTTTGTGTATGTGCGCGTGCGCGTCTCTCTCTCTCTCACCCCCTCCCCTCCCCCCTCATGCTAGTTGCCCACTCTACAAGCAGGCTCATAGATGTTGCTAGTGCCAAGAAACATAGACCACTTAGTTCATAACAGACCACAGGCAGTGGGTTCACAATACTCTCGTAATGGATGATGATGATGATGATGATGATGATGATGATGGAGAATTGTTGGGTTGTCACAGGGAACAGGAATACCCGGAAAAAAAGCCAATGTTGGCTAAAGTTAATTTAAATTACATAAAATAATGATTTAAGTTAAAATTCTCCTTCAATCTATTGCTAAATTTATTCATTCATAGTTTTCTACCCAAGGGCAGGTCTTTCACTGCAAACCCAGCATTATCCAATATTTCATATTACTATCAAATTATAACATACCCATTATCTCGTAGCTTAGTTGCCTCATGAGTGATGCCTGATTGGTGTCATTTGTGAAGTTCAAACCTTCTTCGGACAGTTTACCAACAATAACAATATAATATTTAAACTTGTGACATATTAATACATAACATTTTAATCTTAAATGCCGATTTTTATTACATATATACACGTTATGTACAACAACAACAGCAACAACAACAAAAGATACATACTTGCAAAAATGAAATGGAAAGTGTTACTTTAAGCAAATTATATTTGGTAAAACATATTACATTAGGGTGTGTCATAAAAATGTAATTTAGAATTTTTAATGGGACACCCTCCTCTCTCCTCACCCCCAATTGGTCCGCTTTTGTGAAAAAAAAAGTTCACCATTAAAATGTTAGATGTATTTCATTTGAACAATTTTTACAGGTTGCTACCTTTGCTTAAAGTTCGTGAAAATCAAGAATAAAAACTGCGCTTTTTGAATATAATTTTTTCATTTTCTAGTTTCTAATAAGTTTATCATAATTATTTGTTCCTTCCCTCTGTAGATGGCAGCCATACTGATGTGTAGATACAGTGACTAGTCATGACTAAGTGCGGAGAGTGTGATATTAATATAGTGTTATTTGGGTGCTGACTCACTTGAAGCTGTTGCCCTATTGCCTGCTTGGACACTGGATATTGTGTTATCTACTGTGTACGAAAAAATACAAGAACTTATGAAGAAAGTGAACTTACTATCATCATCGTCAGAAAGTGAATAAAATACAAATGACAATTTTGACATTAATAAATCTGAACTATCTATTTTCGGGTAACAAACAAAAACACCAAAAAATCAATTTCTAATGATCTTGTATCAAATCTTGATGTTGCCAAAATCAGTGATAGTAAAGCAGCAGTTGTCCTACACCTACACAAACAGCTAGGTGTTTATCCATCAGTCCATCTTGCATATGTCAGGGAAGAATAAAGACTAGGCAGAAGATTGCAGAAATTATAACAACAGAGTTCCAACTGGATGTTACACTGACAATTCACTAGAATAAAAAATGATTAGAAGATATCACAGAAAACATCACACTGTCGAACATTTTCCTATCTTAGTATCCGGAGATGTAGAGCAGCTTCTCAGGGTGCCAAAACTATGATCAGAAACTGGTGAAGCTATTCTTCTGCTGTGTGTGAAACATCATCGTGGTGTGCTTGTCAAAATATTAAATGTGTTTTGATACTACTGCCGTGAATACAGGACTACAGAAGGTGCATGCACTCCGATAAAAAGGAAGAAAAAACCACGAGAATGATCTTTTTTTTTGGATGTCATGTCACCATCATGTTCTTGAAATAGTATTATTACAAGCAGTAGTTCGATAAGTTCTTGGTCATTCCACTGGCCCAGAAATATGCCTATTTAAGTGATTTAAGAAAATTTGGGAGAAAGTACACTATGTGATCAAAAGTATCCGAACACTCCGCAAGGCGTGTTTTTATCATAGAAGGCGACAGAGTAGTCAGCAGACATCAGACAGCTGTCAGCAGACAGCACGAGACAGCAGAATGGGATGGTCTGAGGAACTCGCGGACTTTCAACATGGTCAGGTGGTACTTGTGTAAGAAGTCTGTGCACGAGATTTCCACTTTCCTAAGCATCCCTAGGTCCACTGCTAGTGATGTTATACTGAAGTGGAAACGTGAAGGGATGTGTACAACTCAAAAGCATGCAGGCTGACCATCCATGACTTCCAGAGACCGTCGAGTGTTGAAGAGAATCATACAGTGTAATCATCAATTATCCACTGCCATCATAACACAAGAATTCCGAACTGCATCAGGATTTTCTTCAAGCACCATGACTGTTCGGCGCAAGGTGCATAAACTTGGTTCCCATGGCCGAGCAGTTGCCCATATCCATACATCACACAGGCAAATGTCAAATTCCACCTCACATGGTGTAAGGAGCGTCGAAACTGGACCCTAGAAGAGTGGAAAACCATTGTGTGGAGTGATGAATCACGGTATACAATGTTGCAGTCCGATGCTAGGATATGGGTGTGGCAAATGCCTGCTGAATGACATCTACCAGCCTTTATAGTGCTGACTGTAAGATTCGGGGGTGGAGGGATTACACAATTTGTTTTACCTGACAATGTCATGGCACAAGCTTACGTTTTAACCACTTACATGCTGCCTATCGTCGAAGACCAGTTCAGGGATGACCATTGTCTTTCAACTCAATCGAGCACCTGTCCATACTGTAGGGCTTGTCGGAAACTGGTTTGACGACAACATCGCACTAATTGACTGACCTGCGCAGAGTCCTGATTTGTAACCGATAGAACATCTCTGGGATGTTTTGGAATGCCAACATCATGCTAGACCACACTGACCCACGTCGATATCTCTTCTCATTTTGGTGCTTGGGGACAAATGGGCTGCCATTCCCCAGTAAATCTTTCGCTGCTTGATTGAGAGTATGCTTGCGAGAGTGAAGGCTGTCATGAAGACTAAGGTTTGGCCAACACTGTATTGACTGCGAGTATTCCCAATGAAAGGCTGACCAAACTTGTACTTCATTTTGAGGTGGGTATCCGGATACTTTTGATCACATAACGTAGATGTAAAACAATTTCAAATTGCTACGAAACACTGCAAGCTGTCCAAGAAGAATATAGGGAGTTCCTAGAACTCGTTATCATGTTTTTGAGTTGAGTGCCTAAAGAAAGTATTTCCTTTAGGTCTCCTGCAGGTCGCCATCATGCCAGGTGAATGGCAAACACTTTGTACACTCTCAACATATGGACATATGGATGTTCTGAAGACAGTTTGAAATGGCAGAATAGAAAGGAATATCTGAAATCTGTATATTCGTCATCTGAATATGTAAAATTTATGTATAATCTCGGTTTACAGTTTGTTCAAGTGTCTCTGCTCCCAGAAATTACTTACAAATGCTAAAATCTCTTAATAAGTTCAAGGATATCAATCCAAGAGTATCAGAAATAGCTTTGAAGAAATTTCTGAACCATCTATGGTACTTGCTCTGTCACTGTTTGCTGCAACCAAGAGAGAAATAGTTACGGCTTTGGATAAAAGAGGAGATGACAGTGCTCAAGCATACTAAGCTACATTAAAAAATAGATGGCAAAAAACTGAAAATTTTTCTTCTTCAAACACAAATTATTTAACCATAACTGGAGTGCCATGTATCTTCCTCCTGGAAGAGTGAGTACTTGGACTATAAATGAACAATTGAACAGTGTTAAGAAGACTGAAGTGTACGAAGATTATACAAATGACTTGACTGAGCACAGTGTTGCCCTAATGGAGTACAATAAACTCCACACTAAGTATGAGAAAGAACTTGCTGTTGAATGTAGGAAAAAATACAGAAATTATTGGAACAGGAAATAAATGTTTTAATTAGTATGTCAATATTAATTTATTCTGCGGGAAATCCGTTTTTATGCATTGTATATAGGCTATTTATTTATTTTCCAATGGCGAAAATTGACGATCAAGTCATTTTCTCTTTAGCTTCCCAGTACAAGCTAACAAGGTCCTCAGTCTTTTGTGCAGACATTACATATATTAAAATATAGATTATAATAAAATATTGATTTTTATTCAAGTTTGTGAAACTTTGAGCTCTGATAGCGACCCCTAGTTTTTTCAAATAAGCTGAAACTTCATATACATGAATTACTTTACAAAAGGAACAAAAACGTTTCTAACAAAATTTTACCCTCTCTATTATGAAACACCCTAATATTAGATTAAAAGTATGTGAATTAAAACATGCGCCTGACAGTGTATAATGTATAACTCACCGAGCCATGTCAAATCAGTTACCAATGTAAGGTCGCCATTTCTGACTTTTGCACATTTATGGACCTAAATTCGGTAGACATTGAGGCTCGCCATTTTATGTAATGAAATACTTCTGCTTAAATTGCTTTAAACTGTAACTCTGGAATGTTTAACAGTATGCATCTTGACTAGTACTACAGCTTACTGCAGCATTAGAAGAAATAATAGTAGGTGCTTCTATCTGAAAACACTTAGCAAAGAAGTGTTTATAACTTTATTATTATTTTCGGCATAATAAGTTTGCTTAATAAGGATGATAGTCTCCTAAATAGTGTACACATATGTTAATTATTCAAAGTGATCTTTAACCCACAACGACGACATTGTTCCACACAAATAAAACTTAAATTTAAATAACAGATTGTATAATTCTAATAATAATAGGATATGAATATGGAATTAGGAATGTAACATGTAAAATGACCAAGGAGCAACAGTAAATCAAATAATTCTAAATTTTAGTTTTTTAAATTACGTCATGAGGGATAGAAAGATCTTCTCATTAGCTATAATTTTTTAGATACCAGTAATTTATTTAATAGTCTCCATAGCATCGGCCTAAATTCCTTTTTGTTTCTAAATCATTTAAAGAAATGATTTTTATGAGGCAGTATCAAGATTATATTAATGCTACCACTTTATAATTATAATACCATATATTACGTTTTCACTCTATTTTTTGGATATTTAATAAATTTTTACTTTTTCACTCTTATGTAGGAATTTAAATAATATATGCATGATATTATTTGTAATAATAGAGGCTGAGGGTTTGAAATATATGTATAGTAATGCTCTCTATTCTTATATAAATGTAAGACTTTATATACAGGGTGCTCATCCTGTGGATTGGTAACTAGGCAAACCTGCATTTTACAGACGATGCGAAATGCAGGTGCTCACATTGCATTCACCAGCCCGTCCAGTAAGGCTACAATGTTCATCTGTGTTAATGTGTTGTGATAGCGCAACGGTTAACACGCTGGGTTGTCGCGGTGCAGGTCCGGATTCAAATCATGGCTCTGGATACATACTTTTTTTTTTCGTAATCTAATGCGTTTCGAGAACGTTCTAGAAAATCATGTTTTTTGTCCGAATGCTTAGAACATTCTAGACATTGAATTTGCTTATAAATAGGTGGTTCCAGCCGCTCGTGCTCAGTGTGGCAAGATGTTTACCAATAGAGAGTATACGGAGAGGTGCAGCAGAATGCAACACAGGCATGTCGTGTATACCAACAGAGGTTTCCGAAGAGAATTCCTACAGATCACAAGTTTGTACGGGTTGCAAAGTGCCTTTTAGAGACAGGAACAATACAGAAGACACCTCATCCACACAGAGATCGCCCTGTCTGTGACCAGGCAATGACAGATCGTGTGACTATGTCATTCAGCATCTGCATTGTAGTACAAGGGATATTCACAGGCATTTCAATATCAACCAATCTTCCACGTGGAGAATACTACATAATGCAAAGTTTCATCCTTATCATATCCAATTACACCAGGAGCTACTGATGCCAGATCATGAACGGAGAGTGGCGTTCAGTAGGTAGGTCATACGACAAACTCATCAAGGTGTGAACTTTTTTGCAATGTGTTATTCACAGATGAAGCAGGATTCCACAACACATGCCAAGTAAATCGACACAACATGCATTATTGGAGCACTGTAAATCCACATTGGATGCGAGAGGTGGCCTTACAGATCCAATGGGGCTTCAATGTTTGGGCTGGTATACTCTGTG
This sequence comes from Periplaneta americana, assembly GCF_040183065.1. Taxonomy (NCBI): domain Eukaryota; kingdom Metazoa; phylum Arthropoda; class Insecta; order Blattodea; family Blattidae; genus Periplaneta; species Periplaneta americana. The sequence goes on along the minus strand of NC_091120.1, from coordinate 90,671,626 downwards.
ACCATCTAATAGGACCATTTTTTTATGATGGCCGACTCACTGGAGATCGCTACATTCACTTTCTACAACACGAGCTGCCAACTTTACTCGAGGTACCACTGCAGATCCGAATAACTATGTGGTACCAACACGATGGTTCACCACCTCATTCAGCGCTTCGCGTAATGGATCATCTAAATGACACCTATCCAGAGCAGTGGATTGGATGGTATAGACCAGTAGATTGGGTAGCACGCTCACCTGATCTAACCCCATTAGACTTCTTCTCATGGGGCTACCTTAAAAATATCGTGTACCAGGAGCAGCCAATGACCCCTCAACAGCTCAGGGAACGCATCATCTTAGCTTGCCATGATATCACACCGGCCATGTTGCAATGGGTTAGGCTGGCAATGATGGTTAGATTTCGGACATGCATCCGCCAGCAGGATGGCCAGTTTGAATACCTATTACAACCATATGGAGGAAACAGATAAACTTAAGTAAGAGTTTATCTGTGTGATAGTCCAGTAGGATGCCTTATGTTTGTCATTTTCAGTATGACTGTATATCATCATGATTGCATTTGTAGAGCCTCAAATACTTTTTGTCTTTCTTTTGTATGTCAGAATATCTACAGAGAGTAAAATACCATTTAATGACTTATGTTTGTCATTTCTCATTAATGCAATGTTATTCGCATTTATTTCTTATGTTCAATAAAGCAGATTTTAATAACAATTTGTGATTTAATTGGAATTTACATAATTAATCTAATTACCTTAAAACATATGACAGCACTATTATTAATCTCTTCCATGCCAAATTATATGTTAAATTACCCTAAATAAGAACTACCTTCAGGTGTCAGTACTTGAACATCAGACCTTCACCGCTAAAGGCCAGTGCGTACACAATGCGCTAGTGGAACACCAGGTCATGTCATGCCGAGTGGTACATAACAGTCAATTCAGCTGAAAGTTATACGACGCAGGGGACTGTGTTTACGGTATAGTCTGTAAAATGCCGGTACTGCATAACTTCTCAATCTGCAGGATGAGAAGATTCACCCTGTATGTAGCTCTGTAGTAGCTGTTGTAGTGTGAGCACTTTTATAATTTTACAGAGTTATTCTTAATATCAATCATAATCTGACAATAAGAATCAATCATATTTACATTACGTTTATTTTCTTGATGTCTTGCTGCCAACAAGTCCCGCATGGCAGAGTCATACTCCTGAGAACACTGCTGCTCATTCAAATATGGTTATTAGTGTGCTCTGTACCCTTCTTGAGCAATCACTACACCATATTATGTCTCAAGTAGTTGGTTTCTATTTATGTAATAATGGTAATCTTAACTACACATTACATTCTACATGTACGGTATGTGTTTAAAGAAGGGTAAGAGGGCTATTTTTTTTTTTTATTATTATTTTGATATGTGGTGTACTGTGAATGCTCAAAGAAGAATAAAGTCTATTTTATTTAACGACACACTTCACTTTTGATGATATAGGTAATGAGTATTGAATCCATTTTTGACTGATTATGAATGTTGGCAAGCTGTCTTCCAACAAGATTTTATCACTCTTCATATGGCTTCAGTAAGTGAAGTAAGAATTGTGTTTGAAAATAGAGTTATTAGTGCTAGATTATTGCTGATTTGACTTCATTCCATGCCATTTTAATTTGTGGAAAACCAGAAAGATAAGATTTATAACAGCAAACCTCACTTATTATAGGAACTAAAAGGCAATATTTGGAGGGACTTAGCAACAATTTTAATTATGAACTAGGCTGTTTACACAACAGTATTTTACTACAAATGTGTCAAGAATTTATACATGCAAATGAACTGAATTTTCAGCAATACTTATGAATGACGACGCTGAATCCTATGTTCGCTCCATTTACTAGTCCCATGTGATCAGCTTGCTGGCCGCACAGGAGCTGTTGGCAGTGAGACATTAAGGAAATAATTGCACTGTATAAAAAATTGCAAATGGAGTATTATTAAACTGTACTAAAATTTAATTTTAAATGCCCTTTTCATAGTGAGAGTTTTGAAATATTTTGAAGTATAAATCTACGTACTTATTGTAAAGAATAAGGTGATCAAAATGTTAGCTTACCATTAAATTCTTAAGGCTTTAAATTTTATTTAAAAATAAATAATGAGATATGCCATGAAGGCACAAGGAGAAATGGAAAGGTGGAGCTCCACGACTGGATTTCATAGCAATTCCGGAAATCATGATAAGAGTATATTTTAACCTCTTCCCTGATTAAATCGAATTAACTCAGGTTGCTAACTGCCGCCAAAAGTTATTAACCCGAGTTAACTCGTGAGAGATGGATGTTTGCTGCTAAGAATTATTATCCCGAATTTATACATTTCCATCATTTAGTTAACCTTTTCTTCACTAGATGTTTACAGAAGTTAGTGTTACTACTACATCTGGTGGAGTGTTTTGTACTTTTTCCTTGCGAGTGGAATTCTATGCTCGTATAGCATTCACACACAGGAGTGAGTATATGATAGTTTTGGTGGTTTCTGTTTCCTTGTGCTGTTTTGTGTAAAGATGAATCGTGTTAGTGATTCCGACAATTTTGATGAGGAATATATTCCTGTAGACGATTCAGGCAATGAAACATCAGTATCAGAAGACGGACGTTACAGATTCAGATTGTTCTGTTGATGTTACGTCTGCTCTACAGTTGGTCAAAGAGAAGGCATCTGGCATCATTTCTTCTGCATCTCTGAGGTTCTCTACTTCTTCCCTGAATTTTAACATTGTTTCTGATAACGATATTTCTCAATTTTTTAAAATTATTATTTGATAATGACCTCATCAACATTATAGTCGAGGAGACAAATCGGCATGCTAATTGGTCTGTACAGAATGTTGAAAATAATTCGTGGTGGCCCACTACAGACTCTGAAATACATGTATTTTTGGGCATAGTGATACTGCAGAGCATTATTCACAAACCTGAAGAACAGATGTAATGGTCCAACGATCCAATGACTGCTACACCATTCTTCCCAGATATGCTCTCATTTAGGAGATTTATGGAACTGAAAAAATTCCTGCACTTCGCCAACAATGACTACAATCTGGACACCCACCCAAATCCAGAATTGAATAAAGTTGGCCTATGTTTCGGAATCTTGAAGAGAAATTCAAAATTTATATACCCCAGACAGAGATGTCACCATTGACGAGAGCCTGTTGCTTTATAAGGGGCAACTAGGGTGGGTACAGTATATATCACTAAAACGAGCCAGGTTTGGGATAAAGGCGTATATGCTCTGAATTTAAGAGTGGGTACGTTTGATCCAGTATAATTTACACTGGAAAAGGAACTATTCTTGATAACGGCTACAACAATCTTCCTATGTCTAGCCAAGTAGTCATAACACTCATGAAACCTTTACTTGGCCGGGGATATTGTCTTACAACGGACAATTCTTAACATTATCCCAGTTATCCGACATGCTCATTTCACACACTACAGACACTTATGGGACTGAAAATGAGCAGGAAAGAAGACAACAAAGCTGAAGAAGGGCGAAACTGCGGCTTTCTAGAGGGGCAAGAACATTACCCTCAGATGAAAGGATAAAAAAGATGTGGTGCTTCTTAGCATAGGTGCTGAGATGGTCATCAAGGAGTATTTTAAGCCGAAAATGGTGGTCGACTTTAACAACACAATGGGAGGAGTCGACAGGTTAGTCCAGCACTTGGCAGCTTATCCAAATCCGCGAAAGAGAGGAAAGTGATATTATAAGATCTTTCAACTTCCTGAGTTGGCCCTGTGGAATTCCCACTTTCTGTATACGAAATCTGGAGCTAGGAAGACACCCTTGGACTATCGAATGGTGATAATTCGTAAGATGTTCGAAAAATACACCACAAATGTCCTATCACCCAAGGCAGGATGGCCAGGAAAATCACCCACCCCACTTCGGCTTACTGGTTGACATTTCCAGAAGTTATTCCACCAAATCCGAAGAAGAACCAAACCAGACAGTGTTTCAAGTGTAGTAGTGTGAGGGTCACAAAAAAAAAAAAAGTCCAGAATGCAATGTGCATAACACCCTGATTTCACGTCTATCACACGACAAGCAACATTTAATGCTTTGATAACAGCACTGGTATGGTACCCCATAAATTAATCCATAAAACACATAAGTTGCTAAATAGTTTAGGAGAAAATCAAAGTGGGACAACTATCAGAGCTGGAATCAAGGCGCATGAGATAACTCGAGATAATAATTCAGGTATGAATGTATGTTTATTTTAGTGATTATTTTTTTAGGTATGTAAGAAAATTAGTGATGTACAATGATTCTGTAATATTAAATGACCTCTAAACGAAATTTTTTTTCCTCCACAAAATTAGTAAAATAGATAGTAAGGGAAGAGGTTAATTTAACTATATGAAGTTGAGTCATAGCTTTCACTTCATATACATCACTAATTGGAATATAAATAATAAATATTTTTTTAAGATTAATTTGTGCATTCTGGAGACTACTCTCTGAGCAGACGCAGTTGTCACTCACTACACTATTATCTCGGGCATACATTCACATACAGTAATGTAATTCAGAAGTACCTGAGGTATACTGCAAGTGATAATCTTCACCATAACAAAGGAAAATTATATTCATATACGCACACCATATAGCTTTTCCAAAGGGAAAAAGAGAAGATATAAAACACTCTGAATATGAGCATGAAAATGTACCGAAACCTTTTGAAGAAAGCAAACAATTAATAAAATAAGGAATGGTGGGGGAGGGGGAACACAGAGTCAAGTTCCGTCTTTCCAACATTATGTGCAAAGTACTCATGAATTGTTTTAACATGTTTCCTTCTATGAATAAACCAAACGTGATATAAAATTAGTGTCCTCTAATAGTAAATTTATACAATTTATAATTGAAGGGCTAAGTGCAAGAAGGGCATTTTAGAGGTTGTGCCCTTTTTGAGTAAAATGCTTTATTGTGTTCTCTGATTTGTTATGCATATGATCACCAAGTTGTAGTTCAATACAGCGATTATAGAGGTCAGGAGTAACCAAAATGTAAAGGCGTGCATAGATAACATCATTACAGTTTGAATTTTCAACATCAATTTTCTCAAAACTTGCATTTGAGAGAAGTGCCTTTCTTGCACCAATCCCTCAATTATGCTATGCATCATGTTGCAGCAAACAAGTATAGAATACTTGAACTTAATTCAGTAATATTCATAATATTCATTTTATAAGACACATCTTTTACTTTGATAAAATTGCAAAACAATGCTTACACCATTACATAACATCTACAAATATACCAGTATATAATTTTTTCTTTTTTGAGCAAACTTTATATTTACTGATAATTTCTACAGTGCAATACTAATAGCCAAAATCAATAGCCCTAAGAAGAACAATTTGAACTCTTTTTGGTTTGTTTGTAATGTCGAGTGGACATAATTTCAGATTATAATACATACATAGATTAATAAAAATGTAACTTTACTTATTGGTGGACAGGAGAGAGTGTAGAGTAACATAGAGATCATTTCTATCCCCAGAAAAGGTCAGTGGCAGCAATAAAGACAGGCCATTGGCTGGACTGATTCAACTCTACTGATATATCAGCTATGCCTGCATATAAAATTTTAAAGAAGATATTTGCCAAATTATTTGTTAGCTGCTGTGTTACCACAGATTATATCCATACAATCTGTGTAAGGTGTGTAAGCGTATCTTTCCATTATACACACGTCACTATTTTTTTCATGATGAGAAAATTGAAGTAGGCATAATTTCATTCAGTCTGGAGTTTTGTGTCATTCCACCACTTATCTTGCATTACTTCATATAATATGAAACTGAAGTGAATATGTCTGTATGATATATACATAAAAACCAGGTTGGGAAAATGACAAAATTTAAGCAAAAAACTACTATTTGTATTACTTCCCCCTCAAGTACAATAATTTCTGTCAATACGTAACATTTTATATGCATGCATTATACCGTATTGTGGATATGCCGTAATCTGTATGGTCCATCAGTCATAACTTTCCATAGTGCAGGGAATCAAATTAGGGAATAAATTTAGAGCCATAACATGTTTTGTATTCGATATTTTACGAAATATACCAAAGACGTAATTATTATATGTAAGTATATTAAACATTTATAAGTAAATAATGAGAATTATCCAGTAGAATCAGGCTTGTATTCATTTAGGATTGAAAGTGAATAGGACCTATTATTTTATCTATAGGGGGAAGGAAAAGTTGATCCAATAAAAAAATTTTCAGCCATTTTTAATTTACAAGTCATGAAGCTGACTACTGGTTATTGCTACATTATGTATAACGTGTGTAAGAATAACAAATTGCTGATTTTCTTAATAATTTTTTTTTCTTTCGTGATTTTGACAATTTCGAATGAAAGTTCTTGAAGCTCTCTTCTGAATCCAGTGCATAGATAGTATCTCATTATGACTAGAAGATGAAAAGGAAAATAATTATATAGTTTCAGTGCATAAGTAGGGGTGTGATTTTATGGTGATTATTTTACCCTGATTTCAGTGATTAAAATGGTTTAATTTCGGTGAATATTTCGTAAAAAAACAAAAAAAAAAAAAAAAAAAAAACAAATTTCGCGCATATTTTGCACCCTAAAGAAACTTAAAAATAATAAAATAACATATTTTAAAAATGATTACTGAAACAATCCCTTTGAAACTAACAGAAAATTGCTTGCATCATTAATTAAACTCATAATTCAATTTCATTCAACTGTAAGGGGGTGATGGCACTACTTCTTGATCTCACGAAAGCAGTTGTTGTGGGAAGAGAAATAAGTGTTGTCTGCTTGCGTGTTCCCTGAAAGTAGTCTCTGAAACTATGCCTACATTGTTGCCAGATGTCACACGTATGTAATGTTGAACGATCAAATATGTAGAAATGTTCATGTATATTTTATAATGAAGAAAATTTTCACGTTTTATTTGGGAGAATGAGTCATTTCTCATGCGAATTTTCCATAAAACATTTTTTGGTGAAAATATCGTGATTATGAAGTAATTTTGTGGATTTCTACCAATTTCGCGAAAATTCGCGTATATATTTCACTTAATTTTGGACTTTCATTAAGGGATTTGCATTGTCTATGCATAAAATTAAGTTTTTAACACATTTCGCTTATATTGTTAATACAAAAAAAAATCACACCTCTAATGATAAGAATACCAGCATCAGTATTTTTAAAATGGAAATATTGCGAAACAGCAAAATACAATTATTTTCCTTGGATCACAGCAGTAGCTTACAATCACAAAGTTGCAACAGGTCTCTAAAACAAAGTTTTACTATTAACCACGTGCAGTGACATACCACTGTAAACATTTGTTTGGAAATACATTAAGAAGTGAAATTATTATTTTTTTATTTCCTTTATAAAATTAGTCACTTGTAATTGCTTATATATAATATAATTTTAAATCTTGAATATGAAATAGCACAAATTCCATTAATTCTGAAATTACATAAAATTGTGGTGAATTAACTTCAAATTCTCTAAAAGCAATGATAAAATTATGTCCACCCAGGATAGTGTAATGATTTGTATTCATAATCAATATAAAAAGGATATATTCGTTCAAATTTTACTTCATTGGTCCCACTAAAATATATACATAACAAAACTCCTGAATAAGACAATGTCCCTTGTTAGCACTAAGGAATACATAAGTACATTAAGAAAAGTGGTTTGACAATTCTTTCACAGCCAATAACACTCATATTTTGACACACTGCATATAAAACTGGAACTTAAATATTTAATTTACCATATATAATAATTTTTTGTCTACTTTCTCATTGTTTCAATAATACGAATGTGACTTGGAAGATGAAGAATGTGTTTCATTTTATACTTTAATAAAAGCTGTACCAAGAATTTACTAATATCATAAAGAGACATAGTACATATACATAATATGTAGTAGGCCAACATTTTTCCGAGTTATATTATTGAACCTGTATGATAGTTTCTACCAACATAAAAAACTGTCATAACTATGTTAATTATAGTTTCTAAATATTATGATAATCATGTATACACATTTCATGTTGAAAGTTTAATAAAATATTATGACACTTACTAGGAACTGACGATGAAACCTTGAATTTCTTACAACTAAACAATTTTGATGTTATTTTGTATACGAATATACCATAAATATCTGTTTTATAACATGCTGTTTTTTTACCTTTATAGATATTACATGTAGCCTACTATTCTTAACCACTAGGTTACACATTTAACTGAAACAGGCAATGCAGTTTCGACTGTATGAAAAAAGTGTGTTTTTCGTAATGTACCATTCACATTCAAATATGAATTTTTTTTTCCGCATATAGCACAAAATGAACTTTTTACACACTGAGAAAATAGATAATATACTGTATATATGACATACAATTTAGGCTACTTGGTGTTTCGTATTATTAATTTAATTTAATGTTAGTTGAGTTTTAAAACGACTTTCCAATTGATAAATTTTACTGGTAAATGCAACTCTCGAATTGCATAATATGCAGCAAAACAAGCAAATTTAAAAGTTTTGGATGTTAATATTATACTAAATTTAGTGTTTAAACTTATTTTCCATTATTATTGAAATACTGGACATGTTTTATGTAAACATAGATTTCATTTAATTAAAGACATAAAATGAAAGTGCCCTCATCTTTAGGATAACTCCTGGAATTCATTACAGACAAATATAACAGCCAATAAAGATTTGTAACAAAAGTTAATGCAGATTACAAATCAATATTGGTAAGCCTTAAATCGTATATTTATTTTGTACTGCGTACTACTTTTTTTTTTTACTCATATGTTCACACATAGAAATACACCAAAATATTTAAAACTTTAACTCTTTAGCAGATCGTGTAATGATACCAAAGTTGAAATTTCTTATATTTAATTTGTATGAGTAAAACAAACTGTTTAGAATTATTAAATAAAAGACTATCAATACCGGTATCTGTATAAAAATGATGGTTTGTCTTTGTTCTGTATCACTTGCTCTGTAAGCTATCACAATTTTTACATTCACATATTTCTTTTTTTCCATCATTTATGTACATATAATATTTATTTAATATATTTTGTTTCAAATTATTTTAATATAATCCTTATTCGCTAGTTATGTGTAACAAAATTTTACTTATTACATTACTTGGTTTTCATCTTGTCATCAATTTCAAAAATCTTTACTCTATAGAACATTCTAATCTTGTAAATTTCTCATACTACTTGTACCTGCTGGGTACCATTTTGTTTCTTAAGACATGCCTTTCATTATTTAGTACGTTTTGTGTGACATTTACCACTAATGCAAGTTGTTCAGAAAATACAAAGTGTAAATGCTAACAATTACTTATCTAATGACCAGCTACCTTTCATACAATAATCTGGGTGAGATTAGTTTATTGTGGTTGGAATTAACAGTAGTAGTAATCAGTTATGCTAATAGTCTCATTTATGTTCTCAAATTTCATGCAAAATGAAACAACAGACAAAACAGAAAAGCTGGTCCATTATCAAGAACTACAGAAATCGTAAATGAAAGGTTATGTACTTTTGTATATATATAAAAAACGTTTTAACAATAAAATTTCTCTCAAATATTGAAAATAAAATCAAAACCTAGTGCTTACGATTAAAATTACTACCCTCATTCAATCTAAAATAAAGTCTTATTTCTGAGTCTCTCAATAAAGCAAATTACGTATTTTCTGAGAAGTTGGTAAATCTGTAGATTTAAACTGAATATTTATGGTTTCATAGGGAGCTTAAACAAACATCTTTTAGAATTATCTGACAATGTGACTTGGATTATAAAATATCCCTGAGCATTGCCTCAGTGACATAAGGAATGTCGACCCTGTACTCTTCCTACCGATATTGTTCTGTCTTCCTTTTAATATAACTTCAGATTTTTCTGAACAACAGTTATAACAACCATAAAACCATTTCTCCATTAATAACGTTTAAAATATTAGAAATTACGTTTCACATACAGTTAATATCCCTTGATATTTACGAACCTCAACTTCACAGTACAGTATATTATAATAGTAGATTTTGAACAAAGTCTTATCTCTTTTGTTGTATGGCAGGCGATTATTCTCATCAACATAAGTAAATACAAGAATGGAATGATATACAATCTTATTGTTTGAACATTATATTTGCAAGGAGAGACCAGCTGATGATATGTTGTCCCCACCACCTGCTGTTTGGTAAGCTTCTGTACATACTAGCACAGGTGCAACACATATCTCAATGGCAAGTCTAGTACCCGAACTTCCAGTCAATTCTTCATCCCAACAAGATACAGGATTTTCCACATTTAAAGGTACTCGTTTGCTGTCTGCTGCTACTGATGTAGAGAAGCTGTCATCCATTATCAGTTTCGCTTTCTCAATGTCAACCTAAAATTTTTCAATTATCCAGTCTCAGAAAAAAGGAATAATTAAAATTTTAATAATATTTTTAACAATTTGTTTTAAAAGAGGATAATTTGTTTTATTTTCTACGTTTTATGCACAAATATTGTAAACGTATGGAATACTAATCACTTGAAACGAAATAAGTGGTACAGTTACCCAGAGCAATAAAAAATTACTCCAATTGACATGTTTACAATGAATTATTAGAAATTATAAATGGAAAATAAAATGTTTATGATTAGTTTACTTTCATTATACTGAAGGAAAATATACATACAATTACATCCAATGAGACTAGATGAAAATATAAAAATGGAACTTGGTGACTGATATTTAAATGATATTAGGAAACTTAAATCATAAGAAAATTATCAATAACGATGACAATGGTGGTGATGATATTAAAATATAATAGTAGTAGTAATAATAATAATAATAATAATAATAATAATAATAATAATAGGAGTGGGGAAAATATATACAGAGTGATCCACAATTATATACCTATTTTTATTTTGATGCAGTTCTGTCAGTAATGATATTAGATCAATAATTTTACTGTTATATTGTAATCTGTTCTATACCATTGTACATTTGTTACAAATTATTTGTCTGTTATAGGACTAACCACGAATAAGTGAAAATGGTGGAAGACTATATTGGGATATCTGTTTTCAAGTAATCTATCCAGTTTTGCTAATTTCTAACGAATACATAAATATATTAATTATTATGGGGTAAGAGTCTTTTCGTATCTTCACTTTCAATTTTGTAATACGAGCAGAATTCTCAAATAAACTCTAAAATATAAAGCCATATTTAAAGTAACAATTTAGGAGGCAAACCCTTAAGAGGTAGAGTGAAATCGTAATTGTTCCACATGACATGTTATATTGCACCTGATGGTAGTTTTTTTTATCCATTTCCTTTACATTCCTAAGAAATTTAACTAGTGTTGATTGTGTCTTATTAATTTGCTTCTTTTTAGGGCCCAAATTTTCATCTACAGTATATAACAACGCAGCACCTACTTTAAACATAGTTCCTATAGTCATTAAAGAGATCAACCTGCAGTAAAAAATACAGTATAACCCTATTAATGCACTTGTTAAGGGGCTGTGGCTTTGAAGTGTAATAAGTGGGACAGCACTACAGACGGGAAATGATTTATGAAACAGGAAAAAAAAAAAAATTAGATATCACTTCATAGGAAATACATTCGTATTTTATTGTGCATTAGTTATAGTGCAAAATGGAAATAAAAGCTCATTTCATATGGAAAAAAGCTTTGATTAGTGTGTGTGTGTGTGTGTGTGTGTGTGTGTGTGTGCGCGCGCGCGCGCGTATTTTCGAAGTACATTTCCTGTTTACGGACTTTGTTTCATGTGGGAACACTTTAAAGATTCAATTTCCTCATCACTGTCTTCATCTTGGGCTGTAGTGACAGCATGATTCACAATCATGCCGTTCAAGATGGCTGATTTCTGAAGTCAAATAGATCAATGTCAACTGACACAAAATCCTCCATGCTGACTTCTCCCGTACAGCAGCTCAATCCTGGTCATCATCCATTATGAAAGGGGCACTCATTTCACAGGTTATTATGCCATTTTGCACTATCAAACTTACTGCACACTCCACAGAATTTAAGGGATGACTAAATTATAGAGAAAGGACAAGAATGTATTGACAGGAAAACATTTGAGTGTTAAAATCTTTTCATACAAAGGAAAGTATTGGTAAGTAAACTTCCGACAATACTGAACAGAAGGTTTTTTTTTTCAGGTAGAGAGTCAGATTTCTTTCCTGCACTCATGGTGCAATGACCCTCAGCACAGTTACAGCAACATATTTCTTTGCCATGCTTTTAAAACATTACAAGTTTGACAATTTATACGAATAATATTTGAGGAGAAAAATTCGATCCGGCGCTGGGGATCGAACCCGGGTCCTTGGTTCTATGTACCAAGCGCTCTGACCACTGAGCTACGCAAAATTCAATCCACAGCACCGGATAGAACCTTCCTCCTTCAGTGTTTCCCTTTGTGGCCTGACTCCAAGTTAGGTTTATATGTTGACGTATATGTCTAGTGTCAACTGCCATTATACAAGAAGCGCACTCAGTTGAGTGGCTTATTTGGCCGGGATTCCGCAGTTATGTTGCACTGCTAGCTATGAGAATCCCGGCCAAATAAGTCACTCAACTGAGTGCACTCCTTGTATAATGGGAGTTGACACTAGACATATACGTCAACATATAAACCTAACTTGGAGTCAGGCCACAAAGGGAAACACTGAAGGAGGAAGGTTCTATCCAGTGCTGTGGATTGAATTTGGCGTAGCTCAGTGGTCAGAGTGCTTGGTACGTAAAACAAGGACCCGGGTTCGATCCCCGGCGCCAGATCGAATTTTTCTCCTCAAATATTAATTGTCAACATTACAGAGATTATTCTGCGGGACAAATTAATAAAATCCATAATAATTTATACGAAGTTTTTTTTTTTTACTCCTTTGCAATCCAAAAAAAAAAAGAAAAAAAGAGCTACAAGCAGGGATTTGGAAGCATTACAAGAGGGTAAAATTATACAAAACTATATATGAAATGTCCAGGGTCCATACAAATGAATGAATGGAACAGCGTAATATGTGGGAGTATATTAATGAGGTTTCTGTACTTTTAAATTATGGGGATGAAACCTGTTTTTATTTCGTATAATTTACCTTTAACACATTTGCCTCTGAAAATTTCAAAATATACGAACCTCCTTTGAGCCACAGACGTGCCTGTTTGCTGTGAGGGATGCCTTTGCTGCAGCTGCTTTTGAATTTTTCCATGGTGAATCTTTCACTGTGAGAATGGCTTGATATGCTAATGTGTGTACATGAAATCTCGTTAGTTGTCGGCTGTTCTCCATGTTTACTGCACTTTCAGATATCAGACTAAACAAAAATTTTATTCTATTAAAAATTATATAAAGATTCCCTAAAGAAACATAATGTTAAACCGGGTGCATACAGAATTGGACACGACACAGTGCAACACAACATTTTGTCTGATGGTATTTGACTCCCATTGATTTCTTATGTGATGCACATAGAATCAGACACAGCAATACAGTTGCGAAGAGACAAAATTGGGTGGCTGCCTGAACTTGGTCGCAAGCCAACGGTCTGATGGCTGAGGCATACTGTGCAAAAAAAAATTCCGAAATTCAAAACATAAGGGTGAACAAAAGTTGTCTTATAGTCTCTACTTTAAGCAATGAAATAAACTAGGTCTCTAATTACATTTTTCACCTAGCCACAGGTCTAAAGATTATCATATAAAGTAAAATGTTTATTTATTTTTTTATTTTCATAATTCTTCAGTGCATGGTCACTTCCTTTTTTTTTCTCTCTCTTTTTAAGAAAAGCCTAAGTTTTCATTTGGTATGACGGACTTGTGTCTAGATGGAATACAAGTCATAATAGAGTAAAATAATTCATTTGCCTTAAGTCTTATTTTCTAACATTTTGTCAGTATTAACAGTTTATGTCGACATATGCCCTTAATATTATCACTGTATGATGTACTGCAAAAATATTATATTGACCACTTAAGATTTTTATGCCTTTTTATTTAAACTAACAGTGCCAACACTGTCTTAATAAGAAAGCTTGTAAGATTTATATTTCTACTGTTGTTACATTCTAGAATATAAAATAATAGCATTAACGAGTTACTGAAAGTGTTATTAAGATGTTCTATAGTAGAAAGAAAATGGTTCTTCTTATACAAAAGCAAGCGCATTTTGATAAAGATAGGTAAATGTTTTAATGGAGTATTTTCTTTAGGTATTTCTATTTTCAATATACGAGTAAAATAGGCAAATTGATTCGCTCTATAGATTAGAATCAAATTAAAACACACAACTGGTTATGTTCGAATTTCATTACTTACTGGCTTTTAAGGAACCCGGAGGTTCATTGCCACCCTCACATAAGCCCGGCATTGGTCCCTATCCTGAGCAAGATTAATTCGAATTTCATTTCTCACAAAAAAGAGAGAGAGAGAGAGGGAGGGAGGGAGGGAGAGAGGGGGGAGGGGGAGAGAGAGGAGGGGAGGGAGAGGGGGGAGAGGGAGAGGGATATATATATATATTGAATGCACTGAATTCCTACAACACTTTCAGCAACTCGTTAATGCTATTCTTTCATATTCTAGAATGTAACAACAGTGGAAATATAAATCTTACACACTTCCTTATTAATACAGTGTTGGCAACTGTTAGTAAATCTTAAGTGGTCATAATATTTCTCCAGTACATCATATAGTGATGATGCGAAGGGCATATGTCGACATAAACTGTTAATATCGACAAACTATTAGAAAATAAGACTTAAGGAAAATTGATCATTTTAGTGTATTACGACTTGTATATCCTCTGATTGAAGTTCTAGCTGATATGTACAGTCATTCCAAAAAAGATTTAGCGCACTCTTGATAGCGCATATGACGGAGTCCTGGTGCTGTGTTCACACAAGCATGTTTACTGCATTTCAGGTAAGTTTACATGTTAACCGGATTCTTATTATGGTTGGCGACCTGATCTTGATAGTCCTTTATACTTCCAATTTCAATAAACTTCCTTCCGATCCTTGTCACTGTTGTATGTGGAATTGGATTGTGATCAGCATGCATATCATTAAATAAATTCGCCGCCTCTTTAGAGATCATTGCCTGTCCTTATAGCCAACTATAATTAAAATTAGAATTCTGTTAAATTGTTAAATAAGACATTGACAATAGAGTTGTGCCAGTTTTTACCAGTTATAAACATGATTCCATGGATATAAACAAAGGACAGTCAAATCACAGTAAATAAAAGAATCATTTTACTTGTACTATTCGTTAGACCTACACTTTTCTGTTTTATTGATTTAGCAACAATAAATTTGTATGGAAATAACTAGTGTGAGTACTTTTCGAAAAGCTCTTAATGAACATTATTCGAAAATATAAAAATATATTCAGTATTCAATTTAAAATAAGTTGAAGTTCCTTCTTGTTCCGGTTAAGCCAGAAGTAGAAAAAAACTCTGTAATACCATTATTGACTTCTTAGTATGCGTTATCCCCATACACCGAGTTTCAAGTCACTGAACCACGTGCTTTAAAAGTTATTTAAGTGGTGCAGGACTTTTAACTAACCCTGTATATATTTAGTCAACAGTTATTTGTATATGAAAGGGATAAAAAAAATACTGAAATTTAAATATGTCATTTTTTTAAGTTCAAGGGGGATTCAAACCTGGTAACCCCTCCCGCCTTGCATATGCATCTGGGTTCACTGTTTTTAAATGTTATTCAAACATACCAAAAAACGCCAATTATGAAATGAAGTGGAAAATTTTTATCTTGAACATAGGAAAAGAAAAGTAATAGACTGAAATCGAACTCGCAATCTTCAGATTAGTTGCTCTATGCCTTAACCATCTACGCTAGTTTCACATGTAGGAGTAGAGCTGCTATGTATCGTACTACTAAATGTTGAAGGATATATCTAATTAAAAGCAATGTGTGTATTTCTTAATATAAATGATTAAAATGAGCTAATTTCAAGGTAAATTAATTAAATTCAATCACTTTTCTCCAGAATAATGAAATAAAGTTAGGGAAGGAGAAAAAGGCTTTAAATAACGCAATATTATTTTCTGTATGGTGTGAACTGATTGAGATGATATAATGTA
This sequence comes from Periplaneta americana, assembly GCF_040183065.1. Lineage (NCBI taxonomy): Eukaryota > Metazoa > Arthropoda > Insecta > Blattodea > Blattidae > Periplaneta > Periplaneta americana. The sequence continues at coordinate 90,655,373 of NC_091120.1, read as the reverse complement.
TGCACATGTGCCCAAGAGATACTTTGAAAATATTAAGCACTCAATCTATACATCTATTATCAGGCATTACATCTCACTTGACGATGTGTGTCAGAGAAGGAACAATTGTTTGTTTGCAATGAACGGGGAAAAGAACTGGCCATCCTACTCCATTATCTCCTGACCTAGTTGCCTCATAAGTGGTGCCTTCTTGGTATCACTTGTGAGGTTCAAACCTGTCTTCGGACAGTTGACTAAATAACATGACTTATATTCCACCCAGACAAACTGTAAGTCCGTAATACCCAATGAAAATTTTAAGTTTTTTCTTTTTAATAGCTTGTTAGGAACTAAAAATTGTAAAAAAAAAAAAGAAGTGACTTAAACCCTACTGACCATGCAGTGAAGAATTATGAAAATAAAAAAATGAACAAAAAAATGTTACTTTATACACTAATCTTTAGACCTCGTTTAAAGGTTTCTAGGAGGTCCAAATTTTTTGTGCGAAATGTTGGCACCATAATGCAACTTTTGCGAATCCTTAAATAAATTTTCAATTTCGGAAAAAGAATTTTTCGGCCTTTTTCAATACACCCTACTGAGCATAACCATGTCCACGATTGCAAGCTTCCACTATATACAGATACTATTGTTGTGTAATATACATTATTCAAAATGGAGCTCAATGCGGATAAATTAGTTGTTTTAGTACAGAAAGACTTGTTTTGTACAATCCTACTTTGAAACAATATCACGACAATAATGTGGTTTCTAAAATGTGGGAGGAAATTGCAAAAGAGATGAAAGCATCAGTTGAGTAATAACACCAATAACAATAAAATTAGTAGTAGGTCTAACTTCTCTGCTCTGTACTATCATTCATTATTGATATTAATAATCAAAAGTAATCATACTCTTCCAGTGAAATTTTTTTAACGTTTCTCATCACTTCTCAGTTCTTGCATGAGCCAATTAGATAATGTCTTTTATTTTATGGATGTACTCAAAACCTACGTTCCAAAAGAGTGACAATGCACTACAAAGCATATCATCCTCATCCACTGACGACATTTTCTAGGTTACAGCAGTTTTCCAAATCCACACAACCAGCAGATCAGTTGTCGCAAGCAAACAGTGTTGAGCTATCACGAGGCATTGTGAGACATTATAAAGCAAAATGTCGCGTTGCAACTCATTGCGCCATGCTGCATCTGATTCTTTGTGCACCCAGCCTTACAAAGATGTGGTGATAAGCTTTGTATTCTTATACACGAATGTTAAATGAACGACATGTTTACTTAGTTTCTTGATAATCTAAACAAAAGTGCTGCCACTTTAATAATAAAAATTCCTTTTGTATTCTCCCGACATTATTTACATACAAAGCAGACGGCATATTTCTTGTGATGAAAATATGTTCAATGGTTCGAAACTGCATACAGGTTCTGTTGTCAGAGCAATATATTAAGATGTGAAGCATTACCTAATCTGTTTAGCCCGTTATGCTTGGTACTCCAAACAAATGGCCGTAGTTGTTGACTATTGACTATAGATATGGTTAACAAATAGATTTAGTTTTTCAAAATCATGTGTCTAAATTATAAATGTGTTGTCTACAGTTGTTTGGAGTAGTCAAGTATAATGAGCCCAATAGAGAAGGCGACCCTTCAGACCTTAATATATTGCCCTAAAAATGGAACCTGTATGCAGTCTGAAAATATTGTAGCTGTGAAGTTCCAGCACAAGGTGAAATAAGTCTGCATCTGAATACAATCACCATGAAAGTCTAAAATCTCATAATATTTACAAAGTTTATCTTTACAAGTAATACATACATTCACCTTTCGAAATTATTAAAGACACTAAAGAATTAGGTAACATCCTAGTCACATGGTATACTCAGCTTTTGTTAAGTATTGTAACAATCTTATAATGCAATAGATATCCGTATTTTCTATCTCCCAATTTTGTACAAAATAATAGTGTTATGACAAAAATGTTTCAAATTAACTCTCTGCTGTTATACAGTTAACAAATGTATTGCAGCATTAATAGCATGTGGGAAAATATCACATATCAAAATTGCAGCTGAGCAGACATAGGTTACTATGAAATTAAGAAAAAGAAACCATGGTTTGATGAAGATTGCTCCATGGTAGTAGAAAGGAGAAAACAGGCAAAATTGAAATTCTTACACAATCCAGTCCAGGCGAATAAAGATAATTATTTCAATTGAAAGCAAGTCATACACTTAGGAACAAAAAGAGAAATTACTTTAAGAAAAAAACTGAATGAGGTAGATACAAATAGTAAGAATAAAAACATTAAAGATTTATATAAGGGCATAAAGGAATTTAAGGAAGGATATGAGGCAAGGGTAAATGCGATCAAGGATGAGAATGGTGATTTGCTTGCAGACTCTCATTTCATCCTGAACAGATGGAAAAACTATTTTGGGCAACTACTAAATGTACATAGGACAAATAGAAATGATTGGGACCATATTCAAATACATCCTGCTGAGCTATTTATTCCCGAACCCACACTTTCTGAAGTCGAAATCGCAATATAAAAACTGAAAAAGTCCAAGTCTCCAGGTATCGACCAAATTCCAGCAGAATTAATACAAAAGGGTGGAAATGCATTGTCTAATGAAATTTATAGCTTGTACTTGCTATTTCGGAAAAGAAAATTGTACCAGAACAATGGAAGGAGTCCACAATTGTACCTATCTTTACGAAGGGTAAAAAGACTAGACTGTAGTAACTTTCGAGGAATATCAGTTTTATTGATATCATGCAAAATTTTGTCCAATATTCTTTTGAGAAGATTAACTCCATATGTAGATGAAATTATTGGGGATCATGAATGTGGTTTTAGGCGTAATAGATCGACTACTGATCAGATATTGGAGAAATAATGGGAGTATAAAAGCATAGTACCTCAGTTATTCATAGATTTAAAAAAGGCATACGACTCAGTTAAGAGAGAAGTTTTATATAACATTTTTTCTGAATTTGGTATTCCCAAGAAGCTAATTCGAATGGACCAAGATCCTAAGGGAGGCCAAGGCTAGACTACAAGGGCCGTAGTGCCAAAGAAGAAGAAGAAGAAGAAGAAGAAGAAGCTAGTTCGATTAATTAAAATGTGTCTCAGTGAAACATACAACAGAGTCCGTATAGGCCAGTTTCTGTCTGATGCTTTTCCAATTCACTGCAGGCTAAAGCAAGGAGATGCACCTTTACTTTTTAACTTCGCTCTGGAATATGCCATTAGGGAAGTCCAGGAAAACAGGAAGAGTTTAGAATTGAACGGGTTACATCAGCTGCTTGCTTACGGAGCTGACGTGAATATATTCGGAGAAAATCCACAAACGATTAGGGAAAATACACGAATTTTACTTGAAATAATTAAGGAGATAGGTTTGGAAGTAAATCCCGAAAAGACAAAGTATATGATTACGTCTTGTGACCAGAATATAGTCCGAATTGGAAATTTATCTTTTGAAGAGCAACAGTAACAAATATAAATAACACTAGAGAGGAAATTAAACACAGAATAAATATTGGAAATGCCTGCTATTATTCAGTTGAGAAGCTTACAATCTAGTCTGCTTTAAAAAAAACTGAAAGTCAGAATTTATAAAACTGATATATTGCCATTTGTTCTGCATGGTTGTGAAACTTGGACTCTCACTTTGAGAGAGGAACAGAGGTTAAGGGTGTTCGAGAATAAGGCGCTTAGGAAAATATTTGGGGCTAAGAAGGATGAAGTTACAGGAGAAGGGAGAAAGTTCCATAATGCAGAACTGCACGCAGTGTATTCGTCACCTAACATAATTTGGATTAAATCCAGACGTTTGAGATGGGCAGGGCATGTAGCGTATATGGGTAAATCCAGAAATATATATAAAACTTTAGTTGGGAGACCTGAGGGAAAAAGATCTTTGGGGAGGTCGAGACGTAGATGAGAGGATAATATTAAAATGGATTTGAGGGATGCGGGATATGATGGTAGGGACAGGATTAATCTTGCCCAGGATAGGGACTGATGGTAGCAATGAACTTCCGAGTTCTCTAAAAGCCATTTGTAAGTAAATATTGTAGCATTATACCATGGTTGCAAAATCTTTAGAAGAAATCTCAAAGACATGAACTTATTTCATTTGGATCTCTATCCCCTTGATTTTCTAGTCATCGATAGAAATGAGTAGTATTTGGGGAAATACTTTTGTTATTCCTAAGAGTCACTTTTCCAAAAATATATCATATCTGCCTAGAGTAATATTCCAGTCCGGTATTTTTTTGGATACCAGGTAATGACTGGTTTTGCATTAGATCATATTTTGCAGTCACTGTCAAACTACTAGCATTACTGAAAACATCATCTGACGTAGTTTCATTTAGTTCAACATTGGATGTTTTACTATATATTTTTTTTCATTTTCGCAACATTTTTCTTTCACGTATTTGGCTTCAACACACTCTTCCTTGATTTACTATTTTCTTTAGGATAATTACAGTTTTCATCAGATAGATCCTAATTCATTTTTTGCTAGTTTTTACATGTAATATACAAGAAACAACATTATGTCGAAGTATAATTCTTGTACGCAGCTGTCCTGTCTTACGCCTTTCGCCATCATGCATCATGTGACACAGATGATTAGTTGAATGGATGTGGCATCTTTCAGCAGGGAAATCTGCAGACATTTGGTATTTATTGCAATGACAGCAAAATTTTTAAGATATAATTTAACATGAATATGGGACGTTTTTGCAACTTTTGTTTTCACCATCTTACAGAGTGTGGTTCCGAAAAGTGTTGTCACCTGTTATCTCATTTTACATTTTTTTGGAGTTGGTACCTTTTGGAAATGAGCTTCTCAATTATTACTTACTGTACTGTAGAAGCTCATAATATGAATTTATGCCTAGATCTCGCATAGAACTTTTATGTACTGTATGTATAATATAATACTGATTTCAGTTTCTATACCTTTCTGAAAAAGTAATTTGAACAGTTAAGAACCTAATGAAGTACTTCGTTACAGATCACAAAAAATATCAGTTAAAAATAAAATTTAAAAATAATACGATTGTACACTTACTGAAAAACCTCTCTCATCTGATCAAGGACTGTTGCCACACGTGGGTTGGAATCGGAAACAAAGCTTATGTTGCCATAGAGCATTATGTTGTACAAATTTGCCAACTCCTGAAAACGAATAAATTTTTACAGCAAATACAACATTTACACTTATAACGACCACACCTTATTTCTTAGAAGAAACAATCTGTGTCAATGCCACACATAATTATATGTTATTTTTTACATTATTTTACAATAACATGTGAAGATTTCCCTATTGAGCTTCACTCACTATGTGACCACAAGGGTGTATCGAAAAAAATTCCTTTTCTTAAATGAAGGTGGCTAGTGCGGAAAAGTTGCGACTTGTGGCAGAAAGAGCATAGCAAAAAAAGAAAATAGTAATTTGACAATATCCTATGTCTCTGCATCAGCTCTAAAGTTTCACGAGCCTAATGCCCTATGTCTGTTTTCAAAATTTTTTTGTAGTGCAGCTCTTCATTCATTTCTTTAAATTTACACTCGAAATAACCCAGGGCTCACTACAAGGGGTGGCTGCACTTCGAGCTCCATCCCTCCACCCACTCTTAGTGCTATACTCTGGTGTCAAATGTTGATTTACACTGCATTTCTCAGCTATGCACACTAAATTATGTGAAGATTCCTACAGCTCGCATACAAGAGGAGAATCCTACAAGCAGTTGTATGCCATCGAGATTGAACAACTGGCCCTGGTTTCTTCCTTTCAAGCTTTATCGAACAATGACCAGAATGAACGACTTAGCAGATCCGCAAAAGATACTCTTGGTCAGTACTAAGATCGGAGATCCGTTCCACATTAATTTTGTTGATCCAGGGTACTTCAATGGCTTTGAAATTCGCCACTGATTTTGTCTCACAATGGAGTAGCTCTTCGCCAATAGGTTCAGAACGTGTTCCTGATACCAGCGAAATGTTTCATGAGATGGCGGAGTGGAAGTTCATTTGCATGGAGAAGACAAATTAATCAGAGTGGCCTGCCGATTTCCTTTTCGATGCATGCCATCGATCCACTCTTTCTTCCTGTATTTGTAGGGGCTCCAACAGAAACAAGTGCTGCTAGGGTGATACATCAAATTTACTTGCCTTTAAAAACTGATGCATGGCTCTTCCAATCTGGTGTCCATGTCCAGAGAAAGGGGAGACATGTCCAATATACTTTGAATGTGATTTTCTTCTAATAAAGTAATAATTATGCTCTTCTTCTTTTTCTCAGTGATATAATTGGTTGTCCTTTTTCTCCTGTGTTAGTGCCTTATTCTTTCGACCATCAAAATATACTGTTCAAATGAACTTATTATTAGGCGTTTCTTCTTTCTGAATTTTATCTCCAATCTTCATTTCTCTTGTGACCTTGCTCTTAACTATTATAAGACCCTTATTCCTAGTAGATATTCTTCTCGCGTCTTGTAGCATAGCTGTTACAATTAGAGCCAAATGTCTCCTCGAGGTGCCTATCCTGGAGGCAGCTGAAGAGAATTTTGGTAGAGGCAAGTGAGCCTGAGCAGCAGAAGGCTTCGATTCGAAGTCAGAATCCGCACAGCTTCACTGCTGTTCTGAGTGGTGCGAAGGCAAAGACTCAGAGCTTGTAACTGATGTCTGTTTTTCTCCTCCTCGGAATCCAAGTCGCACTTCTTCAGATTGATGACGAATGGGCCTCTTCCCTTTTCTCTCTTCACTCTTAATTAATGTTGATATTACCAAGCATCACATTTCGTTAATTCTCTGGTCTATTAGAAAGGATAGTTCTATCGATGGAACTTACCTACTTAATTCACATTCATAGAGGCTTTCCGGGTCGCATATATCAAACAATTTTCACCTTTATTAATAAAAGCCTACTCATGCGCCCTTGAGGTTGGCCCACTTCGTTTATGTAATTTCAGAATATTCTGATATTTACTATGATACAGTTTTTTCATTTCCACTACGCTACACTTGCTAATGGTAGGAAGGCTTGCTGTTTTCCAAACCTCGATAAGTTTGTCGGCAGTAGCATAAGTAATGTCTGTTAATCAAAAGTATTTTCCACCTAGCTTGTTTGTCTTTAACTCTCTGATCCAAAGAAAATCTGTTATCACATCCTTATAGGTTGAAAGTTGCGACTTTCTTATCGGTCCTGGTGTACCGAACAAAGGACTCTCAGCAGTAAGTATAGCGAGTACAGAATTATTTTTTCCACTCATGACAACACGATGCATAAGAACTATTAAATGTACCATTAAACCACTGATATGATACACGATTTCACAGGAACAACAACGATACAAACCTGGCCAGCGTAGCATACCAAATACGACTGCTGGGCAGAAGCTACCCTAACTGCCAGCATCCCTCTCTCCTCTCACTCCACAAGAAGGTAATGATGCCAGATGCTTCTCTTCTTGTACTATCTTTGCTAACTTTTAAAAGATCTGGCTGAGAGGGATGGGATAGCTGTATAGGTATGCAGACTGTCGTTATAGTAATTCTTACAAGTTATGCATTATAAATTCGAATCTTCTTTCTCCTGCAGTCTTTCTGCCACAAGTCGCAACTTTTCCGCACTATTTAGCCACTTTCATTTAAAAAAAAAAAATGTTTTTCAATACACCCTAGTGACCACCAACCTGTGAAACTTCAAAATTACGTGATGATATGTATAATGTTACATTTTAGTTATATTTTTAGTATTTAATTGTACATTTTAAAATTTAAACATGTAGTTTATATTTTGAGTACCAGTACTTTGAACAATAATTTATACAGTGAAACCTGTTCAAATTGGAACCTGAATAATCCAGAGTCCTGTCTATTTCAGAACAATTTATTGGTCCAGCGAAATTCGTATGTATTCTATGTTATTTTTCCTTAATAAAACAGAAACTGTCTAACGTGGAAACAGAAACTGTCTGTTACTGTTCAAAACAGAAATAATATTTTGGACACACACTTTAATGTAAATTATATTTTGAAACAGTGTGTAATCTTAAGACATGTAAGAAATATGTATACGTCATTAAGATAAAAAGTTTTCTTTGCAAAATTTTAGAGGCTGCAAGAATGTGTTGGCCTGGCGGTCATAAATTTTATTACCCTGCTGACTAGGCAGACGAAAAGATTTCCTATGCTTCACACCCGTATAGTGCCATAGCTGGGCAGAGCGCAAGTGTAGTGATTTCGTGGTAAAATAAAAAGTTGCATAAAACTGTGGCACTATCATTAAGTGTTGAAATAAAAGTTATAGAGTTAAAGAAAAATAAGAAACGAAGTGTATGGAAAATAATGTTGAAGTTCAATTGTGGAAAACTCAGGTGTAACACTTTATAAAAAAAATAAACACCGCATCATAAGTCAATGGCTTGCAGTCAATAATGGGGACATAAAAGGGAAACAAAAAACAACTGATTATATGGAAATAAATGAACTGTTGTGGGAATGGGTTCTTCAAGGATCTATTCTGCAAAGCTAACCCTTGAACTGGCAAAGAAATTAGATAAACCAAAATTCTAGACTTCTAATGAATGACACTTACTTACTTACAAATGGCTTTTAAGGAACCCGAAGGTTCATTGCCGCCCTCACATAAGCCCGCCATTGGTCCCTATCCTGTGCAAGATTAATCCACTCTCTATCATCTTATTTCACCTCCCTCAAATCCATTTTAATATTACCCTCCCATCTACGTCTCGGCCTCCTCAAAGGTCTATTTCCCTCCAATCTCCCAACTAACACTCTATATGCATTTCTAGATTTGCCCATACGTGCTCCTAGTCTAATTAAATAATGTACAGTGGTATACAATATGATATTACAGTATAGTGTTAGATATTAAAGTTAGTATGATTAGCAAACTTTAATAGTGTTTAATGAGAGAGTTACTATAACATTTATACAGAAAACGAGATTTTCATCAAGATGATTCACAAACAGAATGTGTTAAACAAAATATTTTGTACTTCTTGCAGTTAGCAGCATGCCATTTTGTTTTTCATTCATACAAAGGATAAAATATTCCATTTTTCCATACAGAAACCTGTCCACAACAGAAAAAATTAGGACCATATCACTTCCATCTTGAACAGGTTTCACTGTACTACGAAGTGATATAATCAGTAGGCCTATATAAGGCAATCTGCGGGCTAAAGCAGGGAGATGCACTATCACCTTTACTTTTTAACTTCGCTTTAGAATATGCCATTAGGAAAGTTCAGGATAACAGGCAGGGTTTGGAATTGAACGGGCTACATCAGCTTCTTGTCTATGCAGATGACGTGAATATGTTAGGAGAAAATACACAAACGGTTAGGGAAAACACGGAAATTTTACTTGAAGCAAGTAAAGCGATCGGTTTGGAAGTAAATCCCGAAAAGACAAAGTATATGATTATGTCTCGTGACGGGAATATTGTACGAAATGGAAATATAAATATTGGAGATTTATCCTTCGAAGAGGTGGAAAAATTCAAATATCTTGGAGCAACAGTAACAAATGTAAATGACACTCGGGAGGAAATTAAACGCAGAATAAATATGGGAAATGCGTGTTATTATTCGGTTGAGAAGCTCTTATCATCCAGTCTGCTGTCCAAAAATCTGAAAGTTAGAATTTATAAAACAGTTATATTACCGGTTCTTCTATATGGCTGTGAAACTTGGACTCTCACTCTGAGAGAGGAACATAGGTTAAGGGTGTTTGAGAATAAGGTGCTTAGGAAAATATTTGGGGCTAAGCGGGATGAAGTTACAGGAGAATGGAGAAAGTTACACAACACAGAACTGCACGCATTGTATTCTTCACCTGACATAATTAGGAACTTGAAATCCAGACGTTTGAGATGGGCAGGGCATGTAGCACGTATGGGCGAATCCAGAAATGCATATAGAGTGTTAGTTGGGAGACCGGAGGGGAAAAGACCTTTAGGGAGGCCGAGACGTAGATGGGAGGATAATATTAAAATGGATTTGAGGGAGGTGGGATATGATGATAGAGACTGGCTTAATCTTGCACAGGATAGGGACCGATGGCGGGCTTATGTGAGGGCGGCAATGAACCTTCGGGTTCCTTAAAAGCCATTTGTAAGTAAGTAAGTATATAAGGCAATATTTTATGTTTTCTTAATCTTCAGTTTTAATGTTCCATGTAATAGCCACACCCTGAATTTTAGTCACATCTGGGAGAGGAAACTAAATGCAGCCATTGCAAGCATACAGATATGATAAAACCTTTTTTTCATTACAGAAAACCATTCACAATGAAATAATTTACAACAGTCTGTAGTTTGTTGAAACACAAGAAGTATGCAATAGTATTACTGAATTTTTTTTTCACTTACCTGCTCATTCATTCCAAGGGAATCAGCAAATGGGGTAATGTATTGCGTAAGATGATGGAGCAATTCAGCTTCTGCAAAAGATGCCATCTCGAAATGAATTCTTGTATTAGGCGACTGTGATATCATCTGGTCTCTTATCTTCGTTAATCTCTGTTCTCTTACACCTGGAAAGTAATCTTAATATAAATATACAGACTGGACATATTTTTGCACAGAAATTCTATCTCAACAATTAACGAACTAAAAAACTCAATTATACCAGTACTGAAGTTTATATTCTGATTGCCCATTGTGCAGTCTTCAGGAAGAAATGGATCAGAATCACCTTCAGCAATGTCCAGCCTTTTCCTCCAAACCCACTGTGTGTGATAAATATTGGAAAGCAAGAGAGTTAATGGCTTTATTGCCAAGAACTCAACATTAGTTAACTACATATTCTGAATGAATCTGCAGATCTTAATAATATTTGGCACATCAACATAACATGGGGAACTTAAATGGTATCTATAGGTTAACAACTGGGAAAACTCCATTGTAGGAGGTTACTAAACCTTACCGCTGTGCTGGAGTCAAAATCGGATTAGGAGTTTCCCTCCATTAATCTGAACCATTATCGCTACTGATTGACAAGTCATCTGATGTATCACTGCTATCAGTTAAACATTCTCCTAACGATCAGAATATATAAAATATTGAAACTAAAGTCCACACCTGTGGAGTAACAGTTGGCGTGTTTGGCAGCGAAACCAGGTGGCACAGGTTCGATTCCCGGTCGGGGCAAGTTACCTGGTTGAGGCTTTTTTTGGGGGTTTTCCCTCAACCCAATATGAGCAAATATTGGGTAACTTTCGGTGCTGGATCCTGGACTCATTTCACTGGCATTATCACCTTCATCTCATTCAGATGCTAAATAACCTAAGATGTTGATAAAGCGTCGTAAAATAACCTACTAAAAATTGAAACTAAATAATCATCAGATGAAAAATCAAAACATCTGTTGAAGTGTTGAAAAGTTAGAAACTGTTCACTCAGAATGGTTGCTACTAAAGAAAAATAAGGGCCGCAGTTCTGAGACTCAACAAAAACGAGAGCAAAAACTTCTAGAAAATGTTGATTTGATTTTCGATATTGCTCATTCTCATGTCATGATCATGATGAATTTCTGTAAAATTGAGGAATATAAATTATATATCAAATCGTAAAAATTCATACTGCATCGAATTCATATTTGGGAGGGGGAAAGATTACATCATGAACAGCATGACTGCAATTATGTAACAGTTATGCTTCAAAATACGTGATTATATGGACCTAGGGCCTACTCACCTTCAGAGTTTGGGTGATTATATGAACCTACTTACCTTCAGAGTATGGGTAATTGTCCATCATTTGTAAACCACTGACAACCAGTAAATTAGGATTAAATTGCTTTAGCAGGTTGCCAAATTCCTCCAGTGAACTGACTAATGGATTGTTATCATCATTGTGGACAATAAATCTATGGAGAAAGAAAAAAAAGCACTGCTTATGTATATTGGCTTATTTGAAACACTTTGTGCCAGTGAACCATGCTGTGTGCAAAAGTTCAACTTATTTAACTTTTTTTTTTTTAATTGAAAACACGAGGAATTAAATTTATACCTATTTGCTCTTGGTGACCTGTAGATACCCCATTCTTCATCTGCTTTATATTCCAAAATCAAATGGATGTCGTCTTTCTTTGTATCTCCTCCCACCACTGTTAAAATACATGTAATTATGGTTATAGAAAAAACACTCAATAGTGATCCAACCTAACCCTCATAGACCATAAGACTTCAAAACTTAATGAATTACACTTATTCTCCCTTAAACATTACATTTTCTAAAGACTTTTGTCTGAGTAGATAAGGCACCTCTCAATTTTATTAGACTAGTCAATAGATTTTGTTTGTCAGTTTTGTATGACTAACAGAAGGTGATGCTCATCAATTATAAAGGTAACCTAAAATATTTTTAATAATACATTTTACAAAGGATCTTTCTAGTCGACTCACTATATCTTTCAAACAACTATTAACACCCTACTGCCTTCGACTATTTGACAAAGAAGACTATTGGCAACACTGTTTTTATCTAATCAGTCGATAACAAGGTTACCATATGTTACACATTCAGTGCTATTTACTGTAATCTAATTTTATAATGACAACTTGTCAGGGAAACAGAACTTTCTTGCTTGGGGCCATCAACCATGAGTCTCTTAAGTAGATTGAATAAACTTCCAATCATTCAAGAAGTGCTTTTGAAATTCAACCATAATTTACATGAAATAAAATCTTTAAGAAATGCATCATCTGATAACAGAAGAAGTTATGACAGTGTGGTCAAAGGCATTCATACCTACAAGATTAGCAAAACATAGGACTGAAAAGTTAGAAAATGTTCACTCAGAATGGTTGCTGCTAAAGAAAAATAAGGGCCGCAGGTCTGAGACTCAACAAAAACGAGAGCAAAAACTTCTAGAAAATGTTGATTTGATTTTCGATATTGATCATTCTCATGTCATGACTAGGGAGCGGATTTTTATGTGCTGAAAAATTTAAATATATTTTTTATGTGCTAAAAAGTATGAAAATATTTGCTAAAAATAAAAAAAAAATATTTCTTTTAAATATGACAAAAATACCATACTTAGCTTGGAAAAAAAAAAATGTTACTAGGTACTCACCAACCACACTTGAGTGCTAGTAGTTGGTCGAGAATTGAAGTGAACAACAAAGGTCATCTCCAAATTCTCCATCACAAATGCTTGCCGATTATCTCTGAACAATGACTTATACTGTCAAAACGATCTTTCCACATCACAGGACGTCAGACGTGGATATTTAAAGAGAGGAATGTCACAAACATAAACACCGTCAATTTCGCCTACAGACACACCCTCCAATACTTGAGCAACTTTACACATTTTTTTATATCCACTGTTTTTCCCAAACATATTCTGGAATTTGTCTCTTAGTACTTGTACTTCTGAACCTGGTAGCGAGTCTAGTTTAATTTTCACGCCACGCACCTCCCTGTTTCAGACAACAGATTTTTGGATGTTTCGAGTTTTTTTATGGTGTCACACAAAAAGCTTAGATTTGCTAATAGGAAAGCCAAATCGTTTTTTAAACAACCATCTTTCAGTATATCTTGAAGGATATCGATTGACGAAGCCCGATAACAGGGAATCACAACAAAACATATTGCCTTACTTGATAGACATGTGCGAGAGGCGAGAGATTTGTTTCAATTAAATAATGTTCATACCCGAGCTCTTATCTGTTGTGTTTCACAAACAAAGCATGGAATGAAATCATCTTCAGTAACAACAAACATTCCTAATTATATGTTGCAAGATCTCTCCTCCTTGTCCATGTTAATTTATTCTCTAATAATAACACTGATATGCTGCCTAGCAGCTCTCAGAACTTGTGGCGATACTAGTACAAAAATGGATCACGGATACACCACAGAGCGCTTAGAAACACGAAGCAACCAAGAATTCTTAAAAAGATAACGTACTTCTGAGTGACATAATTGATTTAGTTTTAAAATAGTCAAAAGTTCTTGTAAAAAAATTATTTAAGTAAAAAAACTCCAAGATCTATGTGTTTATAATAGATTTCCTGAAAATATGTATTTACATTTTCTTTTTGTGAAAATATGTGTTTTTATGCGAAATAAAATTCGGGTTTTAAACTTGAAACTTCATGTTCGGAATTTTTAACTTTGTTAATTGTGTTTTATCACAAGCAAAAATAATATTTAATTACACAGGAATCCGCTCCTTAGTCATGACCATAATGAAAATTAAAGATCGAAACTTCCTTTCAGATCAGTGCTAACAAAGTGAAAGAAAGGTGATCATAACAACAGTTTATATAAATATGGCAAGAGAAAAAAATATTGAAGCAAGAGAGAGAAATACAACAGAAAGAAGAAAGAGCCGAAATTTCAAATGCTTTGACTTCAGAAATACCAGAACTGTTGGAAAGTCGATCTGTGGAACATTTATCAGTCACTGCTTCTTGAGATGAAGAAAAACTATTGTGACTACCAAAACTCAGCAGAACTACAACAGCCTATTGGAGGAACGGCATGCTGAAAAGCTTCAAGCTATGGGTTTTGACACTACTACTGTTGATACCAGGGTTTCCAGATGTCCTGGACTTTCCAGGATTGTTCTGGAATTTAATGGCGTGTCTGATTTCCTGAATTGGGTTATATTTTTCCTGGAATGTCAAAAAACTTGAAAAAAATACAATTTGTCGCTCATTTCTATAAAATTATTTTTCAAGATTCTGTCCAATCTATGTTCAACATCATAGTCAAGCCATCTGGTGCCTCCTATCTGGTTGTATTGAAATAAAAACGATAATATATAGTATGTATAAGGTGTTATACAGTACCTTTATTCTTTACTGTCTTTGAAAGTTGATTTATTATTGATATGATTTAAACACTATCATGCATTTTTTCTGTACAGATCAGCCTGTAAAATGACATTATTTTTCCAGACAACCTCTGGAGAAAGAACTAAGGAAGAGACTAGTGAAGTGCTTTGTGTGGAGTGTAGCATGGACAAAAACATGGACATTACGACGAAGTGAACAGAAGCAACTACAAGCATTTGAAATGTGGATATGGAGAAGAATGGAGTGTGTGAAATGGAGAGACAGAATAAGAAATGAAGCTGTGTTGGAATGTGTGGATGAAGAAAGAATGATGCTGAAACTGATCAAAAAGAGAAAAAGGAATTGGCTGGGTCACTGGTTGAGAAGACACTGCCTTCTGAAGGGTGTACTGAAAGGAATGGTGAATGGGAGAAGAGTTCGGAGCAAAAGAAGATATTAGGTGATAGACGACATTAAGATATATGGGTCATATGAAGAGACAAAGAAGAAGGCAGAAAATAGAAAAGACTGGAGAACTGGGTTTGCAGTGAAAGACCTGCCCTTGGGCAGAACACTATGAATGAATGAATCAATAATTCAAAGGAAATTTCATAATCTAGCAAAAATGTAACAAAATTAAAAGTCTAGGCCCTAAATAATTAGTTGAAATATATAAAACCAATAAAATGAGTTGCATTACAAATTGAATTAATTCCAGTGTATAGTCATGTTAAGGTAAATAGTATCGTCACCTGTCCTGGATTCCTGACGAGACCTTGGTTGATACTGGTGACCTTGATTGATACTGGTCGTTTGAATGGTACATGTGTGCTTTTGGAGGAGAAAATTGGACAGGAATTACTATAGTTAGCTTGTAGGGATCATATAATGGAAATAATTTTAACAAAGATATTTGATGTTTGCTTTGCTCTTCAAGCTCTCTGGAAATCACCTCTTCAAGATATTTAGGTCTGTATGAAACAGAACAGAAAGAAGCAACAACCAGATATTGGAGATCTTATCAGAGACTGTTTCCTTCGAGCATTCAACACTCCAAATTTTGTGTTCTGTGGACCAATGACCTAAAGATGACTACTGTGACCTTACTGAACACTCACTAATAATACTGGAGAAACATCAGTGAAGATAATTGGTGAGCACCATGACTACCCCACAATGCAAGATGGATGGCTACTTATTTATCCCATTAACCAGAGACGTTTTAAAACTTACTAAGGGGGAAGAATCTCATCTCGAATGATCTGTGAAGTTTGGGCAACTTTTGTATACCAAAGCAGGAATGAAGTTCCACTATCAGCTGATGTTCCTTGTTAATGATTAACTACTTTAGAGAAATCTGAAGAAATACGAATCCATCGTTCAGAGTTTACCCGAGCTGCCAAAGAAATCCTATTATGTTATTTGTGGTATCTTTCAGATAAGTTATTAGGTCTTGACTTTCTTCTCTGATAAAATATCTCCAGGAGTTACAAAGAGCATGAGGAAATGCTGATCTTCTAAAAAAATAGCAAAGAAGCTACATTATCTTAATTTACAAATCACACTGGCCATATATTTAAAAGATATGCATTTCTAAACCATTTCTCAACTTATCCCCTGAAGAAGAGAAACAGAATCAAGATTATTTGAATGGACAAGAATGTGTAAACAAATCCAGGTTACCACTGATGTAGCTCAAACAGGAGTTAAATTATTTCAGATTTCAATAACGTATTAACAAATGACTAGGAAGAGAAACAGTTTGTGTTATAAGTGGTTGATGCAAACATCAGTTCCATCAACCTTCATGGAAAAAAAAGTGTACCTACTAACTCTGTTTCAAAGTAATGTGTTATCAGATTATGACATATTTTAAATATATGAATTATTTGTTATTAATGCAAATTTAGATACAGTCAACCCTGGATATAGTGAACTCTGTTATAGTGAACATTCGGCTATAGTGAACCTAAATCGTTGGTCCCGACCTGCATACATTCAAAGTACATTAATATTATCATTTACAATGAACCCTCGCTTCGGTTATAGTGAACCTTGTATCCTGACAAATTCTTATTTGAAGTCAGACCTTCTTGTATAAAATTGAAAGAATGTGTTGAGAACAAGATTCTAAGTTTCTTACTCCTTTAGTCAAAGGACAAAAGTAGGATTAGTAAGTCCTAGACAATGAGCTGTACTGTAAATCCAGGCAATGCGTGACGACCTTGCCTCACTCCACAGTCGAAGGGTTGACATTCTCTTCTCAGGCACTCTACTCTACTGTTATCTCTAATCCTCAACCGTCAAAGGGTTGCAGTTTGTTCTCAGAAACATCTCCATTATGATGGATAGCATCGAAACAACGGAAAATGAAATTGCCTTCTTTTATTAAAAGGGGACGGACATTATGTCCAGAGCACAAATGAAGGTAAGATTCCGATGGCTTTCAAACTCCATCAACCTCCTCTCAATTTCCATTATGTGACCCTGGAAATTTCAAGGCTAAGTACGTAGTCACACCATAACAGCGTTTGTCATTTCTACCTGATCAGTCTGTTTCTAGTGTTCAAACAGTGAATGTACTGTATAAAAATGTCAAAGCATAAAGGGTTTTCTTTGGAAGAAAAGGTGAATATTATAAGTGAAATTGAACATGGTCTTTCGAAAGCAGATTTGGGTCGACAGCATAGTTTAAGTACATCAACTGTGAATAACAGTATTACAGTGTAATCCATTCCACAAAAATGAAATATTTTATTTTCTTGTTCACAGTTTCATTCATTTCTGTCATTTAAGGTTAGGGAAGAGATACTTCGGATTTAGTGAACCTCGGATATAGTGAACAAAATATGCAAGTCCACAAAAGTTCACTATATTCGAAGTTTACTGTACTTTACAGCAGTTACAAAAATAATCACTATTAAAATTATTTTGGTTAGAGTTTTGTTTGATTTAGTGGAAGAGAATAGCTGGGAGGACACTGATAGATACAAGATGCTATTTAATACTCGACCCCACAACCAAGGACATGAGTCTAGATGAAGATGAAGAGATTGCCTTTTTTCTTAGACCAACATAAAATATTAATTGAAGTGAAAGTTTGGGACCTGTTGAGCATCACTTAAAAGCTGGAGTACAAAGCTGAAACTTTGTGACATTTAATTTAAATTGAACGATCAGGCGTCATTATTCAGGGCTCTCTCAAGCTTAAATAGGCCTCAATTTTTCACCAACTTATAGCCAAATCTCAATTTGAATTAAACAATATGAATTACATACACCTGAAGAGAAAGAATCTGATGGTTTATGAGGTAAATTGATCACAGAAAAGCCATGCTTCACACAGAAAAACACATTTGCACAGTGAATGTATTAGTTCAATATAAAACATAGACACACTTTTCTAACAAGAGAAGCACCCACGCAGCTAATGTAGAAACCCTACTTGAAATTTTGCACATCTTGAGTGACAACTATACAGGGTGGAAGGGGACCAATGCACCAAAATTTAAGAGGTGATTCTAAATGTTATATATAACAAAATTTTTATTACATTTTTCCTTCAATGAAGCACCCTTAAGCAGGAAAAAAAAAAAATAGTCTCTGCACTCTATTGTGTAACAGCCCAAGAGAAATGGGTGAATAGTGATTACTACAGAAACAGATAGGTGAAAATAAACTGAATAGTTAGTGTCTTGAGTTTTTTTTTTTTTTTTGCAAATTAAGTTCAATGAATTTAAATTGAATAATTGCGAAAATCGTTAAAATAAATCTTGCAATGTAGTGCACTGTTGCATGTCTCCGACTGAGTACAGCAGAGGGGGAGGGAAAGGTAAGAGATGGGTAGCTGTGCTTGCTAGAGCTATTGCAGTAGTTGTGATGTTGCCAAATGTTTCACAGAAACATAACGATTTTCTCTAAAATGGTGAATGTTAGAAAAAAAAAAACTTGTTTAGATTTTTCAAACCTCTCCTCATGATCTATTACCAGTTTCATTTTGGTGCAGTGGTTATCTTCCACCCTGTATAGAGATCAGTGATGGCCTCACCTGCTCGAGACTCATAGGGCAAACTATAGATGTGATCTTCTGAGCCATCCTCTTTTTATAATGGCCATAGCAGATGTCAAGGAATCAGTAAAATTGGAGGATGTTAGAATGTACATCTATGCCGATGACATGGTAGTAGTCTAATCGGTTACAAGAAGAGCTCCAGACATTTCAATAAACTAGCAGACTGGGCAGAAAGGAACGAACTCAGCATAAATGAAAATGAGACTGTTACAATATCATTCAGAAGAGATGGAAAGTGAGCACTTTTCCATCACAGGACCAGACCATCATCAGCAGTGACATAGGCCTACTTTAAATATTTAAAACTCTTGGCAATGTATTCACTTTACATGTGAAAGACAATGAATGCTGCGATAAAAGCCATGAGTGACATGAATCAGATCGATAAATTCTCCCTCAGAACTACCCTGAAATTATTTCACACTTGTTGCAACATATAGTCTAGAAAACATATGGACATATCCATTGTGTCATGGTATTTTTTTTGACCACACATCCACCCCTTAGTTTTCTTTCTTGAAATACGAGTGTATATTTTACCCCCCCTCTCTCTCTATCCCTCTGACTGTTATTTAATGGATGTTATTATGTTACAGGAGAAGTAGAGAAATAGTTTTGCTTTACCTTTTAAATGTAAAAACAAGCTTGATTTAAACAGTTCCCATGAAAATCTCACTGTAGATGCACACTTGTCTGGATGAATCCTGGAGCATTTTCGGTATTTTTCAACCATTCTTTTGTATATATGTTTCTAAATTTCAGCACTGTTAAGTGGACTGTTTATGTTTATGATTAGTGTAATAGCTAATCAGCGGTGAATGCAATGGAGGGGGAAAGGAACTGGCCACCCTACCCCATTATTTTCTGGCTTAGTTGCCTCATAAGTGGTACCTTGTTGGTATCACTTGTGAAGTTCAGACCTGTCTTCGGACAGTTAACTAAACAACAACATAGAGTACAGTATATCAGTTATTCACAGATTTCAAAATGGCATATGACTCTGTTAGGAGAGAAGTTTTATATAATAGTCTTATTGAATTTGGTATTCCCAAGACTATGCTCTAGAATATGTCATTAGGAAAGTCCAGGAAAACAGAGAGGGTTTGGAATTTAACAAGTTACAAGAAATGCTTTTTATGTGAATGACGTGAATATGTTAGGAGAAAATCCACAAATGATTAGGGAAAATACGGGAATTTTACTTGAAACAAATAATGAGATAGGTTTGGAAGTAAATCTCGAAAAAACAAAGTAGACTATACTACAAAATGCAAATATAACAATTGGAAATTTATCCTTTGAAAAGGTGGAAAAATTCAAATATCTTGCAATAGTAACAAATATAAATAAATGACACTCGAGAGGAAATTAAAGGAGAATAAATATTGGAAATAGCTGCTATTATTCGGTTGAGAAGCTTTTGTCATCCAGTCTGCTTTCAAAAATAGTGAAAGAATTTATAAAACAGTTATATTACCAGTTATTCTGCATGGTTGTGAAACTTGGATTCTCACTTTGAAAGAGGAACAGAGAAGGGTGATTGAGAGTGAGGTGCTTAGGAAAATATTTGGGACTAAGAGAGATGAAGTTACAGGAGAATGGAGAAAGTTACACAAAGCAGAACTGCACACATTGTATTGTTTACCTACAATAATAATTAGGAACATTAAATCCAGATGTTTGAGATGAGCAGGGCATGTAGCACATATGGGCGAATCCAAAAAGCATATAGAGTATTAGTTGGAAGGCCTGAGGGAAAAAGACCTTTGGGGAGGTCAAGATGTAGGTGGGAGGATAATATTAAAATGAATATGAGAGAGGTAGGATATGATGCTAGGGACTGGGTTAATCTTGCTCTGGATAAGAACTGATGATGGGTTTATGTGAAGGTGGTAATGAACCTCGGGGTTCTATAAAAGCCATTTGTAAGTATTTACAGGTTATGTCTTATTTCTTAAGCAGTAACTAGGCATGTGAAAAATTTCAGGTATGGTTTCGGCATGAGCCAGGTTGTGTGAGGACGAAGGCTTAAGTGTGTTGAATTTTTTGTTTCTTCTTTTTCTCTATCATAATTATATAAATATTTCAAAGAAGAATCTGTACCAACCTACTCTATTTTAAGTGGAAGAGACTTACAGAAAAGATTTTACAAATTGGCACTAAAATGCCTGTCTTCTTCTCATTTAGGAACTACAATTTTAAATAATTTAAGAGCAATAAAGTTTTGTAAATATTATATTTGATGGTACCAGTATATTATTTTAGATTTAGGTTTATTCCTTGAGGTGAGACTCATGGAGGAAAATGACGTTATCCCACAACTCATATTTTTTGTCAGTAACATTAATAAGATTAATTAAAACACAGCAATGGATAGCCTACTATGTGCATGCATTAACACAGATCAGGTATGACATATTGGTTAGAGTGAAAAATCAAACTGGAATATAGGAGTACACCAATGTAAACACGGGTAACATTATAATGATAAATAACTTCAAGTTACAGCATTGTTAAGTAATTAAAAAAAAAAAAAAAATGTATAACTTTTGGGCAATTATGTAAGTACTAATGATTGGCGAAACTGCCATCTTTCCGCAATAGAGATCCAGAAAACACACTTTCTCGTTTGGGTATAAGGAGCTGACAATACTGCCATGCTAAAGCAAAAGATCGTTATTTGCAAAAATTTTGTTTTTGAGTTAAGAGATGTAGGCCTATGTCCTTCAAAGAAACGTTTTGTATCATATTACTAAGCCAGAAACTTGTAACTGCAATAAATCGAGTCGTTCACTTAAATTTAACGTGGGCCTATTTACAAAAACATTCTGTTTACTAGATAAGTATATAGCTACACCTCTTAACTCAAGAACACAATTTTTGCTTTAGCAGGGCAGAACATGTCAATCATAAAAGAAAACATTAAAATTTAATTTAAATATATGTATATTTCCTTCCTGGAATCTGCAACCATTAGATGTCCTCTGTATAGGAGAGAGTCTGCATGTGCGAGCATCTAGTACTAAACATCCCTCCATACTTCACCTCATGGTTTCTTAGACAAAGGTAGGCCTAGTAGGCCCATATCCAGTATTCTGCTATTACAAGTTAAATATATTTTTAGTATTATATAGTGAGTAAAGGAATTGGCTGGGTCACTGACTGAGAATAAACTGCTTATTGAAAGATGCACTGGTAGGAATGGTGAACGGGAGAAAAGTTCGCAGCAGAAGAAAATATCAGATAATAGACAACATTAATATACATGGTTCGTAGGTATGCGGAGACTAATAGGAAAGCTGAAAATAGGCAGGAATGGAGAAGCAAGTTACCTGGTTGAGGTTTTTTCCGGGGATTTCCCTCAACCCAATATGAGCAAATGCTGGGTAACTTTCGGTGCTGGACCCCGGACTCATTTCACCGGCATTATCACCATCACATTCAGACGCTAAATAACCTTAGATGTTGATAAAGTGTCGTAAAATAACCTACCAAAATAAAAAAAACAGTGATTAAAGGTAAATGAATGTGATAACTCCTTTATAATAATAATAAAAAGATGCGCTCGAAAGAGCATTAGAGTCCACACCTGTGGAGTAATGGTTAGCGCGTCTAGCTGCGAAACCAGGTGGCCCGGGTTCGATTCCCGGTCGGGGAAAGTTACCTGGTTGAGGTTTTTCCAGGGTTTTCCCTCAACCCAATATGAGCAAATGCTGGGTAATTTTCGGTGTTGGACCCCAGACTCATTTCACCGGCATTATCACCTTCATCTCATTCAGACGCTAAATAACCTAAGCTGTTGATAAAGCGTCGTAAAATAACCTACTAAAAAAAAAAAAGAGCATTAGGGGAGGTCCGAAGTTTCTAAGTGTTTGATTTCAATTTCCTGATAACTATTTTCATGTCTGGTAGTACATTCCCATCACACGTCTTGAGGAAACATCACTCGTGCTTGCAAATTCCAGGCAGGTATGGAATGGAATTTCTAGAGGGGGCACTATGACCTTTCAAGATCTATTGCGCTAATCCTCAACCTTGGCGCATTCACAAACCCACACCAACTGACTACACTAAGGTACGCTGCATAGGCTTACCCGGGTTTCGAGCAGACAACCCCACTTGTCCCTAGATCAGCTTCCTCTGTGCGTCACCAGCCGGCGTTCAGAGAATCCTATGGAATGATGATGAAACAGAAAAATGTTGACGGAATGACGTAGATGCCTAATATGGGGAAACAGGGGAACCTATTCCAGGCGAGAGATGTATCGCGTAGGCTATATATTTGGTAATGTGCCCTAGATCTATGTTGCGGGAAGATGGCCTGGCCGATGCTTACTACATAATTACTGAAAAGAAATTAAACTCTGTAAAAATTCAGAGAAATAATGGTGAAACTGACGTATCTCCCCACACTACACAATTCCTCGACCTCATATCACTTAAATAATCCCCTCCACTAACCTTATCACATACCTCGGCTTAATGTCACTTAGCCAGCCCCTCATTTAACCCGTCTAATCCATAAAGAAACTTAAATCAGACGTCGGTCCCATAGATGGTGTGGGGCAGTATCGAAGATTGGCCCAAATAGGCCTAATTAGGCACCGGTAAATACTTCTTGCATTAAAATATCAAACTTCGATGGTACCACATGCATCATAGGAGTTTTATACACATTTCCCACATGTCATATCATTCAGAAACGGTAAGTATTCCCAGACAATTCCTGTTTTTATTAATTATATTATTATTATTTTTAATAATGCATAACAATATAAGAGGCATTAATATAGTGGTAGACTAAGTGAGAACTCTAATTACAGCCTGAACGCAGAAACAAGAAAACAGAATTACCTTTTACGCCTTCGGGAAGGGACTCCTGTAATTTAGATGTCATCTTCGCTGCCAATAAAACTTCGCAGCCTTCCATAAGAAAACGCTTGGCCATCACGGGGGCATTTCCACCCAAAGCAAAATGTGAGCTTTCAATGCGAGAAGCTATGTCCACAATTGTGTCAAACAACGTGTCATTTGAGATGTATCTCCTAGAATTGGTGAAACCATAAGAGTGAATGCTTTAAATCTATGCTTTTAAAATCATTTCATACTTCATAAAATGTAACTATTATATTTTACTTACTCAGCTGCGGCTCCATGACGAAAAAAATATGCATACGTTTTCAGTAACTCCTCTAGAGAGCTTATATCATTAAAATGTTCTGGCTTTTCTGCTACAGCATCATATTTCAACAATTCTTTGCCATCTATGAACAAATCATTGCAGGCACCATAACCGACAGCAACTCTCGGTCTTGTGTTCACAGAATATTGCTTTTCAACTTGCACTAAGCCTTCAAGAACTGAATTTATTCTGTCTTTCAATACATCATCAACTTGTCTTCTATAAAATAAAGATACAAACACAACCAATATAGAAATAAATGTTCCAGCTTTTACAACGTACGACATTATTACCCTATCAGTGGCACAACGTGTTCAATGCTAACAAGCTCTAGCTATACGAGCACACTGCTATTTAATTAATGTCCTTGACAGATAACTCGTAAAAAAACACGGAAGAACGTCAAGGATAATTCCATTCCTGGTTCGGCACGGCACTACTGTTTAAGCCGGTAATGTTTCTATTCAATGATTGTGCGATCTTATTCAATACATGCACAAACATTGGTGCAGAGTGTAAGTAGTTGCCAAGAGAGAATAAAAGATGTCGCCTTCTCAAAATAGTAATTGTGATGGATGAGAATTTATACAATTTGAACATGCATGACAGAGGTCAGGGAAACAGAACATGTATACAAGAAATAGAGGGCTGTGAGAAAATGAGACCATAGCCGGAGAGAGGTGTGGTGTCAAAATGACCACTGTGTTGTTTAATGCTTAAATTGTTTTTAAATAAATATTATTTTATTTCGTTCTGTAACTAATACGGTAGTAGACAAATATACCGTCTAAGTAAATCCAGGGTATGTAAGAATCTAATTTGATGGAATTGCTGCTATATTTCTAATTTTCGTAGAATTGAAATTATGTAAAATTGTAAATAGAAAAAATGGAATGCAATGCATAGTGAAAATGTCAAGTTGACTGTTTCATTGTATGTGGGCGAATAACTACTGGTGCCAAGAACATATAATCAAGTGAGGTTATGTATGTCATGTGATGTTGACATGTAAACATATGTGTTAATTCATGACAGTTATAAGACAACAAAAACTCATTAGTGAGAGAGATTAGTTTCAGTGAAAATATGGCAGATAATTTGGAGCAACAGTCCGAGTTATTTGGAGGCAGCGAGGATGCAAGCTCTATGTGTGATGAAGAAAGAGTTAGAAAGCTCTTCCAGGCTTGTGATGGAGATGGAGATGGTTATATCGATAGGTGTGTATACAGTTTTCATTATTTAGCCTATGAGAAGGGTTAGTCATTCTAATTTTAAAATTTCCTGCTAATTGAGGCCTACATGTTATGCCAAAATATTTTCTGATTTTTATACCTTAATTAATTTGTACAAACGCTGTTTATGAGAGAAGCATTGAAATAATAATTTGGCTGAGGTAGTTCCCTTCGTACTCCGCTTATATACCTTGCATATAGGAATCTGTGACAAGTTAGGTTTGGTTAGTTTCTAGGCATTTGTTATGCCGTACATATACTAGAATCAACTAGGCTACATCTCTACAAAAGAAAAAAATCCCGGTAATTTCCCAGAATGTGTTGCTGCACATACACCAGTCTTACACTAAATCTAAACTTAGTGTATGCTAAAACCCTAAACTAACCTAACCTAACCTTTCCTGAATCTGTTACAGGTTAGGTTAGTTTAGGGTTTTAGTATAGCTTGCATACACTAAGTTTAGGTTTAGTGTAAAACTGGTCTAGCCTATGTGCAGCGACACATTGTGGGAAATTATCAAAATCCCTTATAAAGTCAACAATTTTCACTTCCGGTATCACCAGAACTACCTCAGTGCTAACTGATACGAAAATGGATGCAATTGGTGAAACTAAACATCATTACACTTCAACGTGCATATTATTATTGAAAAAGAGGGAGGGGAAATTTAGGCCCGCTTGAAAATGCATAAACATTATGCTAGGGACTATATATGTGGAGCTTGTTTCCAAAAGGTACCAAATCCAACAGACCTAATTTTACAGGAAATAAAAAAAACTGCTCATGGCCTTAAAAAATATTATATACTGTTATGACTTCGTGTCACTATTCTTTGTGTGTCATAAATCATATTTAGGCATATATTTAAGATATTTCACACATTTATAAGAAGTTATTGATGGTTTTAGTTTGGATTTGGTACATTTTGGCAACAAAATTGGATGTGGTACATATTGGCATGAAATAATTCAGTATTATGAATGGGGATGTACAGTACAGGAATTATTTACTATCACTGTAAAAGTGAATACATAATTCAACATTTTTCATTTCACAAATTTAGGCTATGTTTTCTGTTATAATCATCATAATTAACATCAGTGTTATCCTCATCCTCTGTTCTAACAACAGACTCAAAATTTATAAAATTACTATAGGCCTAAAGTGGGAGTTTGTTAATGTCACAATAGCCCATGGATGCTAGCAAAACTTTCAAATCTTTTTTCTCAGCATCCTGAACATGACTTTGATATTGGCATGGAATAACTCAAAATTATGAATGGGGATGTACAGGAATTATTCTCAAACACTATAAAATTAAATACAGTACATATTATTAAATATTCTTAATTAAATTTCACAAAATAGAGGCTATGTTTGTTCTAATCACCATAATTAATAACAATGTTATCCTCATCCTCTGTTCTAACAACAGACTCAGAATTTATAATATTACTGTAAAATGGGAGTTCGTTAATGTCACAGCAGCGCAAACAACTAATACGTCACCACAATAGCCAATGAAATTGCTGCACAACTCGTGACATATCAGTGATGCAAAGTTGAGAACCAATAGGAACACAGAGATTTGGTATGTTTTGGCATCAAACTCAGCATGGATGTGGTATTTTCTGCTGTAAAACACTGTTTTCAGTGACTTCTGGAGATATGATTTGGTACTTTTCGAGAGAAATGGTTAGTGTTTACGTTCTAGAGGTAGCTAAGAATGTGCTGCCATCTGTAACTCATTTTTCGAAAATTGTGGATTTGGTACCTTTTGGAAACAAGCTCCACATATCCAAGATCTGTCTTAAAATTATTGGTGAAGCTAACGCTGAGTTAGTTCCAGTGATTTTGGATGTGAAAATGGCTGAATTTGTAAGGAATTTCTTGTGGAGATGGATTTGAAAACTTAAAGATTCTAGCCTAACTTACACGGATATATTTGAAGAAAAGGAAATTGTTCGGAAATGTAAATTACGTCTGAAATGGGAGGTGCGTGTAATGGAAGTGCAAACGTTGTGGTTTCTAGTGAAGGAAAATAATGCAGGGATATAAAACACACAATACAATGTAATATTAAGAACGCTAAACTTATATTAATAACAACAACCACCAAAAAATAGTGAAGCACAACAAGTAATGAAATAAACACACAGTTTTCATAATATAACTTCATTTGTACGTTCGCCATTATGTTAGCCACTGACAGACCAGTACTGACAACATCACTACTAAACAAAAATCGCCAGGCTTTGCCCAGCATTTGAAAATCCTCAGATTCGTATGTGCAAGGCATAACAAATGCCTAAACTAACCTAATGTAACCTGTCACAGATTCGTATAAGCAAGGCATTGTGTGAGCACAGTCTAGTATATACAGTCACGAAGCTCAATACGTAGGGAATATGCATCCATAGATAGTTACTAACCACTAGGATCGCTACTATCGCCTCATTACAGACAATGCGAAATAGTACCGGCACAGTCTATTGTTCCTAGTACCCTCTAGAGTGAAACTTTCGTATTGTCACCTAAGTTATTATTGAGGAAAGAACTGTAAGACAGTTGAAGGTGCATAAGCGGAGTACGAAGGGAACTAACTCAGTGCTAGTTTGGCCATAAAAAGTACAATTTAGCGATTTTGCTGATTAGTCTATAGTGTATAGGCCTAGTAGTAGTAAATACCATAGTATTTTAGTTTGTATGTAACTATATTTTAAATCAAATGTTAGAATTAAATTAGGTCTTAATTAGAAAGTTAGCCTGCTAATTTTTGTGCGCTTAAAAATGGTTTATTACTGAATGCCGTTTTGCAAATCGAAGCACAGTAAAGAATATAATAACAATGTCTTTATTAAACATAAATGTGTACCACTTTCAGCCATATTTTTATTTGTTTTGGAGGCTTGGCTTGGGACTTCGCAGAATAAGAGTGATTGTGGTGTATAGATGGAATAATGATGACAGTGGTGAGGGGAAACGGGAGAACCCTGAAAAAACTCCTTGCATCTGCTTTGTTCACCATAAATCTCTTCATTACCCAGACGGGGTTCGAAGCCGGGTCGCTACGATGGAAGTTAGAGAGGCTAAGCACTGGTCCACGGGCGAGCTACAGTAAAGACTGTGACTTGTTGTTTCATCATGATGAATTAAGAAAGAAATGCTCTTTAGCCATTTCTCGCCAAGGGAATTAGTCATTAGTCAGGGACTCTTTGAATGCTAAGCACAGTATCATGTGTCTGCAACAGACATTTCAAAGAAACTGATTTTAGCATTAGCACTACAAGAAACCTTCTACTTTCTAACATGGTATCATTCGTGTTTGAGGATTTCCCAAAACTAACACATTTCTGTAAACGTAAGTAAGGGCGCAAATAGCCATAGTAGCTAACGCACCTTTTTAAACCCCACTAACTAACTAACTAACTAACTAACTAACTAACTAAGCGTAAGTAAAGTGCACAAAAGAATGATAACAAGTGCGAAATGACCTCCATCCTGCAAGGAAAAATAAACTTGATGTTGATCTAAGTACATATTTCAATTGCAGCAATCCATTAAATACATAAAAATAGTTACACATTGCTCAATTGAAAATAAAATAATTCCCAAACCCGTTAAATTACAACATAAAACATTAATGAAAGATTAGGAAATAAAATCAGTTTACTGGAAAACTAAGACAGACAATATGTATGAGGGGTAGTCAAATGAAAACGGGTCACCATGCGTATATCTCACTATGGACATGTTGTACCACTGAAATTTGATTGCTGAACTGACATCTGGTGGCAACTCGCGAAAGCACAGTTACAACCTCTGCTTACATACTAGTCATTCGTTTGTGCTGAAAGTGAGGTTAGAGATACGTGTGTTAGTCCAACATCACTAATGGAGACAGGTAAAGAACAGCAAGGTGTAGTGCGATTTTTGACTGCTGGAGGAGTAGGAGGACGAGAAATCCATTGTTGCATGTCTGCTGTTTACGGCAAACATAGCATGTCATGTTTGCGTGTACTGGAATGGCACAAGAGATTCCGAGAAGGACGCGTGTCACTGCAAGACGATGCTCGCCCAGGACAGGCTCATTGTGCCATCACTCTTGCTGTTACTGCTGAGGTTGATGGTCTTGTACAGAGAAATCGATGAATCACTGTGGAAGCACTTCGTTGTTTGGAATAAATATTAAAAATCACGGAACAAAAAAAAAACAAACCTGAAACATTTGCCCCTAGTGTACAATAAAATTATCTCGTGGAAATAAGTCGCGATTTGGAACATGTCATTGCAACGATGCACCTGCATTACCGAAAAATATGTGCACAATGGATTCCACATCAGTTGACGGAGGAACAAAAAACAAACAGAATGGCTGCTTCACTGGGTCACTTGTAACGATACCATGAGGAAGAGTATGCATTCCTGCCCCTATTGTCACTGAGGACAAATCATGGTGTCATCATTTTGAGCCGGAGAGCCAACATCAGAGCCAACAATGGAAACACATGGATTCTCCCTCACCAAAAAGTTCAAAGCAATACACACAAGTTTCGGTAAAGTCATGTTGACATTCTTCTCCGAATCTAGGGGTCCTCTACTTGTTGAATTTCTCGAGCATGGGGCCACAATCAATGCACAACATTATGAAGAAACTTTACAGAAACTGAGATGCACTGTTGAGTCAAAATGCCTTGGAATGCTATCAAAAGGCGTTATCCTTCTTCATGATAATGCCTGCCTGCGAGGAATACAATTCAGAGATTTGGTTGGAAAACGCTTCAGCACCCCCCCCCCCTCGCCCCCTACAGCTATATTTCTTCCTAAGCGATTTTCACATTTTTAGAGAGTTGAAGAAAAATATTCGTGGAATTCGTTTTGCATCGGACGAAGATGTGTGTGTCTGGGTAAAGAACTGGTTTGGTAGACAGCTAACAAGCTTTTTCAAGAATGGGATTGATCATCTTGTCTCGCAGTGAGATAAATGTATAAACAGTTTTGGAGATTACTTCTGAGGTAATAAAATTTATTAATGTTCTATTGTACTTTTTGGCATCTGACTCGTTTTCATTTGGCTGCCCCTCATAGTTTAAAAAAGTAAGCTCTGCAGATTTCAGAAACAAAACCAGAATGAAAAACACTTCTTCTTCTTTTTGTTCCATCCCTTATGCTGTTAAGCATCAGGGTTAACCTCGTTCTATCCATCTCTGCCATTCCTGTCTATTACTACTCAGTCTCTTCATTTCTCTCACTTTCTTCCCACGTTTCTGTCCAATTCTCTCAATTCTCTCCTCCGATGTTATACGTGGTCTTCCTCTTCCATAGCTTCCTTCCACTCGCATTTCAGAAACCTGTTTTGCTTTCCTTTCCTCTCCCATTTTTTGACGCGGCGATACCACTTCAATTGGCGTTCCTCCACTGCCATGCTCATAGCTTTCCTCTGTCCAACCTCTTCTCGAATTCTTTTATTTCTCATCCTATCTCTTCTAGTTTTCTCTACTACTCTCCTTACAAATTTCATTTCCGTAGCAGTAATCTTACTCATCTGTTTGTCTTGTAATGCAAGGCTCTCCATACTGTACAACGTAATTGGGGCCATTATAGAGTTGTAAATCTGCATTTTTGTTCTGTTGCAGTCTTTTCATTCCATTGCCTTTCTTCTTCACTTCCAGTTTATGATTCTTCATTTCTTGTATCAGTTCTACTTCCTTACCAGCGATTGTTTTTATATTCCACATTCCAAATCTCACTTTCTTTTTCCATTGTGGTCATTGTCGTCATACAGATCTGTCCAGTCCGAGACTACGTTTAAGTCTCTGAATCATTTTTACCTCCACATGGATGATTAGCCCAATGTGAAGTGGTTTGATGGGTAATATAAAAAACACGAAATTGAAAAACAACGAACTTGCTAAAGTAAAACATGCAGCTTAGGAAATTAATTTGGGAGAAAACTTTTCAATTGACAAGTCCAGGCTTTTTAGAAACAAAAATGTAAATGTCACTAAAACACTCTGTAAATCTGCATTATTATTTCACATGTACCGTAATTAACAAATCTTAAATAACATTGTAATATGCTTGGCATATTTAATATTTGTACTCGATTGGCAATGCACAGTTAATCAAACAATTTTCACGACACACAATGCTTAGTAATAGAACAAATTAATCTTCATTTTATGCTACGTCAGGGCGAACCTAGCAGCAGAAATTGTAATGATACTCTGCAATGCAGTCGTGCTCTGCTTATATGCCAGGTTGTATATCGTCATTCCTGCAATAACTCCTGTGTGACATATTTATCGATTTTCATATTTTTGCTCTATTAAATAACTTAATTAGTGATACAGTAAATAATAAAATCTCCTATATGTAATTATATTTCTTTGTTTCGAAAATGTAAGAATTCACAATCTCCTATGTACCACTGCCATAGAATGAATAAATGTGTTTTTTGTTCCTACTGAAAAATTTTATATTTTGCACATAGGAGTTAATGCAGGAACAACGACGATATAATTATTATGTAAGCAGTGTTATATACTCACTCAACACTACACTTGACGTTCATTCCTATAGAATAGTTCTTGTTAACAGATGCAACAGACAGGTTCCCTGCTCCTCCTGCCTTCCCAGTGATGGAGCAAGTATCTAACTTTGTCTCTGCATCTATGACACATTGCAAATATTCAAAAGTCTCGTATTATATAGAACACTTTAAAAATATCAAACCATGCTTGATTTATCCAGATAGTTTACCTACATATCAAATTCGGGATCTTTCTTTTGTTTATTTCCCTGTTATACAACAAAATGGCCTGGATGAACTTAGGGAAAGTAATGTACATACATACTAGGTTCAAAAAGTTCCCGGAATTTGCTAGCATCATAGAAACAACGTACCTTAAACACTATTCTACAGCATTCCCTTCAAAATAGTTGCCTTCCGCAGCAACACACTTTTGCCAACGCGTGTAGAGTTCCTGGAAGCAGGCCTGGAAGCCATTTTGTGAAACCCGTCTTAGTGCTCTCGTCGCGTTTGCGATAACCTCTTCAGCATTGAATCTCCGTCCTTTCAGATGACTTTTCAGACGGGGAAACAGAAAGTAATCAGGTGGTGAGAGATCAGGAGAGTATGGTGGGTGATCCAAAGCAGTTATGTTGCGCCTGGCAAGAAAATTCTTTACAATAATTGCGCGATGAGCAGGTGCATTGTCATGCATAAGGAACCAGTTGTTTTCTACCCACTTTTCTGGACGTTTCCTTCTCACTGCGTCCCAGAGGCGACGGAGGGTTTCTACGTACAATTCTTTCGTTACAGTACGACCTTCTGGAATGAACTCATGGTGCATGAGACCCTGAGAGTCGAAGAAAACTTCCAACATAACTTTGCTTTAAGTGTGCTTAAATGCGACAGGCTCATGTCAGTAGATTTACTGGCATGTGAAAGAACTCCTGCGGGACAAAATTCCGGCACATCCGGCGATGCTGATATAACCTCTGCAGTTGCGAGCGTCGTTAAATAAAACATAACATTTAAAATAACTTTGCCTTTGGAAGTGTCCCTAGGAAATTTTTGCTTCCGAGGAGATGTTTTCGATTTCCACTCAGATGACTGTCGTTTAGGGACTGGGTCGTACAAGTAGCACCAGTTTCATTTTGTTTAAGAAATCACCATCTTCATCAGCCATACTGATCATGTCCCCAGCAAAACACAGAACTTGATGTTTGTACTTTGCTCTGTGGACATAATTACAAAATGCGACGAACAAACAAAACACTATGATAAACAATTGCCTACAACTCAAAACCAATAATTGCCATTATCAGCAAACTTTAAGGAAATGACATCATGAATGTTACCAACAAAACAAATGTATAATATCCCTTGTTATATATTAATACGAAAAATGGTAGTAAAATTCCGGGAACTTTTTGAACCTAGTAGTATTACCAAAACTGTAAATTTTAAATTTATCATTTATTTTCTTCTTCCCATCAAGTGTTAGGCTTTGATGGTCCTAGGACTTGTTCCTATGTTAATGAAGAATTTTCACTCCAGCTCCTATAGTATTTAAAATTTAATACTGGAACATTTATTTCAGTTTAGAGTAGAAACTGAATTTTATCGAGGTCGAATAGATTCTGAACTTTTCCAAGCATTTTTAATGTAGCCTATATTTTGGAAAAGTCATTTGAATGTCTTTACTTTTTAAAATAAGAATTACAAGATTATTTGATGTTTTCTTAAATATCTCTACTGCAAGAACCAAAGGATTTCAAGGCGTGCTCTTTTCTCCTGATAGATTCGCACTGCATTTAATAAGGATTATGGGATATACTCCAGCTGCCTGTTTGAACAGTTCACCTATGTATTCCTTTGTATTGAATTGACTAGCATATATTTATTTGTAAAGTAATAATTAATTTCAGAAACAAGAGGCTATATTTTGTTTTTTTGTATTTAATTTTATGGTGTAGTTCAGGGATGCAGAACTCACGGAGTGAGGGGTGGAAACATGGGGAAAGCATTGGTTCCCCCTTCCACAGTCCACCAGCATTGAATGACTTCTCCGTGATTCGTCTACAACTATGTGGTGGATTATAACAAACTCGTGCTCATGGAAAAAATGACGAAAGTATTTCCGACCATAATAATTATAACAAACTGTTCGCAAATGAGACAACGTGCTTTGTGATTATTTGGAATACCGAAGTATTCATTTTCCCCATTGCTCTTTAAACTAGTACTTTCCGACAATATTGCTTCGAATTCCACCTCTAGACAGTTGTCATGTGGATGATGCGTGGTCTTGAGGGAAGGGATGAAGGACGTAGGGCTTGTGACGCAGTGGCATATACTGGTTTAAGGGTCTGGGCTACCGCTGACCCTATTATTACGCAAAATATATTTTAAAATCCCTATAATAAAATTCCTTATCTATTTATATGCGAATTCCAGACGTCTTGATTGGGACGAAAATACTTTGATGACTTCGTCATTGAAATTACAGTTGGGCCGGTAGCCCGCAAAATACGCCCCTGTTGTGACGTATGTTACAATTGGAGCATAGTTCATCATCGCTAATATAGTTACTAATAAGACATGATGATGCCTGTGGCAAATGAACAGAGAGTTAAATGTTGTTGTTGTTTTCCAATGGCCACTTTTAGGATCATTTAACCCATTTTGCTTTTTGACTCGCAGTAAAGAACACTCAGATTTCTGCACTGCTGTGCTTCTTTCTTCAATTAAATGTTTAGAGTACGAATACATTAGCATCTATTTATGTGTGAAATACTGGTAGTAATGAATTTTAGGGACAAAATATGAATGGCATAATATTAAGCTGGAAATTATAGATGCAACATTTAACGAAAGGTTTACAAGCTATATTTGCAATCCGAAAATAATCCGAATTTTATACAGTTGATGTACCTATTAAAATTAAATGTTTAGAGTACGAATACATTAGCATCTATTTATGTGTGAAATACTGGTAGTAATGAATTTTAGGGACAAAATATGAATGGCATAATATTAAGCTGGAAATTATAGATGCAACATTTAACGAAAGGTTTACAAGCTATATTTGCAATCCGAAAATAATCCGAATTTTATACAGTTGATGTACCTATTAAAAAAAAAAAAAAAAAACTTCATTTTCGAATTCACTGTTTGCGTTTCCTTTAGGTTTTTGAAAATATAAATTACTATTTATTATTATGTACTTTCAAAAGGAAGTCACGAAAAAGTGTATTCACTGCTGACGACAAAGTCATCTGGTACAAAGTGAACTGTACAGAGAGTTCCTATGCAGCTCTGTCCCAATTCTGTGCATGGTGCCCTACGCAGACAGGTTCCACTCCACACCTTACCACACAGCTTTCTCGGGCCAGATGCTCCTCATTACGGTCATTAAGCCAATAGAACATTACTACTTGGGACCGGTCTTCATAAGAACTCTCTGTACACTAATTAAAACTGAAGAATATTACGATAGATAGAGTTGAAACAAAATTCATGTTAGCAAAGTGTATGTGAAGTGCGAACATGTATTTGAGTCAAATAACGCAATCTTATACTGGTAATCAGCAAGAATGGATCAGCTTCCCATAAATAAATGTATAAATATAAAAAAGAGTTAATTAATTCTTCCCATCACCCCAACAAAATAAATTACACATATTAAAATAAAATAATCGAACATAACACATAAATAGGCCTATATAAAACTCTGTCTTCTCGTCCCATAAATAAATTTAAGCTTTTTAACTTAATAAAGATTAAATTCAATAACTTAAATCAAATAAAAACAGTATGCATTTGAAGTACGACAAGCTTATATGAAACAAACTAGGAAACTTGTGCCTATATATTCGTAAGTACATATACAGTGGACGTGGGTTCGTTTTCCAGCGGGAAATACCTCTCAAAAGGATTGGGTCTGTGTCATATGTTGTCTTAACTTGTGGCCTAATGCCATGCTGACCATAATGACCAGGAATTTCAATATTTGTGAATATCTACTGCGGACAGACTAGGCTAAAACCCCAATCCCTGAAGGATAAGGATGATGATGATGATGATGATGATGATGATGATTACTTACTTATGGATTTTAAGGAACCCAGAGGTTCATTGCCGCCCTCACATAAACCTGCCATCGGTCCATATCTTGAGCAAGATTAATCCAGTCTCTACAATCATATCTCATCTCCCTCAAATCCATTTTAATATTATCCTCCCATCTACGTCTCGGCCTTCCCAAAGGTCTTTTTCCCTCCGGCCTCCCAACTAATACGTGCCCATA
Source organism: Periplaneta americana (assembly GCF_040183065.1). Classification (NCBI taxonomy): domain Eukaryota; kingdom Metazoa; phylum Arthropoda; class Insecta; order Blattodea; family Blattidae; genus Periplaneta; species Periplaneta americana. The sequence goes on along the minus strand of NC_091120.1, from coordinate 90,619,225 downwards.
CGTGCTACATGCCCTGCTCATCGATGATGATTATGAAATAAAATTGTATTTTATACTTAACTTACTGATGATCTGCTAAATAGCCTATGTTTATCTTAATCTTATAACACTCTTAACTATAATGTTCCTAATTGAGTTTTACATTATTTTGTATTCATTGTAAGCATAGTGAATATTTTATAGCATTGTAGAACGTATACAAAATTTAATTTTAATTATTCATTAGGCTAGTACAGTGTGTCCCACTCACTACCGAACCCGAAATTTATTTTAATAATTCCAATACTAATGAACATATTGCAATGAAATTTGAAGACGACTTACCTCATTCTGCGAGAAATGTGGTGACATCATAACAGATGCTAGAAGTGCCCGCCATTTGCATCCAGGCAAGATTGAATTCGCCGGACCATATTATCGGATGTCTTCGCTAGGATGTCCCCGTTTATTGCCTAGCCTAGATCTCTGTGATGATGTTTTCTTTCAAAGCGTCTATGATTCGTGGTTTGTTCTTATAAACTGTCCCCTTTCAGATGTCGCCACAAAAAAAAAAAAATCAGGTGATGTCAGGTCGGGCGAGCGCGGCGGCCAAAGTCCTTTCGAAATGACGCGTTCGCCGAAAAAAGGACTGAATTTTGGCCATGCTAGCGATTGATGTGTGGCTTGTCGCACCGTTTTGTTGGAAATATCCCATGGTGAGTTCCTGGTCGTCCAGTTGATTTACAAACGTATTGAATATTTCAAGGTATTCATTTGTTGCTATGGTTGTAGTGAAGAAGATGGGGCCAATTATTCGCCGCCGAGATATTGCACACCAAACACTAATCTTTTCTGAATGGAGGGACTCTTCGCGTATCATATGGGGATTTTCACTTGCCCAAATACGGGAATTTTGATTATTTATGTATCCCGAAAGGTGAAACCACGCCTCGTCCGTGAACCAAGTGTAGTCCAGAATGGTCGGATTATTTTGAAGAAATGTTTGAAACATTTGAAGTAACATACTCATTTCACTTTGTCAGTTTCTTTTAATTCGTGCATCACAGTGAAACGGTAAGCGTGAAGCTTTGCTTTTTTTGCAGCACGCTGACAAGTGCTTTTGGACATTCCTGTTTCTTGCGAAAGTCGGCAGAGTGATTTAGAGGGAGACACCAGTAGCCTTTCCTTCACATTCTCGATCGTTTCCTGTGTCGTTTGTTCTCTGCATGTCTGTCCAGTAAAGTTCCATGTGTTTCAAGTTTCTTCGATAAGACCAAATGGTGAACTTACTTGGTGGATGTCGGTTGCCTCCAAATCTCTCTACGAACCGCTCTTGACATACATGTATTGAGTCTGTCTTGCAATACACTCGAATAATAAACACATGCTCTTCCATAGTAGGTCTATATCGATTAATTTAAACTGCACTACTAGTCTTTCTACGAACTGAACTGTATTGAGTCTGTTTTTCAATACACTCGAATTACGAATAAACACAATCAACAATCAATTATTACACACTCAACGCAACAATCACAAATAAACCAGCGGACAAGCGCATTATTGCTACTTCAAATTGCACCACACATTATTAGTATTTGAATTATTAAAATAAATTTCGCGTTCGGTAGCGAGTGGGACACACTGTAGTTGTATATCAAGGAAGATGATGCTACCGGTTAATATATTTCGCACCAAGAGTAGTGCTGCCATCAAAGCTTGAAATACTAATATATAAAATAATGCTTACCATGGTTATGATAATGTATATAATGGATTTTAGTTTTCGACACAAGTATTAATCTCTACTCTCTAGCACAGTATACGAGTCTTAGAAGCATGTGTTGCTTCCACGTTCGTGTATTTATATGCTACTGCTTTCGCTTACTGATAATAAACGTTCGTACAATTAAGGAATGGTATGGCTCGTCACTACGTCGTTACTTTTAGAGTAAAGTATGAGAGACTGTTAACAAGCTGAGTGGAGGTTATTCAGGAATACTTTCTCGTTAACACATCCATTTCACCCACATGCATTTATAATAATTTTTATAATCTTTCGGAAAGGACTTGTGCAGTGAAACATTTTATCAATTGAGAATAAAGTTATATTAAATAGAAACATACTCGTAATATTATGTTTATTTCTTTAATATTTACGTTTCACAACCGACAATGCTGTATTGTGCCTTACATATGATTTACTGAAGCTATATTATGAACTATGAATCGTGTTAATGTCTTTATGTGTGTGTATGTTTGCATTAGAGTCGTGTACAACCGGTTACGAAAAATATACTGTAAATTATATATGCTGTTGAACGCCTGGCGCTGTAGTCAGTATCCAAAGCTCTTCCATCTCACGGAATGTCTCAGATTCGGTTTAACGAATATTCGAGTTGTTTCTCACTCTTTGTGAGTGGACGGTAAAGACAGACCACATTGAGCCATGCAGGAGTTCCAAGAGCCTTTGCAAGGATGCGATTATCATCTTTTAGACCTAGTGTGTTGAGTTTTTGGGTTGTATGTGTAGGATTTCCATATCTGTATTTATGTTATTGTATGTATGGTTAGCATTAGTTATGTGTTCGGCGTATGTGGATATATTGTGTCCTCTGGTTATTGCTTTAATGTGTTCTTTGTAGCGTGTTTGGAATGATCTGCCTGTCTGTCCAATGTAGAACTTGTCGCAACTATTACATGTGAGTTTGTATACGCCTGTGTGGTTGTATTTATTTGTTTGTGTTGTTTGTGTATTGAGATGTCTTTGTAATGTGTTTTCTGTTCTGTATGCTATATTGTATTTCTGCTTTCTGAATGAAGATGCGATCTTATGTGTGCTTTTGTTTGCATATGTTAGTGTGATGTTTTTCTTGTGTTTTAACATATGAAAACAAAAGCACACATAAGATCGCATCTTCATTCAGAAAGCAGAAATACAACATAGCATACAGAATAGAAAACACACTACAAAGACATCTCAACACACAAACTATACAAACAAATAAATACAACCACACAGGCGTATACAAACTCACATGTAATAGTTGCGACAAGTTCTACATTGGACAGACACGCAGATCATTCCAAACACGCTACAAAGAACACATTAAAGCAATAACCAGAGGACACAATACATCCACATACGCCGAACACATAACTAATGCTAACCATACATATAATAACATAAATACAGACATGGAAATCCTACACATACAACCCAAAAACTTAACACACTAGAACAATATGAAATATACACACACACTAAAACACACCCTGATCAAATTCTCAACATACAGATCAATTTCAGAACACACACACACACTATCTGACTCCACGTTTCAACACTTTTCAACACGCAAACGCACCCCCACAACAGGCAGCGAAGTTCTAGATGACACAGAGATCTAGTAGGCTCTTAGGATGGTGTGAAAGCACCGAAACAGGTGTAAGCCACAGGTGCTTATGTAATTTAACACGAGTAAGTTTGTCAATAAACCAATCAATTATATTATATAGTGTTATACAAGAGATTATGTAAAATGGACAAGAATCTCTCAGTACCATCAGACAAATCTTGTTAATGTACTCATTAGAAATTTTAAGAGAAAGGAGAATGATTTTAGTTATCTTAAATGAAGTTCTCTTAGCACCAAAAAGAAATCCTTTTACTTCGTATGTATTAATATTCATTTTGTATCACTAAAGTGAGGAATACATGGACTGTAATAGATTTATTTCCGTCGTTAATATTATTGGTTGACTATCCTTCTCAAACCGGTCAGTGGGGTCAAGAATGAGACTTCTTTGATTCCAGCGATCAATGACTATAATGTATGCTCTTCTGTTTGACCCATCCTCAGCTCAACAGTGCACTTCTTTGTAAACCTCCCACTTTGCCTTCCGAAGAGTGATTGTAATGAAGCTTCTTACCTTATGATGGCGATTGTTTCTCAATAATTCTCCTTTAGGGCAATAACTCAAAATAAATCCAAGAGTTTCTACTTCACTGCATCCCAGATGGCGATGGGAAGAACAACCTGGCACAGATCGTATTGCTGCGATGTTTGTGGACATCTTGATGGCATTTGTAATGCAAGATATTATTTTTCATTGACTATTTTACTGCGTTTTATCAACTGCTATGGTTATTTAGCGTCTGAGTAAGATGAAGGTGATAATGTCAGAGAAATGAGTCCAGGATCCAGCGCCGAAAGTTACCCAGCATTTGATCTTAATGAGTTGAGGGAAGACCCCGGAAAAATCCTTAACCAGGTAACTTGTTCCAACCAGGATTTGAACCCCAAAAGATTGTTGTTGTTGTTTAGTCAACTGTCCGAAGACAGATCTGAACCTCACAAGTGGTACCAACAAGGCACCACTTATGAGGCAACTAGGCCAGGAGATAATGGGGTAGAATGACCAGTTCCTTTCCCTCCATTGCATAAATCGCCGACTAGCTATATATTACATTAGTCAGACTTCAAATGCAAACAAACAATTGTTCTTCCTCTGACACATATTGTCAAGTGAGATGTACTGCCTGATAATAGATGTATATATCAGCCAGAACCTCAACCAGAGGATACCCAATGAGATTATTGTACATAAATAATTCTTACTTTTTTCATACGGTATTAACTATATTTAAAGCATGCAGAAAGATATTGTGATTGATTTCGAAATGTTCAGGTAAATACACGTTTTCAACATAATATGAAACGTTAAGGAAAAACTATTATTTACTGGAAATTGGTTCTTTGCATAGGTAGACTGCTCTCCTTTTTTGTACAAAAAAGTAGGAAATGAAATAGCTTGTTTTTCCTGAGCTTTTTGTTTAAGAGAAATTAATTATTGTATGCAGAATTATGAATTCAGCCGAAAATTGTTCGAGATAAACGTTATTGGGTTAAGCCTATTTACGTGAATTACTTTTAAGAATTACTGTAACCTTAGCAGGTCAGCAGACAAAATAAGAAACAGCATAAATGCGAAATTAATCGTATAGAAAGCAGGATAAGAAGTGGCGTAAGTGACATTGGTCGTAAATATTTACCACAATGTAAACTTATCTCACTCCACACCGATTTTTTTAAAATTGGTTATTTTACGACGCTTTTTCAACTGCTATTGTTATAAACAGCATTCGAAAATTCCTCCCGCTATCACTCAAGAAAATACTAGTGGAAACACTAGTAATGCCCCACTTCGATTATTGTGATTCTCTACTGACTGACTTCAATGTCAACCAGTCGCAAAGATTACAACGTGTTCATAATTCTTGTGTTCGCTTCGTCTGCGATGTCCGTCGCTCTGACCACATGACCCCATCCTTCCAAACTCTAAACTGGCTACGGCTTAACGTACGTAGAAATTTTCATTCTCTTGTTCTCCTTTTCCAAGTCCTTCACACCTCTACACCTACCTACCTTGCCTTCCGTTTCAGTTACCTGTCATCATATCATAATCTCTTCACACGCATGCAAAATAGCCGCATACTAGCCATACCAACACATAAGACATCATCGTATTCATCATCATAACACTATCTCACTCTCGCGCTTGTGGAATACCCTACCCAGTGACATCAGAGACTGTCGGAATATAGTAGCGTTCAAAAGCAAACTTATTAAGTATTTTTCTTACTGCGTAGAGTAGGTTTAATTTTTACTTCATTAATACAAGAAAAAATGTTTCTCTCTTCTTAACTTCTACAATAAACTGTCTAGCTTTTATTAATCAGTTAATATTTTAGTACTTTGATTTTTATTGTATTTGTAAAGTTAATATTAATTGTAATTATATTATTAATATTGTAGTTGTAATCCCCTGGTAGAGGGGAAGAGAAGGCCTGATGGCCTTATCTCTACCAGGTTAAATAAATAAATATAGCGCCTGAATGATATGAAGGTGATAATGCCAGCGAAATGAGCCCAGGGTTCATCGCCGAAAGTTACCCAGCATTTGCTCTTAATAGGCTGAGAGAAAACACCGGAAAAACCTCAACTAGATAACTTTTCTCAACCCGGATCTGAACCCAGTCCCGCTCGTTTCACGGTCAGGCATGCTAACCGTTACTGTCACATCGATTATTATTATTATTATTATCATCATCATCTTCTTGTCTATGCGGATGACGTGAATATGTTAGGAGAAAATCCACAGACGATGAGGGAAAACACGGAAATTTTACTTGAAGCAAGTAAAGCGATAGGTTTGGAAGTAAATCCCGAAAAGACAAAGTGTATGATTATGTCTCGTGACCAGAATATTGTATGAAATGGAAATATAAAAATTGGAGATTTATCCTTCGAAGAGGTGGAAAAATTCAAATATCTTGGAGCAACAGTAACAAATAATATAAATTACACTGGGGAGGAAATTAAACGCAGAATAAATATGGGAAATGCGTGTTATTATTCGGTTGAGAAGCTTTTATCATCTAGTCTGCTGTCAAAAAATGTGAAAGTTACAATTTATAAAACAGTTATATTACCGGTTGTTCTGTATGGTTGTGAAACTTGGACTCTTACTTTGAGAGAGGAACAGAGATTAAGGGTGTTTGAGAATAAGGTTATTAGGAAAATATTTGGTGCTAAGTGGGATGAACTTACAGGAGAATGGAGAAAGTTACACAACGCAGAACTACACGCATTGTATTCTTCACCTGACATAATTAGGAACATTAAATCCAGACGTTTGAGATGGGCAGGGCATGTAACACGTATGGGCGAATCCAGAAATACATATAGAGTGTTAGTTGGGAGGCCGTAGGGAAAAATACCTTTGGGGAGGCCGAGACGTAGCTGGGAGGATAATATTAAAATGGATTTGAGGGAGATGGGATATGATGATAGAGATTGGATTAATCTTGCTCAGGATAGGGACCTATGGCGGTCTTATGTGAGGGCGGCAATGAACCTTCGGGTTCTTTAAAAGCCATTTGTAAGTAAGTATTATTATTATTATTATTATTATTATTATTATTATTATTATTATTATTAATTTCAGAACGCCGCAAACCTTTATGTGAAAGAAACTTCACAGTCCCTCTTCTTTGGCAGCAGAACACTGTGGGTGAGGAAGGGGAGGAGTTCAAAGAAGTAAATATATTTGTCAACAGCCATTCCTTTCAATGAGGGTGGACGGTACTGGGATCTGGGAATCTCTAGGTCTTGTCCATGTTAACAAAGAGAAAAGATGGGGGAAACCTTATAGGTGCATTTTTTAAACCAAGAAACAAACGAAAGGGATATCGAAGGGTATAGTAGTCGTGTCATTTTATTACTGTCTTTAATATGTAACACAAACATTTAATTCAAAACGAGCATTAGCACCAGTATACGATTACAATATATATAAAACACTGTGGATTAGGGAGTTTTTTTATTTGGTTATTTAACATTTAATTCAAAACGAGCATTAGCACCAATATACGAGTACAATATATATATATATATATATATATATATATATATATATATATATATATATAAAACTGTGGATTAGGGAGTTTTTTTAGTTGGTTACTTAACGACACTGTATCAACTACTAGATTATTTAGCGTCGATTGTATTAGTGAAAGCGAGATGGTATTTGGTGAGATAGATTACCTGACACTCGCCTTACGGTTTGAGAAAACCTCGGAAAAAAACCAACCAGGTAATCAGCTCAAGCGGGAATCGAAACCGCGCCCGAGCACAACTCCGGATCGTTAGTGAGTTTATATTCTAGAAACTCGTTTAATATGCATGTACTTGTGTTTAGTTAACTGTCCGAAGACAGGTCTGAACCCCACAAGCGACACCAACAAGGCATCACTCATACATAAGATAACTAGGCTAGGAGATAATGGGGTAGGGTGGCCAGTTCCTTTCCCCCTCCATTGCATACATCGCTGACTAGTTACATATTACACTAATCAGACTTCAGAGTGCATGCTATTATGCCCTTAAAATGTGCAAAATATATATTATCACATCTCACTTGACGGTATGTGTCAGAGGAAGAACAATTATTGTTTGTATACATCTAAAGTCTCACTAGTGTAATATATAGCTAATAGGCGATGTCTGAATGGAGGGGGAAAGAAACTGGCCACCCTACTCCATTATCTCCTGGCCTAATTGCCTCTTAAGTGGTGCCTTGTTGGTTCACTTGTGAGGTTCAGACCTGTCTTCGGACAGTTGACTAAACAACAACAATCAAGTATGGGTGCAGTCTATACCAAACACTTGAAGCCATAAAGATAAATGACATTTCATTGTATTAGTAAATTATAATCCTTTGCAGATAGGACATGTTTTCCGTAACAGCTAACATACGTTCCCCCCGTACTAATTGAATGATCGTTCACCTCTGCTGAGACATGTGAACATGAGGTCAGCAGTTGGCTGGTATGTCTTGGCTCTCCATGAGCTGTCGCGCAATGGATTTGTTGTTTTGTGTTCTTATTTGAAAGTGCTAGAAATTCGTCTCAGCTTCGTTATTGTCACCGTATTGTTTTCGTCAGCATACTCGTACAGTTCGTCACTGTCATCATTATAATCTTGTAAATGTATTATTACAAGTTCTACAATTTCGTCTCGTCCTATTTCTACGTGAAGTCTTCTTCCTTAGATTTTCAGTGTGTTGCACTCAGGATTCCTAGTTTTTATGTCTTATGTCACCTTATCAATTTTTTTTACTTAAACCGAAATATTAATTTACTTTCAGGTATGAAACCGGTTTTCGCGGATCCTATTATGGCAATCAATAAGTTTGCCTCTTCTCCTACAGGTGCTTTTAGTTCGCCATCGTTAGAGGAGTCTTGCTAAATTGCTTTTAATGTATGATTTTGATTTACTCAAGTTTCGTCTAAATATCTGCCTCGTTTCGATACAAATTCAAATTTGATACATTGTACATAAGAATAATATTATTATTATTATTATAACAAGTGTTCCTCCTGTCTAGTAATTTCCGCCAATTCTTCGTCTTTTTATATAGAGTGAGTCAGGACCTCTGCGACAAACTCTGAGGAACGACAGATCTTGTAATGAGGATAATTTTGCTTGAAAGAAGCCATGATTTCTGACGCGTCGTTTTTGTGCTACGCTACTTCAAAGAGGAGACAGGTTTTAGTGATATTTACAATACGAAATTATTGTTTGTTTTTTGTTTTTTTTTTTTCAAGTTTCCTAGCGGATAGGTTACAGAAGGTGTTCAAACTGGAATTGTTGGTGATCATTTGCTTTGGCATGTCATTTTTATGCCCCGTTTGAATGGGGCAACTTATCTTGAGATCCTTCGAAACATGCTTCCGCTGCTCTAAGTATCCTCACGATGCGTACTGACATGTGGTTTCAGAATGATGGCACCCTACCGCACTTCATTTTGTTGGTTGCACGAGCATATCTGAACAACATCTGCGGGGAGCAATGGATAGGGAGCGTGGGACCTGTTGCGTGGCCAGTGCGATCACCCGACTAACGCGCCTAGATTTTTTTTCTTTGGGAGGCATGTGAAGAGCGTTGTGTACGCTACCGCAGTTTACACCAGAGAGAAACTGATTGTGCGATTCTCTGCTTTTGATCAGCTTCGACACAGTTCCGACAGAGTTCGACAGTCACTGCTACGACGGTGTAATGAATGTAATCAGGTTCAGGGCAGACACTTTGAACACATTCTATAACCTTTCCGCAAGGGTACTAGAGAAATATTAATGTAATTCATTTCATAATAAGCAGATGTCACTGAAACCTATATTTTCTTCGATGTCGCGTAACTCCTAAACGACGCGTCAGAGAACATGGCTTTTTCCACGAAAAATGATCACCATGGCGAGATTTGTAGCACTTCATAGTTTTTCGCAGAGGTCATGTATATAAAGCTTAAACTTCGTAATATTTTGTAAGAGGATTAATTGTAAGAAATTTTAGTTTTCGAATCTAGAGTACCGGTAATTTTTATAGGCTGAAAATTCTTCACCTTTATTTTGACAGTTTGTTATCCATTTAGGGGCTCCTATACGATTTCTGGCTTTCACAAACACCACACCACTAGACTTAAACTCCTGTCTCTCTTCCTCTTTAGTATACTTAAAAAATATACTAACAAAATAATGGATGATTTATTGGGCCTACCGTAGGGGAAAGATATGGGAAGGAACGAAATTATGTTGATGTGTAACAAGGGGACGGGAGAATCCCATTCGCAACCTTGGTCGTCAGACGAATCTATGGAATTGTTAATGAAAAATCCAAGATCTCATCTGTTCTTCATCCCGGATCGCTACGCAGCCATCATTAGAAGGCTTCTTGATTTACAGAAAGACATTAAAAATTCACATTCTTGCGACGTAATGCAAATAATCCGTCACATTTTATTAGCTTCTGACGATTTACTTTGCAGATGGCACGAAATGTTTATTTAAAGGAAAGCATCGTCTTGTGGTTTCTATGAGTCACTGTTCTTTCAATGTGTTTGTATTAAACGAGAGTTGTCGTAATACTGATATAGTCAATTACATGTTAAACAAGAATAACTTGTAGAATGAAAACTACGGAAATAACAAAAAAAAAAAAAAAAAAAAAAAAAAAAAAAAGCGGTTTGGCGTATGTTTAATTTTGCTATTTGTTAAATTTTAAGGTAATTCATAATATGAAATAAGATTTGGACCCAGAGGGAGTGATAATAATAATAATAATATTATTATTATTATTATTATTATGACTCCTCTCCGCTATTACACGTATTCACAGTCGGGGTAGACTTGTGATGACGTTGTAAGCTCTTGTAAAATGTCTTGGTGCTTAGAGGTTCGTCAAGATACTCAAGATCAACCCGCTTTTCATTTGAAAAATTATATAATTGAGTCGCCTAGAATCAAACTACACTTTCTCCAAATTATGAAATGTAGGATTAAGGTATGTTTAAGTGCAGAATTATGCAGGGAATGTGATAAACTGCTCGTTTGGAGTCAAAATGGAATTTCTCTGCCTAAACTTTGGAGTCTAACTGCACTAGTTTTTCGTATTTTCTGACAAATCAGATTTTTGGAGTCTGACTGCACTAGTTTTTCGTATTTTCTGACGAATCAGATTTTTGGAGTCTAACTGCACTAGTTTTTCGTATTTTGTGACAAATCTGAGTTTTTTGATAAAGTGCAATTTGATTCTAGGTGACTCAATTTAAGTCCTAATGTCAGTTGGCCAAAATGATTAATTTAAAAGCCGTCTTCAAGATATCTTTTTATCGAGTTTTAAAATTATTTTCTTGCACTATGCCAATGTTAATATACTCGTATATGTTAGGATACATTTATGGAAATATGATTCATTTATTTAAAAGTACAAGAATGTGTATTATTTAAGAGACTAGGAAATGAGTGTTTCGTATACATAATTATTCAGCATATCAATAATAATCTTTGAAAAGAAATATTAATCCATAAACTTCCTAACCCTGATCATGATCATAACGAGGTGAGATGTGTCTCCATAAAACTACAGCTGTCGCAGCTAAAGAAGCGGCTTTTGACGTCTCTAGTGAAGCACGTGGAAAGTACATGGCAAGAGCGCGGCGTTGCAGCTGGCAGAATTCTTCACCTCTCCACTAGAGGTAGACGTAGGCGGACATTACTGTTAAGTAAAGGAAGTATTTTATTTACTTTACGATAATATCTGAGCTAAGGATCTGTGTGGCAACGTCGACTTCACTTGCCCTGTGGAATCGGAAAGACGAGTGACGAAGTTAGTTTCTGTTGGTTGTTCCAAACGGAGAGAGGGTAGAAGAGAGTCCAAAATAGTCGTTACGGAACTGTCCTAAGTCTGTTCTTTGATGTTAAGTTTGGAGCACACTGTAATTAAATATTTCTTTCATAATACATAAGCAAAAGACTGTATAAAAGAAGGGTTGACGACTTCATTTGCGAGCAGTGTGATATCATTGTATCTTCCAGCAAATCAGATGGTAGAATGTACAGTCCTCCGAACACCCTACCATTGACAGTCAATCATGAAGCTCTACCGATCACTGCTTTATATTGGAACTTTAGAGGACAGATGTGATAGTCATTGCTGATAATGTATAGCGATTTTTACTGTCTCATTGTATGAAGTTCGGATTAAGAGATGCGATGCAACAAATATAGATTTAAAGGTTGTATAGAGGTAAATGTTTTCAGCATCACAGGTATCGTAAAATTGGTTTTTCATTCTCCATTATCCGTTCGTTTGGAACATTTTCTCCCAAACTATTGAACGACTTTTGTTCATAGCCGTCTTGGTAGCTCAGTTAACAGAGCACTGGCTTACGATGTCTGCGGACCCGGGTTTGGATCCTGGTGATGGCTGAGTCGTATTTGTGGCGGAGAGTTTTTCTCGCGGTTCTTACGTTTTCTTTCATCACCCCACCGTCACTCTCCATTTCAGTATTCATAATTAAATTTAATAGTATTATCCCAACACGGTGCAGCATGATGTAATATTGCGACTGGCGTACAGACGACAGTTTGAGGAGGCGTAGTATGCTTTGGGAGAGATGAAAAGATTCTGTAAAGGTAAGCGTTCACTACATCGTTCGCACTCCTCGGACGAATCGCACGCAATGGAAATTTTAAGTGGAGTGCGTTCACTGTAACGGCTCTACCTCATCGTCTCATCGGATTCCCTATCAATTGTTTAAAACATATGACGTACGCTATTGACATTGCTGAAAGCAGAGGAGTTTTGAGGTTAGGTCTGTTAATCATGAGTAGAATTTGTGGAATTGCCACGAGAATCACAAGGTTTACTGCGCACGCGGTATAGACTCTATGAGAAAGGGACGTGGAAAGGATAGAGTATGCCTCTAATGTAAACACTGAGCAGTATACTGCGGTTACAATAAAACCTGTATCCTGCATTCAAGAAATATAATGAATGATCATTGAAGTAGGAAATGTCTAAACATGTAAATACACAATTATTTTATAGTGAGATATATTAATCCTTAAAATTTAATGTAAGATACTCACATCATCCTTGAATATGTGCATTGCAGTGAAGAGTTACGTACATTTTGAGCGAGTGCAAAGTAACCTCCTCCAATGGTCACTTAAACAGTTTTTATTTTGGGAAAATGTACGTTCAACATCACACAATATAATACGTACATAGGCCTATTTGAAGAACGGAAAGCCACTACTTTTTAGTACACCAACTTCAGATGTCTTGTCGTGACCTGATAGTACATCATTCATAATACGAAGTTGTGAATAGGCAGAATTTTTAGCAATAATGTTTCTCAACTTACATTTCACTTTTTCTGAAATTAGTGAATTGTTATTTTGGATAACGGTTTGTGGTACTTTATCCACTATATTAAGGGCTTCTGAGAGTTGTAGTTTAGACGATTCTAACAGGATGATGCTTTTGAACACGATTTTAATTAGAATCAATGAACAGAATATCTTCTAATAGCTGTTCAGAAGGCAATGATTTTACAGCTGCAACAGCGGAACTCTCTATGCTATCCAATGCATGAATTACCTCCATTATTTTGCCGTAATGTTCTACATAATAATTAACAGCATCCAACCACGTTCCCCAACGGGTCAAGATTGGCTGCGGGGGTAAGGGTATTCCAGGGGCAATTATTTGGAACAGCAACACTCTCATTGTAGTATGTTTGATTGAATTCTTGTTTGCACTGAACAAATGTTAAGCTTTGACTATTCCAACGACAGTAATGCAAAAACAAGTGCTTACATAGGTATACATTAGCTGTAGCTGCTCTATCTATTTGGACCGATCACAACTCTTAACATGAACTGCTTATACTACGAGACCGGGCGGTCGCTCACCTCCTCTATACTACCGTACATCGGCAACCTGATTGCATGCTGCGTGTGGCAATTCAACGAAGTCTAATCATGAGTGTTAGCGAATAAGAATTTGTAATTGTTTCATGCTTCTTAATTTAAGAGGAAGAAACGAAAGAGATATTGGTTACATAATATATACAGTATGTAAGAAACGACTTGATTACTGTAATGGGAATGTCTCAAATTATATAATTCTTCGCAGTTTTCTACAAGCGAAATAAGTTTTGTCTGCCATTTTGGCGCGACACTGAACATGACACAACATAATAGTAACAGCTGAGCAATTAAAATCGATTTATTAAAGAAGGCCATGATCGCACGCATCGGAAAAGTTGCTCATCCGAGAAACGTGGACGGATATACCAAGACCCGATGCGTGCAATATGATGTAGTGAACGCGGTTACATAATAATTACAGCAAAGATTGTCTTTTTCCGATCCGTGCGATTCGTCCGATGAGTGCGATACGATGTAGTGAACGCTTACCTTAATCGGATTTCATCGGATCCTTAAGTCTGGCTCAAGTCACACAGAGTTGGTGTGCACTCGATGTAGGTTTCTGGAGTCTTGTCAGCCCACTCGAGATATGTGGATGTAAAGGGAAATATTGAGATTGTGTCGGGTGAAGTTCCTGGGTAGCTCAGTCGGTAGAGCGTTGGTGCGCTCAGCCAAAGGTCCCGGGATGGATACCCGGCTCCGGAACAATTTTTCCCTTTAAATTATTCAAGTCTGCTTCACAGGGAGCTTTACTTGAAAGCTAGATTTGCATAATAAGTTAAGTTATATACGTTACTGTAGGTAAGTTAACAGAAAACCAAAATTTCAAGTCACACAGAGTTTGTGTGCACTTGATGTGGGTTTCTGGAGTCTTGTTAGCCCACTCGAGGTATGTGGATATAAAGGGAAAAAATTAAGACGGTGTCGGGTGAAGTTCCAGGGTAGCTCAGTCGGTAGAGCGTTTGATACGCTCAGCCAAAGGTCCTGGGATTGATATCCAGTCCCGGAACAAATTTTCTTTGAAATTATTCAGTTTTAAGCTTGTGTGCAATATTTCATATTTTTATTCCTAATGGTTGCAGAGAAAAAAGTACATAAGCATTAAAAAATGTGTTACGGAAAACGACGTTTAAAGTTACAGTACTACTCGTATTTATCTACTATTTCACCTCATACAGTGCACTCAATGTTCTCCATATCATAAGGAAGTAGTAAGCCGAAGCCTTCCTATCACTGGTCAGATAGTTTGCCTGTCTAAATTCCAAGAACATTTCTGTAACACAGAAACTTCAAATGGCTACTGAAAGGAAGAGTGGCACATTGCGCCGCGCTGTGGTATTTAAATTTTAAAGACCACTTAATTTAAATACCACTTAGGTCCTAAAGATAAGCAAAATATTTTAGTATTTAATACAGAAAAGTATGTACTATTTATTAAAGCAATAAAAAGATTTTCCATTTTTGTCACAATTTCGCGTCTGTTTACCCTTAAGTTTAATATCTTCTATAAAATTTAAGGCGTGCCACGTGACAACCTTCCGTGTACCACATGTATTTTATTTATTGGGTTATTTTACGACGCTGTATCAACATCTAGGTTATTTAGCGTCTGAATGATATGAAGGTGATAATGCTGGTGAAATGAGTCCGGGGTCCAGCACCAAAAGTTACCCAGCATTTGCTCGTATTGGGTTGAGGGAAAACCCCGGAAAAAACCTCAACCAGGTAACTTGCCCCGACCGGGATTCGAACCCGGGCCACCTGGTTTCGCGGCCAGACGCGCTGATCGTTACTCCACAGGTGTGGACTACCACATGTATGTTAACCAAAAGGCTGATCCGAGATAAGTTATAATATATAGTGTCGTAAGAAATGGAATGACGGTATTAAATGGCTTACGTGCTGTAGTTTTCGTAGATCTAATATAAATTTGAACGGCAGTAACCTTACTTCTCTTGACTTCTGACTTTTATTTAGTCTTATCAAATCGTATTCAGCATTCACTGTAGCTGTTAGCATTCCTTAAACTTGTTATCTGTTACTTGTGAATTTATTAAATTATAATCTCGGCCGTTCAACTTACGCATTTTGCAAACATATATTACACAGTAATGAAGTGTTATATAATGGGTTATTGCATATTTGAATCTTTTCCAGTATAAATACTGTCTTACGTATCATATTCAGCAACTTGATTTGTATCCGATTCTGCAAGGCAGGTGCCTTTTACTTTACGAAACAGTATATGTATATACTCGGAATTTAGTGCCTCTTAACCCTCAGAAGGTACATTTTTAGAAGTTCTATTTGAGAATTAGAGATGCAGCATTATGTATTAATGGAAAATGTTATAAATTACATTAGATACCAGTAGGCCCTTGCCATGAATATTGTACTGTTGCCCGTAATTCAGCTTCATTTTTCCACTTTATTTATTTATGAGAAAGGGAGTTTTATGTGGCTACACACCCGTAGGTGTAATGTCATACTTTAATTCTTGTCTTTTAATTTGCAATGTTTTGTCATGTACCTTTTCACCATACCATAAATGCATGGTAGGCAGCATCACGCTTCACTCTGTTTAACCCACGAAAACTTACTGTATTATTATTATTATTATTAGTATTATTATTGTTATTATTATTATTATTATTATTATTATTATTATTATTATTTGCTGGTGGTGATGGTGGTGTGGTGGTGAATTATAATGTGTTGAGGAAGAAGAGGAGCAAGTAGGAAAGATCTTGAAGCAATTGTGAAATTAAATTGGTGGAGGAAAGCTCTAAGATCTTGAAGCAATTGTGAAATTAAATTGGTGGAGGAAAGCTCTAAGATCTTGAAGCAATTGCGAAATTAAATTGGTGGAGGAAAGCTCTAAGATCTTGAAGCAATTGTGAAATTAAATTGGTGGAGGAAAGGTCTAAGATCTTGAAGCAATTGTGAAATTAAATTGATGGAGGAAAGCTCTAAGATCTTGAAGCAATTCTGAAATTAAATTGGTGAGGAAAGCTCAAAGTACTGCAAGAATTTCTACTCAAGGAAACACATGACGATCGGACTTCCATTTATCGTGTGAGAGGCCGTTGTCTGACAGAGCCTTATTGTGGTGCACGGAAGACATAATATCGCCTATGAAGGAAACACATGAGCACATAATAGTTTTTTTGCTTTATCGCTCCCGCATTTCTGTTCACATTACTTTGATAATATCCACTTAAATGTCTCAATATGGCGTTGGATTTATGGGGATTATGTTAATGAATAATTTCGAAGAAAAGATTGTTCCGGGGGCAGGCATCGAACCCGGGACCTTTGGTTTAACGTACCAACGCTCTACCAACTAAGCTACCCGGGAACTCTACCAGACACCGATCCAATTTTTCCTTCTATATCCACAGACCTCAAAGTGGGCTGACAACCGTCAAGCAACCAACGTTGAGTGCACACTAACTCTGTGTGACTTAAATTGTGGCTTTCTGTTAACGAACAGTGACGTGTATTATACAAATCAAGCTTTCAGGTATAACTCTCTCTAAAGTTGATTTGAATAATTTCGAAGGAAAAATTGTTCCGGGACCAGGCATCGAACCCGGGACCTTTGGTTTAACGTACCAACGCTCTACCAACTAAGCTACCCGGGAACTCTACCAGACACCGATCCAATTTTCCTTCTATATCCACAGACCTTAAAGTGGGCTGACAACCGTCAAGCAACCAACGTTGAGTGCACACTAACTCTGTGTGACTTAAATTGTGGCTTTCTGTTAACGAACAGTGACGTGTATGATTATGTTAATGTTTTCAATTATTATCGTATTATTTAGTTTCATTGTTCATTTTACGAGATTTTCGTGAATTTTAATTTGTAACTTTACCAAAGAATGTTTTTTTTTTTTGTAATACTTGCTTGTTTTAATGCAAAATGACATTAAAAGATTTTGTAAAATATTGTTGTGAACATTGCATATTTCTTTATGGTGGGTATTTCATTACTGTAAGAATTGTTTAGTTATCAAAGTACTACATTTGTAATGGTTTGATTATAATATTATATGTTACAGTTACAGTTGATGTAACTTAATAATTATATTTCATTTTACTTTCAGTAGTTTTTTTTTACTTGGTTATTTAACGACGCTGTATCAACTATGAGGTTATTTAGCGTTGATTGAATTGGTGATAGCGAGATGATATTTGGCGAGATGAGGCCGAGGATTCGCCGTAGATTACCTGACATTTGCCTTACGGTTGGGGAAAACCTCGGAAAACCCCAACCAGGTAATCAGCCCAAACGGGAATCGAACCCGCGCCTGAGCGCAACTCCGGATCGGCAGGCAAGCTCCTTAACCGACCGAGCTACCCCGATGGTTTTACTTTCAGTAGTGAAGACTATTTTATTTTAATACTTGCTTAAGTAGTGTTCTTCATCTCCATATACAAATATTTCAGGAACAAAAGAACAGTTGTGGAGTTCGATTTCTATGAATCCAGAACTGTGTTTAAGCGGTTCCATCCGCACATAACTCTCAATCATAAGCAGCGGTATGAGAAGGAACATTTACAACTACTATTGACACTTGCAATGTTTCCATCTTCGTGTAAGTTTCCTTTTGCAGTTCTTTCATCTGTATCCCTTTGCAGCAGAACATTTTATCTTCTTTCCCTCGTACAAAAATAATAGCCGGTCCATTTCTTATGAGGGACCTTTGCTCTCTCTGACCTTTTTATCTGACCACTCTCATTAGTTTGGGCGGGTACAGCTGCGGCAAAATAAATTGTACATGCTCTGTGTAGTATCGTTTATTTGAATATTTATTACAGTTAAATCTTTTAACGAACGCCAGTTTAACGAATTCGTCAGTACGACGAAAACAATTGTATTCTCCTTCCTTAACTGTATAAGGTTCCATGTCAAATTAGTATTTAAATTGTACGAACATTTCACTACAACGAAAATAAAAATGTCCCCTTCGTGATATATGATCATTACAACGAACTGGTTTGTTTGGAGACAAATATGTGAGAAGAATAACACACCTATAGACGTGAAACCAGAAGATTTCATTGATATCTATAGTGCAGTGTGTTGAAAAGGAGGTTACAGAAGGAGACATTGTCAGTAATGCAAGAAGAAGGTTGTGTGAGTTTAAGTGATGAAGAATCTGTATGTGAGAATATAGTGAAAAAAAGTCTCTTGCCGAAGCTGTAAATGTTGCTAATGATTTATGGCTATTTTTGGCTGGACAAAAAACTTTTCCAGAGGATGTGACAAAAAGTGCAAGTGTTATTATAAATTATCTAGAAGAATCAAATTCTAAAATGTTCAGTTCAGAAAAAAATTCAGACTTTTCTCAAAGTGAAACATAGAATTATGACATTAGTGTAAAAAGTGGCATTGATCAATATTACAGTATTTTTTATATTTTAGTGGTTATTTTACGACGCTTTATCAACATCTTAGGTTATTTAGCATCTGAATGAGATGAAGGTGATAATGCCGGTGAAATGAGTGCGGGGTCCAGCACCGATAGTTACCCAGCATTTGCTCATATTAGGTTGAGGGAAAACTCCGGAATAAACCTCATCCAGATAACTTGCCTCAACTGGAAATCGAACCCGGGCCACCTGGTTTCGCGGCCACACGCGCTAACCGTTACTCCACAGGTATGGATAATATTCCAGTATAACGAACTTTCAGTATAACGAAAATGATGACAGGGTTCCTAGAAATTTCTTAAAATGACATTTGACTGTATATACTTTCGTCACATGGTTTTGCTAATGAGCACAATAAAATATAAATAGTCCTTGTACATCTTATTCAGATTTTTTTTTAATTCTAACTTTTTGTTAATAAATATTACATATTACGATGTACCGAAGTACAAATGATATTTCAGTGCAGAAATTCTGCGTCATCATGGAATAAATATTACATTGAAAATCCTTTCAGTTACATTGTAGTTAATTTCTATTTGAACTGTTGTCAGAAAATTATTGCGGTAATTAGCGGAACACGATTGCAGATCGATTCCCGCAAATGGTACGAATGTATTTTACCAAAGGTACAGACTTAACGTAATATTTACCTTATGTTATTCGAACCGCGTTCACCATCACCACCACCGCCGCCGCCACCACCACAGGCATATAACGTCAAGCGTTGAAGTATTTTAATCATTCATTCATTCCATTTATTTATTTATTTTATTTTACTTATATTTTTATGTGTCCATCCATTAATTCACCTACGCACACAGTTTCCCACCCACTATCCGTCCACTCACTCACCCACCCACCCACTCACCCACTCGCCCACTCACTCACTCACTCACTCACTCACTCACTCACTCAATTTAATCTCTTGCTTGTTCATCATCATCACCACCTCTACCATCATTACAGTCATTAGACCTTACGCTCGACTTCATGAGATCTGAAATTGGTCATTCCAACTAGTTATAGGTTGTCCTCTTATTCTGTATCCATTTGGGTTATAATTATAAACATTCTGACATCCTTCGCACTTGTTTATACACCGTGTCCCGCTTAAAAAAATAAAAGTCCATAGCTCTAAACTGTTAATATTTTCTAATACCTAAAGAGTTGCAATTTCAATGCACTTCAACATGACACCCATTTATAGCAAGGCAAATGTCGAGCCTGCTTTCCACCTCTCTACAGGTGTTCCTCAGCATATCAATAGTGACATTTTGAATCGCAAGGTGGATTCTGAGCTTCAAATCATCGAGGTCAGCCACTGGTGTTCTATATACTTGATCCTTGACGAATCTCCATAGAAAAAAATCTAAGGGTGATAGACATGGTGACTTGGCGGCCAAGCCATTGTCTCGGGGTCTCTGCCACTCCACTGTCTGGGAAAATTGTCATTAAGAAACTTGCGTACCTCCAATGCGAAGTGAGGTGGAGCGCCTTATTGCTGATAAATGGTTACTCACCCACCCACAGCAGAAGCTGTGGCCACGACATACAACTCCAACATATCTAGATAGATTGAACCAGTCACTTTGGGTTCACCAAAAAAGAAGGGACCTATCACACGATCTTACTATAAACTGCACCAGACATAACTTTGGGTGAATCGCGTTCATGCTGAAACAACACAGACGGATTCTCACTTCCACAGATTCTGCAATTGTGTCAGTTGACTTTTCCTGATACGTGGAAAGTTGACTCGTCAGAGACACACGCATGATCTAAGTACGAGTGTTTTCGTCAATTTTTTCCAAAACGCAGCAAAATTTAGCCTCTTATCTTTATCACCGAGCTTGATCTGCTGTAGGATTTGAATTTTGTATGCTCGAAGACGAGCCTTTTGGGTAGAACATTATGAACAATACTGCAAGGAATCTGGAGTTGCAAACTTGCTTTTCGATTTATTTTCTTGGGCTTCTTGTAAAGGAGCTTCGTATGAGTTCAGTGTTCTCAGAAATTGTTTTCTTAGCATCACTGTTCGACAACAAGCTTCCTGTTTGCTTCAAGTTTGCATCCCAGGCCATTATTCTTTTATAGTCAGGAATGGGATGTATTCCCGTCGATATCGGCGTTGAACATACTTCACAGATTTTGTTTCTGCTAACCAAAGAACACACGAGACTTTCAGCTGTACAGTGCACATGGCTAGTTTTAAATATTTTTTATTGGTGTTTCGAGCGGGACACGGTACTATGTATTTGGCGATTATGGATATATTCATTAGGATTTAAAATATCCATTTTCCCTCTTTTGATCCATATGAGTAGAGCCTGTAAGAGCTCTCAAAGATCCCATCTCAGATGATTAGATTTTACTGTTTTCATTTAATTTTTAATTCATTTATCACTCCATACGCGTACTGTATACAGGTACTGCCATCACTTCACATCATCGCTTTTAAATCTTCCGTTTGCTCACTTATTTATTACCTAAATTAAATTATGTTACATATTACATAATGTTCTCAGATTTTGAAACGCCCTGTACCAGAAGGGTGCGTGGTTACGAATTGAAGACAAGTGACAAGTTATATGTGGACCGCGTGTTATGTGTGGGCTGTAATGTCACATGTGACGAACCCTTCGCTCTATAATGGAGATATGTGAAGCAGATGTGTTGCCTCTGGTACTGTTGGTTTTTATTAAGGATTCCGGTTACCCTGTTTCATTTTCTGGAATTTATTAAGGGTTATGTTGAAAAACATCTCCACTATCAGCTCTTTATGCGAGTTACAGTCACGCATATTTCTTAAATAGTTCCGGTTGTTCGTCTGTACGTAATTGGAAGACTTTTTTTTATGTATAAACTGAGATTTGTCACAAGGAAGTCCGACATGGTATTTCTGATTCGATTGTGTACTTGTCAGAATTAATATAATATAATATAATATAATATAATATAATATAATATAATATAATATAATATAATATAATATAATATAATATAATATAATAATTCAGACCATATTTTCCATATTATAATTAATATAATGCAAGAAAGTGTGGAAGTCCTATATGCGCATATGTGAAGAAACAACAAGGAAATAAAGTTTTTAAAGTTAGGTAGCAGTAGGCCTAAATATAGAAATTAGTTTAAAATAATACATTTTCTCTTTTCTTGTCTTGTCTTCAGTCTTATCTTTTTCCTTTTATTTACATGTAAAACCATTGGGTACTTTTTCAAGATTTCTATATATTTATTTGTATTGCAATTAAGTCAGAGAAATAGTCAAAACTACCTAAATTATTTTTTGTTCTTGGTTACTGACTTCTGCCGATATCGAGAGGCTCGTATCAGTGGCAAATATTGTTGGGATTATTTGTTGTTTCACTTTGCTAAATACGACGAAAGTGATCTATTCCACTTCGTATCCACTCGTTGGTTATTGACTTACAGAAGTCTCCAGGGAGAGAAGGAAACTAATTTACTGAAATGAAATTGAATATCAAGAAATTAAGCAGTTTGGTTTAGTAATATGACCAATTTCCAAGTGGTTTCAGCCATCGTGATGTTATGTAATCCATGTTTAGACTTGACCGGAAGTATTTATGTATCTCTGTGTACACCTGCTTCATCTTGTGTGGCGGTGCTTGTACAACTTGACTTTGGAAAAAATTATATGCAGGAGTTGTGAGGTATGTTGTGAGCACGATGTTAGGATTCCACCTAGGACATTACATCTGCGTTATTGATTTCTTGTACTGTCACACTATATACTGTAATTATAACTTACATATCACAAAATATGTTTTCTAACAAGAGGATAAGCTGTTGCAAATGACAGTATCCCTAAATTTATTTTAAATGCATTTTGAAATACTTTTAAAAATTAGATGATACCAAATTTAAGAAAATGGAAGATGAGTAAATAAACAAAAACATTGAAATCATCAACATTAATTGACACCTCCCTTATTTTTTTACAAATAAAGTAAAAATAATGATTCGACATCGTAAGATGAGTAAATAAATTAAACCATTAAAATCATAAAAATTTGACACTTCTCTTATCATAACAAATAAAAAAATAATTATTAGCAATCGGAAGACCAGTAAATATAAATGTAAATCATCAAAATTTGACACTTCTCGACCACACAGGCAAGTTGTTTCCGCAGAAATTTATGACAGCTCTGAAGATATTGTACTGTTTAAATTACTGTTAGTTGGGTGAGTCCAGTCACTGAGAGTGAGTGACCACCATTTACGGTTTCTTTTCTACAGTACAGTGCATAAATTTTATATTTATACGCTCGCGGAAAGCAGATTGGAAGCGACAGTGCACATCGCAGCTGCCCATATGCGAGCGTAGAAAGATAAAATGTATGCTTTGTATATCAAGATTATGAGATTTATTCGCACGGGTCATCTAATATTTCAACAGAAACATAAAAGTGAATGTTTGTATAGAAGTACTTAATTCGATAAAACTATCTGTAGTTGTTTATTTAACGACGCTGTATCAACAACTCGGTTACTTCACGTCGATTAAATTGATGATAGATTGACGAAATGAAGCCGAGAATTCGTCATCTTCTTATGTTTTATTTAACGACGCTCGCAACTACAGAGGTTATATCAGCGTCGCCGGATGTGCTGGTCTTTTTACATGCCAGTAAATCTACTGACATGAGCCTGTCGCATTTAAGCACACTTAAATGCCATCGACCTGGCCCGGGATCGAACCCGCAACCTTGGACATAGAAGGCCAGCGAGAGAGAATTCGTCATAGAATTACCTGGCATTCGCCTTACACTTTGGGAAATCTTCGGAAAAAACCAACCAGATAATGAACCCAAGCGGAAATAGAACCCACGCCCGACCGCAATCCCGGATCGCCATGCAATCGCAATACTATCTGAACTACGCGGGTAACTGGTGGAAATGTTACCCTTATGTTATACAATTATAAGTTAATAACATACCTTAAATATAATATTAATCATATTTAGCAATTATCATCCAGCGCTATGGAGTAACGGTTAGCATGTCTCACCGTTAAACGAGGCGGTCTCGGGTTCAAATCCTGGTAGGGACCAATTTAACTGGTTGCATTTTTTTCTGGTATTTTCCTTCAGTCCATTAATAGAAAATGCTGGGTAAATTTCGGCGCTGGATCCTGGACTCATTTCGCTGGTATTATCACCTTCATTTCACTCAGACGCTAGATAAACATCGCATTTGATAAACCAGTTAAGAAAATAACAATTACCAGTACCTAAACCATACAGTTGACCGTTTAAAATGTCATTCTGACTGATGCCACACACTTTTTTTTTTTTCGCAATTTAGTCAATTATCTTAGATTTTATGTTTTAAAACATGTTTTAAGCAAGATAGGCAACAACTTCATTACATTGTGCCATTTTTCACGATTAGTGTGATCAAACTTTAGACTCTGAAACCATTTATGAGTTTAAAATATATATTTTTCTAAACATACAATGCCTAGAAATGGCATCGTTTTTCAAATGGATATCTGTTATATATTTAGGTAATTACTGGAGACATAGGGACTTTCTGCTGACTGTGGTGAATTTTATTTGAAGACAAAATAGTTAAGTAAGCCATCAGTAATATAAATATGCTATGAGGAAAATGTAACTTAGGATACATAAAATTATTGATTATGATTATGCTATCTTGAAAGTTTTTGATGTGGAAATTTACTTTTCAAATTATGATATCACCAACTTGAACTTATTAGTGTCAAAAATCAGCCTTCACTAGCGGTATGAAAAGAGTTACAAACTGCGGTCCACGGTGTGAGAACTCGGTTGCTGTTGCATTGCTGCTTTATTTATACCACTTGTTGTAGCCTCGCATCTTCTGGACCACCACTGATGACTCGCTCAGTATTGTCTCGCGGGGACAGCGTGATGGAATTGTGATGTGCTTCTGTGACATTGTTAACTCGTGTGTTGTTTTTGTGACAGTAGATGCGTTGTTAGAATATAGAATGTGCATCATAATAAAAGAGTGATCAGCTGAAGACATGAACATTTATTAAAAATGTTATTCCTCTGCAATAATTTAATGACGTACAGATATTGAATCGCGAAATTCTAATTCATTGATTATATAGCCTACTCGTGTGTTTAGTGGTGCTGTTATTTTTTGATAGTTTATTTCTTCTAAACCCTGAAGTATGTCATATGAGAAGCGTTATCCTCTACAGACGGACATGTGATGTCATGGATAATTGCGTCTCTGAATTCTAGACTGTTCAACATATTTAAACATTGTCGCAGTGTACAGTTTGCTTCGTGAATTTTAATACGTTGCCTATTTTCGCACTAGTGTGTAAGGTAGAACTGCCATTGACAAAACAATTTAAACGATGCGTTATGTTGACTATTGATAACTGATTGCGGTGTCTTTATGTATCTGAATCATTGTAAAATAATATTTTCATTCAATATTGCCGAATAAAATCTACTGTAGCGATTGACCGGAAGTATTTGTATTTTTTTAATTCCGACTATAAGTTTATATTTAAATTTAAATATGTGACATATCTTTTGAAATGTTTTTCGTATTGTGCATTATTTTGAAACCAAAATATGAACTATAGAATCTTGATCTATTATGCCATCGCTACTAAATAGTGAAGAGACGTAGATTGTTATTGCAGACTTGTCCCTCTAGTCTAACCGCATTTGGGTTTGGAAAAGTAATATCATATCATGAGAAGCATTTAAAGCGGTTAATCGAGAATTCATGCTTTAATTTCATATAATTTTTGTGGATTTGTAGTCGGTTTAAATTAATGTAATTTCGACATTGCCGTTATTGCAATCTGAATCACGGTGAAACTGTTTTGGCCCTTTTAAATTAGGCCCCAGCATAGAAATACGTTTTTCATGTTCTATTAAGATAAAAAAGTTAATTCTTAGAATTTCTGTTCTGTTTAATTAATTCAATATATTTGACTTTTATCAGGCTATGAGAAAGATTCTTAACGTCATTTTGTTTTTAAATTTGAAATTCCAAGAATTTCGACATATTTGCGAAGAAATTATACGAGTACATTAGCATGGCACTTGGCAGTAAATAATTCTCAAGAGTTCTCTTTTCGACAAACGCTAATAAGGTTTACATAGTTCGACATGAATGGCAAGTAGCCTATTTTGGTAAATAATGTACGAGTTGTCGTGATCATATGACTTTTCTCATGTCTCATTGTCAAAATAGGATGTTTTAAGGAAATTTCAAAATTTGTGTATATCTTGTGTTGTCGTGGTTTTAAACCTTATTTCATTATTGTATAGTAATGTGCTTGACAATATGATGCATGTTTTTGTTTTTGTTAATGGTGCAATATAGACTACAACAGCAATTTAATTATCTCTGAATTTTGACGTCTGGCGTACATATCATTGCCATTCTATACCAATATCAACCTGCATTGTTGTTATCTTAGACTATCCTCAAATGAATTATGGTGATTGTATAACTTGATCACGATTGCTGTAATTTTCATACAAAATATCAACTTCATTTTTTCCTTCGTGTCTTCCTCTGTAGCACAAGCTATAGTGTTTCTAGTTACAACTCCAGTGAATCCGGTTCGATTCTATATCCTAAAGACCGTGTGCGCTCCTTAGTCTGTATTTGTCTTATGTTCAAAGCGACTGCAACGATTAAGTCCGCTACTTGTGAATTGGTAACATTGATTCAAAATCGTCAAAAGTGTGAGGACGGAACCAGTCAAAGGATCGAATATTTTTATCGGTTTTCTAATGCCGAAATCTTCCAAATCCTAATAGCCATAGTCTTCTATTCATCCAATCTCCAATCTGCAGTTGTATTTCCTTCATGGTGTCGTAAATATCTTGGCTCCAGGAAACATTAGATCTTCCCCTGCACCTTCTTCCTTCAGATTTTCACTCCGATATAGCCTACATTTTGACAGACGTTCTTCTTCCATCTGCTGAACGTGGCCATATCATTTTATCTGCTGTGTTTTGATGTACTAGTCTAAAATTGTATCTTGAACTTTCATCTTTTTTCGTATAATTGAGTTTCTAATTTTGTCTTTTCTTGAAATTCTTGCTGTTCTTAAAAATCCATTTCAGTTGTCTGAATGTATTGCATTGTTATTACTTGTAATGACCGAAGTTTTGCTCCGTAAGTTATAATTAAAGATAAGAATTTGCCCATAGAGACTACAAGGTTAGGTATGCATAGTGTGTTCGTTGTTGAAAGAGAGAGTGAGCGTAGCTAGCAATGCAGGTACATGGGAACCTGTTAGGGAACTCTGCCGTGGTATAAGCAGGATGAGATCGCAGCTTTATGTGGTTAACCAATTAACGAATCGCAGTGCAATGTAAACAAACCAATTGTCGGAACACAACGCTGAACCCTACGCACGAAAAATATATCCCCATTCAATTGCTGCGATACACAACACATTTCAATTGTAACCTGGCCATACTCAGGCTTCACGCCATTCATGACGTAATGACAATCTAAGCACAACTAACTTAATATCCACATGTTGTGGTATAAATTCCTATCTTTAGTTGTAATGCTCTTAATTATTGTATTATATGACAATTTTAGTTTTTTTACTGATATTTTTATCCCATAATGTACCATTTAGGCAAGCAATTGCAAATTGTGCGTTATTATTTCTATTTCTTATTTTGTCTCCATAATTTCCATCTTTATTTATTTTAAATCCCGGATATGTTACTTCTTTACAAGACTATCTAATTTCTCCAAATCAAATTTTACCTTCGTTCACCAATTGATAAATATTTTGTTTTCTTCGTATTCAATGCTAATCCACAGTTATTACATTCATCTATCAATTTTCTTGTCATATATTCTAAATCATCATAAGTTTGGGCCAGTAATAACTTTACTGATCATCAGCAAAATATAGAGTATACAATGTTCTATTATTATAAATATTTGAACATTTTTCTTCTCCAATTTTTTAAAACATCATGCACATAGATTTTAAACAACGTTGGTGTTAAACTGTACCCTTGACGGAGACATTTATTTGTCATAAAAACAATCAGATAATTTATTGCCAATTTTGATTTTAGATTTACATCCATCATATAAATTTTGTGTGGCTTGACTGAGAACTTCTTTGATTCTCATGTTTATGGCTGTCCATAATTTGGCTATAGGGACATTATCATACGCAGACAATAATAATAATAATAATAATAATAATAATAATAATAATAATAATAATAATAATTATTATTATTATTATTATTATTATTATCATTATTATTATCTCCTGGCCTAGTTGCCTCTTGAGTGATTTCTTATTGGTGTTAATGAGGTTCAAACCTGTCTTCGGACAGTTGACTAAACAACAACAACAATAAACTTTTTATCCTTTGGCGTACGTTTTTCTATGGACACATCTCTGTATCATTGTCATATTATTTTCAAAAGTCGATTTTCGCCGTTACGACTGGTGGAATTATTTACGTAATCACTGATCATCGTTTTAAAGGCAATCAGATATTCCTGTCATTAGATCTACATGGCTTTTCCACATTTCCATTTACTTTGTATTTATTTTACTGCATTCATAATAATTAGGCGACGTGTTCCTATTTTCAGCCGTTCATTGATGCAGTGCCATATGATCATTCGCTGTCCATGAACCTCACACACTCACATACACACACAAGTTTTTAACAATGCCTATTGAGGTGTTACATTTTCAACTGCAGAGTCGACCTGGGTTGCGCTGTCGGTAGAGTGCTGACCTTCTGTGCCCGAAGTTGCGGTTTCGATCCCGGCCCAAGTTGATGCGATAAGTTCGTATCAGTAGATTTACTGGAATGTCAAAGAACTCCTGCGGGACAAAATTCCGGCACACCGGCGACGCTGATATAACCTCGGTAGTTGCGAGCGTCGTTAAATAAAACAATTTTTTTTCAACTGCAGACTACAACAATAGCTATGATTGATAGCATTTTAACAACATTAAATCCACTACTGTTGGTCCATTAACAGATTACAGCGGTTTCAGTGTATAATAATTTGTTAGCAACAAAGTTTGGTTTTACTTTCTCCATGTTAATAAAACTGGAGAAAGTACTGAATAATGGAAATATCGATTCCAGTATTTCAACGGATTTGAATTATTTTATTAATAGGCCTACGTTTGAACTGTTGTCGTAGTGATGTCATTGCATGAGTCCGTGATGCATCATGCTGTCTCATTAACACTCAAAGTAATAAGCAGTTATTGTACATCTGTATTTAATATTTTAGCAGTCTTAATGCACACAACAACTAGGTATAGCTATAGTACAGCTTTGTGGAAGATGCAGTTGCACATTCGAATCTTGCGTTGGTGATGGATGCTTGTCCGTTATCAGTTTGATGTCTTGTCTTTCATAGTGAACCCAAGTCAGAAGAATCCTATCATGTTGGATCAGTGAAGCAGGTTTAGTATCGGCCCCAACAAGTAGGATAACCTTTCACCAGTTTTGCCTGAAGACGAATATTTACTTTGTTATTTAACTACGCTATATCAACTAATAGGTTATTTAATGTCGATGTAATTTGTGATAGCGAGGTGGCATTTGGCGAGATGAGGTCGAGGATTCGCTATAGATTATCTGACATTCGTCTTACAGTTAAGAAAAACTCAACCAGGTAATCAGCCCAAGCGGGAATCGAACCCACGCCCGAGCGCAACTCCTGATCAGCAGGCAAACGCGCTACCGCATGAGTCACGCCGGTGGCCCAATCTAAATTATAACCAATCTTCGAAGCATTGTTAATTTTCTTATTCATTAGCGCATGGGTGTCCAAACGCCTATAGAACCAGGAAATATTGCACGTCAAGCATGCTCTGCTAAGGTCAATAACTTTCCATATAAAATAGGAAAAACGACCTTAAATAATATGCGCTGCGGGTTGCTTACGCCAGGGTTTACCTCGTACTAGTTACAATTGGACATCTATACATTAGCGGCAATACAAACAGTTTAATCTGTGCCGCTTATAACCGATGTACCATTGCTTTCTTCCTCTTTTAAATCATGTTTTTGTCTAATTCGTAAATAAAAAAACACTAAATATCTTCAGGCTATGTCCTGAAAATTGGAAAATGTTGTAGTTGGAGCACCTATTTTGATTAGTTTCTGGAAGGCATAGGCTAATTTTAATGACTGAAGGTCTTCGAACTTGTGAATGTAATACTATACTCATTAACAGAAATAATGAAGTAAAATAACAACATCGAGACTTTTTCAGAATTTGGGAAACCTACCTTACTTTAAAGTACGAGTGCTCATTAAGTTTTGAAGTTTGCAATTATTATAAGGTCAATGTTAATACACTGAAGTACAGTGTTTGAGAGTTAAATTTAGCGTTGCAGACGTTCTTGGTTTTATTGAATTTACTGTATTACGAAGTAGTATGATACCGGTAATTAAAATCGCAAGGAGGAAGTCTTGCGATAAATATAGTTCTGATTATTTCATTATTATTATTATTATTATTATTATTATTATTATTATTATTATTATTATTATTATTATTATTATGTTTAGGTATATTTATTTTACCGCATGGTTCATAGAGAATCTACAGTAAGATGTAAAATGACTTGGAATTCGTAGACCTGTATAGTCAATGCACGTTATATTGTTTTAAACTTAAAAGTTAAACAAAAATCAAGTCTCTTCAAATAATTGCAGTGCAATAAATAAGATGGATGAATATCCGCTCGTCGTGCAGGATGGTTAACCAAATAGGTAAACAGAAATGAACAACGTTCAAGTTGAATTCTCATATTTAGGCGTATAGGCCTATGTATATTCGTTATGTGTTTGGTTGCAATTAATCTCACGCTTGTAATGCGAAAGGCGATTAAAGAAATGTACCTCATTTAAGATGTTGGATATAAGAGTACTCTTCTGACATTAATGTAGTAGCTATTAATTGATAAGAGGTCGCCCTGGTTGGCAAGTTGGTATAGCGCTGGCCTTCTATGCCCAAGGTTGCGGGTTCGATCCCGGGCCAGGTCGATGGCATTTAAGTGTGCTTAAATGTGACAGGCTCATGTCAGTAGATTTACTGGCATGTAAAAGAACTCCTGCGGGACAAAATTCCGGCACATCCGGCGACGCTGATATAACCTCTGCAGTTGCGAGCGTCGTTAAATAAAACATATATATATATATATATATATATATTGATAAGAGTGAAAGAGCGTCCCCTCGTTTTCCTCCATTCCTTTACTGCGTGAGGACTGATGTTTAGAGAATAAAAGCGCCTGAACTAAGGAATGCTTACGGTTCGGAAATAGAATTGTTTTGTGTACAAAAGAAACTTTCTGGAACTGTGTTTCTGTTTAATCCAGAGGATGTATTTTATTCGGTAATTAAATTATCCCGCTTTGTATTATATTTTCCCAGGGATTATTTTCTATCCTGCCGGAATTGAGTTTGAACAGAACATTTGCTATGGTTATTGATGGATTTTTCACAAGTTATACGAACAAAGGTCTAAAAGCATAATTTGTGTTAGATTATATAGGGTTTACGTAAGACACTTCATGTCCGCCTTTCTGTAAACCATGTTATCTCTTAATGTTAGATTAACTTTCTATTTCTCTTTTCCTTTTTCTTTAAACTTGTATTATTTCAAAATTCCTTTTCATAATTTCGTCTGCTTGAACTTTTAATACTCGAAAATTAATTTCTATTAGGCTATATTATTTTTTAGAATAGCTGTACTGTCTCTGCAGTCCAGTGCCTGGTTTATTTGAGTCACAAATATTTTAACATGTGAAATTGTCAGCGTTTTCATATTGATATGAGAGTAGCTTCTATGGAAGAAGAATTTAATCGTACAGGTTAAGAAAAACATAGAGATAGTCTTATAGGCCTATATCAAACATGTAATGTAGTTTATTATTTCTCTATATTAAGAGCAGTTGGAAAGCGCTTAACGAATTGTGGGAAGAGTGTCGAGTCATCATTTAGAATACATCAGATTTCCATTTAAAGTCAAATGCGTATCATCGTATGAGTTTTTTATTTATTTGAATTGAAATGATCATTTGCTATAAAACCTGTGTATCTATATATGTGTGAATGGAAATTCATGAAAATAGTACACTGAATTGGTTACGTACAATTCAGTTGACATTTTGTTAGTTATTGTGTAAATATGTATAGAGAAAGAATGCCGATTTTAAAACATACAATGTGGAACAAATTCGTTAATATTGAAATGTATTTCCTTACTCTCGATGTTCGAATTTACGTAAAGAACTATAATATAGAACGTGAAATTTCGTGAAATTTATGGAAGAGGTGTTGTTACTAGAAATTCTAGTCTTACTATCCATACCACCACGCTTGCCCTATTTTATTCATTTCCTCTCTGATGCCGATCACGATCTTGGCTGTCCTTGTTTTCTGTTTTTTTTTTTGGAACGTAGGCAGCAGTAATTCCACCAGTTCGTGTGATCTGAAACAAATTCTGAATCTTTAAAGGAAAAACTGCTAATTTTCGTGTCGGAATGCTTCATTTGCGATACTCTTACGTCTGAAATCGTATTCTTATGAAATGAATATGATATCATGCTTCCTATTACGATAATAGAAGAGCTTCGGTTCTTATGAAATTTAGAGTAATATGGAATAGTAATTTTCATCTCTGTAAAATGTCACAACCTACCGGGAACCACGGAAACTATTTCATATGATCCTCCTGGCGCTACTGTTGCAGTCTCGCTTAAGTTAAACTAATGACAACTTGTTAGTAATCAGTTCTATGTTTTGATGTTTTCTAAACCTTTTGCAGATAATTTTATGATTACTAAATATGCATGTGATATACAGTTTAACGAAATGCACCCTCACTTATAACCGTATATCTCGTAGACCTATTAACCGTAAGAAAAATATAATTAGTTTGAAATAAAGCATTTTATTAACGGTACTTTTCCAAATAATAATACTCCTGTTATCAGATTCTAGATTAACGGGAACGAACATTGACTATGTTGACATTAAACCACTGTATTCGGTTTTGATTAGGTTATGTCCGTCCATTTTGTTTTTTTAATTATTTCAAGTATTAATTGAAACTTTTAGGCTTTTCCGACTATTTAACACATTTTTAGTAACTTTTTAAATAAAATCCAACATTACCAAGTAAAAATTGGTAATATATACATATATTACCCGAAAATACACATTTTTTATATTGGTCGTTATTTACATAATATAAAACTCATTTGTTCAGTTGATGCTATAACAATTAAAAAGAAGTTAAGCAAAACATATATTCACTATTCATTAACTTTGTGTCAATAATGTTTAGATGCTTAACAAAACAAAAATGGTTTTCCATGCATATACACATACACAGATATATTTGTTTGCGTAGTAGAGGACAATGAAAGGAAAAAGAAATTCTTTATGTATTTCGACATATTTCTAAAATGCATTTGTCTATTACAAAATGTAATATTTTTAGCTTAAATACTATCTCTTACGTTTACATGCTAGGTAAACTATCTGAGAATAACTGATTTTAATTGTAGATTTTTAAAAAGCATAAGGCACTATCATTTCTGCAATCGGTCTAATCTCAAAGGCGTTTAAGAGCTGTGTTCTCTTGAAAAATATTGTAGCTCGTTATGTTGATATACTACAATAGGAAAGAATTGCAGATGATTTTTCAATTCGTATTAATATCATCTATTACTAGTCAAAATATTTTAACTTATTTCTGTAACAATCAGTATATATTCCGATCGATTTGAAATGTATGATAACTTGACTGGTTGCGGTTAATCAATTGATCAGATGGTTAAGTAAGTTTTAACAAGTTTTATTAACAAATGTAGAGGCAATAGTTGATATAAGCTCACTTTATATAATAATGATATTTCTTGTATCATTATTTTGAACTTACCAAAATATTTACGCTATGTTGACGCAATTATGTAAATTATTTTGTGCGATATTGCTGACTGCTCGAAGTAATGTCTTAGGTGAAAAGACTTTCCGAATATCACGTATGTTTTTAGTTTTTTTAAACAGTCTCCGTAAATAATTTTATTTAAAACCGAATCTGCTACCAGTTCATCTTTAATATTGTTTGAAATTATCTTCTCTCAATACGAATAAAACGTTAAAATATATGAAAATTCCTGTATACATAAAACATCAGAGAAACTGATAGTTTTAAATAAAATAATCTTGCTTTTTTCTGTCGCCATCATCAATTTTCTATCTTGTATTCCTTCCACTTTTCTACTCTTGGTGTTGTTCATTGTTAAAGCAATTATGGGTGTTTATAAAAAGAATATCGGATAGGTTTTTGAAATTAGATTGATAATGAAGGAATGGATATGTTTGATTGGAAAGATTTTGAACAATATCTATTGAATGTAATCGAAGTGACTATTCGATTAAGTATGTTTGTTCAATTTATAGAAATAAATTAACCAGCACTTGATGAAATAAAAACTCCGACATAATTTTCATTCACAACCCTCTCTTTTATATTCGGAAAACGATGTTGTCTCTCTACTATGTAATCCTTTAAATATGTACATGTTGAGTATTTATTATTCAATTTGGTTTAGTATTTTGCAGTTCTGCATTTAATAAATACAACGTAAAACATTTCTGTGAATTCTTTTCAGTTGTAAAATTAGCGGTCAAATTTTAAGCTGACAATTTTAATACATTAAAATAAGACAACATTTTTAAGTACACTGTACTAACAGGATGTTGTAACATCGTCGCTCTTCCAGATTATTTGTCATTTCCTCTTCGCTTTGCAGCATAGGAGGCGTTCATGTAAATGCGTATTTTAAAGTCTTAATAAAAGCAACAGCTTTATATAGACATTACACAGCGACGTTGCTTTCATCATTAAGTTAATAAACTGAACATTTGACATCGGGTCAATAGCGGAAGTCGCTACAGTTAGATAGGCTGCTTAACACGCTAAAGAAATAGCATCTCAAAATGATATGAGGACGACAACACAGGCTTCAGAAAATATGATAATTCTCAGTTCTATTGTAAATATGAATAAAAAAAGTTACTGCAGAAAGAAGAAAAGTGTTTTTTTTTAAGTCAGTTGAAGTTTTCTTTCATCTTCGTTCATCGTCAGCGCTGAAGACTGTTAGTGAAGAATTCTATGAATTGTGATGAGAGTTCTGACGTTGGAGTTTTACAGTTTATGCCTCTGTTGAATGGGAAAGATGCCGAATAACAAGAAGGAAATGCCACTGGCAAAGCAATGGGAAATGCGTACTTTTCAAAGGAGGTCTCTTCGTCGTCTCAAAAGAACTGCCAACTGGTTAGTAGAATAATTTAAAGTTCCTCTATATCTGTTTCTAGATAGTTATTTCTAAACTGAGTTCTTATTCATATTGCTGAGCTTTTCATTTTGATAAGAGAGCAAATTTAACATTCCGTGTTCTTTAAGGTTTAAAATCCTCTGTGCAGTATTTTTATATATGCGTGTATGTATATGTATATGTATACGTATATGTGTGTGTTTGTGTGTGTGCGCGTGCGTATTTTTGTGAATGAGGAGGAATGGGACATAATTCAAACACTAATGAACCGAATTCCTTCCATGTAAAGTAATATTATTCCGCTATGTTTAAAGTGTGATAAACATGGGTAAATTCTAATGTCCAATTACTGTACTTAGGAACACGAAGTTTCAGGGCACGATAATTTGGGACACTTATGCATCGATATATTTTTGAGAGTAAATACAGGGACATCATTTTATTTTTACTTCAATTTTTATTGTACCTGAGTTTTTAATGTACTTCACTCCCACCCCCTCTACTAGTAAACGTCCAATGCAGTCAAAGTTGCCTTACGGTAATA
Organism: Periplaneta americana; assembly: GCF_040183065.1. NCBI lineage: Eukaryota > Metazoa > Arthropoda > Insecta > Blattodea > Blattidae > Periplaneta > Periplaneta americana. The sequence goes on along the minus strand of NC_091120.1, from coordinate 90,583,033 downwards.
GTAAACAGTACTGAGTTAGTGAGTATAGTAGGCTACGTTCCAGAAATATGTTCGCCTTTTCCAGTGACGAAAGAGCTTTCAATATTGAATCATATTTTCGCACAGGTACTGTCGTCCGTTTGCCTACGTCGCATCCCGGTTTCCCCCACCCGCTTCTGCTCGCTCCTCTGTAAAGGCTATTGGCTGGCTGTCTTAGCTCTTTTCTGACAACATTAATTTCTGTTAGGAATTGGACGTCTACGTAATATTATACAACTGTTTAAAATAACTTAAATAAAAGGACCTCGTTAAGTAATTAATTGTCACGTGATTTCCCCCCTTTCTACGACCCTGCGACAAAACCACTTGGACAGACAGTAGATAGCATATCTGAGTAATTTATCATTTCGGATCGAGCAGAAGTGAAGATTGAATTTACAGTGCGTAAGGTACTCTTTTATAGAGTAGTACAGAATTATTTCAACATGGATTACTAGTACGAAGGACGAAACTGGTAATTGTAATTTGGTACAATAGCCTATAGTGCGATAGAACTGAAGCCTGTATCGAAATGAACGGTCACCATTTTCAAAAATGTGTTTAAATATCGTAATATGATTATCTTTCAATTTAACTTCATTCTTTATATTATACACTAATGTGCTGTAGACAGTATAACATACACTGCATAATGAATACGTCCTCATGGATAGCTCAGTCCGTGAGTAAAAACACTTATTGTAAATACTGTACTGTGTTTTGATTAAACAAAAACCTAATGAAAATATTGTCAAACTCAAAATTGCGATATTTCCTTGTTTATGTAAATGGATGAACTACTTTTCTTCCCTCCTATACCTAGTAAAGTGATTTGTTTATATTTTACGCCAGTATCATCGAACTCCAGTCGTGGAAAGTGGTAGTAAACGGTGTTTCCGGTTCTCAACCGTTAATCCAAAGGTATAGCCAGGTTAATATTAGAATTGTTAGTAAAAATAAAATGATGTCCCTGTACATTTGAGACAAGTTTAGATGTTGTGAAGATCGAATATTACGGGCTATATCGCAGAAGTGTTAAATCTTGCATTATTTATGCTGCAGATTTTTTGTTACTTAATTTTAATTCTAAAACATTCATTAAGGAAGAGAATAGTGCGGCAGAAAGAGGACTGGATAATTCTTGGCTAAGCAGAAATGTTTCACCTGCTAGGAGTTTAGGCCTACTCAGTTTTCTGTAAAATAAAGTGTCTGGTCTTTTCCGGGCTGACCACAGCACTTCCATGTAGTGACGACTTTAGAAGACATGAGAGTTCTACCTCTTTCTCGTCTACTTTTCAATGGAGTATACAGGGTGAACTGTAAGTAATGTCATTAATTTCAGGGGGTTATTCTTTGAGATATTTCAAACAAAAAAGTTTAATACAGTTTTGCTCGTTTTTGTTTCCTTTTCGAGATAAAAGTTGTTATATATTAAATATTTCATAGCTTCTTTTCGGGAAAGCCATTAATTTAATTCCCAATATGCTCAGTTAGTTTAAGAGAACAATATATTATGATAATAAATGATAGAAAGAATTTTAGTTTTGTCCTTTAAATGCGTAGACATTTGATGTGAACAAATGTAACTTTTCGTTCTGAAAAGGAATTTTAAAATTATATATTTTTTCGCATCAAATTTCTATTTATTTGAAGGACGAAACTCAAATTCTTTCAATAATTCATTATCATAATACACTGCTCTTTTAAATCGACTAAGCGCATTGGGAATTAAATGGCTTTCCCAAGACACGCTATGATATATTTAAGATAAAACAATTGTTATCTTAAAAAGGAAGCAAAAACAAGGAAAATTATATTAAACTTTTTTGTTTGAAATATCTCAAAGCATAACACCTTGAAATTAATGACATTACTTACGGTTTAGTCTGCATACAAACATTTTACATTTGCTTTGTGCTAGTATAAATTTAATAAAATCTCCTTGTTGTTTTGATTCCAATTAAACACTGCACTTAAAAATATGTGAGCATGATGAAATTGAGAATCAATAACGTTTTCTGATTTATATTAGGCCTAATGTCTAATAAATACTTCTCCATGTCTTATTTTTATTTTATTGGTCTCTTTCGCTTTAAATATTTTCTAGTTCAATCCCTCTTTCATATATTAATTATTTAAAATTTACTCTTGAAAGTTTCAAGTTGAAATGCATACGGATTTTTTATTGTTTTAATTAATTCATATAAAATATATAGGTAAATTAATAATAATAATAATAATAATAATAATAATAATAATAACTGCCACAAAAAATCTTTCATACATATTATATCTTCTCATCATCTCAGTCCATTGCAGTTGCAGTTCTTGCTTACTGCGATTTAGTTCTGGGATGCGTGTAGATGTAAGACTGGCGAGTATCACAATACAGAATCTACGCCTGCGGAAAGTCCTAATTGCTTGCTTCATAAGACATTTCTTGAGAACACGAATAGTTTCCTCGATGCTTTCTGCGTTGGTGTTGCGAAATGTTGTGAATTACGAGAAATATGGCGCCACGGTAGGGAAGATCGAGAGAATGTACCCAAAAACCCTCTCTACACTAATTCCAGGTTTTCGGAGCGGAAAACCGTTGCTCTCATTTTTGGACGAATATGTACGTATGTATGTATGTATGTATGTATGTATGTATGTATGTATGTATGTATGTATGTATGTATGTATGTATGTATGTATGTACAATTTTTACTTTTGTACGTATATACGCATATATGTATTTATGTGTGGTGTGTATGTATTTATGTTTATATTATGTATGTATCAATGAATATATAGAATAGAACCAAGGAAGAAACTGATATCAGTTCTGTAAATTAAACTGATCAACTCTGATAAGTAGAACATGAACTGTGCTGTTAATCGCATTACAGTACATCTTATTGATTTGTTGTTGTTATTATTATTATTATTATTATTATTATTATTATTATTCTAATAAATCAAATAATGAAAATGCAAATAAATAATGAAAGATAGAACATAACTTAAAATCACAATACAGTAATAACAGCAAAAAATATAGCCTACGCTATCCTCTCCGTTAAAGTTCCAAATCATACTTAAACTATATTGGAAATATAATACAAAATACATATACAATTATTGTATTAATAAATTTATAATATAGTGTAATGTGTTACTAGTCAGTGATGTATGCAGTGGAAGGGAAAGGGAACTGGTCACCCCACCCCGTTATCTCCTGGCTTAGTTGCGTCATGAGTGATTCCGTATTGGTGTCGCTTATAAGGTTCATACCTGTCTCCGGACAGTTGACTAAACAACAACATTTCTGTAGATTTAATTGGCTGTGTACTTGAAATAATAATAATAATACTAATAATAATAATAATAATAATAATAATAATAATAATAATAATAATAATATCTCAAAATCGCAGTCCAGTCCAGCCACGAGTGGGGCTACTTCTGTCATTGACTTCTAGCAGAATGTGGTGCCCACAAGTGGCGAGGTACACGTTAAAGTACAAAGTGTCCAACAAGCCCGACGTCCAACAGACTCTAATTTACCCTATTATATTTCGCTACCGAGAAGGCTATAAATTGCATTTTCGTAACAGTTAATACATTGAAACAATTTTATTAAATATTTATACTGTATGTATTTGTTTAGCATTTTGTTCCGTTGCCGATTCGTTGATTGTTGTCTCTGGTACACAATATCAGGAAGCATTTTAATACTGTAAAGAGCAGCAAGTCTGACTGCAGCAAATGAAGAGGAGGTCGAAATGAAAGTTGACAGTGCCTTTCATCCTACTGGACCTGGATGCTTGCCAGGCACGTGATTACATTATGCAAATGTATTACTCGTTCATTGACTTAAATCAATAGCATAATTTCTAGTTAGAAAGCGTTAATTTTGTTAGGTATTCAAAATGAGAATATGAAGTTATTTGAAGTGGATTTTACACTGTTTCGTTAAACAGATTATTTTATTGTCGTTGAAAAAATGATTGTGTATATATGACTAATTGCAAAGAAATTCGGAGCGATCTGTCTAGTTTCTTTTTTTTTTTTTGGAGGGGGTAGTGTATCACAGTTTGCTCATAACCGAGGTTTTGGTCCATCCTGTTAATGAAAACAACGTTATGTGCTGTTCATTTCATCACGTTACTCTATTGAATATTTACATGAATAAAATTTACTTCTAGCTTGATTATTTTAACGCGTAAATGTTTACCTTAAAAATATGACGCATGCAAGGAAATTTGTGCATTTAATTTGAATCGCATTATAGCTTAGTGAGCTGATCGCTTCTCAAAAGGAGTCGGAGTTCGATTCCGAGCAAATCCTTTGGTACCTTTTTCAAACCCTGTCATTCTAATTCCGTCGTTGCTTCATTATTACCGTAGAATGACCTCGTCTTTAAATACGATTAACAGCTTAAAAGGTATTTATTTTAATGAATCGCGATTGTAGTTACTACCTTAATTTGTAGTGTAATACAGTAATTGATTCCTTGTTGTACAATGAAGTCGGGAAATTGTTGCTGTGTATTCGTACATTGAGTAGGACTTTTATTCAGAATATAGACATTTTTCATTACGTGGGTGATTCAGAAAGTAAGGTAACAAGAGCTCTCACCGGTAGCATATTCCCCCTCTTGTTCGAATTTTCCGCCAAGGCAATATGAGTTGTAAGATGGCTGCGCGCACGGAAATATGGTCAAGTGGGTAGTGTGATCCGGGTTTTACGTCTGAAGGGCATCTCACTAACAGAAATTCGTCGTCAACTTGTGGAGGTGTACGATGCGAATGTAGCGCTTCCGCTGTGGGAGGTACTGGACCATCCTCCCTACAGCCCAGTTCTGCAACCTAAGTGATTTCCATCTCTTCGGATCGTTGAAGAAGCACCGGGTGGTAAGCGATTCATCACCGATACAGCCGTTTAGCAAACAGTGATGAAGTGGCTTCAGGGACTTGACGAAAATTTTTTTATGCCCGCATTGATGCTTTGGTCTACCGTTGCAACAAGTGTTTGGACAAACATGGTGACTAATGTTGAAAAGTAATGCGTATCAGTGCCTTACTACTGTGTATCAGTATATCTACTTGTGAAATGAAGTTTGTCCATGAGAGCTCTTGTTAGCGTACTTTTTGAAGTAGATCTACTCTCGTATATCCAAATTGTCCTGGAGGCAGTTGATTTTCAATGGATAGCAGAGTTATTTTCAGTTAATTTTTTATTGTGAAGGTTGTGAATGAAACAGATTTTGTCTCTACGTTCTTTATCTGGTGGGACAACTTGAGTCGTCAGATCCGTAGTTGTCTATATTTCTCTCTTTCATTTCAGTATAATTATTTTTTTAAATTCATTGTCTTTTATTTCTTTGAAATGGGACCTGTAATGATCAGAAGTATTTGTACGATCATTACCTTATGACAATTTGTGCAGACAACCAACGGTCTTTTTTTTTTAGAAAGATTTACATTTAAGAAAATTATTCGAGTATGGAAATAACGAATACTAGTACTTGTTATACTGTATATTTTGTATTTATTCCAGATAGTCGTTAATTTAGAATTAATTATCGAAAAAAAAATAAATTTAACAGTATACTTCATAATGCGTATTATGTTTTAACAACATATATTTTGGAAGCGAGATTGGCTCCCTTTTATAAAGATTGGGTGTATTTCGATTGTCTTATGTTTGTCCTGTGTTTAAGGGCTTTTGTCGTATTAACCACTTGACTAAGGATGTAGTTGCGATTGTCTAGTGTTGATTTTATACTCAATGATGTCAAGCAGCATTAATCTCTAGTGGGTTGATAATAATTTAAATTTTGAAACGAACTATTAAAGAATATGATTCTAAGAAAAGTACATTTATTTTAAATCTGGTATACGTTTTAGATTGCTATTTTTATATCATTAACGATTTAAGAAAATATATCGAGTATATGTAAATGATACTTGGGAGGAAATTAAACACAGAATAAATATGGGAAATGCCTGTTATTATTATTCGGTCGAGAAGCTTTTATCATCCAGTCTGCTGTCAAAAAATCCGAAAGTTAGAATTCAAAAAATAGTTATATTACCGGTTGTTCTTTATGGTTGTGAAACTTGGACTCTCACTTTGAGAGAGGAACATAGGTTAAGGGTGTTTGAGAATAAGGTGCTTAGGAAAATATTGAGGCTAAGAGGGATGAAGTTACAGGAGAATGGAGAAAGTTACACAACACAGAACTTCACACATTGTATTCTTCATCTGACATAATTAGGAACATTAAATCCAGAAGTTTGAGATGGGCAGGGTATGTAGCAAGTATGGGCGAATCCAGAAATGCATATAGAGTGTTAGTTGGGAGGCCGAAGGAAAAAAGACCTTTGGGGAGTCCGAGACGTAAATGGGAAGATAATATTAAAATGGATTTGAGGGAGGTGGGATATGATTGTAGAGACTGGATTAATCTTACTCAGGATAGAGACCAATGGCGGGCTTATGTGAGGGCGGCAATGAACCTTCGTGTTCCTTAAAAGCCAGTAAGTAAGTTATATCGTATATAAGAACGTCAAATTTGGAACTGATATGAGACATCAAGCATAAACTATCTTAGTAGTTATTTTTTATTTATTCATGTAGGACCGACTTTATTGGTGACTGTTCCTTTCCTTCTGTAACTCAAGAAGGGATTTTATAGTTTTGTTATCGCCTCACCTTTAACATATTTATTTCAATTCTTGGTTATTGCTATTTATTGCTTGAGTATATAAAATAATTAATTTTTCAGTAAACTGTAGTGCTTCTACATACGGATTTGAAATGTTTAAACATAGATGTTTATTTTTGTGAAAGTAGTTATTTATATTCTGTTTCCATCATTGGGACAGGTGTAAAACTGATTTACTCTAATTTAAATATTTTTCTGTTCAGTTTAATGGTAGGCTATCCAGCATGAAGTTTATTATCTGAGGATTTCATTCTGTATGTTCGCAGCCAAGACTTGCTAACTGTATGTCGGGAACTGAATTTCGACTTCTCTGTGGAGGAACTGATGCGAGAACTTGGAGCCGATGAACAAGGTCGCATCTCATACCAGGAGTTCCTGAGACGCCGCCTCGCATTGCGGCCCGAAATAGATGCCCTGAGGGGAGGCGAAAGCGCTGGTACTCACCAAGCGCATTGCAGGGGAACTCCGGAGTACCTGCCCACAAGCAGCGACAACAGCCTCGGTAAGATGAACACTACCAGTTATTATCGCCTCTCTGGATTTGTGCAAAAAAGAGTGGGCGTTAGAATTAACGAGGGAGGTTTCATCAAGAAATCTCATGTCATTGTCTTGATGTTATGTATGTATCTCCTGACATAATTCTTTAGGGTAACTTTTATCATATCATGATTTATGCATAAACAGTTTTCCGTTCTCACAATTTCCTTTTCTGTCTTCTGGTATTTTAGCTAAAGTGATAGGCTACTCTCGTAGAGAAATAGACGTTAAAATGAATTGCAAAACGTATAGAACGTTAATGTTCTAGGAGACTCAAATTCAAACACTGACTATTTCTAGTGTTACATCTGAGAAAAAGGCTGTACAGAGAAAGTTTAATCTACGTATAGTCCGGGTCAGCTTACTTCATACCCTAAGGGTGAAACCTAACCATTTTTCCCCCGTTACTACATATGCTAGTAGATTGTGATGATTTTCTAGGTTAAATTTTCTTTTCCCAACTTCGTTTCGAATTTCGATACTGACAAATACTACAAATGGTAGTGATTTTGAAACTGGTATGTTGGCAGCCGAGACAAATATCGACAATATTTATCGGTATTGGAGTTCCGTGAAATTAAAATTGTACTAGATTTCTGAGCCGGTTACTGGAAGGTAGTGAAATTTGAACGTACTAATAATTAATTAAATCAGTATTAATATTAATATAAAATAGTTGTTTCATGTGTTGCGTTGTTATAATTCAAGACCATAGTCAGGTAAGTTTTCGGAGTTAGTATAATAATTTCATATGGTCAAACAAAATACATTTTTAAGTTAGGTCTCGTGAGTCAATTGTTTAGTCAAACCAATGAATTTCGTATTGCCAGACAAAATACTTGACATGTTGATCTCTTTCTCGTATAGTTTGCCCACGAAAATATGTTACAAATTATTGAATTAGAATAACCTTCTAACATAAGGTACGGTAAGTAAATAAGTCATGTAGTACGTAGGATCATGTGATATCTGGTAACAGTTCGCAACATTGACAAGACGGTAATATTTGCTGTTTAGGAACTGTTATTTGACCGTCACTATAGCTGTTACCATTTATTTCTTCTGCCATCGTTACGTACACCAGTTCTCTAGTATTGCTGCGTCACCATACCATGAGAAAATGCCCAGCCTTGTCAGTCAACATTGTATCATGTCTTTCGGCACAAAATTAAAGGCTTCACAGCAGATTAACTGCTCGAGCAGGAAACAGATTAAGAGACAGAACGTTAATTAATTACTTCTGAAGTTCGTAAATAATTATATCAGATACTCAGTCGGATGTACAGCTCTTGAAGTTTCTAATCCACGATCTGATTCTGTCGAGATATCCGGGAGAATTTTACTGCGCTTGCGTTGTGAAGATGCGTTTAATAAACTATGACAACGTATAACCTCGCAACTGGATTTAACTCTTTAAAGGGAACATCCTAACAGTAGCTTCAGTGCATTTGGTAGATTGATTTATTATAGCGCTTTAACGATCCTACATTCGATATAATAAGTTATTCAACGTTGAGGGAGATAAAAACGAAATAACAGCTATGAATCGAATGGGATTTGAAAGTGACAAGCGGTCTGATACTTGAGGTTGATATGAATTATTTACATTGTATTATTTTATAACGCGTTGTTAGTCGCATTAGGGTTTCTTTTATAGACCCTATCTTAAGAATAAGTTTATCCCTCTTCGACAAGCATAGAGTGACCAGATTCACATCGATAAAAAAGAGGACACAAAGCTTCAAGGAGGACATTGTTCGAAAAAAAGAGGACAGAAAATACTATGTACTTACATTTATTATATTTCTATTTGGTTATTTAATAATGCTCTATTAACTACTAGGTTATTTAGCGTCGATGGGATTGGTGATAGCGAGATGATATTTGGCGAGATGAGGCCGAGGATTCGCCATAGATTACCTGTTATTTGCCACCTACGGTTGACAAAACCTCGGAAAAAACCCAAAGAAGTAATCAATCCAAGCGGGGATCGAACCCGCACTCTCGGCAGGCAAGAACCTTAGCCGACTGAGCTAAGCCGGTGGCTACTTAGATTTAGGCTTAGGCCTATATTAAATTTAAATTACGCCAATACCTATTTCATTACAGTACAGATTGAGGCTTATAATATCATACTTAAAAGTATGTTAATAACTATTTTATTAAAAATAATTATGAGAAAACTTAATAATAATGATTTTAAAGTTAGCTACTATACCTATTATTGGAGAAAAATTTGTTCCCGCACCGGGAATCGAACCCAGGACCTCTTAGCTATGCGATATATGTATATATATATATATATATATATATATATATATCAAGGAACTATAATTATTAAAAAAGGCAGAAAGAGTACCGGTATATTCCGTCGATGCTGCTGCCATCTACAGGCAAATTACTTGAAAAAGACATCAAATCAGGTAACTTCAAAATATCAGGCATACAAGTTACGGAAAGGAGGACATTTCTTGAATGTTTTAAAAATCCGCCCGGACCCCGGACAGAGGTCTAAAAAGGAGGACATGTCCGGACAAAAGAGGACGTCTGGTCACCCTAGACAAGCAGATCTTTTTCTCATTTGTGGGAATGGTCGGATGTGTCGTCACAAGCTGTCTCATTAGTGGGAATGGTCGGATGTGTCGTCACAGGCTGGTATTAATATGGTAGAAATACGTACTAGTCCAACAATACAGCGTTAGTTTTCATCTTGGAGATTCTGGTTCGAGTACTGACGGGAAAAAATATAATTCGCTGTGAACAAAAATGGTGTTGCAATAGGTTTACATCGCTTTCAGTCCAATACTTATTTTCTTATAATTCGTATCACTCCTATCACCAGTGCCGAAAACTATCTCATTGCTTAATATTCACAAGTTTCCTGCAGCGAAACCTCACATAGAACATGTATCCGTAAAGAAATCCCACAAGTGACGTCAAATCAACATCTGGATTGTCAGAATTAGTCATATATGCAGTGTGTGGTAAAGAATTAAAGGACATTAAGCAATTTTTTTTTTTTTTTGAATTGAAATGTAGTGCCCTCCGCTATACAGTTCCATTTATAGATAAAAATCAAGTGGACTCTCTTTCTTTTCTCTGCAGGAAAGTGAACATTTATTTTCCTTTCACAGGACCTGGGTTTGTACCCAGTGTCATGTGCTTTCCTGCATTGCCTTAAGCAATTGCCTTGTGCTATTTGAGGGGTCTAGAGCACACGGTATGTAAGTGACATAAACCTAATGTTGAGAAAAATGAGTGTAAGTGACAGTGCAAAGTTGTACGCAGTCTATGCTGTCTGTTTTGTGCTTACATATTGCGTTATGGTCTTATGAAATAGTTCATTGCGGATTTTGAAGAAATTTTAAAATTAAGATATTAAAAATAACCATTTTGTAATAAGACGTTGCACTTGTACCTCTTGTGTTCCAAACTATTTTGCGGATTACATAATGGTTCAAATTAATGTAAAAAATGTAGTGTGTAAATTATAAAATACGATCTAAGTTAAAACAATCTTGCGAGTGTAGAAAAAGTTGAAGTCTTTGAAACATGCAGAATGTCCTATTTATTTTACTCACCCCAAATAATTTTTCTTCTCAGGCGCCAAATAAGAAAATGTTCTAAACAAAAGTTGTTAAAGTGCAATGGGAAATTAATATTGTGGTTATATCCTCCTTGTAACCTAATCATTAAGGAGTTACGAGTAATGACTTCATTTTTAAAGGCACCAATGACTTTTTATCCGATTTAACCCCTTCATGGTCTGTTCAAAAGGTATCACAATGTACCACTCTAATAAACAAAACACTGAGGGGTGCATAAAATATGAACTTATAGTGTGCGTACTTACTGAAAGTCCGAAATAAAATTACGCTTTATAACATTGCAATACCGTTATTGGGCCTTGTTTCGTAAATGGTACCCTAATTGGCAGATGATATGCCAGATTCTTAAGAACCATTTTCTTCGATCTTATGAAGTCCATATTAGTACCCTTGAGGAACAGAATGGTTATGTGATGTGGTACGATCATGACGGATGCCCAGCACATAACGCCTTTAAGAGCCCGTCGTGATCTGGACCGAAAATAACGTAGTAAGTGGATTGGACGTGATAAATCAGTTAGTTGGTCTGTGCTTTCTACTAACATTACGCCACTAGACTTTTTTTTCGGGGAGCGGTCAAGAATGTTGTCTATGGAAATGTTTTAACAACCACAGAGGACATGCAGCAGTATATTATTATTATTGATACCTGTACATCGTATAGTAGGCAGCACTACAACGATCTAGGTCTTCATTCATCCAAAGATCGGAAACAGACTACAGTCATAGGTATGTAACACCATAATGAAAAGAAAGAAACACAATATAACTGCTACATATCCGTTGTGCTCCGAACCAAAGAGCTGACTGGTGAAGTAGTTTTACTTTACACCTATATAACACAGCACCCATTTGAGTAACACATATAGTAGCCTTTGTGCACTGAATGGAGGGGAATTTTAACTTCGCTCTCCTACGTTTAACTCAAATATTTTAAAAAATGCACCTATATCTCTTTTGTTTTAGATTCCTCAGTTGTGAATGTTTACTTTTTTTCATTCCATATACGTAAGAGATGAATGAAAATCCTTCTGCACTACGATCAATCGGTCTATTTTACATATAGCCCTTTTGAAATAAGGAACAACACGAATGAAACCCGATGGGTGTATCACAGAAGAACATGATTTTCATCAGATTTAAATTCCATCCCTATGCACAAACGTATCTAACTAAGATGGCATCCCAGACGCTTTTTGCGAAATTCTTCCTCTCTATACTGATCCATGGTTGAACGAATGGCACAGATGATTTCCACATTTGAGAGGTCATCTTCATATTGTACTATCTACTCCATTATTTTGATGAAGTGAAATAGAAGGCCTATGAAATGAAAGAAAAGTCATGGTGAAGTAAAGAATATGAAGTGGAATTTGTTAAGTTGAGCAAAACGAGAGAACTTCAGATAAAACCCTATCTTTCGCTTTTGTCTACCATAAGTAAATCCCACGAACTCACGTTCATTCATTCATTCATTCATTCATAGTATTCTCCCCAAGGGCAGATCTTTCACTGCAAACCCAGTTTCCTATTTTCTGCCTTCCTCTTAGTCTCTGCATATGATCCATATATCTTAATGTCGTCTGTCATCTGATATCTTCTTCTGCCCCGAACTCTTCTCTCGTTCACAATTCCTTCCAATGCATCCTTCACTAGTCAGTTTCTTCTCAGCCAGTGAGCCAACCAATTCCTTTTTTTTCTTTCTGATTAGTTTCAGCATCATACCTTCTTCAACCACTCTTTCTAGCACAGCTTTATTTCTTATTCTGTCTGTCTATTTCACACGCTCCAGTCTCCTCTATATCCACATTTCAAATGCTTCTATTTACTTAGCTTCTCTTCGTCGTAATGTCGATGTTTCTGCCCAAGATAATGCTACACTCCACACATGGCACTTCACTAGTCTTTTCCTTAGTTCTTTTTCCAGAGTTCCACAGAAGATGCTCCTTTTTCTATTAAAAGCTCTCTTAGCCATTGCTGTCCTCCTTTTGACTATCCACGTTCGTGAAGTGATAAAAACGCGCTCTAACACTGAACTACTGGACGGACTATATCTAATGCTGGTTCATGATCTTCAAATGTGAAGATGAAACGGGCCAGGCTGTCCAGTTCTTATGGTGGTGGTGGTGGTGGTGGTGGTGGTGGTGGTGGTGGTGGTGGTGGTGGTGGTGGTGGCGGCGGCGGCGGCGGCGGCGACGATTGCTATTTAATTAAATAATTTGTATCGACTGGAATATAATTTTATTTGTTATGAAATGCATTTATTGTATTGTAATTTATTTTAATTAATGCCATATTATAATTCTGTGTTTCTAAATTATAGGTCAGTGTTAGTTTGTATGTCATTATTGTTAGAAGTTTACTGGCGTATGGAAATATATCAACCTGATCATTATCATAACCGAATTACAATATACCTTCGCGCTTATCATTATTTCCAACCCGCACTGTAGATACAAAGGCAAGATCTATGAGGCTCCATCATCCTTACTTAAAGAGCCTGGATGAAGAACGCTTTTACATTTGACGCATTTAAATTGTGTCTTCTCTTCTGATGCCATGATAGATTTCAGCATTCTGTTGTACGTGAAAATAGATATTATGGGTGGCACACTGTCTGAGTTTCAAATTCGACTTCCGTTTCTAGTTGCTGGGTATTTATTCTGAATGAGAGAGAAAAGAATGCTTACTGATTGTCAATTACGAAATTCAGTAGTATAATGTCGTTGAGAGGGGCGAAATGCTGATGGAAGGGTAAAAAAGCTTAAAAGCAGAAGCTTCTTGGACGATTCAAGTAGTCCGGAATCAATTAACTGATTTACAACTATTGCCAGTGTTACGATTTCAGTCTCTCCACTCTTTCACGGTTGGATGGTACGATTGTACTTTCTAGAACTTGTTCGGGGAAACTATTACATTGTATTCTGCGGATATCACTATCAGCTCTAAGCAAGAAAGCAATGCGGTTGAGGCGTGTCTTAGTTGGGGAAGACAACTTCTCTTCAGGAGACCTGTGATTTGATTCCCTGCAGCTCTCGTAACGTTTATGATAGATCGTTTGTGAGGCAGGCTTTCTCCAAGTACATTCGTTGCTGTTATTCTGCAACCACTTTATAATAAAACTTCTTTTTTGCTAAATGATTTCTGTAGTTCATAAGCGTTAATCAAAGCAGTGCACTATCTTTGGGATACTTTTATATAGTAATCAGGCTCGTTAGATGCTAACAGGAATAATGAAAGAAAAGGAACATTAACTCTTCAGTACCGGTAGTCGTGAAACATAAGTCCGATTTTCAATAATATGTAATGATTTTGTAAAAATGTATTCCGTCGCACTGTGAACTAGGCTCATAGTGAACGAACGTACGTACTTACCAATGTGCATACCTCAATGCAGCAATGTGGGAAACCCTACGAATTCGATTCACACTCGTGCGACATAAAGTTTCTCTAAGTGGAAGGAGAACATTTTGAACTCTGCTTTAAAATCTGTGTTGTTGCTATTGTTTTTATAAGATTTCGCTTATATTTGTAATTAATTTCGTTCTGCTCATTACGACACTTTCCATTTTCATTATTTTGAAACTATTGTAGTTTCTTAAATACTGAGAATATGACCTATGTTCACTTGCCATGTTGTGCTCAAAACAGCCCTTATAATTGGATCCCTAAGTGCTTTAGAAGTATCCGAAACTCATAAATATGCTATTGGCACGCAAACTGCTCAGAAATTCAGAATTCATTCTTACAGCGTGTATGCCAACATGGTATGGCTTTACGATGAGGTTCAACGCAATGCCCTGCAATGATTTCCCAAAGAATGATTCTTTCTGATAACACATTTTTACGGGGCCTTCACTTCCTATATTCCCAGACAAGTTAAGGTGTCTATCTTGAGGAGAGACTACAAATGCATCCGTTCACACGGCGTAGATTTTGAACACTTTCCTTTTTGAAATATTTATATTGCTTGGCAAGTGGGGAACGTAGCTCTGTTTTAAGATTATAGGCATGATAAATTATTCCTGTGGCACAAATCCCCTAGTAATTGCATTTCCTATAAAACATAATACATTTTAAAAATATGTTCAGAAAAGTATAACTTGATTTTCCTAGTGCAACAAAAGTGACTCTATATTACTACCGTCAATGTGGAAAGTTCCTTACATTTACCCCAAGACAGTGTCTCATTCTGTCCTGATATTCTCTCTTGAAATATGATGAATAACATGAGGTGATCCTTTGTCAAGTCATTTATAGGTGCAGGCTCTGTCTGAAAACCATGCTGTTTGACGTACTCCATGGAAAAAAAATCAAGAGGTATGAGATCTCCCTCGTCCAATTCATTGTACAGCAAGTATTATATTATTGAGTTTCTGGCGAACCGCCGCAACATGATGTGCACTTGCCCCATCTAGCTGAAACCACATTTTTAAGTGTTTACACTTGCTCCATGTAGCTGAAACCACATTTTTAGGCGTTTATTTAGTGATAAATCACAAGGAACTGCATTAGAGATCTAACTTGCAGTTCGCCAAATGTATGCTGGTGTACACTCCCGTGAAAAGATAAGATACTATAACCATGTCTCCTAGTAGACGACGCCATACCATAACTTCGGAAACATCATTGTTGTTGTCTCATGGATCTATTTTGTTTTGTCTTCCGATCAGTATCGTGAATTTTAGGTTTCAGCAAACTTATATGGAAGGAACAGACATTCGTTACTAAATAGAATATGCTGATGGAAGGTTTCGGTTAATATGCAAACACTGATCCAGTTATATATGTAAGCTTCTTCTGTGGATCCGCGTTCAAAATAAATTATGCTCGCTGTTGGATTGTATTGTTGGCTGAATTCGATTGTTCATTATTCTTATATCCGAAACCGAACTGTTGGTTGATGAAGGATTCAGGACAATTCGACAGATAGAACCATGGACGGTACTTTCCTTCGTAAAATAGAACGAGTAATCCGTGACGACCGAAATTCATGGCAGTGAGGTCACAAGGGGAGCACAGGGGATTCCTGCTGAGTGTGAGTTTATTTTAAAAACTTTTTTTCGTCGTAATTTTGTAAAAATGCTGGTTCAGAAAATTGTGCTGTCATTATTGTAAAATTCATCCAAGTCCATCGCAGAAATGAAGTGCAAATTGCATCCTGAACACAGGTGACGAGAGAAGTCCATGGCGGAAATGAAGTGCAAAATACGTCCTGAACACAGGTGACAAGAGAAGCCCATCGCGGAAATGAAGTGCAAAATACATCTTGAACACAGGTGACGAGAGAAGCCCATCGCGGAAATGAAATGCAAAATACATCCTGAACACAGGTGACGAGAGAAGCCTATTGCGGAAATGAAGTGCAAAATACATCCTGAACACAGGTGACGAGAGAAGTCCATCGCGGAAATGAAATGCAAAATACATCCTGAACACAGGTGACGAGAGAAGTCTATCGCGGAAATGAAGTGCAAAATACATCCTGAACACAGGTGACGAGAGAAGTCCATCGCGGAAATTAAATGCAAAATACATCCTGAACACAGGTGACGAGAGAAGTCCATCGCGGAAGTGAAGTGCAAAATACATCCTGAACACAGGCGACGAGAGAAATCCATCGCGGAAATGAAGTGCAAAATAGATCCTGAACACAGGTGACGAGAGAAGTCCATCACGGAAATGAAGTGCAAAATACATCCTGAACACAGGTGACGAGAGAAGTCCATCGCGGAAATGAAATGCAAAATACATCCTGAACACAGGTGACGAGAGAAGTCTATCGCGGAAATGAAGTGCAAAATAGATCCTGAACACAGGTGACGAGAGAAGTCCATCGCGGAAATTAAATGCAAAATACATCCTGAACACAGGTGACGAGAGAAGTCCATCGCGGAAGTGAAGTGCAAAATACATCCTGAACACAGGCGACGAGAGAAATCCATCGCGGAAATGAAGTGCAAAATAGATCCTGAACACAGGTGACGAGAGAAGTCCATCACGGAAATGAAGTGCAAAATACATCCTGAACACAAGTGACGAGAGATGTTGATTTGCACATTGGCACAGTAATTACATCAAATATAAATTTTCTTTGCGTACAACTTTACAATAGAAGATAAATACCTTGATAAATTTTTGTTTGATGAGTAAACAACCGGTAGGAATATTATGTATAAAGATCAGAACAGTTTCACTTCTTCTCAATCCGACTGGTTTAGGTATGCTGTGACATTACTCCAATGAAGTTACTTGACATTTCTCAATTTATATCTAACTTCTTTGGAATTTAATCATGACGAATGAAAGTGTCTTAAGTTTTCGAAGATATATCACGAGATAATACATTTCTCACTTAAAAGAACCCATTTTCAAACTAAGCATGTTACTCGTTAGAATTTCTTACGATTCAAGTTATGACGCAGCAATGATTGAGAAACTAATCCCTGTTTATATGAACTTATTTTCACTCAAATGATCTCATGAACTCAATGGAAATATCATGCAGATAGAATGAACAACCTTATACTGTATTTCCCAATTTAATCTTACCATATATACCAAGAGGTCGACTTCCTGGAAGGCCTAAAAGGAGATGTCTTAGAGACCGTAACGGGCCAGTGAGGCCCAATACTTGGACGTCGATGATGATGATGATGATGTTCTCATGAATAAACTTATGAGTGTTGTTGACATGCACTAAAAACCCTGAAATATGCATATAAATATGTCCTTAAAATGCCTAAATATGCAATAAAAGCCGAAGAGCCTTCGAACTTACCATAATGATCCCACATAAAACAAAGCACAAGCCATATAATGATAAATATTTCAAATTATTGGACATAAAACAATCACTCTAATTTCTTAGTTATTTTATTGTCTTATTGGCTATTGATAGTTTAAATAAAACCAATTTGATAGGTACCGGCGATTGATTTTCTTTCATGACTGAATAAAATTTTGTGACACAATCATTTTTTTTTTTTCCATGTTTTCACGATGCGACTTGTTTCTTCTGGCCGTAAAAATAAATTTGTTTATAGAAAAAGTTCTTTCTACATTGCATGAAGTGAGGGGTCAAAACTTATAATATGGTAACATGACAGGATTAACGTCCACACCATTATCGTGTCCTTGAAGCACTTTGTTAAATTCCCTAATCTTCTTCAGATTGTCATTCTTTATTTTATCTGACGACGCGTTTTCTCGACAAAAGTTATCCAGAACTCCGTGATTTGATGTGCGGAATACGTACAGATTACTGAAATTGAGCAGAAATTTTTTTTCTAATTTTCACAGAGCAAAATGGCAGTGCAACTCATTAATATATGACAACGCCCTCTATGCAAGGAACATCAAAACAAACACACCAATTTCAGTCGTCCTCTGTCAACTATATCGTAGTACACTAAAGTCTACCAAAAAATACATACCTTAAAATCGTAAGTACCAACTAACTCGATAAAATGAAAAGTATTGTTTTCCCCTGAATTTTAGTAGTCTTCTCCAAGTCAAATCAAGGACTTCTGAATGAATTCTTTCGAAAAATCGCGCCCTCAGCTGAAGTAAATAATTATTACGAAGTCCAGAAAACTAGAAAACAAGTTTTCGCTACAAAAAATACATAAAAATATGCATTAAATATGCGTTTATTGTCGAAATATGCACAAACGCCCAAATATGATGCACGAACAACCATGCACCAATCACCTTAATTAAACATGTAATTACTAAATTTCATTTAAGATATGCAGCTCCGATACAAATATGCATTTGCATTATATTTTCCATCACTACTCATGAGTTTCGGTTCAATTGTATAGTGTTGAAAGTGAAACATGAAGATTAGCATGTTTCTGTATATACAAAGACTACATACACATACACAAATGCACGCGCACACACATACGTTTCAGTGGGGAATGTTACGTAATACACGGAATGTTCACATGTACAAGCAACAGAAACATAGCACTGTATATAGCCTATAATAATATTTAAGCTGCAAAAGTATCAATTGTTCCAATAGGTTCGCTTTATCAACAGCACAGTTGTGGAATGCCACATATAGATTACACTTTTTATTATATTGAATACCGAATTCATAAAACGCAGATTACTTCTGTTACCTCGCGTGTATCAGTTTGTGTAAAATAAATCACATCCCCCATCCTGAAACAAATCGCAGAGTTGACGCGCAGTGTGTGGCATGGGGGCAGTAGCTGTGTCGTTAACAGCCACAAGTACACATATGGGAGTCGTCGACCCTCCCCACCACTTCAGCTGCACATGATGGTCCTCTTTAAAGTGGACCCTTGATTAATACATACATTCATCCGGCGGCTTATTTAAGGAAGGGCTCAGAGGTCCAGCGGCTACATGTCAAAACGAATTTTTAAGTGCGCGTTTTACCTCTGTGACTCTCATTCAACTCTGGAAAAAATGTTGCTAAGGCTGTATTTTATAACTCCGTATTGGCTACTTGTACGTGTATGCGAGTACTACGTATTACAGTCTTACAACCTTATTATATAATTATATACAGGGCTTTCATTTCAAAACTTCCCAGTCTAAATAACTAGTTATTTAAATTGAATTCAATTTAAACAAAAAAACATCAATTTAGATATTGAGGGGAAAATCTGAAACCAGGCTTAATTTCATTTTAGATTTCACCCCCACTACCCAGCCACCCCCACTTTGAGATTTAAAATGATACCCTATATTTTTATACTTAAATATGAAAGAGCATTCAGTTGTTTATAAATCTCATTTATTTGTTTTCGCATCTTTTGTTTTCTATCGTAGCTTGGCGACCTGTATTTTTGTTATTATCAGTTGATTGTAGGATGAAAACACAGCTTCTTTTGTGTAATTTCCTAAATTTAATCAATAAAGATGATTTATGTTCTCTCTTGAAGGGTATACACCATTTTAAAATAATTTAATACACAAACACAACTATTACATGAAATGCTCAATAAGTTTTTGTAACTTTATTCTCTTCAGCTCTAATCAACAATAACAACATTTCAGGTTGTCAAGCGACGATAGAAAACAAAAGATACTAAAACAAATGAATGACGTGTATAAACAATTGTAACCTCGTTCTATAAAAATATAGAAATGCCATTTGAAATTTGAAAGTGGGGGGTGGCTGGGGGTGGAGGTGAAATCTAAAATGCAATTTAGCCTGGTTCAGACTTCCCCCTCAATATCTAAATTAACTTATCTTTTGTTTAAATTGAATTCAATGCAAATAATTAGTTATGTAGACTGGGAAGTTTTGAAATGGAAGCCCTGTATAATAAAATTATAATTAATTTTCAACTCTGTATAGCGTAACATAAAGTTTCATATTTCACGCTTTAATGCTGAAGTATCAAGTGTGCTTCACACACGATTCTGAACTGTTTTTAGATTCATTCATTCATTCATTCATAGTGTTCTACCCCAGGGCAGGTCTTTCACTGCAAGCCCAGCATTCTCCAGTATTTCCTATTTTCTGCCTTCCTCTTAGGGTCGTATTCATAGACGAGACTTTGGACCAAAGTTGACTTTGGAAAGTACAAAGTCACCATTTTTCTATTCACAGTCGACACTTTGACGAAAGCAAACTTCAATCGTGACTTTACTTTGAAGTCGCCGAAAATTTAGACTTTGACTTTGACTTTCGTTCCAGGACATAAGGAAAATGGCTGATATTTGGAAAATTGTTGAATTTTGCGAGAATATTGATGACTTGCAGTATATTATTAGAGCTGCTCATGTTCCTTAGCGTATTATTATAGATTATAAATTCAAATCAAGGTACAGATTTGATAAACAGACGGTATTAGATATCCTCGTCATGTTTCAACATTCATTGATGAAAAATAATCAAAGAGGATTATCTGTTCCACCAATAATACAACTTTTAAGTAGTTTCTACAGACATGCAGGAAATAACTCTGCCAACTGTCAGCAGAATAATAATGTTTCTTTCATACTCTGTCATTGGTTGCATCTTCTTATCTTCCATATATTCAGAATAAAATTATTTTATGATGAAACTATTTGAGGGCTTCATGTAGAACTAACGTAACTACAATCGATATTTTATTCATAAGAAAATTCTTAACAGGCAATACTATTTCAGATGAACTCTACCATCATGTTTTGTAGTTGCGAATTGTGTTATATACAAGTCTGTTCGGAACTGAGTTACGATTTTTGTGACCAAGTAGAATTATTATCGATTAGTGTAAAGACCTAAAAATGTAAATTTTTGTACTTACGTTAGTTTCACACTAAGCCCTCGAATAATATTATTCTTGTGTAAAGTTGCAAGAACGGTTAACAATCGCTTAATATGTACCAATGTCCAATTTATTGTTTCATTGATTTGTGACTCAAAAGATGGCTTTGATTGTGGCAGTGCCTACTCTATTTCATTAATCTTCTTAATATAGGCTCCATAATTCTTTATAACTTTTATAACTTTTTATGACTTTTAACAAAGTTGAACTTTACTAGGAAAGTAGACTTTGGGAAGTTTTCATCCAAAGTCTCGTTTATGAATACGGCTCTTAATGTCGTGTGTCATCTGATATCTTCTTCTGCCCCGAACTCTTCTCCCGTTCACCATTCCTTCCAGTGCATCCTTCAGAAGGCAGTTTCTTCTCAACCAGTGACCCAGCCAATTCCTTTTTCTCTTCCTGATCAGTTTCAGCGTCATTCTTTCTTCACCCACTCTTTCCAACACACCTTCGTTTCTTATTCTGTCTGTCTACTTCATACGCTCCATCCTTCTCCATATCCACATTTCAGATATGTTCTGTAATTTCCTTGCTTTGAGGAACTTGTGTCTCTTACCCCTTCTTGTTGTGTAATGAATTATGCAGCCTATATTAAGAAGATTAATTTGTACACGATTTTTTACTTGGTTATTTAATGACGCTGTATGAACTGAGACTTATTTGGTTATTTAGCGTCGATGGAATTGGTAATATCCAGAGAGTATTTGGCGAGATGAGGCAAAGGATTCACCATAGATTACCTGACATTAGCCTTACCGTTCGGAAAGAACCCAACCAGGTAATCAGCCCAAGCGGGAATCGAATCCACGTCCGAGCGCAACTCCAGATCAGCAGGCAAACGCGCTACCGTCCGATATACGCCGGTGGCTTTGTACAGTATTAAAAATACATCCAATTTACATTTGAGTTTCGGTGCATAGTACTAATCGACCAGATAATTTTATACATAGTTTTTACACTCAAGAATTCCTTAGACGCTGTAAAATATACTTATGAGTTGTCAGGTAACGGTAGTGAAAAGAGGTCATCTTCAGTGTTGCTGTACAGTTAACCATCTCTAGAATGGTGAATGTACTCGTAACTACAGAGTGATTTATATAGAACTGACACATTTCTTTCATTAATTGTTTCAAAATGAATTGTGCTAGCGACAACTTATTATACCTAAAATGTAGAGGAATTTTGGGAGATTAAGTAACTCCATAGAAAGAAGTCCGGCATTGTCAAATCCGGAGATCTCGGTGGCCACAGGTTCCTGGAAATTATTCGGTCGTCAAAGAAACTTGCAATTACTGTAGTTCCATGGATTCATTTGATGTATGGCATGTAGCGCCATCTTGCTGAAAATATCCTTGACTCAGCTCTACATCGTCCAGTTGCTCAACAAACTCAAAGACAAACGTCTTAATGATTTTTTGGGTGACTGCTCCAGTCGTGCTCTTACGTCAACAACAACCGTGGGAAGCCTAGATGAACGATGCTTGCCCTTTTCACTCACCAGAGATCCAATTGTTTCCAATTTGTTTACCAGTCCCAGTATTGTGTTTCTTTTGGGAGGATTGCGAACACCAAATTCTCTCTGGTATGCCCTTTGAGTAGCTGTAATTGAATTCGTAATCCAGTATTGCTTCACAAGGAAGAGTCGTTGATTTAATGTGTACTGCATTTTCACGTTGACACAAAATGTCGAAAACAGCTGCCAACAATAGGAATAAAACATAAACATCTGCGCATCTAGTGACAAGGAATCGAAACTCCAGAACATTCTGCTTAATTTGGTGCTAAAATTGGGTCATTGAATGAATTTCCAACGGAATAATTAAAGAAAGAAATGTGTCAGTTCTATATAAATCACTCTGTATAATTTCATTGAAACTGAATCTGTTGTGACGCCTGTTATGTGTAAGTTAGATTACCAGTCGTGCAGTAGAGGCAGAGAAGTTGACGCAGAAAAACGGCGCTGTTAATTATGTGCATAAAAATGAAAATTAAGCTACTCCAATATGCTGGGAACGTCATTATTAAGAAAAGACACTGGAATTCTATGAGATGATGGCCGGATCTGTTTCAACATAATATGAAAGCGAAATATGGACACCAAAAAGAAAGATAGGTTGATAGATAAGTTCATAGCGTTTTTGTTTATCACAACACTGAGATGTTAGGAGAGTGTTGATAGTTCGCCATTTGTAATTTGGAATATTATACGCCTTGAGTTTTGTGAATATGAGGAAAGTTTTTGCTATCTGTTGGCTAAACAAGATGGAGTGTCGAGTGGAAAAAACTAACACTTCCGATAGAGTGTATTCTTCTGTTTGACTTTAATAGAGAAGCAAAGGCAGCGGAGGCGGTTCGAAACATTTGTGTCATGTACGGGGAAAATTCCATCGGAGAAAACACTGCAAAAAATTATTCCTTAGTTTCAACATAGGGAAAATACGGGAATTTTACTTGATGCAAGTAAAGAAATAGATTTGGAAGTAAATCCCGAAAAGACAAAGTATATGATTATGTCTCGTGGCGGGAATATTGTAGGAAATGGAAATATAAAAATTGTAAATTTATCCTTTGAAGAGATGGAAAAATTCAAATACCTGGGAGCAACAGTAACAAATATAAATGATACTCGGGAGGAAATTAAACCGGACTCTCACTTTGAGAGAGGAACATAGGTTAAGGGTGTTTGAGAATAAGATGCTTAGGAAAATATTTGGGGTTAAGAGGGATGAAATTACAGGAGATTGGAAAAAGTTACACAACACAGAACTGCACGCATTGTGTTCTTCACCTGACATAATTAGGAACATTAAATCCAGACGTTTGATATGGACAGGGCATGTAGCACGTATGGGCGAATCCAGAAATGCATACAGAGTGTTAGTTGGGAGGCCAGAGGGAAAAAGACCTCTGGGAAGGCCGAGACGTAGATGGGAAGATAATATTAAAATGGATTTGAGGAGGTGGGATATGATTATAGAGACTGAATTAATCTTACTCAGGATAGGGACCAATGACGGGCTTATGTGAGGGCGGCAATGAACCTCCGGGTTCCTTAAAAGCCAGTACGTAAGTAATTATCGGAGACACTAAACTTGAAAATCGGTTATTGACATATAATGCTTTCTATAATGAAGTGAAGTAAAGACTCACCGAGGCATATAGAAAGAAACAAGGTAAGAAAGAGGAGACGATGAATAAATAGTGGAATTAGTAGTTAAATATAAAGCAGTTGATAGGCGAGATATAAGAATGCAATCTTAAACTCATTGGCTGTGAAGGTACTGAAACTTAAAATCAGTTATTAAAATATAATATGTTTTTATATTAAGTGAATTTGTTCTGTGTGGAAGACAGACGCTCATTGAAGCAACTCCGCCCGAGAAAAATAGATTTTAAAGGACGATGATTCTTTACCATAATTGTCTCCAGGGGAAAAGTAAAAATACGTGTCCCGTGTCGTAGATTTAGAGTACATAATAGTATCCTGTCCCTAATAGAGAGTTATAGGAAAATCTACTACTATTACTACTAATTGGCGCCAGGGATATACACCTTGTTTTCACAACCTGCTTACTGTTAGTAGGAGAAAGCGAGTTATTAAATATTAACACAGGCTCTACGACCCCACTCTAGCGTGGGGGAACCCATTTACCATTTGACAGAATGCTAAGTGGGCATCAGAATCGGCAGTTACGGCGGAGTTAAATGTAAGCAATTTCAGTCCATAATCAATAACTTTATTAAGTCCTACTCGGTTTCGTAACATTGTCTACTGTTTACATTGCTTATGAAGTTGCTGTATGTGCATTTTATGCCCATAATAACTGTGCGCAGTGAGCAAATTCAAGCATAATTAAATATAACTTGATACGAGCATTAAAGGACACATATTACTTACGCAAAATTTGATCTATTTGCTGAGAAAGAAAAAAAGGAAGCTAGGAAGACCTTTAAACAATTGAGATAAGTTTGTTACCCGAAACTGACTACCTACTCTAATATTATGAACTGAAAATATAAGGGTTATGATAAAGATGATGACGCAGGGGAATTAAAATGTATGTTGGATCTATTGAGTGATTATATAAATCACGTTGAGGGAATTAATGCAACTTTGCGGACTTCATTAGCATTATGTCCACATTTTGTGAGTGTAATAAGTCTGGAATGAACAATCGTATTACTTGGAATTTCAGTGAAAAGGTTTTCCGTTGCTTTTATAGGGTGCGTTGCAGTTTCTTAACTGTTTTTGACGTAAATTGTGTGTGAACAAGTTTCATATTTTCACAAATAGCAAACGGAGCTTTTGCGATCCTCTTAACGTGATTGAGAACTCCCCACTTCCTTCACAGAATTCTCCATTCTTTCGGCATTTGTTATTGAACTTCTCTTTCCCGAACTGAAGCGAAGTGGAAATAACATTTGCTGTTTGATGGGCTGTAACTCTAAATAGTACAAGGTTAACCCATAAACATCTCACGTTAGTTCGATGTAGGAAACATTTTGCAGGATGAGACAGCTATATCCTTAGATAACGAATGTGATCGGTAGATATAAAATTTCTACATATGAAGGGTTCAGAGCCATAGTGGGCCAAGCGCATTTATTAAAAATGGAGAAAGCAAGGGTTTAAGTTTTAAGTGAATACCATAGTTTAATGAAGATTGGCATATCATTTAGTTTGAATGTGTATACTTTATATTGCTTGCTATATGTTTCCATTGAATTATGGTAATAACTTCATTTTAACCCTTATTTTCTACGGTTTTAGTAAATGGGCTTGGCGCACTACGGTTCTGAACCCTTCGTATATTCTCGATAGATAGCCATTTTAAAACGGCTTCATATTAGTTAATTCGCACTGGTCGAGAATTCTGAACATTGTGTCCATAGTTTTATTGTCGTGGCAGCTATTTTTGTAGGTGTTCTAAGTGCAATTAAATTATGTCATCTGCACCATCACCACCTGCTATCAAGAAATGAACCATATGACTTGTTTTATTTTCACTTATTTGTCATTAAATAGTAATAATAATAATAATAGTAGCAATAATAATAATAATAACAATAATAATAATAATAATAATAATAATAATAATAATAATAACAATACTGGGAAGCCAGAGCCCGAATGTTTTAATTACTTAATCCGTAGTTTTGTTCACCACTTTCTTGTTTTTCCCTCAGTCAGTGATAGTACATATCATGTCCTGGCCATTAGGCAAATAAATAAATGATAATAATAATAGTAATAATTTATTTATTTATTTATTTATTTGTTTGTTTGTTTGTTTGTTTCTTTCTTTCTTTGTTTCTTTGTTTCTTTGTTCGTTTGTTCGTTCGTTCGTTCGTTCATTCATTCATTCATTCATTCATTCATTCATTCATTCATTTAGAATATTAACGTGCAAAACAACAGCACAAGGCCAATTAAAGTTTAGCACGATACAAAACAAAACAAAACAGCAAATGATGATGAGAATGAATGATAGAAAATGGCAATGAGATTTTTTTTTTTTTTTTTTTTTTACACGTTGTACTGTTTTCTGTTTTTTTTTTAAAGACTCAAACGCATTCTACTTTTTTATTGTATTTATTTATATATTTATTTATTTATTTATTTATTTATTTATTTATTTATTTATTTATTTATTTATTTATTTTTATTGTGTCGCAATGGACATTCAAACTTTTTTTTTTTACACACTATGTTACATCATATACATAGGTATTTACATACAAATTAATACTATGATACAACTTTGTTGGTACTTTTCTTCCCCCCCCCTCTATATACAGCAAAGATAGTGTATAATTCTTGCATTGTTCCTGCTCACTTGTATTTGACTCTTTTTATATTTCATGTACAATTCATAGCCATCACAATCACATATTTCATTTTGTAAACTATAATGCACCGTGTTTCCAAGAATCCAAATACAAGCGTCCTGTTTAAACTTAGAGACTACTTTAAAATCTGGCCTCGTTAGTATATAAGGACTAAACCACGGGTATCGATCAATTTTCAATCCCTGTAAATAGTATTCCATACGTTGCCAAATAGCATGTGTCCTGGTGCATCGTCCAAAAATGTGAGTCAACGTTTCAGGTTCACCAC
Organism: Periplaneta americana; assembly: GCF_040183065.1. Taxonomy (NCBI): domain Eukaryota; kingdom Metazoa; phylum Arthropoda; class Insecta; order Blattodea; family Blattidae; genus Periplaneta; species Periplaneta americana. Next base: position 90,555,736 of record NC_091120.1, on the reverse strand, counting down.
AAAACTCACAATTTGGATCATTTAACAATTTTATCCTATAACGCCTGTATCTGGTGGCTATTAAATCGTGAATAACTAAGTACCACGGTGATTTGACCGGCGCATCTAGTATTTTATTCGTGATATTTTCCCACAATTGCACTAGCTTAACTCCTACAGGAAGGATGTTGACTACCCGCATTGTTACCAACTCCTCATATTGCTGTAGGTGTCCATAGATTTCCTTTTTTGTAGGACAAGTATTTCCCACATCCAACGTATTTATGTAACTCCCTTCCTGCATGTATAATCTTAAATATTTTAACATGGAAGGTATGTTTCGTAAATCGGGTGGATTCCTAAGGTCGACCTTTTGTCTCCATTGTTGAAACCACACCGCTGATATTGTATCTGTATTATTTTGAAGAATATGATTTCGATAAAGAAATAACGTTGTACATTTTTTAGTTACATTCCATAACCCTAACCCACCTTCGTCAGTAGCACGATACAAGGTGGATAGTGGTACTTTAAATATACATCCTTTCCATAAATACCATAACATGACACTTGTGATTTGTCTGCTATGACTCACCATAATTGGAAATACTTGTGCCAAATACCATAAGGCAGATAAAATAAAAGTATGAATAAACCATACTCTTTCATAAAGACAGAAATCCCTCCATTTATATATCTGTGTAAGTCTTTTTATTTTTTGGACAACCTTACTCCAATTTATACTCTGCATAGTATTGGGAAGGCGATGAAAATATATACCAAGTATTTTTTGTTGATCAACAATTTTTATATTTTCAAAACTTGGTTCCTCTGTCCACACCCCTATGGGCAAGGCAGTCGATTTCCTTTTATTGATTTCTAACCCTGATACTGCTGCAAAGGGTTTCAATACTTTCTCCAATTGAGCTTTATCCTCTTCATTATTAATAATTACACTTACATCATCAGCATACGCTGTCGCTACTAGCCTAGAATTTCCGATCCTATATCCTGAAAGTTTTTCATGTAATAAATATAGGAGCGGATTTAGTGCAAGAGCAAATAGAATCATAGAAGCCGGGCATCCTTGTCGAATAGATCTTGTAATAGGTAAAGCAGCAGTAAGAAACCCATTAATTTGTATAACAGCACTGATATCAGTATATAGACATTTCAAATAGCCAATAAATGTTGGATTGAGCCCATGCCAAGCTAAGACTTCAAATAGATACTTGTGAATAACACAGTCAAAGGCACGTTGGAAATCTAAAGAAACGAGATATCCTTGGGATTTACCATGTAGGCTAGCTGCTACAACGTCTCTTAATTGACATACTACGTTAAATATTGATCTCCCAGATACTGCACAATTTTGAGAGGGGTGTATTATATCCGTAAGCAGAGGTTTAATTCTATTTGTTAAAACCCTTGCAAGTAGTTTGTAATCATAATTTAACAAGGATATCGGTCTATAATTATTAATTTCCGTTTTATCCCCTCCTTTGTGAATAAGTACTATAATTCCACGTCTTTGAGAAGGACCTAGTTTTTTTTTACATAACATTTGATTGAATATTTTTGTCAGGGTGGGTCCTATACACTCCAAAAAAACCGCATAAAACTCATGGGGTATCCCATCCTCTCCTGGTGTTTTAGATCTTTTCCCTTGCTGTAAAGCTATAAAAATTTCCTTTTGTGTTACAGAACTTTCTAATTTTTTATTCTCAGTTTCTGAAATCTGTTTTTGTGCCGGTAGCTTCAAGTTAGAAATAGACCCATTTAACTGTTTATGTTCTACAAAAATGTCATTATAATGTTCTCTCACTGCTTTACATATTTCAGATTTATTTGTAACAATCCGGCCTGCTCTATTTGCTATCGCAAGAATCGTGTTTTGTTGACGTCGTTTGACTACTTTGGACAGAAAATATAAGTTACTTCTTTCATTGTTAGTGCAATTCGTTTCCCTACTCCTAACCATAAGGCCCTGCATACGTTTTCGATAAATAGACAATATCTTAGCTTGACATCTGGATATCATTTTCTTACTCTCAGGAGTAGGTATATAATTACTTTGAACTTCTAATATACAACGATAATAAAAATTAATCAGTCTTTCCTCATCCTGATGCTTAAGGTAGGTATATTGTTTGAAAAATGTACGAATCTTTGGTTTAACATAAAATTCCCACCAATCCACTAAGTCATCATATTTAGTTTGCCTTGTCAGCCATTGATGCCATTGTTCTATAAAGTTTTGTTGTAGTGATTTATCACTAAGGCAGGAAACATTTAGCTTCCAATATGACCTTCCAAATACAGGACAAGGAACATCTAAACGAATACGTAATAACACAGCAGAGTGGTCGGAAATAGGAACCGGAACCGTTTCTATGGAACTAATGTGCGATGTTAATAACGGTGTTACATACATTCTGTCTAATCTAGAGGCCGAATTCCCAGTGAAAAAAGTATATTGAACCGTATTGTTTTTTAATATCCAAGCGTCTGAAAGTTTAAAGTCGGAAACTAATGTCTGTAAACTATTACTGGGAAGAAAATGCCCTGTCGTATCTACTGGTCTTAAAACACAATTATAGTCTCCACCCATGATTAGAAATTTTGGTAGGGACCGAAGAAGGTATGGCACATCTTGGGCAAAGAACAAGTTACGAGCCTTCCTTTTATTAGACCCCGAAGGTGCATATAAATTTAAAAACATATAGTCTTTATACATACCACTGATACCTTTCCCTGATGGAAGTTTTTCAACAGAGTGAAGATCAATCCCGTTCCTCGTTAAAATAGCAGTGCCTAAAGATTCTGACCCAACATTGGCATAAGCTGTATAACCATAGATCTCTGAGAAATCATTTGTTTTAACTTCCTGGAGGAAGAGCACATCAACATCATTTGTTCGTAAGAAAATATTCAGCAATTTCATTTTAACAGGCGAAGAATTTCCGTGAAAATTTAGTGTTCCGACTATAGCTACAAGTGACATTTGTAAAGTAATAATAGCAAGTAACATATTCTTATATAAAAAAATATATACAATATTATAACAATAATCTATAATATCTCTACTCTTTTGTACTTAATATACAAAACTAATTTGACATCTATTGTACATAGATTGAATCTATTAAATTCTTAAATACGGTAAATACAACATCGGGCAAAATCTTAACATGATATATTAACAGTTAAATTACTCATTGTGTTTTAACAAGGGGAACCCCAATTTACTACCTTCCCCCTTATAAGGATGTGTACGGTGTCTAGTAACAGTAATTGTTTTCTTTACATTTTGCTGACCTTTGTCTTCAAACTGTGTGTTAGTCGTGTCATCCCGCTCCATTTGTTGATACCAATCCTCCGTATGCTGCAGGTTCTTCGAGATGGATGTTGGTATCGAACCAGATTTTAGGCTACTGATGTTTTGAATGTTGTCAGGAGAATTGCTCAAATCACCGGACTCTTTCATTGTGTTAGCTGTTGAAGCACTGTTGTCTTGTTTCTTCTTAGGCATCTTTCCTATGGCAGAGTTATTCAACTTGGTTCCCATTTGCTTTTCTGTTCCTCTCGTGTCCTCTGTCTTCTGCTTTCCATGCATATCAGCTGAAGGAAGTTCTTCAGCTGAATCAGTGTCCGAATCAGGTATTGGTTGAGTTACAGTCCCATTATCTTTCTGCGTTTTATCCACGTCATATGTTGTGATGACTCTATTTGTACCCTCTTTGCCTACTGGTTTGTCTGTAACTGCATGCAATTCATTTTCGATGTTTGTTTTCACTGGTTTATTTTGATTATCAGCGTTCACTAATCTTGTAGACATGTTAGATGGCCCAGGTACATCACATATTTCAGGTGGGATGCCATCTTCACTCACATCAGTAGTTACATTAGCATGTGTCTGGAGTATGTCACTAAATGTCAGTCGCGTACGAGGTACAGTGTTTATCGGCATTTTGACACTTCTGTTAGGGCAAGTATGCCGCAAATGACTAGAACTACCACACAAGAAACAAGTTTGTTCTTGCCCAGGGTAAGTGATATACGCTTCATAATTGGCAATTGTTAGATTCGTGGGAATAGATTGTTTGATCACCATTTGCACTACTCGTATGCCAGTATCTATTTTGTAACGATATCTATGAGACCATTTTTCATTTTCTATTTGAAGCACTTTCCCAAAATTTTGTAAAGTATTACGGATCCTATCATTGGGAACTTCCGGTGGAATATTTAAAACCCGGACGGAAACATAATCATCTTCAGCTGGTGTAATTGTCACTGTCGTCGTAGCACCATTAAGTAATTCCACTACTGATGTACCGGTATGTCTCTGTACGTAGCGTTCGTAATTTGCAGAGGATGTAAATTTTAAATATGCTGCATTTTGCTTACCAACAAGCTGAATGGTTTGTAGTTCTTCATCCTTTATCTTCAATACTTCGTCTATCCAACGGTGCACATCTAAAGCTGTAGGTCGTTGTTGTTCTTTGTCAAATGTTGCTCTCAATGTATGTTGACGCACTATTTTAGTTGCCATTATATTGCTATTACCTATCGAACTATAACTTATCACAACAACCGCTCCGCTTCCTAGTCACTCGGAACGATGTACACTGCACGGCTGCTGCCGGCGAACTGTGAGATGAAATACAAACAATATAATAGTCTACATCAATCATAGATCAAATAAAATTATAAAATTAGTACAATAATAATGGAAATAGTCTACATTAATCAATTGACCAAATGCAAGAAAAAAAAATGGACAAATAATTATTAAAATTAGATCAGTGAGTTAAAACTCAAAGATATGCTACACATTAAATGGATCCAAGTTGAATCCATGCAAATTAGCATATTTAATGCATCTGCAGACCGGAGAGAGAGATTTAGGATTCTTATTATAAAACAATTTATGACATCTTAAACCATTAGCAGAAATACGAAGACTGATATTGCTTATGAAAGATTCACAATCAATATCACCCTTAATGACTTTACAAAAAAATAAATAATCAAGATCCTGACGTCTGGTAAACAAACTACCGCAATTGAAATATTCGCAATTAGTCTCATAGTTATAATCGGAATTTGGTAAAAATCTATATGAACACAGGGAAATAAATTTTCTTTGAATATTCTCCAATTTAGCCGAGTCAGTGGAAGTAATGGAGTTCCATACAACAGATGCATATTCAAGCTTGGATCTAACCAATGTATAGTATAAAATTAATAAACACATAGGAGTGGAAAAAGAATAAGTTATAGACCTAATTAGACCAAGCATTCTTAATGAATGGGTATAAATATATTGCACATGGTCATGAAAATATAATTTTGAATCAAGTAAGACACCAAGATCTCTAATACAATCTTTCTTAGTAATTACGACATTACTAAGAAAATAATTAAATTTTTGGGAAGTAGTTTTCCGTGAGAAGGAGATAACAAAAGTTTTGGATTGATTAATTTTCATTCCATTTTCAACAGACCATTGTAAAATTGAATTAATGTCATTTTGAAGAATTTGACAATCAGCCGAACTATTAATTTTACGAAAGATTTTGAGATCATCCGCAAATAAAAGACAGCTAGAACTTATTCTCTTACTTATATCATTTATAAATAATAAAAATAGGAGAGGTCCCAATGTAGACCCTTCAGGAACTCCACATAAACTATTAAATGGAACCGAGAGAGAATTACCTAGTCGAACACAAGACTGTCTATCTGTTAAATAATTTTCAAACCAATTAACGTAGTTAGTGGAGAGACCAAAATTACTTAATTTATTTAATAAAATTGTGTGAGGAACAACATCAAATGCTTTGCTAAAATCAAAATAAACTGAGTCAATTTGACCTTGAGTTTCGACAACAGGCATAATGAGATTGAGATAGGAAACTAAATTAGTAGTAGTAGATTTCCCTCTAGTAAATCCATGTTGGGCCGAATTGATCTTATTTTTGACATAAAATGAAATGTGTTTGTGAATAATTTTTTCAAAAATTTTAGAAAAATTGTTTACGATAGAAATGGGTCTATAATTAGTAACACTGTTTTTATTACCATTTTTAAAAACTGGAATAATGGATGCTTCCTTCCAAAGTGATGGGTAAATTCCTGTTTTTAAACTAAGATTGAATAAAAAAGTTAAAATGGGTATGAAAATATTAGAGCAACCCTTGATTATAAAATTAGGAATGCTATCTGTACCTTTAGATTTATTAGGCTTTAGCTTTTTAATGGCTTTAGTTACATCATCGGATGTAATTTTAGGCAGGGGCAAACAGTCAGTAATATTAGAATCATAAGTAATGAAATTAAAGTTACAATTTTGTTGAACAGACTTAAATTGACTAGCAAATCCATTTGCAATTTCTTTTTCATCTGTGATGTGAACGCCATTTAGTACTAATTCTGTGGGATAGCTATTAGTTTTTCGAAACGTTTCTACATATTTCCAAAATTTATTTGGTTCATGCTTTAGGTTATCATCAATTGATTGTAACCATTTGAATTTATCGGATTTAATCATGGCTTTGACTTGTTTTCTAAAATTAGAAAAAATTTGATAATGATGATCAGTTTTATATTTTTTGTAATTTTTATGAGCTTTATTTTTTTTCTTAATAAGCTGACGTAATTCGTTTGAAAACCATTTAGGATAATAATAATAATAATAATAATAATAATAATAATAATAATAATAATAATAATAATAATAATAATAATAATACTGAGAAGCCAGAGCCCGAATGTTTTAATTACTTAATCCGAAGTTTTGTTCACCACTTTCTTGTTTTCCCCTCAGTCAATGATAGTAAATATCATGTCCTGGCCATTAGACAAATAAATAAATGATAATAATAATAGTAATAATAACAATAATAATAATAATAATAATAATAATAATAATAATAATAATAATACTGGGAAGCCAGAGCCCGAATGTTTTAATTACTTAATCCGTAGTTTTGTTCACCACTTTCTTGTTTTTCCCTCAGTCAATGATAGTAAATATCATGTCCTGGCCATTAGACAAATAAATAAATGATAATAATAATAGTAATAATAATAATAACAATAATAATAATAATAATAATAATAATAATAATAATAATAATAATAATAATAATACTGGGAAGCCAGAGCCCGAATGTTTTAATTACTTAATCCGTAGTTTTGTTCACCACTTTCTTCTTTTTCCCTCAGTCAGTGATAGTAAATATCATGTCCTGGCCATTAGACAAATAAATAAATGATAATAATAATAGTAATAATAATAATAATAACAACAATAATAATAATAATAATACTGGAAAGCCAGAGCCCGAATGTTTTAATTACTTAATCCGTAGTTTTGTTCACCACTTTCTTGTTTTTCCCTCAGTCAATGATAGTAAATATCATGTCCTGGCCATTAGACAAATAAATAAATGATAATAATAATAGTAATAATAATAATAATAATAATAATAATAATAATAATAATAATAATAATAATAATAATAATATGGGAAGCCAGAGCCCGAATGTTTTAATTACTTAATCCGTAGTTTTGTTCACCACTTTCTTGTTTTTCCCTCAGTCAATGATAGTAAATATCATGTCCTGGCCATTAGACAAATAAATAAATGATAATAATAATAGTAATAATAATAACAATAATAATAATAATAATAATAATAATAATAATAATAATAATAATACTGGAAAGCCAGAGCCCGAATGTTTTAATTACTTAATCCGTAGTTTTGTTCACCACTTTCTTGTTTTTCCCTCAGTCAATGATAGTAAATAAATAATAATAGTAATAATAATAATAATAATATAATTTGTGCCGCGATAGTTTATGAAGGGCAAAAACCAACCACTCGAGTGCTGGCCTCATTTTTACATGCTTCAGCAGAGGTGAACGATCATCCAACCAGTACGAAGGTAATGTGTGGTCAGCATGGTGATCCAACCAACCGTTATAGCTGGTTTACGAAACGAGATTTCGCTATTCACTGCAACTCCAAATTCATCACGATGCTGAGTGGCCACTTGTCCCGTACTTGGCCGGAATTTCATAAGAAAATTTCTTCCTCCATGTGGACTCGAACCAAGGGTCATTCCGTATTGCTAATTCAAAACATAACGTCTTAGATCACGTTGAAACAAAATTTATCCTCTGCAGTCTTGGCGAAAGTGTGCCTTTTGAGATAATATATTAGAAACTGTAGATAAAACATACAAACCCATTTTCTATGAGATAGAATAGACCTACATTTCCATTTTCCTGATATAGATCTAACCCGGATCCATTAGATTTATAAGTGAAAACGCTGCTCTTTGAGCACACGGTATATGCGGGAATTTTATAAAAATAACTTTTTTATGAGGACTCGCCGCAGGGAAAACAAAAATCGATTCTTGAACTCGCTGATAGCGGAGATACAACTTTTCGAAAAGTTCCCTTGAGAACTTTAATAAAAGTTTATACTTCATTAGAATCTGAGCAACGCTCACTTTTACGGAATACATCTCAACAACGACAACAACTGCGAGTGATTGAAAGTTTCATTAAGTTGTTCACAAATAGTACGTAACCTAATTTTTGCGGTATGTTAGAATAAAGAGACAAACACATTTCTGTGATTATTTTGTTGTGTATTCGAATTAGGCCTAATTATATCATATGGCACTGCGTGTTTCTGAGATATTTGTACTTCATTTTAATTAAATCGTTTGATTACCCTTTTGTCTTATTGATTGGTTATTCAAAGTAAAATAAAGTTATTTCTATTATGCGAGGTTTGTTTGAAAAGTTCATAACCTGACGTAGAAATTAATTAGATTATTCTGAAATAATCTTTATTTCTCAACATAATCCCTCCTGAGAGTCACACACATGGTCCACCGGTGCTGCAATGCTACTGTACCCTCCTTATACAAATTCCTCGAGGTCTGCAAAAAAGCCTCCTGCTGCAGATGGTATACAAATTATAGTAACTCGATTTTGATCTGTTTAAGTTTATTTTCTTATCTTATACGTAACTGAAACATTCAGTTATCATCTTTTTCTGTTTGCATGTTTACTGCCATCATTATGTGTCTTCCTAAACATTAAACAATTCGATTCATGCTGCACAGATTTTGTGTTACTTGTATCTCTGATATAAATGTGGAGTTCCCACTCGCTTTCCGTTCGAATAGTCTTCGATTTATGAAAACGTCTGCCAGTATTTTTCACATATTTATCGTATGACTATAAATTAGAAAAATATAGGTATATTTAGGAAAACGAAGTTAACAGAGAAGCGTTATGAGAGATATTTGTTTTGTATACTAAATAAAATAATGTCTACTGTTTATTAGCACAACATTTATATTCTCGTTTTATTTAACATTATTTTTATCTTGTGTAGTACATTTTCAATTTTACATGTTTAGACATAACTTATAAACTGATCAGTGATCCGTTACTGTGACACTTTCCTCTCGATTACCAGACCTACACTATAAATTCACTGAAACAGTTTTGAAGTAGCACATAAATAGAATGCTGCCTAGAATATTATATTATATATAGCAATGAGGAGCGACAGAAATTTAGTTATCCTAAAAGAGACATTATATTCACCTTAATTTCAGATATGAGAGTAAAATACCCAAAAGATAGAAAATCGAAATACGTATTATTTTATATACAAGTTTCGCAGGGTATGCCGAGGGCTGAGTTCCGTTTCCTTTGATGACAAGCCGTCCGTTCAGTATAGGCTATGTAGGAAGGGTCGACGGGAAGTCTTGCATTGGCCGAATTGTTATTGCATCAGAAGCAAAAGGAAGTAAGCGCCAAAACATAGATTTTTAGGTTATGATTTATTTATATATAGGATTTGTTTTGATGTTGATACTCCCGAATTGCAAGGATGGGTAGTTGCGTATATTTTTCGATATTCAAAGGAAGTAAGTCTTAAAGATGCAGTGCAAAGTGGAACATTCATCTCACTATATCTAAAAATGAAGATTTTGGACTTACTTCTTTCTGGCTTCTGAGGTGAGATTGATGCTTATAGTGCCTGGAAGGAATTATGTATTGAATGAATTCTAGGAATAATAAACAATACATTAAAAGCTAAATTAGTACAAAAATCTACAAGAATAAAAATATATAATGCACTAGCATTACCCTCCCTTTTATACGGAAGCGAGATTTGGACATTAAAGAAAAAACACATGAACAGAATCAAAGCAACGGAAATGAAATTTTTCAGGAGGACAGCAGGATATACTCTTTTAGACCGAAAAAGGAATGAAGAAATTTTAGAACAATTAGAAATAGAGTCAGTAGAAGAAAAAATCAGCAGATACAAATTCAATTGGCTAGATCATGTAAGAAGAATGGAAAATTCAAGAATCCTAAAAATTATGATGCAATATAAACCTAGAGGACATCGTCGACCAGGAAGACCTTTAAGAAGACTGCTAGATGGGGCCGAAACAGGTCTAGAGAGGCCTAATTCGTGAAGGATGATGATGATGATGATGATGATGATGAACTGTTTATGTGTGGATTTGGAACCCCGAAGTTTCGTAGACATGACTCCGGTAGTTCCGTAACAGTCACGAGATACCTATTACAGACCATTCTTATATGCTGTTTCTCGCCAACTGGACTTTCCAGGTTGACACATCCCGAATACAACTGAGCATCCTGGACTGCCAGCTTGAACTTCTCGTCAACTGGGCGTCGCCACTGGCATGAAATCGTATGAACAGAGAGGGGGAAAAATTTGTGGGTTGAGAAAACGGGAGAACCGGATCCTCCAATCTTTCCTTCCGTAATTATTCAAGTCAACGTCGAGGATCGAACTCCAGACCGCGAAATGAAAAGTCAGAGTTTTAACACTGATCTGTCGGAGGAGCATCAGCTGACTGAGCCACTAATGGCTAAGTGAAGTTTCACATCGACAGTTAGGTCAGTATACACTGATAATATTATGAATACTAAGTGATCAGTGCGTGATTAGAAATGTTAAATACCATCGAGGAAAATGATTACGAAGAAACCATTTCATAGCTAGACACGAGTCTGTAGCGTTTTGTTTCATTACGTACCTTCCCAGGAATGCGTATGCATCCATTACTTTCTACGCATCAGTTCATCCGCTTGGAACAGCTATCAGGTACGAAATTTTATTTTTAGTTATACAGAAACTGTTGGCCGAATTAGCTGAAAAGGTAGTGCGACTGTTAAGAACTTCAAGGGTGAAAATTCGATCCTCGCCGGAGACTTCGGATCTATCTCGTCGCCGTAACATCCGGTAGATTCTGAGTCCCACTCAGCCTCGTATCAGGTTAGGCGTTTGAGTTATTTTCTTGGTGATAAAAGTAACAAGAGCGTCATGCTGATCTTTCGCGTATAGTACCGTGATTTAAAAAAGCTACAGCGCTCTACTTCCTTGCAGTCACATAAACCGTTACGACGTTTCAGAGATACGACCTTTACTTCTGCTTCACTGGAATCTGTTTATAAAATCTATATTCGAGTTGAATTCGGTCAACTATTTGATCATGTCTCTTGATTTATTTTTTATTCTGACGAGTTCATTTCAAAACAGTGTTTCTAGTGTTAAGTTATTAGGTTTTCACTTGGATTCTAAATTATCATAGAAATCCCATATTGACAATATATGTGTTACGTTATCAAGAGTTCTATTCGTACTGAGAAAACTAAAGAGTTGCATCTCAACCGATATTCTTAGAAATGTATTTTTCACTATTTCATTGCCGTTTAAATTATGGGATACACATTCGGGGGCATGCCCCAGACGCACAGTGGTTCATTTTCCCGAATTCCTGGCCAAAACCCCAAAACTGAAACATATAGGGGAGGGTTGTTTGTTGTCTTAAGTTGAAGAGGAAGGACAGGGCATGTAGACATCGTATATCTTATCTTCCATCTCCAGTCCTGTGCTTGTAAATACATGGCTGAAAATGCGACTCTCTTGGACAATGCAGTTGCTGAGTTTGCATGGTGAAAGAAAGGTCGTTTTTGAAGTGTTATAAATAAGTGGTATAAGCGTGAAAATAAAAGCTGAAGCATGGATTCGATTCCTGGAGGTGTGTAGAATATTTGAACATAGTTTTAATTTATTACTTAATTAACTAACGGCATTTAGATATTAAATAATATAGTCATGTTGATTGTGGTTGAAAATGTGAAAGCGGCAGATTCACGGAGGTTAAGAGTTATCGGTCCTGCGAGGTCCTGTCAAGTTACTCATTACAAATCATACCTATGAGGATGCTTTTCAGGTACCAATAAAAAAAGTCTGCCCCCAATTGCCACTGGGCCCACTAGCACTGCGTCTTTGCGTTGTAATACAAGGAAGGATCGGAAAGTAACACACAGCAATTATTTAACGGAATATTATTTTGGTTAGGACGTTCAAATTTGGGAGATAATTAGTTTGAATCTTGCACTACATACAGCAATGATTCGATTGGATGTCACCCTGGCTAAACAAGCTGTAACTACTGAGTAAAAATTACGCGTTTTCTACCATCATTCACTTGTGAAGGGCAGCGTGGTGTAGTCCATTTTTTTGCGAAAAACAAAAAAATCGAGTGAAATCCACAGGAAAATATTGGAGGTGTATGGCGCTTAATTGTCTGGACCATAGCAACATCTCCAGGTGGTGCAAGTTCTTCGAAGAAGTCCGCCGACGAAGCACGCTCCGGCCGACCAGTGACTGCTGCAACACCACCCAATGTCAGAGGCATCATTAAGGCGGCAATCTCCCACACTACAGTCCAGACTTTGCACCGTCTGACTTTCATCTCTTCGGACCAATGAAGAAATTGCTAGGACAACGCTTCGGTTCGGATGAAGAAGTGAAATCGGTCGAGCGCAGGTAGCTATACGCCCAAAAAACAGTTTTATGAACGAGGTATACTAAAACGTGTCACGATAGGAGAAATATGTCGAGAGACTTGGTTCCAATGTCGAAGACTAGGTGAAACCTCTAGCTTTCTTGTGCATTATTTCATTTTGCTTACCTATAAAATACGTTGCCACAAAAAATTGTTGTGTCGTATATTAATCCTTCATCAATTTATTAAAATTTGAATTATTTCTGTAATTCCTTTCAGGATATGAAAGTCATCACATAAACCTCACTAAGCGTGAATTGTTTACTATACTACAGGAACGTTCATAATCTAATTTTGAAGAAAAGTATGATTATTTAAGAGAACGCATTAGAATCATAACCGATTCCCCTGCAACATCATCCGAAGAACTAAAGAATGTGTTAAAACATTTCATATATAATTTTAGAACCAGATGGCAATAGTCAAATAGGACAGTTGAAAGATTCCTACCACAGAATAAGAAATGGCTTGAAAATCTACGAGTTTTCCAATATGCGTCACTGAAACGCAATAGAGAGTCGAATATCCATTACTAGAATTTAGTAAAGTGGTTAACGTTATAAAAGACGAAAAGCACAGGGATTAAGACAAAACATAGTTCCTTCAGAACTCGTATATGCCACACAAATGAGTCTTCGTGAAGCAGGAGAGATTGTTACTACTGCTGCTGCAATAAAAGACGTACAATTTTCAACACCAATCAGTACGTCAACATGCAGAAAAGCTTATAAATTAAGTTCAGAGCATTGTCCATTCTAGTTGAAGTTAAATTAACAAAATTCCATTATAACCTGATTAGGTCCGAGACTAAAAATCCATCGCCTACATTTTCCAGCAATACAGAACGGTGCTAGAAGCACAAAAGACATGCTATTCCGATACCGTTGCCATTCAAATAACAGAAAAGTCTGCTGAAACTGATCTGCAGGCATTGTTGGACCATACTTCATAAAGAATATTGAAAGTCCCAAGAAAGAAACTGAAGCATTTGTCTGCAGATGTAATGTCATTTATGTCAGCTCCAGATGCATCTACACATTTAGGTGTGTCCACTCAGACCTCTGATCAAGGTGACTCCCTTATCTCCGCAGATTAGGATGTTAGCGAATGAAATAATTACCGTACTATACACACATTATATATAGATTCATGTGTATAGATAAAATAGACTGTAACTTTGAATACTCTAAGAAGCAATGAAATGATCATCCACGCAAAAAAAAAAAAAAAAAAAAAAACATATACTATAGCTATTTATGTGAATTTACTCGATATTTAATTCTTAATTATGTTACTTTTACGATTTGTTTCAATTTTGTTACGTTCAAATTAATTCAAACATCTCTAGAGGTTTTGGCCAAGAAATTGGGAAAATGAACCACTGTGAGTCGTTACAAAAATATTATTACATCAAAAGAAGGCACTTAGGATAATGTTGAACAGGAACTATAGAGAGACTTGTAGACCTTTATTTATTCAAACTAAAATTATTAAAGTGTATATATATATATTGATATATTCATCATGTAAATTATTATGAATATAAATTAATGATTATAAAATAAGGTCACAAATGCATGCAATCAATACAAGAAATAATTCAAATGTCCATGCACCATATTGTAGGCTCAACTCAAGTTTGAATACATGTTTTACTAATGGAATTAAATTTTTTAATAAGTTGCCTGTATCAGTTAGAAATCTGCCAGACGTAATTTTTAAACATGTTATACATGAATGGCTAATTGTAAGACCTTTCTGTAGTATTAATGAATTTGAGTGTGAGATGGATGCTTGCTTCTTTTTAATGAATACATAACTGATGATGTCATTTTCAGTTTCTTATGTACTGATCTCTGGCAAATATATTATTATTATTATCATTATTATTATTATTATTATTATTATTATTATTATTATTATTATTATTATTATTATAACATGTGTATGAGGTGAATGATTATCAAAATTGGTTTGAAGTTAGACGTAAAATGCAGGACTATTTTACGTTTTTTTACGATATACGTAATTTTTTCTGTCTGAGACAGACCTAATAAAATTACTTTTCAATAGCTATATTAAGAGAATTATAAAATGTATCCGTAGGAAACAGTTCAAATTCACTTTGAACATTTATCAGTGAAAAGGTGAGAATGACAATGAATTTTAAAGTAATGTTTTTATGACATAGATTCTGTAACGCTAATCATATATGAACTTTTGTATCACGTTAATTTGTACCTATTCCTTACACTAAGTAGTTCTGCGCAGTAAATAGGCTCAAACATAAAATGTTACCCATCAAGTGGAGATTATAGACTTAGAAAAACGCTAGACGTTATCAAATATCTGGATTCCGACATGATGAAAGACCAGCAAGCTCATGTATCAACGTGAGAAGAGAAATACACGTTTAGCATTTTCATACACTATTATACTCATCGCTAAAAATGGAACGTGGGCCTGCATGTTTTATTATTATTTTACGGTACTAAGCATGATCATATCAGAAGACTAGTTTCAACTTTTCAGTTATTAATAATCATATTTTAAATTCACATATTTTACTGACACATTTACGTATCTCGTTTGTACAACAGGAGCGGCGTCAGGAGGAGGCAAGTTGCACGAGAGCTGGGAGTTCGACTCCGGAGCTAGAGACCTGAGTCCGGAGCCTCATACACTACAGAAACTCGTTGAGGCTGCTGGTGGTTCACTGCTTGCATCCGGAGCTACAGGAAACATGCTCGATCTCGCCAACAAGGTAAAACAGCTCGTACTTCTTACACTGAGAAACTGCATGAGATGTGGGGAATTTATAGAGATTTTTACTAAAATATACGACAAGGATTGGCAAAAATGTAATAGTGACGTCGCAGGGGCAGCGCAGTAAACTGTCTTTGCTTCACCCCCTCTCTTCCATTCAAATCGCTTACAACTCCAGTACACAACTATCTATCACTGGCGGGTTACCTACTTATATTTTAGATAGCTTCTTTCTCAAAACCTTCAACTGTTCGAAGATGTGAGTTTAAGGAAGAATGGGAAGAACAGTATTTGTTGTGCATATGGTGACAATATAGACGCCTCAATGTGTTCTAAAATTCTAATAGGCATTTATAAATCAAACATCGAAGGACATTACGATACATGTCCCGGCCACCAAGTCACTCAACTGAGTGCGCTCCTTGTATAATGGCAGTTGACTTAATATAAAATGTCAACATACATGTCGAACTTGGAGTCAGGCCACAAAGGGAAAAACACTGAAGGAGAAGGATTCGATCCGGTGCTGTGGATTGAACTTCTGCGTAGCTTAATGGTTAGAGCGCTTGGTACATGTAACCAAGGACCTGGGTTCGATCCCCGGCGCCGGAGCGAATATTTCTTCTCTAATATTAATTGTTATCGTAACAGACGTATTCTGTACAACCAAAAATTAAACTTTACGTAGGATGCCTTAGACCATGACGCCACGGCACGGGACGGTAAAGCAGTATGGAAAAGTTACAATTAACAACCCGTAAAAAGAATATCTATTAAAATTGTCTCTATATTCATAAAACTCTGCATGAGTAATATGTCCAAATAATGAAGTTTCATTCTATTTAATTTCGGGTCAAGTAACATTTGTATATATAATATAATTAGCATGTTTTTCAAGTAATTATTACTAATTGTGTTTGTGTCATTTTTAATCTATTTATATTACGGGCGAAATTTAGTGCTCTGGTAAAATTGAAGTAATCGCACGTTAGGAAACGCTGCTGTCGATTGAGACACAAAGATGAGCAACAGAGCATACGGGTTCTCCTTCCAGAAAGGACAATGTTGGAAAAGAGACTGGATGGGGAACGTAAGATTCCCTAGACAGATAGGTGAGCACTTCAGAAGAAGGAAGTTAGCCCAAGACCAGATGAATAGATGTGATAGAAGAAGATATTACGAAGGGAGGAAATTAGTGGCAAGGAAAGAAAGAGAGAGATGTAGGAGATTGCAACGAATTTATTTCTTTTGTCTGCTGTACCTATGAGGTTGGAACAGCATGCAACAGAATTTGAAACAAAGAAAGCTTCATCATTGAAAAATATACGGAAGTGATATTTTGAAAATAGTTGGATTGCCTACATCTTCTGTTTCTAAACTGCCCCTAGAATGAAAATGTTGTGATAATCGATTTCTTTTGTATTTTAGCGCTATAAATTTGCGTACTCTTTGTCTATTCTGTCTTTATTGAATTTATTGCTCATATTTACAAGTTATTAATATCTAGAATGAAATTAATGTGTGTTAACGCCTATCATTACCCTATGGTGTTTGCAGAATTTTGACCTAAGTCCATTACCGGACTTTTTTTTTTCGATTTAAGAGTAGGGACACAGTAGAATTCCCATGACTTGTAGTACAACACCTGTCTTCTGTCTGATGCAACGTAGGTCATCACTAGAGACCGTATTTTAAAGGGAATCCCTTTTTTTATTTCAACACGAAACATGAAATAATTAATTACGATATTCAAAACTATCTTCCACCGACCAAATTATGTGGTTTTGACTTCCCTTTTTTTTTTAGTCCATATTCCCTTTTTTCTCCTTTTTTAAAAACATCTCATATTTTGATCCTTTTTTGACAGAATATTGCAATCATTTAGATAATTTTGCTATATTTTTTTTTTCCGTTAGGCCTATAACTTCCTGAGCAAGCGAAAGTAAATATCGTTCTTCTTCTGATTCCAGACATTGAAAAACTAATAAAGTGAGCTGATTTAGAGTTCAGGATAAAAAGAAAATTTTCACCTCTGGTTTCAGTTGATGTTGAGCAGTCATTTTCTGTTTATAAAGACATTCTGTATTCAAAGAGGCAGAATCATATTGAAACATGTTGAAATGTTGAATGTGATCAAATACAACACTTTCCTTATGTTGTGAATCGATAAATATAAGCTTGTGTGTGCTATGTGTATCCATGAATGTGCTGAAGTGTGTTTTCAATTAAAATAGCACCCTTTTGACGGAGTAATATAGTCCTTTTTGAAGTCGTTTTTTGACTGTATCAAATACAACACTTTCCTTATGTTGTGAAGAGAGAAATGTAAGAATGTGTGTGCCATGTGTATCCATGAATGTGCTGAAGTGTGTTTTGGGGAGTAATATAGTCCTTTTTCAAGTCCTTTTCTTTGGCTATAACTATCCCTTTTTGTCCTTTTTTATGAAAAAGTTTTCCTTTAAAATCCGGTCTCTAGTCATCACATTCTTTATGGACTTGGCGTGATTCAACTCACTACAACTTTCACGCTGCTTTAAAACTGCCTTTTAGCTGTTGCGTACGTTGCATTCGACGTATATTCACTAAGTCTTAAACATTAAATTAAATAATTACCCTTTTATTCTTGATTTACTTCTACATAAGATTTGAAGATAAGTGTCAGTATATTAAATTTTGTATCATGTTACATACTTAAACTTCTATTTTCTTTGGCCACGTTACACCTCCTGCAGAAATGTGGTTTATATTGTGCAATGATATTATTAAATTGCAGTCACATTGGCTAATAAATACCGCATGACCAAATTGTCGAGTGGAGAATTACTTGTACGACTAATAAAACTGGACAATGATTAGTTTAACTCAGTTTGGAGGTCACTGAACTGCACTTTTCGTGCAACTGTATGTTTTGCAGTCCGTTCCCAGAAGTCGCTAAGCTCCGCTTATGTTCAAGTGTGTAGTATGTGTTTGTAATTCATAATGTATATATGTAAATACATTAATTTGTTGAAGGTTTATTTCTGCTGTAATTATAAATTCTAGTGGACTACACTAGAGCAATAAATATGGTGTTTGAGAATAGCCTTTGCACTCCCTCTGAACATTATTTACTCCTATTTATTGAGAAATATAAAAGACATCGTCACAACGTTAGAGAAACACAAGACCGTTTTCAGAAATACGTAGTTTCCATTTCCAGCAGTGACTTCGTTGTGTGAACGAAAATTTTTACCGAGGTGTCAATAATATTTACGTGTAAATAGAAAGAAAAACATTTGCGAGAGTGTTGTTCACATGTTATGTTTACTCTGTAGTCGGGCTGAGGAAGTGTTCGTGGAAGTGTCGCTCCAACGTACTGGTCACGCGAAACCTGTTAACTGTGTGACAGCAAGCAAATAATAACCTAATCGTATTTCTCAGTCTCTCTTGATTTGAAATCAGCTAAAGAACGATGCGATGTTCTTACTGCTGATGCTGAGGAGGCCAGATGCTTTCTTAGAGAGCGGTGATGAAAGAACATATGAGAAATTATGGCATGTAAAGAAGACTAACAAATATTTGGAGGTGTACAGGGCATGTGGTACGACTAGACTTCTATTATGAGTAGTAAAGCAGACGATCAAGTGGCCAAGCGAATTGAAGATTTTCAGCAGAATGGAATGAGGGAGAATGGTTTTAAAAATTGCACGTTCCGGCATGGCTGACCGGGACTGCTTAATCTAAACATAATCGGTCATAGCTTTTAAGTAATGTCATGCAATAATCTTAAGTGTAGTCTTAATTGTGTCGCTATTGATCTTGACAAGTCGAAAAGAACTAGTAAGTCATTCGTGTAGTTCGAATCCGAACTTGCTGAATGTGAAGCTAGTACTATTTTCACGCTCTTGCGGTGAATGGTGTTTTGTGTTGAACTATGTAATTGATGTAGCGTATCATGTGCTAATTTCACGCTCTTTCGATGAAGGGTGTTTTGTACGAATATTAAACTACTACTATTATGAGTAGTAAAGCAGACGATCAAGTGGCATTTTGCATAACTCTATTATATTAAACCAATTAATTTAACTCAGTATAATATATTTAGAAATCAGTGTCTTATGCGAATCTGTAGAAATAAAGCGACGTTAATTCTAAAATTAAGTATATAATATATGATATGATATGATATGATATGATATGATATGATATGATATGATATGATATGATATGATATGATATGATATGATATGAGATAATATGATATGATATGATATGATATGATATGATATGATATGATATGATATGATATGATATGATATGATATGATATGATATGATATGGTATGATATAATATGATATGATATGATATGATATGATATGATATGATATGATATGAAACCTAGATGTTGATACAGCGCCGTAAAATAACCCAATAAAAATGATATGATATGATATGATATGATATGATATGATATGATATGATATGGTATGATATGGTATGATATGATATGATATGATATGATATGATATGATATGATATGATATATGAAGGATTCAGAGCCATAGTGGGCCAAGCGCCATTTATTAAAAACGGAGAAAGTTAAGTGAATACCATAGTTTAATGAAGATTGACATATCATTTAGTTTTATTATGCATACTTTATATTACTTGCTATATGTTTAATTGAATTATGGTACTCACTTAATTTTAACCCTTGTTTTCTACGTTTTTAATATATGGCGCTTGGCCCACTATGGCTCCGAACCCTTCATATGATATGATATATATGATACGATATGATATATGATGTGATGTGATGTGATATGATATGATATGATATGATATGATATGATATGATATATGATATGATGTGATGTGATTGTGATTGTGATGTGATGTGATGTGATATATGATATTATATATGACATATGATGTATGATATGATATATTCATTTGCCAAGTATTTCCTTATTACTTCTATTCTTCTGTTTTAACTGAATTGCTGTCTATCCTTCCCCAGAGCAGTATATATTAGAGAGTACCGCATTCTCGGCGGCGGCGGCCATATTTACTCCTTGCTCGGCACAGAAGCATTAGCAGTAATGCTAGAAGGAAGGTCATTAAAGGCGATATCATACATGTTGTTGTGGTTTATTGAACACAGGAGACAAGGATTAATAAACATTATTGTCATAGTGAAATGACTCATTAGAAATAACACTTTATTATTTATGTTATGTCCATTTTAATAGGGATATTAGCAATTTTCTGTTGCAGTTCTCATACCAACACTTCGACTGCCACATTAACAGATTGTTGTAGTGCATTTGCTATAACAGACAATTTTCTTAACAATAAATATATTCTAGTCCTAAAATACAGTGATAAGACGTTTTCTAAAATATTATAAGATGTTGGGAACATATGAGTTGAGTGTTAATGAATAAAAACTTCAAATCCTTAAATTTCAACTAATTTTCTACCAACGTTTCACATTTTTCTGCATATAGAATTATATTAAATACGAATTTACAAGGGTATACAAGTGATATTATCTTATACGACTTGAGAGTCACTAATGTGCTAATAAAATTTATAGTTTCATTCATTCATCCCTGTTATCAGTTATTAGACATGAAAAACAGTTTTCACAAATATTATATAACATATTTTGTTTTATTTTGAACAAAACTGATCCCAACAAATAATAAAGAGCTTGTTGTTCACTCCACTATTTATATTTTAAGTTAAATTACAGTTTAGCCTATATCAATTTCTTTTTACTAACATTCATCTTCACTAGACCTTTCTGTTTCGGATTTACTTACATCTGTACCTAGAAACTCAGCTAATTGTTCAGAATCGAAAACTGTGTAATTTCCATGCTTCGTTTTTTAGAAAAAAAAATGAGAAATCGTAATGCAGTTTTGAATTATTTTGCATCCGGGATTGGATTTATGGAGCGGACAGTAGAAAATAAAATATTTTCTAACGCATCCTGCATGCATCTATCTGGCATAAGATATTTGAAGTTCGCTTTATTAAGACAATTTTCTTGAAAATCAAGAACTGTTTTTGTTACCAATAGAATACCGGTTTGGGATGGCTTCCAACGTCCCCTTTTTCCCCACCTTGATGTTTTCAATTATAAATATTTTGTCATTACTTACTTATGGCTTTTAAGGAACCCGAAGGTTCATTGCCGCCCTCACATAAGCCCGCCATCGGTCCCTCTCCTGTGCAAGATTAATCCAGATTCTGTCATCATATCCCATCTCCCTCAAATCCATTTTAATATTATTCTCCCATCTACGGCCTTCCCAAAGGTCTTTTTTCCTCCGGCTTCCTAACTAACGCTCTATATGCATTTCTGGATTCGTCCATACGTTCTACAAGTCCTGCCCATCTCAAACGTCTGGATTTAGTGTTCCTAATTATGTCAGGTGCAGTTCTGTGTTGTGTAACTTTCTCCATTCTCCTGTGATTTCATCCTTCTTAGTCCCAAATATTTTCCTAATTACCTTATTCTCATACACACTTAACCCTCCGCTGGACACGTTAAAAATGTTACGTGTATTTGCAAATGGGTCATGGGGTCTCAAAAGACTTCACATGCCAAGCGAAGGGTTAATTCTGTTCCTCTCTCAAAGTGAGAGTCCAAGTTTCACAACCATACATAACAGATAGTATAACTGTTTTATAAATTCTAACTTTCAGATTTTTTTATAGCAGACTAGATGACAAAATCTTCTCAACCGAATAACAAACATTTCCCATATTTATTCTGCGTTTCATTTCCTCCCAAGTGTCATTTATATTTGTTACTGATGCTCCAAGATATATGAATTTTTCTATCTCTTGGAAGGATAAATTTCCAATTTTTATATTTCCAGTTCGTATAATATTCTGGTCACGAGACATAATCATATACTTTGTCTTTTCGGGATTTACTTCTAAACCTTTCGCTTTTCTTGCTTGAAGAAAATTCTCGTATTTTCCCTAAAAGTTTGTGGATTTTCTCCTAGCATATTCATGTCATCCGCATAGACAAGAGGCTGTAACCCGTTCAATTCCAAACTTTGTCTGTTATCCTGAACTTTCCTAATGACATATTCTAGAGCGAAGTTAAGAAGTAAATGTGACAGTGCATCTCCTTGCTTTAGCCCGCAGTGAAAATATTATGTCATTGAGAAAATTAATCTTTGAAGTATATTCCTCGTCTTGTTTGTGACTTAATGCTAATTTTGTATAATAACAATTGATTACACACTGATTAACTGCACAATAACACGGCATTCTTCAAGATAACGATGGAATATCACACTAGAAACCTGTGTTCCTATGCAAGTCTTGCGTTGTACGGAGTCTCCGCAGGAGTAAATATGGCCGCCGCGTCGGCATTTGCCGGATCAAAAGAATGCGGTACTCTCCAATATACACTGCTCTGTCCTTCCCTACCTATCCTCTTCTATTCTCTCTCACACATAGACTGTCTCCCTTCCATTTATCGCTTTCCTATTAAATATTGCATATTCCTTTCCTTCGTAATTTAATTATTTATTTATTTATGTACTTATTTTATTCTCTATTCTCAAATCTACCTACTCCTAAGCTCTCTTTTCCAGCTATTTTCTCCAAAATTATTTGTCTACATTTCCCTTTTCTCTATTTTTCAACACATCACTTATTATTTCTCTACTATTCTATCTCCTATTTATTTACGTATTTATCTTTTTCGCTTCACTTCAGTCCTAAATTTCCTCTTTTACTACTCTTTCCATAAATTTATTTATATAATACTCCTACAGTTATAATACCCCAACCCACAACATTAAAAAACATGAAATATTTAATTCACTTAATTACACTTCCAATTTCTCTCTCTCTTCCACTTCACATTTGTTCAAATGTTCTTTCACTTTAATTTTTCTTTTATTTATTATTTGTAACTATGTCTATCTTACTATACTCTTACATTACCTTCTTACACTTAACACTTTCTTCTCTATTCTTATTCGTATCACTTTTACTACCCCTGACTTTCTTGCACTTATTTTTTCAATTCTTCCCAATATTAATATCATCACTATGACTGCTCCAATCGCCCATTTTAATTAATTCTTCTCTCCGCTCTCCCGTCTTCTCTCTTCTTTAACTCTTCTTATGCTGAACCTTCCAATTCTTGATATATGCACATATAAATCAACACCCATTTTACTTTCGTCTACTGCTGTTTCTGTTGCCCGACGATCCTTTTTTACTTTAACTTGGAGCATCGCTATCTCTATGTAAGTTGATTCTGCAATTCGTAGCATGACAGTACGTCTATTCGGCTTGATTTCCAGTTGCTGACTGATAAAAATTAAGTATATACAGCTTAATATTTAAAGAGTAGAAGGTGAAGGTACTTCCTTGCAGACATTTGTACTTAAGGCACGTAGTTCGCGTATCCTCGTTATTATAGGCAGACCAGTGATTAATATCACACTTCTATGTACTTCTTGATTCGTTACTTTTATCATAGGAGTCGTTCTGGAAGGTGGCGAGAACAAATTTAATTTTCTTCAGTTATCGAGCCTGCACATTCCTGTTCGAGGACAGTCACTTTATCGGCTGAACTGTCACATATTCAAAGTTTATGTAGGCAGCTCAGAATATGAATTGCAACCCGAAAAATTTGTAGTTCCGTTCATAAAGTTTCATTTCAGTCGTCAGTGTTATCTCTGCGACCAAAACTAGCGGTTTTACTTTTTGTATGTGACATTGTATTTTATTACTTTTTATGATCGTGGCTGCTTTATAAATATGAATATATTGACGTGCGTGATGTATCTTGAATAAACTCCCATGCACGTTTTGAAAATCCCATTTATTTACTCTATGTTCTATTTTAGACACTTTCGACTGGATACGTTTTTCAGTATATTACTGAACATGAATTAGACTCGGAAGAAGATTTGAAAGCAATCAGCTGTTGACAGATTTAAACTTCTGTTCGGCTTTTACTTGGAGGGACTAAGGAAATCAAGGACCTCGGAGACCTAACTTCAGACTTCCCAAAGCAGAATCCTACTGCTAGCATATTCGATTAAAATTACATTCTATGTGTATGTAATGATTTTTATAAACATCCTTTCCTTTTAATGCTTTAATATTACTTTCTTTAATTGATAAAATGTCTTTAAAATGTGGTAGGTAATTGAGATGTAGTTAAATAAAATTTATCACCTGGATATGACTTTTCTTTATTATTACTCTGTGCTATCTTAAGCAGTAGTCATGACGCCATGAGCCATGCTTGCCACTAAATCAAGGAGTCCCACTAGCAATGGACGTATAATGATCGCAATCTTTAGGATGAAAGAGAGGACGAAACGGAAGAAGGAGCTCAATATTTGAAAGATAACGCAGGTGATGATGTCGATAATTATTTAACTACAGAAACGTCCTCGTTAAGAAGCAGTTTATAACGACGTTCTTCCTATCTTGTGCCTCATAAAAGTAATTTAATATCTTATATAACTCTCATTAATTATCGCTACAATCTAAATTCTATCCTTGGTGTGTAAAATTCCCATTAATTGTTAATTTTGATCTTAAATGAATCCCGAAATGAGAAATAGGCTGCTACCAGACTGCATTATGAAAATGTATAGGCTATATGAGGTATGAGTATGTTGTAATTGGAGCTTTGTGATACACCCCACTGAACCCTTTCCGACATCTCTTTTGCTCAGAGGGGTCTTATTTCCCTGTTAACTTGCCTAGGTGGAACGCATAAACTTTTCTTAATGTAAGAAACTTTGTGGCATGTGTACGTTGTGCGTTGCGTTGAGTTCATAGCTAACTGGCTTATTCCTCTTCCTACCCTCGAAAAAGTGAGAATGAGAGACCAACAATATTTCAGCGGGTTTGCATATTGATTTAGTGTTGCAGAAACCGAGTTCGATCTCTGTTATTGTTTTTTTTTTTTTTTTTTTTTTTAGTTTTTATTTAACGACGCTGTATCAACTACTAGGTTATTTAGCGTCGATGAGATTGGTGATCAGCGAGATAGTATTTGGCGAGATGAGGCCGAGGATTCGCCACAAATTACCTGGTATTCACCTTACAGTTGGGAAAACCCTCGGAAAAAAAACCCAACCAAGTAATCAGCCCAAGCGAGGATCGAACCCGCGCCCGAGCGAAATCTGTTATTGTTGATTCTCTTGTTTTCTTAATATGATTTCTTTAATCTATTCAGTCAAATGCAAACATAGTATTGTCAAATTAATAGACGTTCTTTCTTCAGAATTTCTTTCGTCAGTACATAATCATCCTGTCATCCGATAATTCAGTAAGTACCTAAACCAAGATTTAAAACAAGATTATACGATGTTACAACACAAAACCTAACCAATGCAAAATAATATAGTGTACATTGATACTACTGACAAGCAAACATCCTGATGGAGGCAGATAAGTTAATTTTTTTCCTTCCACCATGTTAATAATGTCAAAACAAGTGTTTATACAAATTTTCGAGTAGAAAAGCGTGATGAAAATACAAATTATTATTATTATTATTATTATTATTATTATTGTTATTATTATTATTATTATAGTGAATTAGTAGAAATTAAACCAGTTCTTTGGGATATAATACTATCCGTAATAATAATAATAATAATAATAATAATAATAATAATAATAATAATATTGCTGTTCGCGACAACCTAGCGAGGCCCAAGACCTACAAGCCAACTGCTAACCTCACGAACACATGCCTCTGGTGAATGATCATCCAACGAGTACAAGGGTAACGTGTGGTCAGCACGATTATCCATCCAGTCATTATAGCTGGCGTAAGAAACCGGGTTTCGCTACTCACTTTAACATCCCAAATTCATCATGATGCTGTGTAGGTAGAGGTCCCATACACTAGCCAAAATTTTATAATAAATTTCTTCCCCAGTGAAGCTTCGAACCAGCGCTCATTCCGTAATGTTAGTTACCTAATATGCCCATGACGCTTTGAACCACGTCGCTACGGCCTGCGACAACATAGAATTATTATTATTATTATTATTATTATTATTATTATTATTATTATTACTATTATTACTATTATTATTATCATCATCATTATCATTATTATTATCATGTCAGAAATTGACGGCATTGTTAATTACAACAGCAAAACAACAAACGAAACGAAATACGAAACTTAAACGGTCATGTCGATACATAGTCAGCAGTCGCGTACAGAGTCATTGCCCGGACTTAACTTGCTACGAAGTAGTTGCGGAGTATTTGAAACGCATATTATATACTTACACACTATTTTTTTTTGCAGTTTCCTTTATGCTCACCATTGTCACTTTAAGACCCTTACCTCCCTCCCCCCCTCTCTCTCCCCCTTTCCCCCCTTTCTCCCTCTCCCCCTGTCTCTTTCTCTTCGTGGTATCATGTTCACATAAGTATCGAGTTCTTTATGATCTTCTGTCCTATTAATCGAGTAAAACGAATGCATTTATTTTATTTTATTTCGTGACAGTCTATACTGGCATGTCCATTTCTTGAACACAAGTATACTTATTATTGTGTGATAAATAATACCTTTATTAAAATATACTTTATTTAATTTATGATGTAACATACAAAATACTCGTACTTGATCTTCAAAGTATAGTTCATTAAGATATATTATTCTGAGTTTTATATCAAGTGAGTATTGGAACACCCGTTGTCAAGGAACCCGCTG
Source organism: Periplaneta americana (assembly GCF_040183065.1). NCBI lineage: Eukaryota > Metazoa > Arthropoda > Insecta > Blattodea > Blattidae > Periplaneta > Periplaneta americana. The sequence continues at coordinate 90,528,326 of NC_091120.1, read as the reverse complement.
ATTCTCTCTTCGTGCACATTTACAAAAGTTCGTTCATGAAGGAAATGGGTACTACATTGAAACAGGCGGTAATCTGAAGGAGGAAGATAAGGATTCTGTGTCGGATATTGTAAAATTTCGATTGCATCTAGTTGATATATTATTTTCATCACTGATCATTTGGCGGTATGCTTTTGCGCGTTTTCCTGTTGCAATAATATCTGCTGGGTAATTCTGGACGAAAACTGCGTAAACCCAATCAAGATATTGGAAATAAAGCTAATCACTATCAGAACGCCCATTAGGAAGCAGTTCAAAAGTATTTGGGCTTGAACTTTCACCAGACACACATGACTTCACGCGCAAACCGATTTATAGCAGTAATTGTAACAAATCAGCCGCGGCAAAACATTGTTTTTTAGTGTTAGAATTACGAAAATACAGCTATTAGTCATCATTTGTAACGGTTTGTCCGATAAACATGTCGCCCATGAGATTAACGATTTGCAGATTTCCACCCAATACTGAGCTTGCTGTATTGTCAGTTCATGTAGACGACTTTTATATTTTTTCCTTTTTGGTATGGAGTTTTATTGTAGACTTATCTTGTGAAGAACCAAGTATGTCGATAAGCTACACGTTCGAAGGTCGATCGAAGCGTGATAGATCTTCGCGCTGCTATTATTTCCATTACTGACGTATTGGAACTACTGTTGTGTACACGTTTATTGACCACACCTTCGGTCTATATTTCATATATTTTCAAGACACGTAAGTGTTTCTAAAACACTTTTTCTTGTAATACTGAAGAAGTACTACACGTATTTCAGACTTTGCTTTAGTCATTTTTGTTCATTTATAAAAACATTAACAAAATAAAAATTGTGACAAAAACTATTAACCCTGCCTTTTTTTTAGTGGGTTATTTAACGAAGCTGTATCAACTACTAGGTTATTTAGCGTCGATGAGATTGGTGATAGCGAGATGGTATTTGGTAAGATGAGGCCGAGGATTCACCATCAATTATCTGTCATTCATCTTACGATTGGAAAAAATCTCGGAAAAACCCAAGCAGGCAATCAGCCCAAGCGGGGATCGAACTCGCGCCTGAGCGCAACTTTTTTTTTTTTTTTTTTTACACGTTTATTTATCACGTACAATTTTTACATGATATATATGACATGAGTTATATAACACTATTTACACTATAATACCTGAGATCTTGTGACACATTAATTACATAATAAACATTATTTTATGACATTACACACACACACACACACACACGCGAAAAAAAAATTTAAGATTGTACTACGATAAAATCTCCCAAACTATGACATTTATTTTGACAGTATATGAACATATGAAACCAAATACTGTAATACTAAAATATATTCGATCTTAAATCATTTTTGGAGGCTTCCATCACTATTTACAAAATAACTTTTGGATACTACCAACTACACCTACCGTTAATATGGTAGCAATTTAAAAGATACATGTATATACATAGGCCTATATATTAACAGAGTAGAATTAATAACGTAAATTATTCACATAATCGCCATATCTTTTTATACAAATTCCTGAGTTTTACTTTCATATACTAAGAATGTTTTTCTTATTTTCAATTATTAACAAATTGTTACGTCCTTTTCTTCTCAGTTTCCTTTCAGCTTCCATTAGTAACTTTTGTAGTCCAGCTATCGTTGGATTGTTGTCACTGATCATGTAGTGTAAGTATCCCATAATTATCCATGTTAGTGCGAATTTATTGCTGTGGGTGCGCATTTCCAGTTGAAGTACCATCCTTCGAACGTCGTTCGGGTTGTCCGTGTGAGAGGCATTTATTAGTTTTCGACACAACCAAGACCATACTGCAGGTCGGCATGTTGTTAATCGATGGTGAAGAGTATCAAAACTGCCACAGTGTTGACATAGAGGTGAGTGCGTGATGTTATGGTGGTACTTTTTTGCTTCTGTGGGAACAATATCATTTACTACTTTATATGCACTTGTTTTCCAATCAGTTGAAATATTTGGTAGTGTGAAGATTTTCCATATTCTTTTCCACTTCATATTCGGGTATTTGGTCATAATGGAGGGAACGGTTTCTTTAACAGCTAATAATGACGTATATATTTCCTTTGTGGTCATAGACTCCGGATCGTTGAGAAGCCGCTCTGGTATTTTATTCAGGCACATTTTTATCCTTCGGAATATGGGATGTTGCAAAGTAAAATCTATTAATTCAGATGTAATGGAATTTTTATATTTAATTTTCCTTTGCAGTAATGTTTTAATGAGTAAAGCTTTGCTTTTATTATTAACTGCAATCAGATCGCATCCACCTTGTTCTGTCCGTTTCCAGAGTTGAGATTTAGCAATTTTATAAATATGTCCTGTCCACAGGTAATAAGTAATTCCCAATTCAATGCGTTGGGCTACATCTTCCGGCAGAGGTATTATTTGTGCAATGTACCAAACTTTAGATAGTATGAATAAATTTATGTTCCATATTTTTTGTATCAGGTTTAAGTTCCTAGTGAGCTGTTTGGAGAACATGTAACGGATTGTGTTTAAAATTGGATTCCAATTTAGTTCTATCATCTTCTTTATATCTGTGTGTATGAACATGCCAAGTATTTTAACAACATCTTTAATTGGTATATTTGCCATAGTCAGAGATGGTGGCCAATGTCCCAAGGGTAGCAAGTTTGACTTCCTGAAATTTATGTTAGCAGTAGATGCCATTGCATAACGGTGTAGAACCTGGTGAAGAACGGGAAGTTGCTGCTCCTTTCTCAACAAAATAACCATATCATCCGCGTAAGCCAATGTTGTGAACAATTTGTTATTACGAATCTCGGCATGAAGATTATGGTGAATCATTCTAATTAATGGTTCTGTACAGATGGTATAAAGTAACATTGACAAGGGACAGCCTTGTCTGATTCCACTTGCCAGTCTGATTGGTTTTGTAAAAAATCCATTCACTTGTATGCGGGAGTGTGCATCCGAGTACATAAAACGAATGACATTGATAATCATTTCCGGAATGTTCATCCTTTTCATGGTTTTAAATAGATATTGGTGGTTGATATTGTCAAATGCTTTTTGGAAGTCTAATGAAAGTAGTCCAGCCGATTCATATCTATTGGTATCAAAATAAAATACTGTATCTCGTAGTGCTTCCAGGTTGTCAGTTATTTTCCGTCCCGGTATTCCACATGTTTGTTCTTCCCCTATAAGGTCCTTTAAGTGAAATCTGATTCTATTTGCTATAAGTTTGGCAAATAGCTTGCAATCTGTATTCAATAGGGTTATAGGTCTATAATCTTGTATATTCTGTGCCTGTGACAGTTTTGGAATTAGAATTATAATACCTTCATTGAATCCCATCGGTTGTCTTGTCGCATGTAAAAGTTCATTGAAAAGTTTGGTTAGCGGTTCTTTAATAATGTTCCAGTATATTTTATAAAAATTATACCCAATACCGTCAGGTCCTGGTGCTGATTTTGAACTGGCCGTCTTGAGTGCTAATAGTATTTCTTCAGAGGTTATTGGTTGTGTAAGGGACGATGCTTCTTCATCGGAGAGAGAGGATGTTACATAGTCCAGTACTTTATCTTGCTCGTCATTGTTAACCTGTTTAGTTGCAAACAATTGCGTGAAATGTATTTCTGCCTGGTGCATTATATCTTTGGTGGAGGTGATCAACCCATCATCTCCACTTGTTAGTGAGTGTATATATTTGTTTGACCCTTTCGACTTTTCAGATGCTAAGTGATACAATGATCCACGTTCATCATCTGCAACTGATGTAGTGCGTGATCGAATTTTAATGCCGTCCATAATGTATTCTTGTATTTGCACAATTTTTGTTTTAATGTTTTTAATTTCCGCATCCACATCCTGACCAGCACGTTGCTTCATCAGTAGTTCTTGTAATGATCGGTAATAAAATTCACTCATATTTTTCCGTTCACGAGCTTTACCAATACCAACATATTTAAAAAAGGACCTAATGGTAGGTTTATATATGGTAAGCCATTTTTGTATATTTGTTAGTGCGCGGTTGTTCGCTCGTTTGTCAGCTGCTTTCCATCTCAGCATAAACTCTTCTTTGATTTTATCATCGTACAGTAAGGATTCATTTAACTTCCAATAACCTCTTCCATGAGGTGGGATGGTATTGTCGACTTCCATTTTAACTAGTAGAGCATGATGATCACTGAAGACTGCTGGTTGTACTTGTGCATTGAGAATGTTGTCTTTTAGCTGTTTATTCACATAAATTCTGTCAAGACGAGAAGCAGCTTGACCTCTATGAAAAGTAAATTGTACATTGTTTCCATGAACAACTTCCCAAGCATCTAAAAGTTGTAATTCATTACACAGTCTCTGTAAATTTGGAGATGGATGATATTCACCTTTCTGATCCCTTGCATTTAACACGTTATTAAAGTCGCCACCCAAAATTAAGATATTATACTTATGTCGTAGATAAAATGGCAAGTCTTGAGCAATCATTTGTTCACGTAACACCCTGTTGTTGGAGCCAGATGGTAAATACAGATTTACTATTAAGACACCAGTGTTAAGCAATAATGACGTTATTCTACCACTCTGATGTTGTTCATAAAGTTGTATTGATAAACCACTGCGGTAAATTATAGCTGTTCCTCTGTTTGAATTACCAACATTCACTATCGAATTATACTGCGGACCTATAAAATTGAAATTCTCATTATTGACTTCCTGTAACAATAAGATATCAATATCATTGTTATAGAGAAACTGCTTTAGCAACTGTTGTTTTGGTTGACTTCTAAGGCAGTTTATGTTTAAGGTAGCGTAATTAATTACAAACTGCATAATAATCAGGTAGATGGCACAGTTAAGTCGCAGCCACATGATTGGTCTGATGCAGCTCTATTATTTGATTAGAAAGGAAATTATTTGCGTAAGAGTGGAAAACCGAGTTTGGTTTCTTCACGAGGTTTAGGTTTCTCTTTTCTATATGGATGTTGTCTTGTTTTGGCAAAAGCTGATGATGTTTTATTTGGTACCTGTATATCTTCGTCTTGTTCCGTTACTTTCGTACTTTCTTCGTCCATCATATCGTCGCTCCAGGATCTAGTCAAGGGTTCTTGTTTATTTCCGTCATCTGTAACAGTGGGGTCAGTATCTGGGGTTGCCGCTTCTGCTGCTTGAGTCTGTGTAGTTACTACCGCGGTAGACTCTGGTAGAATGTTAACAGCTGTTCGTCGTAATCGCGGGTCACACGAGTGTTTTATCTGCATAACTTCTGGTGTTGTGTTATTTGACTGTGTGTTTCCTGAACATTAGATTCGTCCTCTTGTCATAATTTTTTGTTGCTAGGTTCTTCATTTTCCTCTCGTTGGTCAACATTACTGTTAATGTCAGTGGGCATTGTCTGAACATTCATAATATTTTCTGTGCTTGGAATTGTATGTTTACAAGTATCACCTACCTCCGTACTGCCTTGAAGATCGCCATCCGTTGGAATATCCATATGTTGAGAAGAAACTGCCTCAGGAGCTGTTGAATCTTGTATGGAAGATGTTTGATTCTCATCGAGTAGAACATTTTCACAATTTATGAGTGTGTGTTGCCGAACAATGTCACTTAATAGTCTATTCTTGTTATGGGGTCGAATGGGTAACGTAGTAAATTGTTGTTTACAGTCTTGTTTGAAATGTCCTGGCTCACCACACCGAAAACAAACTTGTATTTGCCCCGGATAATTTAAAGATGCTGTGTACATGCCGATTTTCAATAATGTGGGTATCGGAATTTTAATGTCCATCTTTACAGCTTTCACTCCATTGTTGACCGGTAGGGGATACTGATCATTCCATTTCTCAGACCTAATATCATGAATCTGTCCATATTTACTGAGGGTATTACTAATAATTATGTTTGGTATTTCAGGTGGAAGATTGAAAATTCGCACTGTCGTACTTTGGATATCCGCCGCACTTACAACGATCTGAATTTCTTCTCCCGATTCATATTTAAACATCTTGTCTCCTTTGTGTTCATTCAACAGTTTGTTGTATAAAGTCACGGAAACTAATTTCAGATAAATTGCAAAGTCTCTATTATGTAACTGTATGGTATCTACTTGATCTGTATTAACACGCATAGTTTCCACTAGCCATTGATGTATTTCATACGCCGATGGTTTTTTAGCCGTAGCTGGAAATTTGATTTTTAAAGTATTGATTCTCTTATAAGATTCCATATTGCTTTTTAATTACTGTAAATCTCAATAAACAATGACTGATGTATACCTGATTATGCAGTAAGTCACTTTCACTGTTTATACACTATTATCTATTCACTATACTGACTGAAGCACAAGTACACTTATACTAACAGCGCGTACAGAGGTTGTTTACAAGACGTCCGACAGCTGCCACAATCAAGTCGAGACTGACTTCAGACCGGAAGGCAAGCGCCTTAACCGACTGAGCCACGCCGGTAGCTTTAAGCCTGCTTTAGACGCGATAGTAATGGCCTCGTTCAGTCTCCATTACAGTTTTGATTTTTGATGAATACAAACCAAATTGTGCCTTTAATGTATGATGCCCTTTTTTTTTTTCTAACCCCTTTTCCATTTTCTTTGACACTTCTTGCCCCACTTTACCAGAAACAACATCAAAGTTATTCACAGTTTTTTTTCATTAGTTCTATCTGCTTCACTAGTGACACTTCGGATTACTCCAAATCAGTTATAGCAGCAGGAAGAAACCCAAAATTGGATTTGATATATGAAAGTTGGCCTGAAATGTCGGAATTAGACATTAATTCTTGGGCTAGTCTAATTGAAGCAGCTTCCCTGCTGCCAAACGAATCAGCGATGTTTTTCACAACCTTGAAGTTCTGACAGTAATAGTTGAGGCATCAATCGAAGATCCCCATCTTGTGAAAATGGGAGAAGGCGGCAAGGAAATGCCTGGAGCTACCAACTTAAATGATGCAACACGTGAAGGGGCTTTCAAGAAGACCTTTTTGACACACCCAATTAATTTATCAATCTCACTGAATTGACTACGAATTTCTTCTGCAGTTCTGTGTAAGGAGTGAGCCAAACAAGTCACATGCACCATTTTACTATATTGCTTTGAGTGAATCTGCAGCTTTCACCATATAAGGCGCAGCATCCGTTACAAAGAGCAGTACATTGTCATGCTGAACGCCTTCGGGCCATATGACACCCATAGACCTGTCGAACAGCTTTCTAATGGTGGAGAAATTGGCTTTTTCTAAATGTTCACAGTTAATTAGAAAATTTTCACCTGGACCATCTTCTTCCAAAGTTCCCACAATAACATTTGCAATGTATCTTCCCATAGAGTCTGTGGTTTCATCAATTGAAACTCATATTTTTTATTTGCAACCCGTTGTCTGATCTGTTGCATAGTTTTTTCGTAGCTTTGGCTGATGTAGTCCTTTCTTATCGTGAAAGAAACGGAAAGAGATTTGCGTGGGTGTTTTTCTAAGAATTCGCAAAGTTTTGGATGATCCAGTTTACTTATGGGAATGTCAGCACAAAGGAAGGTTGTACAGAATGATGAACAAGATTGGCGAGATTCCCCTGGGGGCATTTATTGTAGTGTTTTTCCATTTTCAATTTGTTGTACACCACGTTTGTGTTTTTCTGTTCTCATGTGCTGCTCGACGTTAAATGTTTTCTCCGCGGTTACTCTTACATCGCACAGTTTACAATGCAATATATTTCCATCACTCGAAAACGCTTTTTCATCATATCGAGACACTAACTGTTTTAATTTTACTTGACTACTATGCTTCGCTTTTGACATTTTTCCTGAACTATACTACACACACTTCCGACTTCAACAAGATTCAATAACTCAATGAAAATGAGATCCTTGTCTGCAGTCCGGTACTCAGATTATACGAGTAAAGACAAGCTCACCAAACAATAGGCCTACACAAATATTTGTTCACTGGTACTTAAGGGTGAAGTCCATATTGTGAATTAAAACGAAATAGGGGAAGAAGGTACATTTTACCACTTTCCAGGAAACAAAATACGATATATAATTCTGAGAAATTTAACATCTCAAATGAACGTGGAAGAAATAATTTGTATGAGAAAAGTTCTTTACTTCTTGAAAGAGTGAAAATATGCCGAATATGACCATTCAATTACTAAAATATGCTCTATCAGAATATAAATGTTCAAATATGCATAAATATGACTTAACAAAGTACTTTAAACCAATTAGTTTTTTTTATAACAAGCATTTATATATATATATATATATATATATATATATATATATATATATATATATTTAAGGAACATATTAGTCTTACCAAAAATATATGCTACATCATAAAGAAAACCTAGCCCTAGTAATATATCATTTTGAAGCCTATTTTCTGTACTTTCTGGCTGTAGTTTTAGAATTACAATTACTATAGTGATGTGTTACTTAATGACTTTAATGACATTATTATTAAATATTGGAACTGTTCTTAAGTTCGCCACTGCAGCTTCTTAAACAGTTGGCAGTTTAAATAATGATTACATTTTAATTTTAGTATTTAAATTAATGATATTTTAAATATTTTATAGGTAAAGAAGTACTAAAATTATTAATCTTGTGATAATTTATTAATGATAAATCTTTGTTTAAGTTCTACTATGACCTTTTTTTTTTTCTATATTCAAATGTATTACATCTGTATGCTGAGAATATTAAAATATATATTTTTTTTTAATTTACAACAAGCACACAAGTGGCGAACTTAGAGAACACATGCGTCCTAACTTCGCCAGTTGCATCTCCCTGTCTGTTTTGCTTTTGTACGAGGAGTAACTTATTCTTTACGACATTTTTATTTAAAATGCTCTTTAGTATCAATATTGCAGCGCATTATTTATACTTTCGAATTATGACTTCATCATCAATTAAAAAATTAATTTGCTTAAGGGGTTAGGTACAGCTTACAGTAGTAAAATTTTTTAAAATATTCAACATTTTTTCCTTGCACAATAATGAAAATTGGTATGTGTAAAGCACTGTCCTTCTGCTATATGAAAAAAGAAATATTTTTACGATTAAAAAAATATTTATATATTTTTAAATTCAAAATGGTGGCAGTTTACTATGCAGTGATGAATCGTTTTCTTCATAACTCATAAACTTGTTAACTTTTTCATGTTCTCTCTCTTTTATTTAATTGCTGAAATTCATGTTTACAATGTCGTGCTCTTTCAACTACATTCCTTAATAAATAATATTTTTTTATTTTGTGTTAGAAGAAAATACTGATATTTGACGTTTTTTAATGAATTTATTTTTTAGCAGACAATCTACCAAAGGTAGAAGTGATATAGCATTATATTGTAGAGATGACATGCATAAATACACACAAAAAATTTCATCACAGAATGTGGGGTAGTTTTTGAGTTATGTGGGAAACGCTTCATCACTGCACAGTGAACTGGATTTTGAAAAAAAAAAAAAAAAAAAAAAAAAGATGTAATTTTTTTTTTCAAATCGTAAAAATATTTGTTTGATATAGCAGCAGGACAGTGTTTTACACATACTAATTTTCATTATTGTGCAATATACAGTAATTGTGGAAAAAGATGTTGAATATTTCCAAAATTTTATTGCTGTAAGCTGTACCTAACCCCTTAAGGTGGCGAACTTAGGAAGGCTTACCTTATTACATTGAGTGAATTAGGTGTTGACCAGGTAATCCTATTTCGAATCCCTGGACTCGTATTGCCAAAATAATATTTAACATCACGACTTGCGTCAACATTAGTGTGTAAGAAGTTGGTCGTTAACTGACCGATTATAAGATTTAGAAATGTATACTAGGTTAGGCATCGTGATTAAGTACGAAATGAGTGTTGAGGGGCTGTGGCATATGTGTCATCTGTTAACACATTAAGAGCAGAACTACTGTAATTGGATGTATGAGAAATTACATAGGAAAGTAGGGAATGGCTGCTTCCTAGAAAAGGACAGTTGGATGACAGTGATTTATTATTCGCAGGGGTGATAGTAAACAGCGATGATAAGGGTACTGGTGTACTAGAGAGGGCAACTGCATGAGGGTCATCCAGTGAGATTAATCTGGTGATGTGTCTGCAGCTAATAGGGGTGCTATGCTACCCCTCACAATCTGACGCTGGGAGGGGCAATGTATGCGGAGGGTTGGCCCATGTAACTATATATGTTCGGTGGTTTGGAACTGACTTCGTTAATCAATTTATACGCTTTTAAATGGTATCTTTCTCCCTTTTTTATATTAGAACAAAAATTACATTCGTAGTGTGGAATCCCCAATAATATTTCCAATAACACCCATATTACTGCACAGTTGTGTACGAACAGCATGAACTTCGGAATACTTTCACAAGTTATGTCATGCAACTCGATTTCATTATTAACACATTCTAGATTTTACCTTGATTTTCTAGTTCGAGACTTAAATTTTTACCTTTCGCGTGTTCGTTCATTATAATTTTATGCCTCTTTCATAACAAATAACTGCGATATCCAGCTTATAATCATTTAGAGTTACAAACTTTTTTTAAGGATCGGAGTTTGAACTGCTACAGATGTTTTAAGATTTGTCACTTATCTATATACAGTTGGTTTGCTGTACATATACAAATCTCTTCTTAATTTTATAAGACCTGTTATCTTATGACTATAGCCCGGACGTTAGGCAAAATGCCTTTTTTAAACTGAGTGTATGATGAAAGATCTATTAGAGATAAACACGTTTCCACACATTTGGGGACGATAGGCACAATTTTTATTTTGTCTTTTTTGCCTATTTTAGCGCTCGTTGCCTATTTTAAGGATAAATGCCTTTTTTTAGCCTTATTACGTCATTATTGTACATTATCTATATTTTAATGTATTTAAGATAAACCGCACATAAATTGTATAAAAAAACAAGAAAGAACGGTTGTACAAATTAAAAATATATATTCACCTCACATCTCATTCTCCAGCAATATATATGTTCCAAGAAGTCGTAAACTTTTCTCCCCTACCGATTCCATCTTTTATGTCACTTAACAAAAATGTTTGAACAGTATAACCCTCAGTGCTCAGGTCACTTCGGGGTTTCCCAACGAAAGAAAGGAGATGAGGGAAGTATTAAAAGCAAGTCTCCAGGTCCCGTTACTGTTGTCGCTTGCACGCACAAGACACGCGTACTTTGAAGTCTCTAATCCCTTCTCACACCCCTCTTTTTGAGACAATACACAGTCGGTTTTTGCCGATCTCTAAAAGAAAGTAAAGACAGTCCTTCTGAAATATCTTGTTTTAAATTTTTCCACCACGAAAAACGTTCTCTCTGACAGGCGGCTCACTATGGCAGTTGACAACTTAAAAAAGCATCTTGTTGTGACATGTAACCAAGGAAAGTGAGTACTGTATGGGATAGTTTATTAAGTATTTGTCTATTTTTTGTCTGTTTCCATGAATAATAAATGCCTATTTCACTGCCTATTTTTACTATTTTAGTGCCTGTATGCCTGCCTATTTTAACCAAAATAAATGCTTAAACATTCGGGCTCTACTTATGACACTTAATGAATTTTAAAATTGTTAACCGATATATAAGTATTATTCTTCACTACATGGACAACGCTTACATCGTATTCCGCTTTGACAAGAAAATTTTTTTTCTGGGCCTTGTCGTCCTTTGTGATCTGTAAGTCTATTGGATCCTAGGTTCGCAGTCTCAAACCCAACTGAGTGCGATGAATTTTGAAGGGCGATAAAATCCTTATTGTGGCTTAACTCTGAGTTCCGTGTCGTAGATTTACGGCATTTAAAAGAACTGTGCTCTTGATAAAAGCCTACTGGAAAAATTTCGAAGCTGAATAACCTCAGCAGTTGAATGCGTCGATAAATAAAATATTCTACTTTTAGAGTCTTCTTAGGCATACATCTCGTCTATCAGTTATGCTATTCGGTCATTGTTTCATATTTGTATACGTATATTGTATTTATATGGTTTTGTTTTCTTGTATTCTTTCAATTATTGACTGTTCATGTAATGTGTTATCTTTTATTTTCCTTAGAAATTCCGTCTCAGAAGTCTGTAGTCGTTTTATATATATATCTCTCATGGTATTCATGTTCGGCTTTTATTTACTAGTAGAAGTGTGATCATTTCATTTTTGTCTCCTCTTTTGTTAGACCTATCTAATATTCTGTAAATTGTCCTACACAAAATTAGTATTTGTTAAGCTTATTGCCCACGTCGTATTCGTATCGGGCAAACGCGCCTACTCCGCTGGCCGGCTAATTGTTTCATAGGTTATATTTCAAAAGTTGTAAATGTCCACCATTGAAATATATGGGCATCATTATTGATTAGAATTTAAAATGACCTCATTACATTACTTATCTTTGTAAGAGGCTTCGTAAAACAATTTATAAATTCGTTAATCTTCGATGATACTTACCCATTAGAGTTCTACGAAATGTTTATTTGGCCATTTTTCAGCCTATAATTAAATATGGTATTATTGTTTGAGGTGGAAGTACAAAAATTAATCTTAGTCCGCTAAATTTACTACAAAAACGAATAATTAAAATTTGTTTGAAGAAACGTTTTGATTATCTTATTAAACTAATTTATTCTGAATTTAATGTATTTAATATTAAACAAATTTATAAATATACTCTGTTAAAATTTTATCATAAAAATCGTAATAAGTTTATATTACAGCCACATAATCATGACACAAGACGAAATAATAATTCAACATTAGTAGAACCTAAATGTTCACATCTGCTGGTCTAAAGCATAGCATTAATTTTGGCCCTCGGTTGTATAATTCTTTAGCTAAATTACACCCAGAACTTCTAACATGTAACCCACTAACATATAACAAGAAAATTAGAAACGTGTTAATAACAAGAAAATTAGAAACGTGTTAATGTCTTCGATTTGATTAAATAAATTTATAGCCTACGTTTATGAATTAATCAGCCTATATTATATTTGTATTCTGTAATTTTGGAATATATTTTTTTTCTTAAATTGTCCTACTTTATTCACGTACGATATTATTCTTCTCTATGTTTATTTTATATTATATAATTTCATTGCAGCTGTAATTTTAATTTTATTTCCTATTTTATTTTCTATTTTGTATATTCTCTTATAGGTCTATTAGTAATATATCTGAACTGCGACCGAACACGAGCGCTGCATATTCGGTCCTCAAATTTTGTTAATATTGCTGTATCTTATTTTTATATTGATTGTATTATTTTATTTCTATTTCTATTGTAATTATATTCTGCATTCTGTATATTCTGTAAATAAAAAAGACGTCCTCATTTAAAAAAATCCGTAATTGCAAAATTTCAGATTATGGAAATAAAATATGCTCTGAAAACGGTAAAGTGGAGTAGACTTCCATTTATTTCCATATCGATACATGGATATATGTGTAAAAGGATGACATTCATACAAAACGATAACATTCCAAGAAAAACTCCCTCAACACCGTCTTTGTCCACCACGTGTTCCACTTGGTCTTGACCGCAATTCAAACAAGAGTATGACGTTAAAATTAGTAACACACACGAACTTAATCTGTGGTTGCAAAGAGAAAACGTATGTAAAAGGACTGAAATATAATCGAAAATGTCGCATTGTTCTATGTATTCCCAGCAGCGCAAGGAAATCTGTTTTATTTTAAACAAAGTCTGGATATCCTTTGCAACTGAAATTGTATTGGAGCATCTGCTGTTCCGGACTCCTTGGGGATTCGTGCAGAGAAACTCAGCATCTCGGGAGCAGACGTCGTCACTGACAAGTATATTTTAGCAGTGCCGCAAACCATCCTGTTTTATTTTTCATTTGTCTTGCCCGCAAGTATTCTTACTGCCTTGTGTCATCTGTATAACTTTTTCCTACTTGACGCAAATTGCATTTTTAATGCTCATTTAGCTCTAATATTCTAACGATCTTCTTAGACAGTTTCATTATTTCAGATATTCTCTTTTTCTGTTTTCCTTGTTTGGATCTGGAATTTACGGACAAATGAAGTAACGTCTGAACTCAATTCTTTCTTGGCGTCCATTCAAATAAAGCGCACTGAAACCCTGCTTCTATTGTTGGTGAACTCATGAAATTTTATAGCACAAATTAAAAATGTAATTTTGTGACACTTTCTAACTCAATCTTTCTGAATAAGCTACGTACAGTTATGAGAATTTGGCACAAGGCCATATTCCTACCACAGCTTTCTTTGTCAAAGTTTCCTAATCAGTTTTCTTGGTATTGTACGGGAGATTGGTAGTTTTGAATGATTTTTTTTTCAAAGCCATAGAACAGAAATAATATTGATAGTATATTAATTTCATTTCATAACTTATCGATTAATAATTAATTGAACAAACAAATAAATAAATGAATAAAGTAATTTAGTAATTAATTAAGTAAACAAATAAATATAAGAATGCAAAGTGTTATATGCGTATATATTTTCAAAGTAAAGAAAAGATAATTTAAGTTACTTATATTTTTGCTAATTCTTAAGCAGTCTGAAAATTCTGAGATTGTTTGGACGAATGGAAATATAGTATTTAAATGTAAGCACTCAAATTGTAATAGTAATTACTTGTTAAAATTATTATTCAATGTAATCTCAATTTAATACCGCTGAAACAATGTTTCTTTGATTTTTTTTCGAGCAGACTTATTCAGTCGCTTTCGACAGTTCCGTACCCATAACGGTTTAAAGAGTTCGTCTATGTAATTTGAGTTATTTTATAAGCTTGGAGCAAAAGTTCAAGAAACACACTAGGGGTACATAGAAATCAGAAAGACCTCTCATGGCAACAGATGGTAGAGTTACTAGAGTTTTTCACGAAATACAGAAATTAGGTAATGTCATCGAATAACTCCACATTCGTAATAATATTGAACAAGTACAGTGCGAGTTTGTGTAGAATATCTTACTGATATATTTACCAATAAAGTGTAAGTATCCATTAAATTTCAGTTAATTAGAGCCGTCTGTGTGCAATATTATCGTTCAAAAATATCGATCATGTTTTATCGCTCCTGCTTGGCAGTTGTTTGCTCCTACGTAGACAGCTTAGAGAGTTAGCTAATATTAATATTTTTACAATGATGAAAAATTAAAATGATTAACTTCAGAATAAGAAATTCACAAAATAATTAAACATGTAAAATCAATTAACACAAATAAAAGCCGCACAGCTTTGTGGAACAAATTGTGCAATTTTGCAAAAAAAAAAAAAAAAAAATGAGGGTATAAGCTCTTCACTCTTTATTTAAGAGTATAGCAGGCTGTACCAGTCATTGTGAAATACACTGTGTACATAAAATAATGTAACAAACATGCACAACATAACGTCCAAATCAGTAGTTATATTTCTATTCTGTTTGCTTTGTAATATTAATTATATTGGGAGTTTAGTTACAGTTTCCACATTCACGCCTCTTGTTAGTCTGTTTGATGTACAATCAATAGCAATCAATTTCGTTCAGAGCTTTTTTAAGTATATTTTCTATGATTGTTGATATATTATCTCTTATTAATTTTTGTAAGACCCGAAGTCTGATGACTTTAATTCCACCAGAGTAAATAAATAAGCAAACAAATAAATAAAATAAATATAAAAATCTAGTGAAGTTAAGTCTGGTAACCACGGGGGCCAGAAGATTGGACTCTGCAAGAAATTATCTCGTTCTGCTATTTTCAACATTACGAAAAAAATAATTCCTTTTCCTTGTGCCCTGTTTTTAATAACTGGAGAATTTGCACTCCGATGGCGAGAATTTAAGACGCTTCCGAAGTACTTTGTGCATAGTTGATCGTTGAATTTGCAGCTGTCGTAATGCACGACGAATCGACTTTGTGAGACTTGCTGGAAAACTTTTTTCCACGCTAACAGTTCCATAAACTGCTCATGCCGTAGTTTTATGTCACCTCTAGGGGGTGCGTGTCGGCTATTGTAGACTCTCTTGAAGTTTCGTTGCACCTGTGTTGTGAAATAGACTCTGAAAATAAAAAATATCTAAAAATAATATTTAAAATCACCTTTCATGACATCTTACTTAAAATTAATAAATATCGTCATACCTACTATTATTAGTTGATTTATAAGTGTTATAAAATCCTTAAACAATAGTATATTTCCCTAGCTGTCAGTATAGGGGTATCTAATATGAAATGGAAGTATGAATGAAGATGAAAAACTGGACTCTTATTTTATTCCCTAAATTTACATTAAGATTCGTTCCTTTTAATCACGCGTAGGCTTATTTTTCTTAATTGCACTCGCAATATACAACCGATAACTTTTCCAAATCATAGAGAGACAATTTACACTTTTTGTAGGTTACCACAAGCTCTGCTGATGTCACGGGAGCATCCTGCTTCAATTTTGGAATTGTTTGTTCTGAAAAGTCACATTCTCGCATTTTGTTACATTCCTTGGACAAAACATTCGCTGCTGCATTGAGATCGGTAAGTTCAGGATTCTTCCGGTGAACATTTTTAGTTTTTCGCGTACTTTATCTCCAGCTGGTTCGTGTGTTGAACTAGTTTCTCCCTATCATGAGCTGAAAGATGAAGTTGGTCGTAAATTGGCTTCCTTGAAGTTTCCAAAGAAGCAACCACAGCAACAAGGAATGTAAAATGTGACGTGATGTAAGCCACCTGGATGGGACTGCAGTCATCCTTAAGATGATCCTTAATTCAGGAAATGCAAGTTGCTCCTCGTGCAAAGAGAAAATAATGTCTGCCTAACACTTCATCATAATGATACGACTTAATTTTCACTGCTTAAACAAAGAACAATTTGTGTTATTAATATTTTCAAATAAAATTGGCCAAAGTAAGTTTTAACGTCAAATTAGCCATTTTTAGGCTTTATAAAATTAGCAGCATTACTTAGGCTCTAAGTCCAGGGAGCGATTTACGGTCCCTACACAGCGACAAGACGTCACGTCCCTTGGTGTACGGAGGAAGCGTAGCAATGAGTTCAGTAACCTCCCTGCAATAAATTGTAATGTTCAGTATCGGAACCGAAAATCCGCTGTCTGCTTATAAGAATCCACGAAACGAATTAATACAACTTAACATGAGTCCATCTCTTCAGAAAAAAAACAGGTTTTACCAAAAATCCGATGTCTGGTTATTACCTGGGTACAGATATTATCCATACTGTTTATATTTTAAATGTAAATACTGATAACCCAAAGACATTGAACAAACTTTGGAACTCGCGTCATTGTGTGGTAATAGAACCTCCACTTAAAATCTTAAAGAGAATAACACTTTACTTCCGGTTTAATCGTAGATATCGAAAGAATAGTACAGCATCAACTTTCTACGAACTGAAAATACTATTGAGTGTACGCAAAAATTATGACAAATACTATGGTGGCAGGTATTTTCGTGGTTCATCCGTTTCTATGCCAAAATTCTAGTAATTTTGTATTAATAACACTGGTCTACAAAGAAAATTCATCAAGAAAAGTAATACTAATATGCGGATTTGGCTAAGTTTGGACTGTTGATTTAAAATCTGTAATTAGTTATTGTTTAGCACGTACAGTTTTTTAGTTAATTTAGGGGCGATGATAGACTGTCATCCATGTGAAAATGGTATAAATAAGTTCAGAAAATTCTCTCTTTTTTTTTAATCAGATAGAATGCTTTATGTGCTGTTAAAAATTTATTATACTGTTTAATTCTCATAACATCCGCAGCTAGTTTTCCGTGTTACTTGATTATATTAAATTGATACAACAGAAAAGGCAAAGGAAATGACATTTTTATAGGACGGACATGTATGGTACTCGAAGAGCTGGAATGTGATGATTAGGGAGCGGATTTTTATGTGCTAAAAATTCAAATATATTTATTTTTATGTGCTAAAAATAACGAAAATATTTGGTAAAAATATTTTTTTTAAATATGACAAAAATACTTAGCTTGGAAAAAAAATGTTACTAGGTACTCACCAACAACACTTGAGTGCTAATAGTTGGCCGAGAATTGCAGTGAACAACAAAGGTCATCTCCAAATTCTCCATCACAAAGCTTGCCGATTATCTCTGAACAACGACTTATACTGTCAAAACGATCTTTCCACATCACAGGACGTCAGACGTACATATTTAAAGAGAGGAATGTCACAAACACAAACACCGTCAATTTCACCTACAGACACACCCTCCAATACTTGAGCAACTTTACAAATTTTTTTATATCCACTGTTTTTCCCAAACATATTCTGGAATTTGTCCCTTAGTATTTGTACTTCTGAACTTGGTAGCGAGTCTAGTTTAATTTTCACTCCACGCACCTCCCTGTTTCAGACAACAGGTTTTTGGATGTTTCGAGTTTTTTATGGTGTCACGCAAAAAGCTTAGATTTGCTAATAGGAAAGCCAAATCGTTTTTTAAATAACCATCTTTCAGTATATCTTGAAGGATATCGATTGACGAAGCCCGATAACAGGGAATCACAAGATATATTGCCTTACTTGATAGACATGAGCGAGAGGCGAGAGATTTGTTTAAATTAAATAATGTTCATACCCGAGCTCTTATCTGTTGTGTTTGACAAACAAAGCGTGGAATAAAATCATCTTCAGCAACAATAAACATTCCTAATTACGTGTTGCAAGATCTCTCCTTCTTGTCCATGTTAATTTATTCTCTGATAATAACACTGATATGCTGCCTAGCAGTTCTCAGAACTTGTGGCGATACTATTACAAAAATGGATCACGGATACACCACACAGTGCTTAGAAACACAAAGCAACCAAGAATTCTTAAAAAAGATAACGTACTTCTGAGTGATATAATTGATTTAGTTTTAAATATTTAAAATTTCTTGTAAAAATATTATTTAAGTAAAAAAACTCCAATATTTATGTGTTTATAATAGATTTCCTGAAAATATGTATTTACATAATTTTTTTGTGAAAATATGTTTTTATGTGAAATAAATTTCGGGTTTTAAACTTGAAGCTTCATGTTCGGAATTTTTAACTTTGTTAATTGTGTTTTATCACACGCAAAAAGAATATTTAATTACATAGGAATCCGCTCCTTAGTGATGATGGTTCCATACTTGATCAAAGTTTAGAATTTAGATGATGATCATGATGATGAATATCTCCCAGGGAAAAATTCAGAACCGAAACCTTTTAATCAGCAGGAACTGCATGATTTAATTAGAGATCTTTCTTTTCCGAAATACAAAGCAGAACTTCTTGCTTCTAGACTGAAAAAAGGAACATGATAAAGGTTGATGTCAGAGTTTGCCATTTCCGTATAAGGAATCAGAACTTAAATCAATTTTTTGTGGTTGATGGTCCAGTGGTTTATTGTCATAACATTAATTCCATGATGGCGTATTACTGCTGGATGTTGTACCGGGATGTTCCAGAAACCGTAAAAAGAGGACGTCAACTACCTTTTAATCACAGAAGGCATGTTTATTATTATTATTATTATTATTATTATTATTATTATTATTTCATCATATTTTAGATCTTAGATTTACGGATATGAATATATTCTGCCGAAATAACATATCATATCCTGTACTGTAAAAACTGTACGTGATAGGAAAAAATTAAAAAGTATTTTCGTAATCAGTATGAAAAACTGGTGTAGAGACGCATATTTTCATTTCTGATGATTAAAGAAAGTTTGATTTTGTAATCTTCGCCGTTATCATCATCATCCGTTGTCGTTATCATAATCATTATTCATATGCAGCATACGTATTCTGTTAATCCCCCTTGAGGGGAAAAGCATGAACTGGGACTGACCTCGCACGCAGGCCGCTTGAGTGGACCAGTTGTACTACCCGAGATGGAATGGTGTCCATGCTCTAAGACCCCCGCGCTAAAGATCACCTTGCGCGCCGCCTCCGAGCTCCGCAAGTCTATATCAGTATTCGTCAGCACTCGCTGAAATGGATAATGGATAAGACGTGTACCGTCGTGCAGAAGGGAGAGGGAGGAAGCTTACCCGCCAGCTGCAACGGATGCACGCCAGTGGAATTTCTTATCTGCGAGTAAGAAACGCTAGCCCGAGGGTGCACTGTACTGATGACCGCTGGTCTATATGATCTACAGTCTATATGATCCCTTTACCTTTCCGCGTAGGCCTCACCGCGGTCCCTCATCCGTCCCACGAGCTACCACGAGCCCAATAGAGAACCCATGGTTCATAGCACTACCACCAGCAACAAATGACCACATATCCACGGGCTGCAAGTTCGGTGGCGGTTCGCAGCATCGGAGCAAGCCTGAAATCTAGGAGAGAAACGGAGATGTTAATGAAAGATAAGTGTAAATGTGATGGCGAAATGAGTTCGAGGTCCAGCAACGTTCATAGGCAGTGGTGCATCACGAAAAATGTTTATGTTCTCAAATGAATTTACAATTCCAACGCGGTACTTCCAAAGGAAAATACATTTACGAAAATTAATGTACTCATCACTGAATATAATTTTCTAGATTCCTTACGTCCTCTACATTGGTAAACAAAGAATAAAATAAAGGTTTGAACATAAATTATTGTATCAGTATTGAGTTAAAAGGAAGCGGAATTAATCTTCATAGAAGTGAGCAACTGGGAACGAAAAGTTTGTTCAATCTATATCCCTTTTGTTAAGTTGTATCTTGTGAAACGTATGATCTTCGCTTGTATCAATTGGTGGAAAAGGAATGCAATTAAGCGAGGAAATTCCTGAGCGTCTGTTTCTCCTTCATGGCATTCTCTTCTATGTGCTCCTATTCATCATTATGACATGTTCCATCTGAAGGAAAATGGCAGTTCATTAAGAAAATAATCAATTACGTGGCGGTAAGCGCTCTAGAATATGGAATGTGTGTTTCCTGTGTTATACACTTTGACGCTGTCTGTTCAAAGCGGAAATAATTTCATTATCGGGCTTTCACGTTTCGCATAAACTGTTTGTGTTTATTATGATTTCCACTAAAGGGACGCATAACGCCAGTACACTATTACATAATGAAAATGTGAATTTCGTCAATAGCTTGCAGAGCGGTCAGTTACAGTTACAGGGAGAAATCTCCCTTATTTAAGGTGCAGATCACTGTTAAGGGAATAAATATTATAAGTTAATTTCTAAACCTATTTATGCCTGTTTCTTTAGACTTTTTTTGATGTGGGTCGCTACATTGGTCACTTTTCTGTGATAATTGAAGCGGTGAGATCAATAACCATTCACGTCCACTTTTGGCCATTCATTTTTTGCAAATGTGAAATTAAATTTAGGATATTTCCACAATTGTTAAGACTTTAAAAGTTGGTATACTACTTTGTCTTGATCTCTGAAACAATCAGAAATATTACCTGCAAAAAATAATAATTAGGTAAGAAATATATATATATTTTTTTTTGCATTTTTCTCTAAATTAGTATAAATGGACTTGAATGGTTATTGATCTCACCGCTTCAATTGCATTTCATTTCTAGTGTCCTTAATCTCCAGTTGTTTTATTAATGCATCGAAGGAAATAATATTATATTGGATAGCAAGCAAATGACAGGCAATTACTCATTGAATACGCTTCACGAAATTACGGAGAACTGGTAGGATGTCAGGAGAAACGGCAATATATTGAAAAGCATTTTTAGTCGTACAGCACTGTCTTCATTGGTCACAGATGCTTACTGGAATTCTCTGAGATTTGAATCCGATTGTGCGGCGTGGAAAACCGATTTATTAGTAATTTGAATATCCATATGTGTATCATTATTGTACGAGTACAAGTATAAGATAATTGAAGAGAAAGCAATGTTTTGAAATTGTCATAATTTTTTTAAAACGTAGCCTATTTTTCATCAAAATAAAAATACATTTGTATTCGTAAAGTGATTAAGCATTTCTATTTTGCACCATGTCGTGGCTGCAAAAACATACATTTCGGAGCTACGGATCGACTCTATCATCACAGATTGGATTTATTACCGCGTTCAGTTCAGCCTTAGAGAAATGTTGTTGGAAATGGATTTAACAGATACTTACCGATCTGTAACCCCGAAACGTTGGATGTATGCATAACACGATGTTAAAATCCAAAACTCTCGCACCACGTTGAAGCCCGTGAAGAGATAAGTAATTTAATGAGATTTATTTAATTTAGTTCAAATTTTGAATAGCTACGTCGATCATATTGTTCTTCAACAAGCAATTATATAATATTTTGTGAACAGAATTTTGCAATGTCTGATAAACTATCTACAATTATTTGTGAAATTGAATGTTTCAGTTCTTCAGAGTCGTACTATGACGTAAGACTTTTTAAGATGTCCTTAAAGTCGAAAATCTGTCTAATTGATATTTTATGAACACGCTAGTAAAAGTAGATCGTGAATATATTGAGCTGTATCATCTTCATTAAGACAATATTTCCAGGAGCGTGATTCCGTTAACTTCATATAATAAAAACATACAGCATGGGTAACGCTGCCTGTATCGGTAATCATTCACATGGCGAGCATATTCAGCATTTCAGTTTAATTATATAGGGTGAACCAGCCAAGGCTAGACTCCTAACCGCACTCACGGCGGCTAATTAATACTTAACGACGCTACCATATGCGGAGGATTCGTTCCGCGCTTTTGCGGTTAGTGGAGTCAAGTAGTCATCATACGCTGACTGTTGGAACTACATGCAAAACCTAAGTCTGCTCTGAAAATCGCGCTCCGTTAAACT
The DNA here is from genome assembly GCF_040183065.1 of Periplaneta americana. Classification (NCBI taxonomy): domain Eukaryota; kingdom Metazoa; phylum Arthropoda; class Insecta; order Blattodea; family Blattidae; genus Periplaneta; species Periplaneta americana. The sequence goes on along the minus strand of NC_091120.1, from coordinate 90,505,539 downwards.
CTGAACTACACCAATTTTGTAAGGTTTTAATTTTAATTGTTTCGTACCTCTTATCACTGAAAACTTGACATTCCTACCTGCTGAGCGACGGCATGATGTAGGACTTCTCTCTAAAATACACGCGAAAATGTACAGTTCTAACATAGGACAAATTAGACAAAATTGGCGCACATCTTGAACGGTCGCTATCAAAATCACTTCTGAAATTAGTAGGCCTGTAAGTGGAGTTTCAGTGATATTTTTATTCGTATAAATACTAGCAAACATTTTTAGAATTAATTTTTTTTTCAGTTTGTGCAGATAGGCACCATGAAATAAGCACTAAAGACGCAAATTGTCGTCTTAGGATACTATAAAACTCTATTAACTTTCATGATTTTCCGTTAAATTGGACATATTTTAAAAATTTTAAATATATATATATATATATATATATATGCGATTTTAGGATAATTGTCTATTTTGTTCCTTAAAAGTTAATTTAAAATTAAAAAATATATATATATATATATATGCGATTTTAGGATAATTGTCTATTTTGTTCCTTAAAAGTTAATTTAAAATTTATATATATATATATATATATATATATATATATATATATATATATATATATTCATCATTCATCATTCATCATGTCACTTCTGGATGTCAGACTCTTTTCCGCATAGATTGCATTAAGAGACGAACAAATTGAAATAATCGTCAATCAGCAGTTAGAATAAACTAAACACTAGATGCCCATTGTATTATAAATACATCATTTTTATTTTACTTTTTCATTATACGAAATATAAGCAGAAACTATTGTAATGCAGAAAAAAATTATTTAGAGATTTTCTTTGATTTACGAATATATATATATTTTTAATTATCAGCGAATAATAAAAAGTCAGAACTTACTCTCGTGGCTTACATTGAAAATTGTAAATAGGAGAGATCCTGAGATTGATCCCTGTGGAAGTACACAATTTAAATTAAATTAATCGGAATGTTAAACATTCTTACACAGGATTGTTTGACACTTAGTTTTAAAACCAATTTACGTAATTTCCAGAGAGACCGATGTTTCCCAATGCCTGAAGTGAGATATTATGCATGGGAAGCTTTGCTATCGAAATATATGGAATCAGTTTGTTCCCGCGTTTCAATTATGAGTACAATCCAATTTAAGTATGAAACCAGATTGGTTACTGTGGATATAGATTTAGTGACTCAGTTGTGATGAACTTCTTTAACTTGAAATAGGCTTATACTTGTGCTTAATCGTTTAAAAATATATGAAAACTAATTTAGAATAGAAATTGTATGCAATTTCTAACAAAATATATTTTGCCACTTTTAAGTAATTTGATAATTGCAGCTTGTTTTCTAAGTATAAGCCCAGATCACAATGTGATCAGGGGTATAAGGAAACATACGGTCTTACGGAATGAAGTTAAAAATGTGAGTTAACAGAGAATAACAATTTACAATTTAATATTGTTCTGCAAGATGTTTATCATTGACTATTACACTTTCACTACGTCATACTACTTTTGACCAATAAATTGGTACGAAAGGACGTGTTTCGACCAATAATGGCTGTTTATCTCTACAGTTTTATCACTTACCTAGAATTTGTTTATTTTATCACTTCCCTAGCATTTGTTTATTTTTATCATTTCTCTAGCATTTGTTTCTTTGTTTTTGTTTTTATCATTTCTTTAGCATTTGTTTCTTTGTTTGCCAACATTTCAAACTGAAAATTCTTTACGGTACTATAAAACATGCTTTGCGATCGTCATTTGTTTCCCCCATAGATAGTCGACTGAAAGTGGCGGTTCCGTTCAAACGTTTTGGTGAAGCTAACATCAGTGAAATAGAATTTTAGTAAGTCAATTAATCTATTTTATTGTATTAGAGTACTTTATTTCTTCTAATCGTCATATACTTTCTTCTGGTTTTATCACCTCCCTCCATTTGTTTCTTTGTTTGCCAACATTTCAAACTAGAAATTCTTTACGGTACTATAAAGCATGATTTGCGTCGTCATTTTTTACCGCATAGATAGTCAACTGAATATGACGGCTTCATTCAAACGTTTTAGTGAAGCTAACATTAGTGAAATAGAATTTCATAAGTCGGTTAATATTCTAGAGTACTTTATTTCTTCTAATCTTTATATACTTTCTTCTAATCGTGTAGTAGTCAATTAAATCCCACTCGAGTTTTGATTTTTCTCTAGATAGTCTAGATAAATCAAAACCTGTAGTGAGATTACTGTTGATAATATTAATTTCTGTTGGATTATTATCTAAGTAACGAAATGATTTGACGTGTGGTATTTCCGAATTTTTTTTTATTTTTATTTATGGTATTCATTATTGATTAAACAAGATTTCTGTAATAATATTTAGAATTGTTTCATTATTGTGTGTATGATCTTTTTTTCTGATAAGTTTAGTTTACTAGTAAGCTATTAGAAAACCAAGAAGGGAAAGTACTGCTAGATTGTTTTCCTTTGGTTACTGGAATTCCTTGAGATATAGCGTCATTATGAATGAATTCACTGCATTGTCAAAAAAAAAAAAAAACATAGTGGTCAGAAATTAACGACATTGTATTGGGAAGCAAGACGGCGAATGACAATATGTCAATTTCCTGAACAGTAAAATAATAATAATAATAATAATATTCGTGAGCAAATTCTAAAGTTCGGTAAAGTTAAAGTGAATGAAATGAAGACTATGCCCAGTTTGATCTTTCTTCGCACTCATTACATTTCTGAAATTGTAGTTTTGAATGGATAGTTATGGATAGGGTCATTCTGGGAAATCTCGAAACTTTTAAAAGAAGTATCCATTGTGAGCACTGTTCTTAGTGAAAAAGTTCGAATTATATTATGAGATCTGTGTTGATTGTGTTTGTAATCTCCTTGTAAGTGAATCTCGTGGTTCCGATTTATGTTCTATGTTTACGGAAGGCAATAAACACAATACATGTGAGTTACACTTTTCTTTTCGGTCATGAAATATAAGATACCATCTTTAGTTTATTGTACTTTGACTAGATGTGCGTGATATTAGTAGATGCACAAATTATTGAATATAATATATTTTACAGTAAAGGCGCCAAAGCGATTATCTTAAAATAATTATCTTTGTTTCGGGTTTGCTGTCGTCTTTTAAATGAAGGTGTAACTCTGGGAGATTTCGACACTATGTTTTGAGGAGATCTCGACATGTGTCGATTTCGCTTGTGGTTCTTCTTAAGTGACCATTGGGGATGTCTCTATCAAAATTTTTATGTTTTTGTCTTAGGAGAGTTCGCAATCCTTCATAGAGTTTTTTAGTGCCAGTTTGTCCTTTTATCTGTTTTTCTCTTTGTGTGCCTATCTGCATGTAGGCCTATGAAACCACTCATCTGCCATTCAACTATCTTAATTACGCTTTATATTTTGATTTTCATTGATATCGGAGAAACAGGAAAAGTCACAACTTTCGATACAAACATGGAAGTCAATTAGTTCGACATATCCTTCGCCTTGATTCTAAAGGCTATATCGATTAACAATTAATGACGTAAGACAATTTCATGAGCCATGAGTGAAAAATGGCACTGATGGAAAATTCACATGTGACCAACGTGAGTAAGAGTAGCCTATTATAAAATATTTAGATATATTTTAGGAGCAAAATTTGTGTTGTAAATGTTGGGTTATAAAGTGTTTCCTATGTTTGTCATATTATATCGAAATCTCCCCAGTTATGGGAGAAGTCGACCTTCGGCATCGATTTGTATTTTTTTTAAATGCACCATATATGTGAAATGTACGGGAAAAATATCCTTACATACTAGGGGAAAAAATTATAATAAAAATTGCATAAATTGAACCCAAAATTAACATTTTTCCTTAGCGCTTCGAGATGTCCCTAAACGACCCTATTTATGTTAGCTTTCCTTTTTTTTTTTTAGAAAGTATACGGACTTCAAACGTTTGTAATGTATCTCACCATTAGATGTGCTAATGAATTTTTAAATTTCTTTCGTTTAACTGCCATTGATTTTCGGACCTCGCCCTGATAAGATTTTGCAAACGACTCCTTACCGAATTCTGTTAATAGAAGACTTTTGTTTGTTTAGAACTTTGTGAACGAATATCAAATTAAGGAGTTAGGTAGGCTACAACTTACAGCAGTGACATTTTGGAAATATTCAACATTTTTTTCCTCCATTATTGTATATTGTACAGTAGTGGCAAAAAAAACCGGACCGACGGAATAACCAAAGTCCCCGAAATGAGTCACTGTGCATGCCACGCCCGCATTCACAAGATATCGAGTAATCTATTGAAATTGTTGTAGTTTCGACTGCTGACGTAGCCCATTTCGAAAGCCATTAGAAAATAAGCTGGTAAAATTCATGTTCTGGGAATAATAAGTTAATTAAGTAGTAAAATATCGCTGCAGTCGAAAAGTATTAGGAATAAATTTGAATAAGGAACAAAAAAAAAGTTTCCTTCCCTGGTAGGATTCGAACCACGAAAGTCTTAGTTACCAGTCTATCGTGCTGTCACTGTGAACAAGGCTCTGAAATCAGCTACAAGGGTCGGTCCGGTTTTTTTGCCACTACTGTACAATAATGAAAATTAGTATGCGTAAAACACTGTCCTTCTACTATACGAAAAGAAAAATATATTTCTACGATCAAAAAAAATATATATATATATTTATACTTTTTTTTTTTTTTTTTTTTTTTTCAAAATTCAGTTGACTGTGCAGTGATGAAGCGTTTCCCACATAATTCAAAAACTATCAAACATTCTGTAATGAAATTTTTTGTATGTATTTATGCGTGTCATATTTACAATACGATACAAGATCACTTCTCTGTCTTTGATAGATTGTCTGATAAAAAATAAATTCAATTAAAAAATGGTCAAATATCAGTATTTTCTCCTAAAACAAAATAAAACATATTATTTATTAAGGAGTGTAGTTGAAAGAGCATGATATTATAAACATGAGTTTCAGCAATAAAATGAAAGAGAGAGAACATGAAAAAGTTAACAAGTTTATGAGTTATGAGGGAAACACTTCATCACTGCACAGTAAACTGTTACCATTTTGAATTTTGAAATATATATATACATATATATTTTTTCTAATCATAAAAATATTTTTTTCATATAGCAGAAGGACTGTGTTTTACACATACCAATTTTCATTATTGTACAAGATACAGTAATGGAGGAAAAAAATGTTGAATATTTACAAAAATTTTACTGCTGTAAGCTGTACCTAACCCCTTAAGAACCGCACTAGTTCAGTCAGAAAACATGAAATTTATATAAAGACTGGTTCACTGGTTGTAGACTAGACAATCTGAGTTCGATTTTTGGCTGGGTTGAGGGATTTTTCTCTTGTTATGTCTGGCAGATGTCTGGAGCCCATCCAGTCTCGACGTCCTTCTAAATGGCTCTCTTGAACTATTCGCTGTCTGTGAAGCGTAAAGCCGTCGATAATTCCCGTTTATTTTTTTTAGAATTAAAGTCTGTAAGTTTCGTACAAATAGATCTAAACAGAAAGTTCATTGTTCTGCAGAGATTTTCTATAGAACAGGTTATAGTATTTAGGCCTCTAATGGATTCTTTCTCATGTTTGTATAGAGTTGGCATGCTTAGACAGGGGTCGAAAACCTCTTGACCTTTTGAATCATTTCACCATACTTTTTCTTCTTCTCTTTAACCGCATTATGAATTCATTATTATTACTATATAAGATTACAAAAAAAGTGTACAAATCCATATATTGTAAAAAGTTATAATATACATTTATGAACATTTTAAAAGTTTAGTGTAAGTAAAATTAATGGGATCTGTTTATAAAAAAAAACCGACTTGGCAGTTCCTATGGTAAGGGATGATTAGGATCGACAACCTACACACACACCTGCGGTACCAATGATGTGCGAAGTTCCAGTCATAGAGCGTAGAGAAGGAGGCAGAGATTGTGCATGTGGGGTATAATTTTGTATTTCGTATTACATGTACCATTTTACTACTATCGCTTATAGACAATGATCACAGCTTAACAGTACCGATATGTAGCCTACTGCCAATTCTTCATTTAGTTACTCTCTCTTTTGTGATGATGAAAATTATTGTTACTATTGGAACATTATTATTATTATTATTATTATTATTATTATTATTAGTAGTAGTAGTAGTAGTAGTAGTAGTAGTAGTAGTAGTAGTGGTAGTTGTAGTAGTATTATCATCATCATCCCTGTTTTTCTAAATTTAAATATTCGTTTTTTATTAATTTTGATGAACTGGCTGAAAAAGTGCAAGTTTATGTAACAAATACGCAGGGCCGAGTTTAGGTATAGTGCCGCTCCTAAACAGTGCTAAAATGTGCCGCCTCCCAACTCCCACAATTATGAGCAGCTATTATACAGGTCATGTTTAGTTTGAATTAGTTTTGAATGAAATGTTACAGTAATTCAGAAAACAATAAATTATTGGAATCAAAATACATGGATCTTACTTGTGAAGTATAAAGATTTCTTTCACACTTTCTTCACAGAGAAAGCATTGATGATGTCATCAAAGTCGAGCTGACGAAACACATCAGACTCCATGCAAAGAAACATAATATTCAAACTTATTTATTGTAGAAACAAAATTGATTTGTGAAAGGCAGGCTGTGGTTTATATTTAAGCATTGATTTTGTTGGTGGTATAATTATTGCGAGTATTTCTTACTTCGATAGGAAGTATAAAGTAAATTGAAAAATAAACTCCAACTCCTTGCGGAATAAACTTTTCATATCGAATTATAATACGGTAGTGCACATGCTGGAAAGTGATTAAATAGTATTGTTGATTTATATTGGAAATGTAACTTACGAGTTGTGGGTACTATCCATAGCGATAAATACTGTAGCTAATAAACACACATCCAATTTGATTTTCAACAATGGATTCTTGTTTATATGTACAAGCAGTTAAATTTAAGCAATTTCACAGTACAGTATAATAACGTGATACCGTCTTTACAATATAACTATGAAGCTGCATACTTTTCTTTTACTCTCGCCACGATCGCGACAATGCGCTAACAAAACAATGTCCGACTTCCACAAGGTGTTAAGAACAAACTTCAGAAAATATTTACCAACAAATGTTTTAAAAATAAATTTCACTGTAAAAAAAAAAAAAAGGAAGACAAAGAGAGAGAGGAAATGCCACCCCCGCCCTGAAAATTGCCACCCTAGACAACTGCCTAAGTTGTCTAGGCCTAAATTTGGCACTGAAAATACGCAAAAGCATGGGTTAAGCCTTCACAGCACATACAGTGCGTCTAGAGATAGAGTGGACTTCCCGCCTGATTACATTTAAATCTGGCAGTAGATGCGGCAATTCTCGCACAGCCCAAGGCCGCTGCGGTCCATTTTATCTCTAGACGCACTGTAGAATGCGTTTTTTGCGAGTGCTTGTTAAATTTAATTGCATGGGAGGTAAAGGGTCTCCTTTTTGGCTCACAAATGATTTTTTTATATTTTTACTGCATTTCAAACGAAATTATTGTTACAATTTGTAAAAATATTTTGCAAAATATGTTACATATTCATTTATATTCTATTTAGGAGTTTTGTTTTTACTTGTATTCTTCATCTTGTGGATTTTTCGATTATTAGTCATTTCTTTTTAATTGTAATTTCACATTTTGTCACCGAGGTATTATGTTTTCCTTCTTTATAGTGGTACTTTTCTGTTGTGGCCTTTATTTTTTATGGATCTTTTATGGTCACCTAGGATGCCAGGCAGACGACTTTTAAGTATTTCTTCCAATACGTATTAACGTAGTCTTTTTACATTTGAATCTTATTAGAAAATTTGACTCATTTCTATTAAAAAAATTGAGGCTAGCGCGCCGAATCACTTCAGAATATCAATTTGAAAACAAGGCTCATTTAGGTTGCCGACACCTGCGGTATAATCAAGAAATTTTAATTCCTTTTCTGTGTATTAATTAATGCAATCTACGCGAAATGGTTCTGTTAAATATGTTCCTTACGATGTAACCACGCAGTTCCGAAACGTTGGAAACTTTCCATTTCACCAAATGCTTGAAATACCAGTAACTCACACGACAAAAACGATAGTTGCTTTTCCTTTTCTTGTGTGAAACGAATCATCATGGTTATCACAGCCACCGACGCAGATCAGGCGGTAGCGCTTTAGCCTTCTGATCCTGGGCCACTCACGGAAGTGGATTCGGTACCCACTTGGGCCGGTTACCTGGTTGTTTTTTTTATTGCGAGACTTTCACCATCTGCAAGAAGAATGTCAGATAATCTCATGGCTAATACTCGGCCTCATCTCGTCAAGTACCATCTCGCTGTCACCAATCTTATCGACGCTAAATAACTTAGTAGTTGATGCAGCGCCGTCAAATAACCAACTAAGAAAATGTTGACCATGTTGTTGCTCGTTCAGTTCTAGTTTATTATAATGAACAATTTTCGAGCCACCTACAGTGAAAGATTAGTAGTGGTGGTGATCGTGGTAGTTTTGGTGATGATGATTATGAGGAGGAGGAGGAGGAGGAGGAAGATGAAAGGGAAGAACAGAACGAAGGAGAAGAGGAGAATGAAAATGGTCAAAGTTTCACATTAATTTCTCTTTATGTCTCATTGACTGTTTTCGGATGACGGTGAAAAATGTTCGCTTAACCTTGTAGGCCTCAGTAGTATTGTGTGGAATGAGTCATTTATGCTACTTTTATAATGAGCTCTGTGTGCTGAGCTACATTTTCGAAGTTCATTTATGCATTTCCCTTCTTTTCACTGAAATTGTCATGCATTTCATCGATGTCGTGTTTGTTCTGCATTGCCCCGTGATTGTGTTGTCGTAGTAATGAAATTCTTGCAAATCAAAATTTAAAACACGCGTATAAACATAGATCGGGTCCTGGTGAAATAATATATATATCCCCAATTCTCGTATTGCAGTGAAAATAATTTTTGCACTCTGCACAGCGACCGTTTCACACTCGTTCTCACTGGCGTGTACAAGAGAAAGCAATTTGTATTGAAAATAAGCCACTAATCGACATGCGTATTTTGCTGTCCTCCCCAAATACTGTTATGTGGGCGGTTTTTATTTCTTTTTTCTCTGTTGCTTCAATGTATATGCAGTAATGTTCATCGCGTTTCCACATTCGGGTGGATTCGTGTTTGTCCGGCGTGGCACGTCTTTCAGGCAGCCGCTTTGCTAATAATTTAGTCTATGTCGGGCCTTGGCCCAGAGTGGCTGCTCCAGGGATGCTGAGCGTCGAACATGTCAGGTTCCTGGAACGAAACAAGATGTGTTGTCGGTGATGGAAGTAATGAAAGATTTCTCTTAAGACGGAATTGGAAAGTAAACTTAGTAATACAAATGTGGGGCACAGAATGTACACCTGCAGTACGGAACCAATGCGAGCCGGGGACGATGTATCAACTGGATTCTTCACTGCAGCGTTGATAATTGTAACATAATTAGACCGGAAATTACGTGATGGAGAAGAAACGCGAAGAGTGTTCAGTGTGATAGTGACATGCATTAATTGTGGGTGTGCAGTGTTTTCTCACTTTTAGTTCTTTTTATATTTATTATTAATGAAACGTTTTCGGAGCTAAGTATCGGTTTCGCGTAGTTGTAAAAAAGTGAACATCACTACGGCGGGGGCTGTGTCACTGGGGGGCGGCCCGGGGTCAGGGTCGGGGGCAGCAGGGGCTGGAGGAACATTGGGGGGCCTAACTCGCAGTCGATCCTGGCTTTGCTGTCCTGCTGATAGGAATAACCGTTCGGCGACACCGGCACCGGAAAGTAACCACGATGCCAAGCCGCAAGTGAGTAGCTGTACTATAGTGTGTTAAATCCCTCCCTTCCCGCCATCACGGACGGGGGCGTGTTAACTGTAATGTCGTGATGTTAAAGAGTTTGGGAAGTAATTAAATTACAATCTTGCATCGTATTTTACACTAATAAATTAGTTTTTTAACCGCAACGTAATGTCAATTGCATGTTATGTGTTATACGGCTTATTAACAGTATTAAGATGCTATTTATTTTTATTTTTCAGTTTCAGTCACTGCTTCACATACCAATAACATACCAGTATGTTTTTAAAAAATGAAAGTCTTAATGCCTTTATGTTTGTGTGTCTATCTGTATATCTTTAACAATACCTTTCAGATACGTAGGTTACTTTAAAATATGGAAATTCACAGCGATTGTCGATGTGAGAAATAGATTTGTCACTATACTACTAAGTATTGCATGTATTTGTGTTTGTTATCTTCCAATCTTTGAGGGCAGTGGAGACGAAATTAAAGCTCAAAATCTAGACGCCATACTTTAAAATCGTTAAAGTTAAGTGATATTAATATGGCGTCCAAAAAATGTGCACATTGATAGCATTTGGGAAAATAATATAATGTTGTATACTGTAAAATATTATCATTTACGAATCTTGGCAATAATCACTGCTATACTATGATTTCGTTAACTAAACGAGAAATTCGTCATCAGATGCTAAAGGAATTTATGTAGTACTGCTACTCTGTGTTTAAGAATAATTTGTCGTTTATTAAACCAAAGGAATAAAATGAATTTGAATGTTTTGTTTTCGGATAATTAATTTCCAGGTGGAAACTGTAATTCAGTATATTGCATGTTGAACTGTGCTTTTAAAACTGTGGTGCATAATAAATATTGTTCAATTATTGGTGTGTTTTGAACCAATTACAGTTTCTCATAGTTTTATGATTGTACATGTTCATAAAAGTAATTACCATGCTGTGGATTGTTAGTAAACATATTTAGCATCCGTATTGAAAAATAAATGTTTATTTATGGTACTGTCTACTTCTTTGTAGACACGATTTACAGATTTCATTAACTAAAATTTTTTTATATCCTACGACAAGCAGAGTGGTCATTATACTCGTAGCTTTCAAGTTTGTTTGAAGCTAGTTTCGTTTAAATGATGGAGATTTTTCTTCTACTACGGTATTTTTTGTCACATTTAATACTATTTAGAGATTCAGTTATTGTTATAAGTCTTCTGCATTATTATTCAGAGGAATATTTTGCATAATATTAGTCTCACTCATTACCTCGTGAATGAATACGGTTAATATGATTGAAATGTTAACAGGGCTTTAATTTCGTTATTTACCTAATTTGTCCATTAATGAATCCATTCACCTTATAGTTATGATTTCTGAAGATTCAGTTATTTTATGTAGAGCTACTCTATGTAAAGTCAGTTGTTCTTGGTGTAATTAAATTTGCCACTAATTACAGGATTAAAATATTACTAGTAATTTCTTAATTCCAACCGTGTTTCATACTTCCACCTCATACTGATTTAGTTATTTTTTGTTTGACAGCATTTTTATACGACATATTGACTGAGAATGCAAGTTTAGTCCACACCTGTGGAGTAACGGTTAGCGCGTCTGGCCGCGAAATCAGGTAGCCCGGGTTCGATTCCCGGTCGGGACAAGTTACCTAGTTGAGATTTTTCCGGGGTTTTCCCTCAACCCAATATGAGCAAATTCTGGGTAACTTTCGGTGCTGGACCCCGGACTCATTTCACCGGCATTATCACTTTCATCTCATTCAGACGCTAAATAACCTAAGATGTTGATAAATTAGTGTCGTAAAATAACCTACTTAAAAACAATGCAAGTTTACGATTTATAGTTATTATAGCAACAAGTAATATCGAAGAAGAATAGTAGTGGTGGTGGTGGTGGTGGTAACAACAATAATGCAATGTGAAAATTAATACGTTGAAATCCAATCTCGTAGACTATACATACTCAATCAAGATTTCGTCATTCTATTCATAATACATCATCAAATAAAGCCCATTCGACTCGATTTATAAATTTATTTATTAAGCTAACGTACATAAATATGTTAGTACGATAGTTCAAGAAAGATCAGTCTTTAAGGATAGGCCTACATGTATACTTTAGGTTTCTTAGAAAAAATCTGCATAAGCATTCACACAGGCGTACCTACTATTGTGTAGGGAGGCGTCGGATATCGTCAATTGGATACATGAATGCAGTAGGAGTTACCTTAGAAGAAAGTTTCCATAGGCATTCACACAGGCGTCCCATTGTATAGGGAGGCGTCGCGTGCCCTCGTCGAATAAACCTTATCTACTTCTTTCAGTACTGCGTTCTTCACTTCTTCAACTTTGCTGAATCTATGCCCCTTGATAGATAATTTTAAGGATCCGAACAAATAAATGGCACATGGTGATAAATCAGGGCTGTAAGTTGTGTGGCCCAGAACTCTCTGCTTTTAATTGACTTACCGTCATCTTTGTACGGATTTGGAATAACTGTAGGCATGAGAACAGACGCCCGGCTCTACACACTTCCTGTGTTATAAAACCAAGTAGTTTTCGATTGCTCTACGCAAGACGACTATCACGCCACATAGACGTTATCATGCTACAAGGACAGGAGACCACGTGAGGTGGATGAATTTAATTTAATCAAACTTGTTATCATTTACGGGAAGTGAATGCAAATTACATAAATGGAAATATGTAGCTATACTTATTACAGGAGACAATACTTGTAACATAGTTACAACGACCTAAATATGAATATTCATACTAACCTGTAAATTATTAGGCCTATATAAGTGTATTCACTGATCGTTTGTTATCACGTTATCAGGAACTGTTAACATATTAAATTAACCTACATAAATAGTGATTGTAATAAAATAATATCATAATATGCAGTTATGTCGTGTGCGCTTGAAGAATTGAAAGTTCGAAAGCAGAAAACTTTTTCTAGTTATTGCGTTCACATATTATTATTTGTAATAGATATTATAATAGATATACTCGTAGACTTAATTACTGTAACTTGTAGTCTATAGTTACTGTATGTATCTGTTACTTAATTTCTATGCATATATATATATATATATATATATATATCTGATTATTGTAATCTAATCTAATTAATCTGTTCGAATGTTCGAAACCGGATGATAAAAGAAAATTGACGAATGAGATTGAAGTAACAAAAATACGTACTCTTTTTGTTCATTATTATTTGTGATTGTAACAGCTTCTTATTGTAGAAGAAGAAAAATAATAGACTACAAACTATATAGGCCTACTATAAGTATGTTTTTTTAAACCTCAACAATAAAAAATAGAGTAACCCAATAAGTAGAAAACAAAAAGGGAATTCTGTCCTTTGATCAAAAACTTTCAATCCTACAAATCATGCGCGATTAACTTACACAAAACTTCTCCATTTGTAGCCTAATATTTCGTAGGGACTTCATTGAACAATGTTGCCACATCGCTCAAAATTAAATAACAGTTTTTCGAAAATATGAGCCTCGGAATGAAGGTTAGCATCAGTTTTACACAAGGAATAACGATGTGACGTTCGTTTGGGAGAATTACGAATCTGTCTTTATGTATACGTATAGTCTTAGAAAAAAGTTTTGTCGCACAGATACTTTGTAAGTCCCAGAAAGGAGCCAGTACGCATGAACATACAACGAAACAAAACTAATTTTATTACCTCAAATAGTCCTTCTCTTGTGAACCAGATCGCTCTTCCTCTGATCATGTGCACTGTCTTCTTTCTGGGGCTTATAAAGTATCTGTGCGCCAAACGTTTTTTTCTAAGACTGTACATAGATGTACACATGAAGTATCAAAATACTACCTCTGTTGCCTGAGAAGATGGTTCGTGCAATTTAGTACAACTAACCTCCTGTGCTGACGACATTTCTTGCTTCATTTTTTTGAAGGACCAACTTTACATTAATTTGTCCGAAATAATTTATTTGTAGACATCTTTTTGAAGATACCTTGTATATCGAATTTACAGTACAGTGATTATTTCTATGGTTGGAAGTATTAAGTAAAATCAATCACGGTACTTACATGTATTCTATTTATCTCACAAACTGTTTCATCATCATCATCATCATCATCATCATCATCATCATCACTGATTAGACAGCCGTGGTGAGCCCTGTCCTTATTAAGACACTTTTCCCATTCTGTTCCATTCGCAACCTGTTTCTCCCAGCTCCTCTCCCAAAGAATTCCGGGACAACGGTCCACACAGTCCCTCTATGTCATCTTCGTATTCACACATGACGTTTATACGTTTGCTCGTCATGTGACTAGCCCAATGCATTCTGCCAATTCTAACGTATTTAATCAGGGTTGACGCACCATATACAGTATTTCGTAAACAATTGTTCTTGAAACTCCTGAGACATATTTTTGTGCTTGATCATTATTCTGAAGCACCTAAGCGTTTTTGAGAAAATAGATTATATACGAATTATTATTATTATTATTATTATTATTATTATTATTAATAGTTTTTACATAAACAAATAATCAGAGCTGATTCAGAATAAATAGCCTTTATATGCCAGTCTTGTTTAAAAGGGATTTACATAAAATTCAATTTTTTGGGACGATGTGAGATTAACTGATCTGTAGGTATTAAATGTGAACAAGATCCTCTGTACAGTAGACTATTCCAAAAACAGTGTTTGTAGTACTAGAGTTGCAAAGAGCGTGTAATTTCTGTCAAAATCTCGAAATATACATATTTTTTACTGCTTGAAATCACATTTTCAGAACTTCGTATAATGATAAAGCGAAATTATTATCGTTGTTGTAACTGTAGAATCCAAATAGGCTACAGTAAATGAAATTGAATATACTAAATGAAAGAGGGATTTGTTCTAGTTTCCCTTACTGGCTATCTCTACTGCGTACACACCTCTTACACAAATCAGTTTTTACTAACGTAAATTATATAAGCTGCTTTTCAGCGATGAAAAGTGAGATCTTATTCCCTATACAATAATCCATTCTTACGAGTGGAACAGACAGCTGAGAGTGCTCAATTGATATGAAAGTAGGCTATACGTTTTTGTAGAAGAATTCAATTTCCGTATACCAGTATAAGCCCCCGGTATTAATAAAGCAGAATAATAATCATGAAGTTGTGGAATGCAAGCAAACCAGTGCGCATAAGCAATGCTGGATTATATTATACATTCACTTATATTTCATTTCTTAAATCAATGTTATGTAGGCTATGCAAATAAAATATAAATTCTGTGTTCGACGTCTCTTAGAATTTTCATGGAAGTAGGTAGAGTTCTGGTTGAGGCGTGAGTTAAATCTCGACTATTCCAAGTGGAATTGGGTTAAATTTTATCGGGGTATTCCCGTTTACTCTGCCACAATTCCACGATTTTCCATTCACTGTCATTCATAATATTGATTAGCAGATCAATGAATACTGCCAATATGATGTGTCCACGGATCTCATGATCTACTGTGGGTGCAGTACATTATTTATTCATAAGATATTCTCATGGAGTTGGTCCAGTGGACTCATGGATAAATTAACAGAGTAATTATTCTCATTTCATTTAATTTTATTTGTAATCCTTTCAGCTTTTCAGCGATTGCCTATTCCCAGATGACAGTGGTGACCGTTCCTTCAGTCCTTATTCCTGACGTCTCTTATTTATGGATTCCTTGAGTCTTCCTCTCCACATAACTCTAGGCCCCCTTGACAACGTCTGGCAGGGGAGTGACTAGTCTTTTATTCTTTAGGGCCCCATATCATCTGGCATTTTTGTACCATTCCCATACCATCTCAGAACTTTTAAATCAATCCTGTCAGTGACCGTCTTCTGTACAATCATCTCAACTTGCATGTATGAGTTCCTTGAGGATTCAGAAGAAATCCATGTTCATTCATTCGTAGTTTCTGCCCAAGGGCAGATCTTTCACTGTAAACCCGGAATTCTCCAATCTTTCCTATTTTCCGCCTTCCTCTTAGTCTCCGCATGTAATCCACATATCTTAATGTCGTCTATCATCTCATATCTTCTGCCCCAAACTTGACTCCTGTTCACCATTCTTTCCAGTGCATCCTTCAGTAGGCAGTTTCTTCTCAGCCAGTGACCCAGCCAATTCCTATTTCCGAACATCACTTCGTCGTCAGCGAATAATCGTATAGGCTAGTCAAAATGTGATTATGCCTTTTAGCAAAACTAACCCTGTCATATCAAGCAGTCAACGGTTAGCGCGTCTAGCCGTGAAACCAGGTGGCCCGGGTTCGATTCCCGGTCGGGGCAAGTTACCTGGTTGGGGTTTTTTTCTGGGGTTTTCCCTCAATCCAATATGAGTAAATGCTGGGTAACTTTCGATGTTGGACCCCGGACTCATTTTACCGGCATTATCACCTTCATCTCATTCAGACTCTAAATAACTTAAGATGTTGATAAAGCGTCGTAAAATAACCTACTATACTAGTAGTAGCAGCAACAGTAACAAAGCATGGAATTGGTTTATATTGAAGTGGTTAAGAAGTGTAATGTAGCAATATATTAAAAAAAAAAAAACTGAAATACTGAAAGAAAATCTGCCCCACTTCTGCGTTGATCATCACTTTTCTCACAGGATAAGCTCAGAATAGAATCCCCGTCCCTTTTGTGTGAAGTATATAGATGAAAAAAAAGAGGATTAAAAGAGTTTATTGAGTATATATGCTTACTAATTCATTACACAGTATGAAATCAGTGATAGAATTAACAAATCATTCAATTCTTTCTCTCTGTCGATGTCGTGAACTAATATTTGAAAATGGTCTATTGAAACCTGCATGTGTATTAAAAGTACGCTGTTCCCAATTCCTTCATTAATACGTGCTGGAAAATGTCGAGAGAATATGGTCTTAGCATCAACGCGTCTCTTCTTCTTTCATTGCGTTAAGTGCTCCGTAATTTATTTTTAAAAGCCGCCCCTTTATATGCTACTTGATAGGTGTAACCTTTGTGTCTATATACAGGCTGAACCATAAGTAATGTGATTAATTTCAGGGAGTCATTCTTTGAGATATTTCAAACAAAAAAGTTAAATACAATTTTGCTCGTTTTTGCTTTCTTTTCGAGATTAAAATGGTTTTCTATGAAACTTTTCATAGGGTGTTTCTAGAAAGCCATTGATTTAATTCCCAATGTGCTCAATCAGTTTAAGAGAGCAGTGCATTATAAAAATATATGATTGAAAGAATTTTAGTTTTGTCCTTTAAATGTGCAGAACTTTGATCCGAACAAATGTAACTATCCGTTCTGCAAAGGAATTTTACAATGTGCTTTCGAATTTAGAATTAAGCTTATTATTCTTACACTGGAATGCAACCAAGCAGAGCAACTTATGCTGTTTTTTTATTGATACATTGTAAATAAGGGATTCCACTATGAGTATCCTTGGAGAAAATACTTGGTGCTTAGTGAAGAAAAATTTGAAACATCAGCCACTTGTTGGTTCTCGCAAAATCATATTTCCACTAGTGTATTTAAATATAGGCTTAATGAACAAATGCTGAGAGCCATGGAGATTTTTCTCCTCGCCATTTTGTCGTTAATTGTGTAAATAATTTTAATTGTTTATTCAGCTTCCTTTTAAAGTACAGAGCATGATTGGATGTTGATTGATAGTGAATGAAGATGCAGATGAACCGAAGTTATCAGACAAAATCTGTTTTATAGACGCTTTTCCTTTCTGGTGACAAATCGTCAGTTAACTAACGTAGCTGAGATATTTGGCTTTACATCGATATTGTTTTCTTTCCTCTGACTGTATGAAGATGAAAGCTTGTCATAATGCTAATTTAGGGGAAATAATTATGACAGTAGCCTATAATTATAATTAGACTATGGTATAATTCTGATGGCTCAATGTCGAAATACGTCAGTGCTAAGCCCATTTCCTTTTTGACTTACGACGTAATAATGTTATTAAATTTTACAAGCTATGAAGACGTTGTGCTTCTGAACAAAGTTCTCTTTCACTTCACTTTGTAAACGTTTCTCCAATCTTTCATTATACAAATACCTCGGCTCGGCAGGCAGGCTCTGTAGTAATTGATCAGATAACTCGCCAAGTCATTTATAAGCAAAATACAGAACCAATAATAATAATAATAATAATAATAATAATAATAATAATACAATAATAATAATAATAATAGGCCCGGGTTCGATCCCCGGCAGGGTCAAAATTTTCATGTAAAATTTCTACCTAGGGACTAGGAGAGATGGCGGTGCACAACTTCTAATCACTAGATTGTGCACCAATATGCCTGGGTTAAATCCCGAATCTCTCCTCAGTGCATATGAAGAGAAGGCATATGTCACTGTTGATAGTGATTCGTCCGTCGGACGGGGACGTTAAGCCTGGCGGCCTCTTGGTGCTATTCGACAGGCACCGGGTTTCCCCTTCTTCCTTCCTCATCTTCATCATCACTACTCATTCCATACATTACACTTACATGAACACTTACATATAAACTCACCCTAGAACAAGACATAACACTAAACAGATACACATCATGTACAGCGTGGCCCGCCGAAGTGGTGTGCAACTAGAAAATGGATCACAGTCCTGCTATCTATTCGCAATATGCGGAACCCGAATCACGTAAAGTGAAGTGTGTAGGCATTTTACACATACATACATACATACATACATACATACATACATACATACATACATACATACATACATACATATTAAGTCGATTTAGGTAGTTTGTCTTTAATTTTATTTCGAAAGTAAAAGGTATTTTACAACCTGCGTACTTGAAATAAAATATGTTATATAATATCATAATTTATGTTATTTTTATCTTAGCATGTATTTCCTGAAAAATATCCATGAAGGGTTGCGTAATTACTTGTTCAATTTTTTTTTTTTTTTTTCATGAAACCGTACCGGTAACTACTAATTTATCGAAATCTTTGTATTTCAATTTTGATCGACGTATTTGTCGCTTCCTACAGGTATCAAAATAAAATAAATACTGCTTTTATTACCCATTGTTTAATGTTGAAGCCTCAAGTTTCGTAAAAAAAATTTCATCTCTATTTTCCTCTCGAATACTTTTAATTTGCGTATAATCTTACGGCGTAATATAATTATTCTTTAAAGATTGAAATAGCCACTAAAGTATTATTCCTTCTTGGCAGGTGCTCTTTCTCTGTTAACGAATGAAACGGTTTGGGACCAGTTGCAAAACTACTCCCCCTTCGTCGACCTGAGACTGATAACATTACCTTGCATCATGTCGACACCACTTCCAAGAGGGGAATTGAGAATGTCTTGAGAACATGCGTGCCCCATCACTCTCCTCTCCACATCCGGTTCCAGCTTCGATATCGGACTTGATTCTGTAAGATTTTCTACAAGTTATATATTTCGTGAAACTTATCAGACTCCAAAGACGCTACTAAAGGCTTCTAAAAATATCATGTGAAAGCCACATCAGAGGAAGATTATTGTAGCGTTCTCCCCGTTTGTCTCGTTGTTGTTCCCCCTTGAATAAACAGATGTAGGCGCATGTTTACGAAAAGCAGGTTGTAGCAATTTGTCTAGGAAATAGAATATGTTCAACATATAGGAAACGTGCCTGTGCTTTTCTTCGAGAGTTCCACAGATTAATACCATAATTTCATAACGTGCAGTGCAAATAGCCATTGATGCTGACGCGCCCTTCAAATTTCACTATCATAACGTGTAATTAAAACTGAGTAGGGTGGTATTTGAAATATTGCTCTAGAATAGTGTTTAGCATTTTTGTATGTATGTATGTATGTATGTATGTATGTATGTATGTATGTATGTATGTATGTATGTATGTATGTATGTATGTATGTATGTATGTATGTATGTATTCACACTGCAAATGAGTAAATTCCCGGTGGCAGTGGTAACTAATTACACTCAATAATGACAATTAATAATAAAAACAATTAATAATAAATTAATAATAATACTAATAATAATATTTATTTTATTTATTTATTTATTTATTTATTTACTTATATTTAATGTGCTGTACAACAGCCAGAGGCCAATTACAGTTCAGCACAAACAATATAACAAAAACATTAGCAATAATTTACAATAAAAGTACAAAGAAATAATTAAATTAATGGCAATTAATTAAAATGATAATTACAAATGAAGTAATGGAATCATAAATGAAGAATGGAATCATATAAAATAGAATTACAAAGATATACAAGATTATAATACAACGACAATAATGACAATGAATGGACGAGATAAAATGGATGACTAAACTACATAGCATAATGAGATAAAAGTAATTGTATTTGAAAATGAAAGGATGGAATCAAGTAAATTACTAAATAACAAAATGATATAAAAGTTAGCGAGAATAATATTAAAATACATATTTAAACAAAAGATATAAATGAAAACTGATATAAAACTTCAAAATATATACTACACATTAAATGGATCCAAGCTTGATCCATACAAATTAGCATATTTTATACATCTACAGACCGGAGAGAGAGATTTAGAATTTCTATTGTAAAACATTTTATGATATCTTAAACCCTTAGCAGGAATACGAAGACTGATATTGCTTAGAAAGATTCACAATCAATATCACCCTTAAGAACTTTACAAAAAAATAAGTAATCAAGATCTTGACGTCTGGCAAATAAACTACAGCAATTAAAATATTTGCAGTTAATCTCATATTTATAATCATCAGAATTAGGTAAAACTCTATAAGAACAAAGGGAAATAAATTTTCTTTGAATATTCTCAAGCTTAGCCGAGTCAGTGGAACTAATAGAGTTCCATACTACAGATGCATATAATAAATAATACTAATAATAAATAACTACTAATCTTGTCTCATTTTTCATTTTAATTATGATGAAACGTGAATTACAAGAAACTGCAGTAGCCTACTCTGAGAGAATCTGCCCTTCAGCCTCATTTACCACCACGAATACCATAGGATCATAGTATTTATACCTCTGATTGAGGTTCTGGCTGTTATGTACATCTATTATCAGGCACGTTTCACTTGACGATATGCGTCAAAGGAATAACAATTGAATAGCCGCCCAAAACAAGGTTATAACCAGTAAATACGAAATTCTTTTAAAAAATGGGGGAAAAACACATTTTACTGTAGCCTACATACTGTACTTTTAAATTTTTAGAGCTAGGTTGACAATCAGACATGTGTGCTGGTTTTAATACGAGTACAAGCATTATAAATAGTGCATCATTAACAACCATTATTCACAAAAAAGTTTACATATGAGAAATGAGAGTTGCAACCTTTGTCTGGACGGCTGTTCAATTGTTTGTATGCATCTGAAGTCTGATTAGTGTAATATGTACGAGTAGTTAATCGGCGATGTATGTAAGGAGGGGGAAAGGAACTGACCACCCTATCCTAATATCTCCTGGCATAGTTGTCTCATCATGTTGGTATCACTTGTGCGGTTCAGACCTGTCTTCCGATAGTTGACTAAACAACAACATAGTATTTTGTGCAATATGACATCGATTCGTCAGTTCATTATACTTCCTTGTCAGGCATATATTTTATTGATAGTTGTGCGTAGCAAATACGTATAATGAACTTTTTTCATATAGGTGGAAATGTTTGACATCACATAAAACTCAGTTTGTCATAACTTTTATTATACTAATGCATTTAATTAATTCTGTTAATGTGTGTAATAATTCTTAGTTTAGAACTGAGCTTTGAATTCTCATTATAGTTGTAGTACTCTGCGTTATTTAGCGTGCTGGTCCCAATTATGAGAGAGTCATTTGTTAAAGGGTCGCCTAATTATTTAAACTGTCCAGTTTATTATTGTTTACAATATTCCCATTAACACTAAACATATCAACTGTAACGGTAAATATAATCAATTCAAATTTATAAGTTTGTATGAAATTAATTCGACATTTGCAAGCGCAAGTGACATATTGTAATGAAATTCAAGTGGAATCCATCGCTATAACTTAATGGATAGCGGGTGCGCTGCCAACTACGCGGTCTATGGTTCGATTTCTAGCTTGGACAAAATAATATGCATCTTCATTCTACGGGACTGATTGTCCCGTTTCTCGTACTTGTGCTGTGATGTCTTCACGATGGCCCTGCATTGCGCGATTACATGGTCAGGGAGGGCCGCATTGTGTCTCTAGTGTTGGTCCAAAGACACACTTTCTTACACTGCATTCAATTGTTAGTCGGTATAAAGGAGGAGGTTAAGGGGTTAGGTACAGCTTACAGCAGTAAAATTTTGGAAATATTCAACATTTTTCCTCCATTACTGTATCTTGTACAATAATAAAAATTAATAGGCTATGTGTAAAACACTGTCCTTCTGCTATATGAAAAAAATATTTTTACGGTTTAAAAATTTATTTACATTTTTTTTTCTTCAAAATTCAGTTCACTGTGCACTGTGCACTTGTGCAGTGATGGAGCGTTTTCCACATAACTCAAAAACTATCCAACATTCTGTGATGAAATGTTTTGTCTGTATGCATGTCATATCTACAATATGATACAAGAACACTTCTTTACCTTTGATAGATTGTCAGATAAAAAATAAATTCATTTAAAAAGTGGTCAAATATTAGTATTGTCTTCTAACACAAAATAAAAAAAATGTTTATTAAGAAATTAGTTGAAAGAGTATGATATTGTAAACATGACTTTCAGCAATAAAATAAAAAAGAGGGAACATGAAAAAGTTAACAAGTTTTTAGTTATGAGGGAAACGCTTTATCACTGCACAGTGAACTGCCATCATTTGAATTTTGAAAAAAAATATATATATATATATATATATATATATATAAATTTCTTTAAATAAAAAAAATGTTTTCATATAGCAGATGGACAGTGTTTTATACATACCAATTTTAATTATTGTACAAGATTCAATAATGGAGGGAAAACATGTTGTATATTTCCAAAAATTTTATTGCTGTAAGCTGTACCTAACCCCTTAAATAATAAGACAAAGAAGAATAAGAATGAATTAATGTTCATTCTGGTTAGGATTGTGATCGTATATGTGGAACACAATCCTGTGTGTAGAATACGAATATATTTAATATGGTCGTGATACCCGAGCTCATAAAACAAATAAAATGTTTCTACGACGATTCAAAATTATTAATACGCTGTCAGAGGCTTTCTTTCTAAATGGAATGATTGTGTGTGTTGAATTTTTGCCACTGAAGAAATTTCTAAAGCCGTTCACTTTGATACACTATGATCCAAGTAATGTACTAATTAAAGTTTATATACAATATGTTAGTTGGAACTTTTTAAGATCGTTGGTAGAATTTAATGACATCCAGCAGGGAGTTACTTCAGTGCTTTGCTTCAAGATCATACTCCTTGTAAATACTGTATTAATGAAGGAAGCTTCTGAATTTTATGATGTAGGCCTGTCGAAGTAATATTCCATCCAGTGACATTTCATCCTTTACTTTTTGTCCAAAATAATAAGTGAGTGATAGCTTAATAATTGATAAATTAATATTTTTCTATCATACCTTTGTAATGCGCAATATGCTCTTCATATTTTACGTATCTTCCTCTTATTCTTCATAAATACCGAAATTTGAAATGGACCAATATTTTTAGAAACAATCACTGAATTTTTTATGTATCTTTTTAACTCGTTTGCTCAGCTTTACAATATAGACTTATTCAACATTGGCATATTGTCGAGCTGTGATGCATTAATACGTTTTCATGCTCTGTCATTTACATAATATATCTTTAAACAATTTATCAGTTGCGCGTAAATTAGTTCCATTGTCTGAAAATATTTAAAGTATTTCAAGATAAGAAACGAAAAAACTACATACGTACAATTGTCACAAAATAAATTCTGAACGACATTGGACACCGGCTGGAAAATTCGTCTAAAAATCTCATCGGCGTCTTTCCCAGTAAGCGGAAATTTTTTACTCTTACTTACGAGATGCTACAAAGTTACTTAAGGTAAAGCCGTAAACAATTGTGTTGAACTTAATCCGGATGGCCCTGTGCTTAGGAGTAAATTTTGTGAATGGATTTGAATAAAGTACATGACGGAGAATTTGATCCTAATCTGATTTCGTTTTCGGACGAAGCTTGGTTCCAATTAGGGATTTTACATTGTTATATTAATACGCAATACGAATAAATGTGTGGAAAATGAAGGTATATAATTTCAGCATCTCCTTCCATGACATGAGTGGGTACATAACTTTTAAAAATAAAAATAAGTAGTATTTTGTTAGACAGGCATTCTAGTGCTGTGACTTTAACCGCGATATCTTGTTGCCGGTCCGGGAGTGCTCCGCACCGATGAATTCTTGCCGTACTCACGTTTCATAGATAATTCGCTTACTCTGTATATGGAAGCATGGTGAACATTATAAACAAAAGAATGTTATTCTCCGGCTAGGGTTACACAGGTTTGATGTAGGTAGTGTTTTTTTTTTTTTACTGTATATTGACTTTTCTAGCTCGAGGAAAAAACTGAGGTGAAATATAGTTTCGAAAAAGGAATGTGAATATGCACCAACCTATGCCTATACATTCTGAAAGTCTAAATCGATAATCAGTAACATACCATTACTTTGAACAAAATGTATTTAATACCACTTTTTAACTTCAGACGTAAGGCTTCTTCAAACAACATTGGTAGAACGGATGAAACAAACTAGAAGAAAGCATACTCAATCTTACATGAAAAATTTGTATAAATGTAGAGTAGGTACCGACCAAGAAAACATTTTTAACTCAAATTGTGATTGGTACATTACAAAGTTCATAATTCACTTCATCTAAATTAATCTCATCTAATAAATATGTAAATACTGTTAAATGTTATAATATAGGCCTACTATAGTTTATCGTTACTCATCAAGTGAGAAAAATTTGGGTTATTTATGTATATTCAAGAGTGTTTTGCCCAGTAAGGATTTTCGGGATTTTGCTTATTTATAAAGTGACTATTTTGACATAGGTTTTGTAATATCAAAAGTACTTCATATTACATATACACAGCAGACGGAACATAAGTTGCTGCTTGTTATGCGTGTTACCGTGCTACGTGTGAAGTAGAAACTGATTTACAGTAATAGTAACCAGGCAGAGATCTCCATAAATTTAGAGCACGTGCAACAGCGCGCTGTCAGTGTAATATAAAATTGATATTGTCCCGCGATCCATGGCACGAATAGCTAGGTACAGTACTACGGAGGTTGCATAACAAAACATTCTGAGAATCATGTGAAAGTAAATACATATTTGAATGACAGAAGTTTATTAAGACTTATTTTACACTAATAGCTATCCATAAATGGAATATTATCTTTTCAAGAGTTACTGACAATTATTTTCACAAATTAATAAATAAACTTACTAGATTATAATTATATGAAACGTTTACGAAGAGAAACATATCAAGAAAAACATTTGTGTGGCTTCTGTGACTGAAACCCATATACTCACTATTATATCAAAATAAGGGTACAAAAAGGTTCACTATTTTTCTAAATTAAATTTTTGTAGTGTTTTGTACAGGTCTAGTGTTTTTTACAAAAATATAGAAACGGTTATTGTACTTACATTACAGTAGTATCAATTTCCATAGATTACATACTAGGTTGATAATTATTAGACATGAACATATTGCATTTATTCAGCAACGAATAAAATAACAAGCAATAAGATTCTTCGAAATAAAGTGCCTTATTTTCGATTACATTTCGCTCTCTTTCTGCCAGTAGTTCCATTTGTCAGCATTACCATTCTTTGTAACTAAGAACAAGAAACTCTGTGGACCTTATCAAAATTACTGAAGTATTTTCCAGACTCATTGAGCCATCAACCGGAGTAAACTGTAATCAGAAGATACAATGTCTGGACTACATAACATGGATGCTGTGGATTCTCATTTCACTCCAGTTTTTCAGTCGTGCCTTGCGTCAAATGTAATCGATGGGCTAGATAATTGTAATGCTGGTAAAAAATTGTATTTCGGTTAACATAATACTGTTAGCGATTATGTAAAACGTCATATAGACGATCCTTTTGTTAATAATATAGTTTTGCATCAACGACTAATTCATTCGGTAAAGTATAGTAGAACTTCATATTTCACCGAATATACAGGTTGTGACCAAAACAGTTTTGTCGAATCAAGGTTTGTACTCGCTCGTTACGGGATACACATTTTTTTTTCTTATTTTTTTACACCGTGTACGTATTCTCTTGCAAAGTATGGGCTGTATGACTCGTTTCAAGACTATGTTTGTAAAATTGTTTGTTTAAAATATTCATCGTCTGTATCACTCCATCTATGTCGAGGTCGTCCTAATTCCCTTTTGCATTTGAGTTTATAAAGCAATGCATGGTTTGAGAATCTCCAACATAGCATTATTAACACATGTTCTTTCCACCTTTCCTGGTTGTTAACATTTCTTTCACTCTATTTGTTTCTCTCAGTTGTGCCTGAATAGCTTTATTTCTTACTCCATCTCTTCTTGTTCTTTCAGATAAGGATCTAATAAAGTGTATTTGTGCTACTCTAATAGTTTTTTTTATCTTGGGTTCTTCTTGTCCATACTTTAACGCAGGCTTTCATATAATATTATGTAGTCACTTTTTTCCTCAATCATATTGTCTCCAAAATGTCTTCTGATAGAAGTACTTAATCAATTGTAATATGAAATGTTTGCTGCAGATCAGCATTCATTTGTTCAGTGATAACTGTATATCCTGACGTTTAAAAGAGAAAACCTATTCTGTTAAGATATTGTAAATACGAGTAAATCCACTTTTCATCGCATATGCTGATCCCATCCTCCAAAATAGGCCACATGAAAAGAGAACATGTGAATAGCAAGGCACTATTTGAAAGGCTAGTACACTGGCAACATCAAGAAAACAGGTGAATATCAAGTCACATACGAAACTATTTAAAAAGTTACTGCAGTACACTGCTAACAATAAGAGAACAGATGAATAAGAAGCCACATACGAAATTATTTAAAAAGCTACAACAGTACATTGGTAACAGTAAGAGAACAGGTGAATAACAAGCCACACACGTACCTATTTAAAAAGCTATACAATACACTGGTAACAATAAGAGAACAGGCGAATAACAAGCCACATACCAAACTACTTAAAGGGCTACTACAGTACACTGGTAACAATAAGAGAACAGGTGAATAGCAAGTCACATATCACACTACTTGATAGGCTACTGCAGTACATTGGTAACAATAAGAGAACAGGTGAATAGCAAGTCACATATCAAACTACTAAAGGGCTACTACAGTACACTGGTAACAATTAAGAGAACAGGTGAATAGGAAGTCTCATATCACACTACTTGATAGGCTACTACAGTATATTGGTAACAATAAGAGAACAGGTGAATAGCAAGTCACATATCAAACTACCTGAATGGAGATCTTAGTCTGTTGGATTTTTCAGTTCGTCATTTCATATGAAGCTTTTCGAGGCCGGTTACTCGTAAAGCGAGGCTTTCGCAAGCGACAGTCAGGAGTTCATTGTGAATACCCAAATATTATGAACATGGAGTTTCTTTTGTCCAATGAAATTCGCAGAATCCCATGATCAATGTGGGGCGATATTCACCACGACCTAGATTTGTTTTATACGTTGATGTAACTCTTATTGCACCAAATCGATGCAGTGCTTGTATGCACTACTCCCTCATCTTCGATTTCACAATCCTTCATCAGCTATCTTTTCACCTAAAGTTTTTTATTTCTGCCTAATAATGACGCAAAGCACGCAAATCGCTATTTTCCGTCACACAGTTTGGACTTAGCAACACAGAAACGCCTTTTTATTATAGCAAAATAAACACTTTTTCCTGTGGCGACAAAAGAGCACATTCAAATATGATGAACATTCGTATAGCATTGTAGGAATATTTCATAAATCAAGTCCACACCTGTGGAGTAACGGTTAGCGCGTCTGGCCGCGAAACCAGGTGGCCCGGGTTTGATTCCCGGTCGGGGCAAGTTACCTGGTTGAGATTTTTTCCCGGGTTTTCCCTCAACCCAATATGAGCAAATGCTGGGTAACTTTCGCTGTTGGACCCCGGACTCATTTCACCGGCATTATCACCTTCATCTCATTCAGACGCTAAATAACCAAAAATAAAGCGTCGTGAAATAACCTATTAAAAAAAATTCATAAATCAAAGGTTAAAATAAATTCTTATTGTGAATCGACCTATCAGAGAAAATGCAGTTCTGAGATTTTTCAGTGATTACAAACGTAATGTCAATAATTTCACAATGAACAAATTATCTAAGAGTATTCGTTCAAATACAATTTTTGTAAATTAATATTTGTTTTTGGAAGTTCAAGTATCTGCGAAATCTACTTTTGGATCAACAGGCAAATGGTCAGAACAAACTAGTATGTCCCCATATAACTGAGAATTCTTTTAAAAATATTTACATCGATTATGTAAACTTCCTGCCTGGCACATAAAAGTACTTGCAGATACATTTACGAACTGAAACTACCTCACGCAACTGTAACAATATGAGACGCGTAATGACGGGTCGCTTGGAGTAGCTGTTTACCCTCGAGCGTTGCTCGCCCAATTGATTTTACAGGTATAATTTCCTATATGCGAGGACAGAGCTATCAGGATTTACTGATACACTAATACCAAAGCTGTTCGATTTGTGTAATTGCTGGTTATTTCTGTTCATGCCTGTTATAGCCTATGCATAACCTGCGAAGCTCGAGTAAATCGCAGCCGCGGCGTGAAACCTGTATGATGTACTTACTCGTAATCGTAATTAAAGGACAAAATAAATAGATCTATATAGGATTTTGATGGTGGTTACACATATATTAGTTACAACAACGATACTACTACTACTACTACTACTGCTACTGCTACTGCTACTGCTACTGCTACTGCTACTGCTACTGCTACTGCTACTGCTACTAACAATACTTTAATACTTTTATGGCGTTCGGAAGCTTTTATCTGCTATGTTTAACCGGCAGTTAAAGTCAAAAATTGAAAAGTTCGAAATACGCTATAACGTAGTAATATAGAGGAAAGTAGCCTAAATCGTACCGGCGCCGAAATCATACCACTATTAATATTGAGGAAAGTATTGCATGCAGGGACCATCTGAGAAATTTTTCATGAAATACAAATAGAAACTGACATTTGTTCAGTTTCCCGCCTTTCTCCCAAGACAACAGCTGTATTAAATAGTAATTAATAGTAAGTTCTGATTTCTCATATAAGATTTTGTTACTCTTTCGTAAGCTTTTATTGAAACATTGAGTTAATTTAATGCATGTCTTTTATTACATCTAACATATAAGATTGTGTGCATTATTTAAACGTTGAAAGTAGTCACTGTAACAGCTTTGTTTAGGTTATAATCTGAATAGTTTGCTAGGAGTGCTAGTTTCCTAAATCGTACCTTTAAAAGGTTGCTCATATCGTACCAGTACGATTTTGGCAACGTGAACAATTAGTGTTACGTTCATAATATTTTTAAATTTCAGAATAGATAATTCAGACCTGCCAAGTCTCAAGCATTGTGCGTGAGACACGGATTAGAGGCTGATCGCACGCTCACACGTACGCGAACTGAAATCTCACGCATTTGTGGATTACAAAATTTTAAAACAAGACAGTATCCCTGAAGATGTATGGGAAAGTGCTGAAGTTCAAGATGAGGTGCAAGTAAGTTGGTACATTTACCGAATAGATGTAATTTGGGCATATTTATCTCAAATGAAAGGAGCAAATGGAGAAGTAAGATACAATAAGCTATCTAAGGTTGCAAAATTGGTTTTGATAATTCCATATTCTAATGCTGACGAAGAACGTGTTTTTTCTATAATAAGAAAAAATAAAACAGCTTTTAGACCTTCATTGAATGTGTATTGTACGTTATCAACTGTCTTGACTATGAAAATGGCCATCCCTGAGCTATGCCACACATTCGAACCACCAAAAGAAGTGGTGGCTAATGCTAAGAAAGCAACGCATCAGTTTAATAAAACAGAATGCAATAAAGAATGAGATTTTTATCGTTTACAATTAAATGCAACATTTGGAATATATTAACTTATTTTGTGCTGTGTTGTTTTCTACAAAAAATGATGAATATTACATAAAAATAAT